>NW_028327175.1:23433441-24034691 GCF_987537825.1 Furipterus horrens
AAGGCCATCACATTCAGAAGAACACTTGTTGTGGGTGGCTGAAATGTTACATGAAGTGAGAATATTTCCTATAGTTTTCAGCTCAGGCAGGGCAAGGGTCAGATCCAATGAAGCAGGTGGAACTCAGAGAAGAAAAGGACCTTAATGAAGTTGTTCTGTACTTAAGATGAGGATTAGGATGGAGATGGATGATGTGGCCAAACCTCATCCACCTACCTCTCTAGGATGGCTTCATTACCCCAGGTCATAGACTTTTCTGGGCCAGGCTGTGGCACAACTTAGGCTATTTTCATCACGTTCTGACTTGTTTGTCATATACAATGTGAAGGCCCAGAAACACCAGCAAAGGCATCTGTGGATAGATTTCCTCACCAGACCAATTAGGAAATAAGCTCCAAAATACCTGTTGTAACTATCAATAATGAATCCATTGCTGCCTTTAAGCTCTGTAAAAACTGTCACGGAGCACTTCTCAGGGAATTGTAACCAAAAGCTGGGCCTAGGTGAGAAGAGTAGGGCACTCACCGTGGGCACAAAATTTAACAGGCGATTGACAAATTCAGTAATCAAGATAAATAATATTTACATGCAATATTTTAAAAATTTAAATGGGAATACTGTCCCTCTTGTGATTGCCAATAAAGCCTTAGCATCTGACTGTTGACTGTAAGGGCTTTCCATAATCAGTGCTTTTCATTCTATTCAGTTTCCATGCATTAACTCATTGGTCTTGGTCAGCTCAAGGTCCCATAACAAAGTCCCACAGACTGGTGCCTTAAACAACAGACCTTCTATATCTCACAGTTCTGGAGGCTAGAAGTCCAAGATCAAGGTGCTAGTATGATCAGGGTCATATGAAGCATTTTTCCTGGCTTGCTTGCAGATGGCTACCTTCTTGCTGTGCCCTTACATAGCATCAAGGGAGAAGGAGGGGGAGAGAGAGAGAGAGAGAGAGAGAGAGAGAGAGAGAGAGGAGAGAGAGAGAGAGAGGAGAGAGAGAGAGAGAGAGAGAGAGGGAGAGAGAGAGAGAGAGAGAGAGAGAGAGAAGAGAGAGAGAGAGGGAGAGAGAGAGAGAGACGAGAGAGAGAGAGGGAGAGAGAGAGAGAGAGAGAGATGAGAGAGAGAGGGAGAGAGAGAGAGGCGAGAGAGAGAGAGAGAGGGAGATGAGAGATGAGGAGAAGAGAGAGAGAGAGAGAGAGAGAGAGAGAGAGGGAGGAGGAGAGAGAGAGAGAATGAGAACATTCTGGTCTTATGACACTAATCCTATCACTGGGGGACCCACCCTCATGAGGTCATCTAAACTAA
The DNA here is from genome assembly GCF_987537825.1 of Furipterus horrens. Classification (NCBI taxonomy): domain Eukaryota; kingdom Metazoa; phylum Chordata; class Mammalia; order Chiroptera; family Furipteridae; genus Furipterus; species Furipterus horrens. The sequence continues at coordinate 23,434,747 of NW_028327175.1, forward strand.
TCACCACCCAAAGAGCTCACCTTCAAATACCATCACATTGGAGGTTAAGGCTTCAACATAATAAACTGGGGGGAGGGGGACACCAAACATTCAGTCCATAAAGCTCATTTAATTCTCACAGCAATCCAATGAGATATTTACTATAATCCTTTTTTCTGTCTTTGTCCCTTTCTTTTGTGTGATAATTAGAGCACAGAGATGTTAAACAACTTGTCCAAGCTAATGCAGTTAAACCAGGATTTGAAGCCCACCCTGACCCCAGAACTTTTATCCACTCTTCTCACTCATACTGCCTCTAAAGCGAAAGAATATTTTCTCAAGAGAAATCTTTTCTGAGCTACAGACAGAAAAGAGTAATGATTTCAGGGGCAGTAGAAATCTTCCCATGTTTTAATTACCTGCATGTGGACCCAGAAAAGCCCTGTAAAGTAAAAATACCAAGTGGGAGATGAGAAAGGGAGAAAGTAGGGGGCAGTTTTTGACCCCAAATTAACTAAGATGGCCTTATCTTGAGTCAGTCCCACAAGTAACAGTATGTAGGAGAGGTTAAGTTTGATGAAATGCAAGGAGTAGAGAAGAATCATAGTGGAGCTTACAGTCTCGAGAAGGTAAAATGCTTTAGGGGTGGAAGGGACAAGCTTGGGCAGCTGCTGGCACCATAAAGCAGTAGGACACATGAGAGCTGAAGGGCAGGAAGGGAGAAGAACTAAGTGGGCATGTAAGGAGGGCTAGATGGGTGTGGAAGGTCCCCCTTTTCCTCTGCATAGAAATGGCACCATCATGGAAGTTTGTAGAATTGCCAAATGCTATAGAGTCTTGCCCCAATAGTCATTGGGGTCAATGAATGTCACCGTTCTAACTTTTGTGCTGCCTGGATTTGCCCAGTGCCCTGTTTGGGAACAATATGTGTTTCCTCTCGCTGCTGATTCAGAACATGCCCCATGTTGTTTAAATGCTGTCTTGGTGGCCCCACGCTGCCTGGGGTGCCTTATCCAAGGTCGTACCATGATGCATGGCCAGGATTTGGACACAAGCCCAGATTCTGACCTGTAAGCCCCTGCGTCAGCCATTAGTTGCTGACATTCTTCCTTGCTAATTCTCCTTATCCACAAATTTTCAGGCATCACAAGTTCTAGAGTGAAACTAACATCTGTCGTCGGCAGCCGTCCGTCTCGAGAGACGATGGTGTAGCTTCTTAAGAGTCTATCTGCACCGCCGAGAATGGCTGTGCAGTCCGACTCGGGAGTGACATGGTAGTATCTGTCTCCTTCCGTGTTTAATCGACATCTTGCGATGACGCTGAAGCTACAGAGCCTGGGCAGGGTAATATGGAGGGTCTGCTGTTGCCCATGCAGCAGACCCCCCCTCTCTTCGCAGCTGAAGGGTCCAAGGGAAAGACGGAGTCAATACAGCTTGGCTTCAGGTGCGCCGCAGGAGTTGCCGGTGTTGACTACAACGTCAAACCGCCTTAGGGACTCCGGCTCCGGATTTTCTGTCGGGGTTTACTCCCTTAGCCTTTCCCCTGAAGAGGTATGCCGCAAGGCAGCGGAGGTTTTTTGGAGTCAGAGTTTTCCTTCTCTGATGTGCCCTGACTGGAAGATCTGTAATAGTGCCTTTATTCACATTCTTTTGGTTTAGCACCCTCTCCGGAAACCCTGGTGGGCCTCAGCGGTTATTCAGTATGCTTGGTGGGCTCTGCCTACCATTACCCAGAAGTTGAGCTCTGTGAGTCTAGGCACTGGAACCTGCCTGTTTCTCCTCTTTCCACTTTGGCCTTGCTATGCTCTGAATGTTTGTGTCTCCCAAGAGGTTGAGCCAGCGTGAATGGGATTAATGCCCTTATAAGAAAAAACACAAGAGAGCTTGCTTTTTCTCTCTCTGCTCTCTTCCATGTCAGGATATAGCAAGAATCTGGCCATCTGCACACCTGGAAAAGGGCTCTACCAGACCCAACCACGCTGGCACCCTGATCTGGGACTTTCCAGCCTCCAGAACCATGAGAAATAATTTCTCAAAAATGTCTATGACATTTTTGTTATAGAAACCTGAGCTGACTAAGACAGGCCTTTACAAAATTTGCAGTTCTATGTAGTGTATGCGCTTAAGAATGTAGTGTGTTTCAGGTTTTCTCTGGTGCCCAGAAAGATGCAAAATGCTTTTGACATCCTTAAGTAGTGACCCAAAATGGCGATGCCTGAGTATCGGGACATTTGCCTCTAAGGTATGCCGAGATATGTGGAGACGGTTATTTCCAAAGCAGTACCAGGAGGGACCATCCAACATTCAGGAAGGAAAAAATTCTTCTGTCCTTCTGCTCATCCAGTCCCGAACCCCGGAACAACCAGTGTCAGCTGTTTAGCTCACAGTCATCCTAGCCCTGCCCCTGTCCCGTGGCTTCACATATCCTGGCAGACCCAGCATCCCACCAAAGCATGCAATCCCAGATATGTTCCAAAGTTCTCTAGAAGCTAGCCCTGGCTAATGGGACCTAAGAGGACAGGATGCTGTTTGTATGTGTATATGTAGCAGATTTTAAGGAAAGGTGGATTCTCTAATAAAAAGAGACACAGAGAAGGAAACACTTGTTATTTTCTGCTGGATGCGGTCATGTCTATGGCGATATCCGGACTGTGGCAGGTAAGTTTTGCAGCACCAAGGGTAGACATTACCACACTGTGAAGTGCAGAGTAAAAAGATGGAAAGAGCCTTGGATGTTATAATTGAACTGTTGCACCAATCTGGGGATTGCCTTTCCTCTGGCCTTCTTGCTTTATAAGATAAATGTCCTTTATTTTGAACTACTTTTAATTTAATACTTTAGGATCCTGCAGCTGAAAACATCCTGATAGACTTTCTACTTCAGCTTCCCTTGCACACTCATTGTTGGAGCTGTGCCCAAGGCAGCGGCCTCCTCACAAACACCGAAGCAGTTCATAGTTCCAGGCACTTTTCTTTTAGCACCAGGCTTAAGACTGCACACACACACACACACACACACACACACACACACACACACAAATGCACACACACTATTGGTTCATTTTCTTCTAATTCAGTACATGTGATGCATTTTAAGTGCCCATGGACTACTGATGAGAAGAACAAGATGCACAAGTGTAAAGTGGCAGTGGCAAGGACAGGCTCGGAGTCATAGCTGGGTCTGGGTAATGAATGAGATGCTCCACAGCTATGTGGACTGCAGCCTGTGGTCTTTGTTCAGAGATTGCTCATGCTTTTCCTGAGGCTCTTGCCAAGGAAACATTTGCATTCTGTTGACTCAGCACTAGCAGGAAAATCTCAAACAAGCTGGATTTGCTTTTCAGGGCTAAAGATGCCCGAATACTGGGTTCCTGATAAGGGATGAAAGGCATTTATAGTGGGATCAGGAAAGAGAAATTGCTTTGTGAGATTTGCATGACTAATTATAAGGACCTTTTGACATCATGCAAAGAATGAAGCCTTGGGAGAAAGTAGCCATGTGATTTAGGAGTAAGACTAATAGTCAGATATATGCCCTGGTGTGAGAAAATCAAGTGTCTAAGTTTCAGGGGAAAGAATATATAAGAGGCTAAGGTCATCTTGGCTTATGGCAAAGCTGGGCTTGAGACAGTCGGTGCAGAAGGTGGGATAGTCCAGGAAGGGGAGGGCTAGGAGCAGGTGTGAGACAGTGTGATGTGAAGGAGAAGGACTCAGTCAACTCCAGGGAGAGGAAAACCACCAGAGTGGCCTTCTAGAACATACTGGTCACCAGAAAGTATAGCCACAGAGAACAGGCATTGGTTTAGTCCAATGCTCCTCACAAGGAAATAGAATTTGAATGGGGTTCAAGCCTGATAACACATAAGAATTATTAAGTGGAGAGCTTTTGTAAAAATGCATGCAGAGCCTCTGAGTTCCACCTGTTGGAGGAGGTCATGGAGAGAATGTGACCTCAGTTGACCCTTGAGCTGGACTGGGGATATTGGTGTCTCTATACCTCCTCCCCTGTCCTTGGAATGTACATCCTGCCCACTGTTCCCATAGCCAGAGCCATTTCACGGATGCAGCCTTGAGAAAGCAAAGTGTTGTTGAGGCCATCTGGATGGTACATGTGACTAAACCCCATCAAGATGTTTACATAAACTCTTAAGATTCTGGTGGGCAGCGTGGTGATCTACTTGTCTTGCAGCCACAGAAGACAAGTCTCATAGGTAAGTTCTTTGCTTGTTAAAACCGCCACTGACCTATCTGGATGGTGTCTGCCTCTTTCTTTGGTCTCTGCTTGCACTCAGGTATGGGGGCCTGTTTAAGAACCATCACTACTCTACTTCCACCCCAGGGGTTCTGATTCAGTCATTTCAGAAAATCTAATTTAATTGGTACCTGGGATTTATATTTTGAGGAAGATTTTCAGGTGATTGTGATAATCAATCAAGGCTGTGACCTTTCAGAATTGGCAGTAAGAGTGTTAACATGAAGTTTTGGAGCAGATGGTGGATACATTGAGTGAGCAGGCTGTCAGGCCTTGGGGGGTCAGTGGTCAAGGATATAAACTCTCTGCTCCTGAGAAATTACAGAATTGTACAACGGTGGGCTTGACATCAGCAATTCTGGGGGAAGTCTTCCGTGTGTCCGTTGTATGAGATCCATGTGCTGATGTGCCTGTTTTATCCCTGACAGAACTGAGGTTCAGAGAGGATAACAGATTTGCCCAAGGCGTCCAGTCCAGTCAGTGGTGGAAACAGGAAGTGGATCAGGATTTTCCTTCAACCAGTGACTGTGCGGGGGTGACTTCAAAAGCAAAGCAGGGAATTGGTCAGGCGCACAAAAGGAAACAGAAACTGGAGAGCAGAAAAGAAAGGAAAAATAAACATGCTGGAGTTGATTAGAATGAGAGCAAGGAAAGGGGGAGGAAAGAAAGGCATTTGGAATGAGAGAAAGACCTCTGATTTTCTGAATTTGGCTTTTTTTTTTTTTTTTTTTTTTGTATTATTATTGGGTTGACCAAAAAGTTTGTCTATTTTTTTTTCCATAAAATAAAAGATACAGTTTTCATTTTCACAAATAACTTTATTGCTTTGGCTATTTTGAGTATGTTGGCTGACTGCCGCATGGTATAAGGTTGATTATTATCAATTCATGTCTCAGTTTGATTGCTATCAACTTCAACTGGTTTATCCAGACCATGGAGCATTGTCCAGTCAGACATGTCGAGCACAAAACTTCTCAGACCACTTTTGACACATTTCATCAGTCACAGCACCTTCTCCAAACGCTGCACAAACCTTTTCTCTTTTTGCATATCAGTTGTGTTTTTACCTTTCTTGAAATAATAAAGCATAGTATGCCAAAAATGTTGCATATTTTCTTCCATCTTCAATATTAAAATGACTACACAAAAAAACACCAATTTAGATTAAGTTTTTTTAAAATGCATGCTGATATAACAGTTGTCACAATACAATTTAGCAAAATTGTTTCTAATGAATTTCAAGACAACTAAGCACTACTAGTGTCATCTTATGGAAAACAAACAAATAAACTTTTTGGCCAACCCAATATTTCCATAGTTATAGCTTACTTCCTTTAACTGAGTTCTAGCTTCCAAGCTTTATAAAATTCTTCTCTTGGTCCCAAAACCCTAAGTGTTTTTTTTTTTTTTTTATGTCCTTTTCCAACTGTCTTCTAGTCACGTGATATGGCAGCTCCTCAGCCTTTTTTCTTACGCAGGCTTCTTTTCACCTGATTGCTTTGGGCAAGGAGGAAGTAGAGTGGACTGTCTGTCCACTTCTGAAGTTCTGAGTCATTCCGTGGGGAGTTTTCTTGTATTTTGTAAATAATGCCTTCTCAGCAGCCAAGTATAGGAATGACTCACTTGTCTGAAATTAGGCACAACAAATCCATAAGGAATTAGTTTTTAGTCTACTTTTTGGATCTCCTGATATTTTGTACTAAGAACCATGAAAACATTTAAGGATCTGAAAGAGGAAAATTCAACATATCAATATATACTTGCAAGAGCCAATGTACCATCTGAAGCATCTGCCTTTCTAACCAGTAATTGCGAGGACACCAGGTCACCTGGGCTCACTGAGCTTTCCACAGAAGGATGAAATGCCATTTGCCCTGGATGATTCAGAGAGGACTTTTGAATTCTCGGCCATTCAGTTAGAAGCATAGGAAAAATAAATGCTGTGGCTAGTCTTCTTTCTAGGGTTTAGCAGTAAATAGTAAAAACTATGTTTTTAGTTTATACAGTAGATATTTTGGACAACGATGCATTAAATTAATATAGCAATTGAAATATTATGCAAAGCATTTCCTTATTTATAACATACCAATTTATTGTAAAGCAGTTTACTTTCTTATGGTTGAGTTTAATGAGTTTCTTTCAAAAGAACCACAAAAAGCATGCTTGGGGAAAGCCTACTGTTTTGTTTTTTTTAATAAGCAATGTAGCTGTCACCAGATTTATGAAGACTGATTACTAATGCATTTTTAATGCAGATAATTTATTCGACAATAGGGTATTTTCGCCTTTAAATTTCCAGTAGAAGGAAATCATTGAGTTTTTCCATTTTAAATTAAAGGCTTTCCACAATGGGTTTTTCACTAAGCCTTAAAATGCATGATCAAATTCAATTATGTAACAACATACTTAGGATGAAGCCCACTGCTGATGCCTTTTATGTCTGCTTGAATCCCAACAAACCTCTTGAAAGCAAGAACCAAATACGATCCATACACCAACCAATGTGCCTAGCCAAGTGCTCTAATGTACAGTAAGTGCTCCGTAAGTGTTTGGTGAATGAGTAAATGTTATATGCTGTTGTTTTATTGGAAACACTAATTCAGAATGCTGAATACACACTGTCCTAAGCTTGTTTCTCAGTGATGGATTGCTGTGCAGGACTCACACTTCTTTGTGTGTGTTCGTCATCTTCCAGTGGCCAGGAAGGGAGCAGGGAGCAGAGCCCACCTTGGACCAAGGTCTCTGTGCTCAGCAGACATGGTTAAGTCCTTTGCCTACTTGGGTTAGTAATTAAAAAGCTCAAATATGTTTCTGTTTTCTTTGCCAAAGGAAGTTGAAAGTGTTGTATCCTAACAGTACCAAGAGATCAGGCTGTGGTTTAGCTTTATTGAAACAGCCAGGTTCTGATTCAAGGGGGCCAAGAGCTTAAGATGACCAAGGTGAGACTCCTTCAGTAATTTTTCTTCCCCTTTTATATCTAATGGCGCAGAAATATACATATAAGAAGAATTATCTCTGGGAGAGACCAGGGCACACACAGCCCAAAAATGTGTATGGGAAGAAAAACTTTTCCTTGAAGTCTCATTTATTTTAAAAGTGCTTGGAAGTTTACATTGTAAACCATAATATACCTATTTGTTATAAAAAACAATGAAGCAAAGTAAGCAAAGCACAAGTTTCCTACTCATCTTTGGTTAATATGTAATTGAGTATAATTTCTGAAAAAGTAGCCTGATTTGAAAAGAACTGGTGAGGTAATCACTGAAGACAGATGCTTGTTTGGAACTCAGCCACGAAGCTCTCATGAGGTCACATTTTTAGCAGGTTCGTGAAACCTTGGGTAGTGTCCGTTACTGAGAGGTCACGCCACTTGGATCATGTGATGGTTAATTTTCTGTGTTAACTTGGGTGGGCCAAGTTACTCCAGTGCTCAGATAGATCATCATTGTTCTAGATATTCCTGTGAAGTTATTTTTTAGAAGAGATTAACATTTTAATCAGTAGGCTTTGAGTAAAGTAAAGCCAATAACCTTCTGTAATGTGAATGGGTAGGCCTTATCCAATCAGTCAAAAGCTTCTCCCTGCAGGAAGGAGAAATTCTGCCAGCAAATGGTTTTCAGACTCAAATTGTAGCAACTCTTTCCTGAGTCTCCTGCCTGTCAGCCTACCCTGCAGATACGCTGCAGACTTTGGACTTGTCAGTCTCCACAGTCACAACAGCCAAGTCCTTAAGATAAAACCCCTCTCTCGATATGTCCACATGTCCTATTGGTTTTGTTTCTTTGGAGAACCCTGACTCATATAGGTAGATTAAAAAGGTAACTGAGTAACTTGTTATCAGTCAAGGGAATAGTCACCAGAATTTTTTCAGAGGAAAAAAAATGACCCACAATGCTATTCTCTACTTGTGTTGCTGAAATTGCAACACATGTATGTGACCTCAGTCTCAAAGTCTCATCACCTCCCACACAATGAACTCTTTGTCAACTTTCAAACCATGTTTTCAACGTGGCAACTTCATCATAGGTGGTATGACACAGTTCTGCCTTGATAAGATGTTTGAGAGAAGTCATCCTAGATGGTTTACTAAGAAAGCTGATGAATGAACACTGAATTCATTTAACGAATCCAGTTTTTTACCTCTTGTAAAGATGCCATTTTTTTTTTTTTACTTCAAGAGGAAAAAGTTATTGATTCAACCTTCTTTAATTTTTAGCTGACACACAAAAACATCTCAGTTTTTTCTCTGACTGAATAATAAGAAATAAAAGGGAATGGTTATTTTATCAGGTGACATACTGGGAGCCCCTACTCAGTGAGGAATCAGGAATGCAGAACCTGCTTCTAGATGGACCGGCACCAGCCCTGTGTTCCAGGCACATTTGCACAATTTATTCCCTCTCCAGGATGGCTCCCAAAACAATAATGATCTCACTGGTAATGCAAAGGAACAAAATTACCTAATCACTCTCAGCACATTTAAATATTTTATTCCAGCCTCACAAAAATTATAGTGTACTTTCCAAAATGGAAAATGGGATTCTTCACATTTCACTTGACGTGTTTCTCAGAATATATCGCAGAACGCATGACTGTGTCTGTTGGAGGGTGGGGATACATTTCCACCATCGAGACAAGATTGGGTAGCCAATGGGGTTTGGACATAAAAGAGAAGTAGGAGTCTAGTATGACAGCAAGGTTGTAAGCAATGATTTTAGTTATTACAGTGTGGGAGTGAGGAATTGATTGGCCATTTGGGAAATGCTTACAGAGGGCTTCAATGGTATGACAACACTTTTGAGGGCAAAAATTTCAAAGTTTTCCCTTAAATAGTTGGTAAAATCAATGTCCCTGAAAATGTGTGGTAGACTTAAGGAGGCAGGGGAAGAATTAGGGTTGTTCTCAAGGACAATGGCTTTTGCTGTCTGTTCTGTTATCCTCAAGGATAAGGATGGGATGAAACAAAATAACTTTTGAACTAAGATTAAAAAGTGACTATATTTGTGGCTAAGATTTATGAAATGGGTATGTGTAGTCCATTAGTGGGTCCAGTTAATTAAAGGGCTAAAGGCTGGAGAAACAATAGAGGACTAACAATTTTGACTGTCTCTGTAAACATAAGAAAGATTCCAAATGGTCATGATTGCAACCAATGAACTCTCGGCTACATTCTTGTTAACGCGTCTTTATAGCCCCCTCAGCTCTTCACCCAGTACCCTGCATAAGGAGATGATCAATAATAACAGTTGACCTACTGCCAGCAGCTTTAATTTGTACAAATTAATGGAAAGAAATGTGAGGCCACATTTCCTTTGTGTGTGCTGCATGTATAAGGTTGGTGCAAAAATAGTGTCTGATTTTCAGGTCTATTTTAAAAATGAAAAAGCCCATGATTATGAAAATATTAATTTGTTAACATAACCTCCTTTGCTTTCTAGAACCTTATTCCATCTGCCAACTAGCTTACAAATGCCATGCTTGTAAAATTCTTTAGGTTTTGAAGCAAAATATGAATCCAACTAATTTTCAACTTCTTCTCTAGATGTCAACCTAAGACCATCAAAATGGTTCTGTAGTCCCTGATACAAGTGATAATCAGAAGGAGCAAGGTCAGGAGACTATGGAGGATGAAGCAATATTTACCAACCAACCTTTTTCAAGAAGTTTTTGGTGAGTCACACTGTGTGAGGATGAGCAGTATCGTGATGGAAGATGACGCCCTTTCTGTTGACTAAGGAGGGTCACTTTTGGTCCAAAGCTGCTTTCAAATGATGAAGTTGTTCACAGTAAAGATTAGCAGTAATTGTTTGATTGTTGTCTAACAGTTCGTAGATTCCTTCCATATCCCACCATACAATCAACATGATCTTCTTTGGATGAAGTTCTCCTCTTGGTTGTTGAACTCTTCTTCCTCCTTGACTGATCCATGATGGGCAGCATTTAATGTTATGGTAAAGGATCCACTTCTCAGCAACTGTACCAATGGTGCCTGAAGGTGTCGTGAAAGCAATGATTCACAACAAGCAACACGCTGTTGCAGATTCTCTGGAGACAGTTCGTGTGCAACCCATTTTCCAACTACTGAAATCTTTCTGATCCTTTTCAGTGGGCATAGCACGGTTGTATGGGCTATGTTAAATTGTTCTGCAAGTTCCCTAGAGCTAATGGTGGGTTTTTCTGTGACAACAGCTTTCAATACTTTAGAATCAAGTTTTTTTGGATGACCCTCTTTTGGCTCGTTTTTCAAACTAAAATCCCCACTTCAGAAATGGGAAAACCACCTCTTGCAACTTCTTTCAGTCACTGCATCATCCCCATAAGCTCTCTGAATAGACTTTGTTGCTGTACTTGCATTGGCACCTTAATGAAACTCAGAGTAAAACATTTCTAATGTGGTTGTTAGATGGGACGGACATGGGTGCAAATATTGCAGACGATTATGAACAGTACTTCGATAATCTGAAAAAATTAGGTATAAATTAGTCACCGTGACATCACAAAATTATAAGAAGAGGCACAAATTTAATAAATACTATCTAAAACTTTCTTTTAAAAAAGTCGGACATTACATTTGCAGTAACCTGAGAGAATGAGGCTAGTATGATATCAACACCCTGGGAATGCTTCTAAATAAACACAAATGTTATCTTACTGCTCAAACTGTTCTTTTACAAAAATAGAACCATAGTGGAGATTTATTTAATTAACAAATGTGAATAAGAGAAACTTAGCCCGTGAAGAGGGTGAACACAATAATTTGGAAGAGATAATGGGAGATGAAAATGCAGTCATGGATCTCATAATGACCTTTTGGCCAATTATGGACCGCATACCTGATGGTGGTCCCATAGGATTATATACGGAGCCCGGGTGTGCAGTAGGCTATGCTATCCAGGTCTGTGTAAGTGCACTCTATGGTGTTCACACAATGACACACTTACCTGACAATGCCTTTCTCAGAAGTCAAGTATGACAACAAAGATTTAAGCAGTTGTATTCGTTATTATAGTTTGGTGTAGAATTGGGAGGTGATTTGGGAAAGGCAGATAGAGGGCTTCTAAGACTCAGACATATTTAATTTGTTTAGCTGAATCTTGACTGTTTATTATAGTATTGTTCTTTAAACAATAAATATATATCACTTGCTGTGATATATTTTGTAATTATAACACATTTTAAGATTCTATTTGGAAATATTCACTCTAACATTAATTAATTTATTCACAGGATATTGCGAGCACATCTAATGTGAAAGGCACTGGGCTTAGCGTATAGAAAATAATCATTGTATTTGAGAAGCTCAAAACCTAGTGACAGAATTCTTGCCACTGGGATTCTGAGCTGTGCTTGGTAAAGTAGGATTTTCTTAGGATAGAATGGCATCCAAATATATGTGTTGTTTGTAGTTGCCAGAATTGAACCTGGGCACAGACCAGAGCTTCCCTTTATTTGCTGTGATCACCCATAGTACCTAGCATTGCCTGGCATATGGTTGGTGCTCAATGATATTTGTTAAAAGGAAGGAAGTGGGGAGAGAGGCAGGAAGGTGGGCAACACGCCCACGGGAAACCACAGAAGTACTTGGGCATCAGTAAGATACCCCTGTAGGTCCATGTTCCCCGCAGCAGCTGGTTTCCTCTGTCCTCTGCACTTTAGTTTTTTGCCTTCTTATCTCTCCACCCTTGTGATGTCGACAAGAGATTCTTTCTTCCCTCGCAGCTCTGTCCACACCTGCGGAGATGACCATGGCCTTCTTAGAGACCAAAAAGCAGTGACCCTTTTTCTCCTTTTCTCCTCTCTGTTCTCAGGCAATCTTTTCTTTCCAAATTCTTCATTACCATCCATGCTCCAGTGCACTTAAGTCTGCTTAGTGGGCAGAGACCCTTTGTTCTTTCTTGAATGTTTTAGTTATTCAATAAATTTAGAAATCAGCCAAAGAGTGCAAATGTTTGACAAATAACAGGTGTGGGCTTCATTTCAATTGTTACCTGAGCCCAAATATGAATTTGAAATTTTAGCTCTATATTTGAATTTGTTTAATTCAAATATTCAAAATGTTTTTGAAGTTATGTTGCTGAATTAAGAAATAGGTGTCTGGTTCTTATGTAAAGGTGACCCAATGACTAAGCTGGTATTTGATTACTCTTAGGTCACATGTCCTTGAATCAATAATCTGGTGATGACACAATTCTGATGTAAAAACAGGATTAAATATATTGAAGCTTTTCCAGCCATTTGAAAAATATGCATATGCTCCTGCAAGCTCTTGGATTTTACTTCCCATTAGCTTGTTTTCACCTGTATCTGCAGCCAAGTAAGGAGTGACTTAAGCAAGCAAATAAGGCCATGATTTTATCCCTGAATATCTGTACCCCGACTGAGAAAGGGGCAGTTGTAAATAGCCTGAATTTATTTTACCTGTTCTAAGTACTTGATTTATTTAAAAACACATTTCAACACTTAAAAATCTTTTTCTTTCCCCTTTCTTGGACAACCATCTACCTCTTTTGTCTACTCTGTTCACATAGTGAAATTGGCAGAATGCATTTATTTGCATGAAAGCCAGTTGCTCTACTGGTGGGACTTACCACTTGGCTGCCTTAAAAAAAAAAGGTTTCCGTGGTATCTATACTGAAAATATCTTTTTGATAATTTTATTAGCAAAGTATGTGCTTTCTTTAACTAAAAATAAAAATATTTATTGAGTATTTACTATGTGTCAGATACTCTACTAGGTGTTTTATTTTAATTTCAATACAATAAATCCTTACTTAACATTGCCAATAGGTTCTGTGACTTTAAGCAAAACAACATATAACAAAACCAATTTTACCACAGACTAATTGCTATAATATAAGAGTTAAGTTCCTATGACATCTCATTGACATTTAACAACATTGAATGAAATGTTATTCGAGGACCTACTGTATTTGATTTGTATATTTTTATTTAATTGTCAAAAACATTCTGCAATGTATTGTTTACCTCGCTTTACAGAGGATGAAACAGAAACTCAGAAATTTGGAGTAACTTGCCCAAAGTTATGAAACTCAGAGAGTTGGAGTAAGTTGCCCAAAGTCATGATGCTATGAAGTGCTCAAACTGCTATTCAAGTTTTGCCTCTGAATTCACAGACTCTGTTCATTCTTCACCATGCTGGTGCCAAATCAACAGTTTCCTCATTCATTTAGCTTATTTCCTGGTTTGATCTCAAAACAAATCAATACTCAATCATGTGATTTAACCAAGTAAGCAGATATAGGCTATGCCTATTAAAAAAAATGCTTAGCAATATTTGAGCTTCTCTATATACTAGGCACTATGCATGCATTCACGTCATGCACTGCTGAACAACAGGGATATATTCTGCGAAATGCATCCTTGGGCCATTTCATGGTTGTGCAAACATTACAGAGTGTACTAACACAAACCTAGATGGTCTAGCCTACTACATACCTTGGCTGTATGGTATAGCCTATTGCTCTTTGTCTGTAAGCTTGTACAGCATGTTCCTGTACTGAATACTGTGATGTAATTGGAACACAATGGTAAGTATTCGTGTATCTAAATATAGTAGAGTTACAGTAAAAATGTAGTATGAAAGCTATAAGGTGGTACAGCTGTTTAGGGCAGTTACCAAGAATGGAGCTTGCAGGACAGGAAGTTGTTCTGTGTGAATCAGCAAGTGAGTAAGTAGTAAGTGAATGTGAAGGACTAGGACTTGACTGTACACTACTATAGACATTATAAACATTGTACACTAGGCTACACTAAATTTATAAAATAACAGCAGACTAAACCAAGCACAAAAAATATAAAGCAATCAAGTGACATGGTAAACTCAAGATGTACAAGGCTGCTGCCAATGTAACCCAGCACACTGTTTTACAGGAGCTTTTTCTTTTTACTTTTGTAAGGAGAAAGAATATAGTCTAAAATAACAATAAAAAGTATAGTATGGTACATACATAAACCAGTAATATAGTTTGTTATCATTATCATGTATTATGTCATGAACATAACTGTATGTGCTATACTTTTATACGACTGGCAGCACAGAAGGTTTGTTCATACCAGCAGCACCACAAACATGTGAGTAACATGTGCTACCACACATTATCATGGCTATGGCAACACTAGGTGACAGGAATTTTTCAGCTCCATTATTATCTTACGAGACCACTGTTGTATATACAGTAGTCCCTGATTGACTGAAATATCCCTATGCAGTGCACAACTGTAAATATATCTTCACAACTGGGTGCACATATGTGGGAGGGCTGGGAATAAAAAACAATAAATAAAAGAAGTTTCTGTATATATTAAAACAAATGTTTAACTGTTGGTAGAATTGACAATAAAAACTTAAAAAATTGTTAAACCGTTTTCCCTGCAGTTCTGAACATGGGACATTGCAAGGAGGAGCATCATTCTAAGAATGACATGTTCAGTTCTGTTTAGTTGGTATGTGGCATCACCCACAAAAACAATGGGACTCCGGTGGTTTATGTCAGAGAACCGATAAAGATCTTTAAACAAGAGCCCATTGCTGCTCTGGAATATTCATTTTCTTCCTGACCACTTTCAGTTAATAGAGTGAAAGTTAAAAGCATCAAACTCATGCAAAAGCTTTTATGAAAATGAACGTAACAAACAAATGGATCTTTAAAAAAATCTGAGCGTTGATGCACACTAATAATATTACCTTCAATTATATTTAGCCCTTTTCAAATAAAGCCCTTGCAAATAGATAAGAGAGGACTGCTTCCATTTCCGATCCTCCCTCTACCCTTCTCTAAGCTGCATGACTCATGGCTGAGTCTGAGGCCCAAACAGAAATAAAGGGTCAACAAATGAACAGAAGGAGGTTGGTGCCTCCTCTCTTTTCCTCTTTAAGTGCTGACACAAAAGTCTCCCAAGAGAGGCTGAAATTGGTCAGGATGTTGAATTCTCTCTATCTGGCACATTTCTTTCCTTTATACTTATTGTCTTCCTCTCCCAGTTGTCATTCTCTGTGATTAGGTTAAAATGAATGTTAGTACCATTAGGAAGCTGAGATAATTCCACAGAGCATAGTAATTCACTCTTGTCTGTCTTCAGTGCCCTTTCAAATACCAAGCCCAGCTCATTTTATTCTGGATCTTTAGAAAACACTATTTATAACATGAGTTGTCACCCCATTGGAGACATTTTCTAGAAATGATAATAAACCCCATGGCATTTGTACAAGAGGATATGTCTCAGTAAACGACAGCTGTCCCTTTGCATGCCATTATTGTTATTAAGCCAGCCCCGAATACCTGTAGACTGG
Organism: Furipterus horrens; assembly: GCF_987537825.1. Taxonomy (NCBI): domain Eukaryota; kingdom Metazoa; phylum Chordata; class Mammalia; order Chiroptera; family Furipteridae; genus Furipterus; species Furipterus horrens. Next base: position 23,450,289 of record NW_028327175.1, read on the forward strand.
GTGGGAGAAGGAAAAATAGTTTGCAGATGTCTGATAACTAACAAATCACAGAGGCTTCATATTTTTTGTTTTTCCTAGAATGAATCACTCGTCAGAGGACATTATGTTAATAACTTCCATACAGTCATAAGGATAACAAATTAAACTCCCAGTCACTCTATACATGAATTTGTGGAGATGTAAGTCCACTTTCCTGCTGTTCCTTAATATCCATCTGAGTAATAACAATTTCCACCACGGAGCAGAAACAATGAAGAGGACTCTCTCACCCATCTGGAAGCTGACACTTTCATTTCCCTGTTTTCCATTTCTATTCCCATCTTGAGATTGTTGGTTGCTGGATGTCATAGTAGTTTATGACACTACTGATTACAACATAATGATTACCCATTGATTAAATGTGGTTTACCTGAGATTGGCAAAGGTGAACCAGGAAGCACACAAAAAGAAATTTTAACTGCTAATGAATGGTAGACCTACAGCTACCTATCTGGAAGGCAAAGGCAGGGTACTGAGTAGCAATTTAATTCCAACATATGGGGCTAACTTATTCATTTTCTAAAATGAATTAGCAGTCAGTTCTGTGAAACAACTGGTTTGATGAATTTTAAAGTTCACATCAGCTAATCTAATCAACCGAGTCTGTAAATCATCAAGCTTATTCTTTATGTAACCATTGTTCTTCCAGTGATGTCTCTATCATTCTGGTTTTATGTACAAATCAAAACGATAGTTACTTTTGACAATGGTAAACTCAATTAACAGCTTGGCAAAGAAACCCTGTCTTTTCATTCAACTCATAAATCTGTCATCAGCACTCAGCTAGTAATTGTATGCATACAAAAGCAACTGTACTACTCAGAATATTCCTAGTTAACGGTTTAACTCCAACCCCACCCCCTCCGGCTATGGCTTGCTGAGGCAGGATGAAGGCAAGCCTGAAAATATTTTTTAGACGCTTATACTTAAAATAACTCATGACAGGAAATGTTATTTGGGGCAATTTAATATCACATTAACTAACCTGGAGAGGAGAAAGGGTTTTTGATCAAAGTTTGGTATGTGCCTAATGAATTAACATAGTGAGTTAAACAAAATCACAGAAAATAACTCACGGACTAAGGAGTTAGTTCAATTCCTGGAAGACGATTTTTTTTGTAAATTTATGAAACAGTCCTCTTGGTCATTGAGGTGGTCTATGAGCAAGGACAGACAATGAGACAAAGAATGTCCAAGAATTCAATTATCTGATGCAATAAATATGGAATATATGTTCATTTATTTGGTCAAGAGGCCAGGTTAAAGTTTATCTTCATCTATTAGTCACAAGATATTTGATTAAGATATGGAACAACATGAAACTGCCTAAGTTGTCAAAATTAGAAAACATTTTAAATCACTCATTGTATATAAATACAGTTGACTCTTAAGAAAATCTTTATTGTATTTTTTCCATTACCATTTAGTCCCCTGATACCCCCTCCCCACAGCAATCACCACACTGTTGTCCATGCCCATGAGTCCTTTTCCTTTTTGCTCAATCCCTCCACCCCCCAACTAACCCCCAATCCCCCCAACCCACACACACAGCTGTTATCCTGCTCTCTTTCTGTGAGTCTGTCTCTGGTTTGCTGTTAGTTCAGTGTACTCATTAGATTTCACATCTGAGTGCAATATATGGTATTTGCCTTTCTCTGACTGGCTTATTTCACTTAGCATAATGTTCTCCAGGTCCATCCATACTGTCACAAAGGGTAAAATTTAATTTTATCTTTTTTTATGGCTGAGTAAAATTCCATTGTGTAAATGTCCCATAGCTGTTTTATCCACACACCTACTGATGGACACTTGGGCTGCTTCCATATCTTGGAGATTGTAAATAATGCTGCAGTGAGCATAGGCGTGCTTAGGTTCTTTCAGATTAGTATTTTGGGTTCCTTCAGATATATTCCTAGAAGTGGGATGACCAGGTCAAAAGGCAGATCCTCTTTTAATTCTTTGAGGTATCTCCATACTGCTTTCCACAGTAGCTGCACCAGTCTGCATTCCCATCAACAGTTCAAAAGCATTCCCCTTCTCCCACATCCTTGCCAGCACGTGTTTGTTACAGTTGACTCTTGAAGAAGGTTGGTTTGAACTGCGAGGGTCCACTTATATATAGATTTTTTCAATAAATACAGTCAGCCCTCTGTATCTGTGGGCTTCATATTTGTGGATTCAAGCAACGCTGATAGAAAACAATATTTTCAATTTGAGATTGGAAGTCTGGAGATGTGGAGGGTTGCCTATGCATTGTTTTATACTATTTTTTAAATTAATTAATTAATTAATTATAATATATTTTATTGATTATGCTGTTACACTTTTCCCAATTTTTCTTCCTTGCCCCCCAACCAGTGACCCCCCCATTCCCCATGTGAACCAGGTTGATGGAGTCCTAAATATGGTGTTGCTGCTCTGTAACTCTGTATGAGGGAGGGCTCAGAAAGGGGACAATGTTGCTGCCTGGCCTCTAGAGTTTGGTCCAGGAGGAAGCTCTCTCCTGGCACTCACCCTGATGGCAGGCACTTCAATTTCTCCCCATATGCCACTGGTGCCCCTCCAGCTGCTTCCCTGGTGCTGGAGCCCAGAGGGAGTGAGGCTGAGTTAGTCCTAAGTCCATTTCAGATTTTTTAAGAGGAGACACCCGAGACTACCACAGTTTCTTCCCCTACCTCAACCACCACTGGTTTTTACAGCCAGGATTTATGGGAACTTATCTTCCTGGAACTGGAACATGGGCTGAGTGGTCTGATGTGGATTTGGAATCCCTTGCTGCCAAGGTAAACCTCCCTATTTTTATCTACCATATGTGGATGTGGGACAACCTGTCCAGCATCTCCACCCCTCCTACACATCTGGATGAGTGTGACTTCTTTAATTCCTTAGGGTTGGACTTCCATACAGCTCAATTTTCTGATGATTCTGGATGATAGTTGTTTTGTAGTTTAGCTGTAATTTTTACTATCATTGTACAAGGAGGTGAGCCATGTTTACCTACACCTCCACCTTGACTGGCTTATACCATTTTAATAAGGGACTTGAACATCTTCATAGTTTTGTATCCAAGAAGTGTCCTGGAACCAATCCTCTGAGTATATTGAAGAGCAATGATAGTTAAGGTTTCAGGGAGTCAAAAGTTATATACAGAGTTTCAGTTGTGTGGGGGTTGGTGTCACTAACCCTTGTATTGTTCAAAGGTCAACTGTATTTCATATGTTCTAATTATATGTGATTCTTTTTTTTTTTTAAGTATATTTTATTGATTATATTGTTACAATAGTTCCAATTTTTTTTCCCCTTTGCTCCCCTCCGCCCAGCACCCCCCTTCCCCAACAATCCCCTCTCCAAGTCCATGCCCATGGGTCGTACATACAAGCTCTCCCGCCTCACCCTTTCATATATTCTTCTTCTTCTTTTTTAAAATTAATTAATTAATTAGTTAAATATTTTAACAATAAAAAATAACAATTCCTCCCTCTCAGACTTAAGACCCTTTACAATCTTATAAAGGACAATGGATGAAGGTCTCGAGCTCCTCTAGCTGCTTCAAGCTGGACATGGTCGTCGTCCTACCTACCCGTGGGTCAAGAAATCCCTAATAAGAGTGGGGATGTGGAGGGGAGGGTGGCCTTCCCACAAGGGGAAGGATCGTGCAGACTCCAGGTTGGTTGGCTGTCTCTGGACAACGGCATGCTTGGTTTGACAGGCTGGCATCCTTGTTGTATTCTGGGGGCAACAGGGTTAAAGGACATCATTTAATCCGTAACCACTAGATGACAAAAGACAGGTATTAATTTTTCAATGTCCCACATTAGGGAAAAGAAGGGCTTCTTTGGAGGAAGGTGTGCCAGGTACATCTCACCTGTCCAAAACCCTTTTGCCCATTATACTTATTTTGGACTGAGGGAAATATTTTAGGTTTCCCCCATCTCAGGCCTCTGGGCTTTTTCTGTCCAAGCCATTAGGATAGAAAAGAGAAACCAGTTTTAAAGTGAAGCCCACAGACCACCCCGTTCTTCACCAACCCAGCCACTTAGTTCAGCCAAACCATTGAGTCTCAGGAGGCAGCAATGCAGACAGGATTAAGTGAGGCCTATGCATACAGATAATCACTCAGGTAATGAGATTGTAGGCTTATGCCCTTTGAAAACAGAAAACACATGTTAATTTATGTAACATAACCCACATACACGTCTCTAAATCTGTAGGACTGTCTTATCGGAAGGAAAATCCTTGTCCTTCTAATATTCACTGAACTTGCATTTCTATTCTTTATATTTTTATTCCCCCCCCACTAAAAAATTTTCTGTTTGTTTGTTTTTCCACTACAGTTGTCTCACTTTTTTTCCCCCTCTTGCTTCCCTGCACCCTGCCCCCCCCCCACAGTCAGTCCCCACCCAGTTGTCCATGTCCATGGGTCATTCATACATGTTCTTTGACTAGACCCTTCCCCTTCTTACCCCTTCTCTCCCTCCCATCTCCCCCTTTGTTACTGTTAGTTTATTCCTTGTTTACATACCTCTGGTTCAATTTTGCTCATTTGTTTGTGTTGTTCATTAGTTTCCTGTAACAGGTGACAGCATAAGGTAATTTTCTTTTGTTGCCTGGCTTATTTCGCTAAGCATAATTCTCTCTAGTTCCAATCATGTTGTTGCAAATGGTAGAAGTTCCTTCTTTCTTTCAGTACTTATTCATTGTCATTTTCCCCCTTTGTACTCGTGTTCCTCTCTGTCTCTCTGTTTCTTCATCTTCTTAAAGCAGACCCTTTAGCATCTCTTGCAATGCTGGTTTGGTGGAGATGTATTCTTTTAGCCTTCTTTTGTCTTGGAAACTCCTTATTTCACCTTCCATTTTGAATGAAAGCCTTGCTGGGTAGAGTATTCTTGGTTGTAGGCCTTTGTTTTTCATTGCTTGGAATATTTTTTGCCATTCCCTTCTGGCTTGTAGTGTTTCTGCTGAGAAATCTGATGATAGCCTTATTGGAGCTCCCTTGTATGTTATTAGTTGTTTCTCTCTTGCTGCTTTTAGGATTCTCTCTTTGTCTTTGAATGTTGGCATTTTAATTATGATGTGTCTTGAAGTGGGCCTGTTGGGGTTCATCTTCATTGGGACCCTCTGTGCTTCCTGGACTTGCGTGACTCTTTCTCTCGTCATGTTAGGAAAGTTTTCTGTCATTAGTTTTTCAAAGAGGTTTTCTATCCCTTGCTCTTCTTCTTCTCCTTCTGGAATTCCCATGATACGGATATTATTACGTTTCATGTTGTCCTGCAGCTGTCTTAGAACCTCTTCAGTCTTGTTCAGTCTTTTTTCATTTTGTTGCATTGTCTGGGAGTTTTTGTGTAGGTTGTCCTCCAGCTCGCTGATCCGATCTTCTGCTTCCTCTAGCCTGCTTTTAATTCCTTCTACTGTGTTCTTCAATTCAGAGATCGTATTTTTCATTTCCTCCTGGCTCTTATTGATAGCTTCTATGTCCTTTTTCATGCTCACGTAATTTTCTGTGAGTTCCTTGTAGTTTTTCTGGAGTTCTTTGAAGTTTCCGCTGAGCTCATTCAGCTTCTCCATAATCCATGTTTTGAATTCCATATCTGATAGTTCGCTCCCCTCTATTTCATTTAGCACTCTTTCTGGGGATTCTACCTTTCCTTTTGATGGGAGGTTGTTTCTCTGTCTCCCCATTTTTTTGACTCCTATTGTTTGTTGGTGCTTCTTGGAATCATATGTGATTCTTAAGTAGTTATTAAAGCAAAGTCACTTGGTCACCCACTAACTTATATTTTGTTGGTCTGTTTCAAGTTCCTGCATATCCCTGACACACAGAAAATGAGCTCCTGAAGCCTTCTGAAATCCAAGTTTTCTTTTCTCCCCATTAATGTGTATTATTATATTTTACCTTAATAGTTCTCCTCTGGTCCAGAGCTGGAGCAGAGCTCAACGCATCTGTTTTAGGGGAACTTCTATGGAGTTCTGGCTTCCACTGCGAGTAGTGTTTCTACTGGACCAGAGGAAGAGTTATGAAGGAATTTCCTTCTGAGACCACTTTGCCAAGTGACCCCTTCACCATCATCATAAGAATTTTCCAGTTTTTCTAGGATCACCTTAGACAGTTTGCTTCTCTGTTATTCCTACATATTGATGCTAAACTCACTCTACCAAACATGCTCATTTATCATCATATCATAACTTACATTAAATTTATCAAGTCACCGCCAGGTGCTCTGTGTCTTATCTTTATTCCCTGTCCCATCCAGGCAAATTTACTGGCTGCTCTCCCTGTTTCTTTTCTGCCTCTTTCTGAACAATGCTTTTATTTCAGCTGTCTCTATCTCCCTCTGAAATAGTCTCTTCTGACAGTGCTTAAGAATTTATATCTAGCCCCCTACCACTGCAAGTAAAGAGGTTAGGGCTTTTGAAGAGGGGATCATCTCATTTATGTTATACAATAGCATAAATTCCCCTTGTTGAGGCTAAATGAATTCTTTTCATTCCTCAAATGACAGTTTTTCCATGTGCTGATCAAAAACTACACATGGCTGCCACTCATAATAAAGGATGACACTTTCTTCCAAGTTTGCAAATAGGGTGAGCCAGCCATAGTTAATATTTATTTTTTAACTTTAAAAAAATTTTATTTTAAAATTACAGTTGACATAAAATATCATATTAGTTTCAGGTATACAACCCCATGATTAGGCATTTATATAACTTACTAAGTAATCACCCCAATGAATTTAGTACTCATCTGATCCCATATATGGTTATTAAAATAGTATTGACTGTATTCCCTATGCTGTACTTTATATCCTCATAGTTAATATTTAAAATCAAATCCAAAATTATGGTCAGCATAACATTCTATTCTCATTGAGAAAATCCTTTTCTTTAAAAAATAATAAAAATACACAGTAAATGCATTAACTGAATAGCAACCACACTTTGCCCTTTGTGCTGAGACATATAGTAAGTGGCCAAGAAATGTTGGTTACTGTTATGATTGTACATTATTTTATTTTATCCTCACAACTGCTCTGTGATGTGGATTCAATACCATTCCACTTAGCAGATGTATTAGTTTCCTAGGGCTCCCAAAACAAAATACAACAGATCAGGTGGCTTAAGCAACAGAAATTTATTTTCTCACAGTTCTGGAGGCTGGACATCCAAGATCAATGAGTCAGTTGGGTTGGTTTCTTCAGAGGCCTCTCTCTTTGGCTTGTAGATGGCTGTCTCCTTGCTGTGTCCTCACATGGTCTTCCCTCTGTGTGTGCCTGTGTCCTGATCTTACCTTCTTATAAAGACAACAAGTCATATTGGGTTAGGGACCATATTAATTACCTCATTTAACTTTAACTACCTTTCTAAATACACTATCTTCAAATAGAGTCACATTCTGATATACTGGGGATTAGACTTCAACATATGAATTTGGAGGGCATGCAATTCAGCTCATAATAGCAAATGAGGAAACTGAGGCACTTACAGAGCCAAGCTGTGGTTTCAGGCAGCCAGGCTCCGGGGCTGTGCTCTTAACCACCACACTGTGGCATATGGGATGAAATGTAAACAGAAGTGCTTTCAGGCCCCAAATTGGAGATTGCTAGATATATTTTAATTTTATGCAATTGGTAGTGATTAAAATCATCTGGATATTAGATGCCTGAGTTCATACTTTCCTGGTTTATTAAGTATTAAGCGTATATTTTTTACTACATATTTGTTTAAAAATCTTCCAGGCTACATGTCTCCTTCTTCCTTTACTACAGACTGACAGTGACGGCAATCTTACTCTGTGATGAGGGCTTTGTTTTAGGAATTGTGAAAACGGTGATTTTCCTGAGTATAACTTTGAATTTGCAGACATTGCTACAGAAAGAATGAGGCACTGAATCAACCCCAGGACATAACATTTCCTTGTTATTGTCTCTTTCTCACAGAATGAATGTGTGGTTGATTGAGGTTGTTGGTAGGTTAATCCCAATTTGAGGATTTGAGCTCTAGCTAAAAAAAAAAAAAAAAAGGGATTTTTAAAAGATTTGGTTTTACAAATGATTGCATATTTTTCTTGATGATATTTTCTTTTGTCAACAAAAAAATTTCCATAATCCCAGGAAACAACTAATTATTCTGTAGCCATGGTAAAATGTGGTCACCCAGAGGCATTTTAAAACTGCTTATTTTTTAAATAAAAAATAATTCTATAGCCATGGAATCATCAGAACTAGTTTTAAACCCATTTTATTGACCAATATCTCATCCCAGGGAAGTGCTTTTGGAAACCAATTAATCAGCGCCGGCCTTTTGCTTTGGAGAGTCAGCCAATTGGGACTATTGTACCTGCTCCAGCGAACAGGCTTCTGAATGTGAACCTATCAGCACGTCTCACTTGAGTTAACTCTGCCTCTCCAGCTGATGTCACCCCACTCCTGCTTCTGAGAGCCCACCAAACCCTGAGGTCCACATTTTCCAAATATCCTTTATCAGGTCAGTTGCCTACTCTTTGCAGAGAGACTGTGCTGGTCTGGCATAACATTCCCTTCCGTAAGGAAGTAATAAATTCAGTTTTGTAGTTTTTGGTTTTTTTGGTCATTGTTTATTTAAGACATTGAGCAATGGTTCCACCCATCCTTTGACACTCTATTGCTTCCTAATAATACAAAATTATTGACTTGTCTCAAGCACATCTGGCTTCCTTTAGATCCCTTTGTGGTAGACCATGTGGCACAAATAAATGACAAATTGGCCTTCTTAATTCTTTTATTCCAACTCTCTTCTTTCTCGATTGATCATCTCAAACATGAGGCATTAGTAAATGAATTTTATACTTTGGGCTTGATAAAAGACTATAGCTAACTTCCAATTACTGCAAGTGGTGGTTTAGATGTTCAGAGAGACCTCTCCCAGTACAGCACACATAAAATATCTGTAGAAAAACTCAACCTCTCACAGCTTTTATAATGTGTGGTTGACCTCAGAAAAAGAAAAGAATTTCTCAGGGTTTTTCTAAAAGTCTCATGAAAGTACAAATCCAAAGGAACAAGGTGTGCTGGAGCCAGTGTTTGCCCTGGGGGTATCTGGTAAAACTTGGTGTCTATGGTCTGGGTATTGATGGGACAAATGCACAGGGACGTGAGACAAAGCCTGGGCCCCAAACAGGGAAAGAGGGTCAAGTGAGAGTTCTTGCATAAATCTAGCACTGCTAAAGTGGACAAAGGGGAAAAACTTGCCCTGCTGATGGAGATGCTGGAGACATATACTGAGGATACATCCTATCTCATGCTTGGCTCTCAGTGAATGGAAGTAAGTTTCCACATGCAATTTCTAACCACAAGCCTGCAATCACATGGGTTTGGGACCACATTTCCCTTGCCTGTTGGGTGGTAGAAATTTTAGTTCAGAGTAGTCTTGGGTTGGTAGTGCCCCAGGAGGCTGCCAGTGGCCAATGCAAACACTACTTAGAGAAACGCAATTTAAACGCTGGTCTCAAAGAATTCCCATAGATAAAAACTCCAAGAACATGAGTTTTTAACTTTAAAAAGATTAAGCAAAACAAGCCATTACAAACAAAAGTCAGCAGTAAAAACTGAAGCACAGATTTGAGCTAAGAGCTACTTGCAAAGCTAGTAGACATGAAAATGACCAGAAACTGGATGTAAAGTGGTATGTTACATATATTTTAATAAAGAAAGTATGATGAAAAAACAAGAGATCAAAATCTACTAGGTGGATGTGAAAGAACCAAATAGAACTTCATGATATAGAAAAATAAAATTGAGAGGCTGAATGCTAGGCTCAGAGGAAGTATGTAGGGCACCTCTCTGCATGAAAGCGTGCCAGGCCGTCCAGTGTACATTTATGCAGCTGCCTTTTCCCCAGGTGAAACAGGGAGCTCAGGGAAGTCTGTATGAAAGAAAGGTCCTGATGTTTTATTTACATTGAAAGTCAAAAGCCAATGACAATCCATAGTTGTCCTGTGGTTTGGTTTTTAATTGTTAGGCAGTCATTCTTTCCTCTTACTGTGTGAATGAACCATCAAGTTTAGGTGGTCACCACTGGGCCCTTTGCTTCTAGGTACATAAGTTAGCAAGCTGGGCACACTCTAGTGGAAGTGCCCTGTCTCTTGAAGATCCCATGTCTTGCCCTTGGAATACCAGTTTGCAGAATAATTTCCTTTACCTAACTTTACCTTACTATACTTCACTTTACTATCAGAAAAGATGCTTGTTGTCTTTTGTTAGATGTCCCCAAAGCCGCATACATTAACAGTTGATAGTTACATCTTTTAATCTCTCACCCTATTGCTATGTCCTTGTTCTGGTCCTCATCACCACATTTGTATCTTCAGTGTGTGTTTTCTAATTGGTCCAGCTCTCTGTAGCCTTGTTTTGCTCAAATTCTTCCTATCTAAAGGCACTAGGATGATCTACCTAAAATGTAAATTTGACCCATGCCCCTCTTTGTGATCTAAGAGACCCAAATTCTTAATTTGGCCCTTCAGGGTGTGGCCCTTCCTGAGGGGCCCCGCCTGCTTCTCCAATTCTGTGTCCCACAAATTCCCACTTTACTTGTCAACACTCCCAACCTCATTCCCTTACACACTCCATGCCATTTTTCACCTTTGTATCTTTTCTCCTCCTGTCTTCTCTGGCCTGAATTCCTAGTTAATCATTAGATGAGATCATTCTATTGTTTAAGACTAACGTTAGTCCACTTTTTCCAGGAAGCTTTTTCTGACATTTATGCTGTGTCCTACTGTGTTAATAGGTCCCTTCAAACCTCCTGTGTTTGATGCACACATTCCTAACTGTATACTCATTGTTTTATACTGTAGTTATGTGTTCACCTGCCTGGGATAAAGAAGAAAACTACTGCATGGCTCACCATTGGCAACAGATAGAGGGTTTAGATAGTCTGTGGACACATGACTTAACAAGTGCTAGTTTTTTAAAGATTAGTTTCCATGTGGAATCTGAAACCCTACCAGTGTACTTTCTATACTTTGTTACACTAAAATTCATCAAAATAACTTACATTTTGAAAAGACCTTTTACCAATGCATAATTTTGTTAATATTTTAGTCATTTGGGAAATATAGGTTCGCTGGGTTAGGCAGATCTCCTGAATGTTGACATATTTTACTATACAATAACAAAATATCATGTTTGTTAATATCACCACCCACTATTAAGCTCATGGGTGGTAGATACACATTTTTAAAAATTCTAATTTTGGCTTGAAAGCTTTAGCTTGATCATTGGTGACAATTATTGTCTGCTCTTTTATTTGAACTGACATGCTCTTTGTCCATTCTTGAACAATTAGTTCTCAAATACCCAAGTTTAAATAACCATAGTAGCTCCTTTCAGGAAAAGTGCTCGTTTAAAAAAGAAAGAAAGAAAGAAAGAAAGAAAGGCTGGTTAGGTCAGAATTCAGCTGCACAGTGCCTGTCCTCAAGGCAACCTTCACACTATGGCGCAGAGCAAAAGCATCCCATGTGGACTTCTCATTTTGTCACATAGAATATTCAGAGAACTTGTACTCAAGGGATAAAATTTAATAACATTAATATTTTTTACAGTTTTGTCAAGGACATTTTGAAAGGAAAGTGGATTAAAATTTTTTTTGAGTGTGTAGTGGCAAAGAATTCAGTGACTACTAGTACAGGCGATTGTCATGCCTGCTGAGATGCCAGCATTTCGTGGACCTTTGCTTTTGGACCATCAGCACACATCAACAAATGGAAAGACCTATATGATCTTACTGTTACTAATTAACTAGTTTTGACCTGGCAGACCCCCTGAAAGGGCTGTGGGCCATCCTTTGGGGTTTGTGGTCTGGGCCAATGCCTGGGCTGGTTCTATCTAGAATGAGCGTTACTCCTTTTAAGATTCAGCAATGGTATTAGTTTAATAGTCCCCGAATACTTCTTTTAAAAAAAATTTTGAAAAAATTAATAGGAAATGCACAAGTATCATAGCTCTGATCTGACACTCACCCAAACAGCCAATTTCCAATGTCAAGGGCAGTTCTTCCAAGCAAAACTATTTTCTAGGACTCAGGGAGGTAGTGTGCCATGAGAAACAGCAGAGAACCAGACAAGTCTGGGAGAAGGTAGCTGGAAAAAATCATTCAATTTCTGTCTTCTCCAGACTATGCTAGTTGTCTGGACTTCATGATCTTTGAACTTAAACTTTATTGAGAAAAAAATTCTCCTAGCAAAAACATTTACCCTGTCTGGATAAATCCACAGCCACATATCTCCACTCTCAGACAGCAGTATTGGAGGCATTGATGCCTTCTTACAAAGTTTAGGAATTTGAAGTTGTTTTGTAACCCTCATTGTCGGTAGTAGATGTTTCTGTCTTTGCCATCCAGTAGATCCATAACCTATCAATCTGCATGCCCCATTTGCTTTGCCTGCTGGTACCTGACACCAGCAGTTTAAATCTAGAACCTCACTAAGTGCTCTGTGGTGCATATGGAGTTCTCTAGCACTATCATTTAAGAAGAGCAAACATTTTCTGCCCTTCTAATATCTAAGAGCGTCTTTTCTCTATGGTTGAATCATTGACTTAGCCATGTCTATTTAGGAAAACCTGCACCTGTGTAGGTCAAGAACAAGCTGTATCACCTATACTCAGATGCTGCCCTCACCTGCTAATGGCTCACACCTTTTCTGAGGCCTGCAGGGTTAGCGCTGACTTGCAAAGGTCCCACAGGCACTGGTGTGAATCATTCGGATGAAGTGCCCTTGCTGCCACCATTGGAGCCCTTGTGCTTTTAGGTGGCTGTGATCCCCTGAACCCTTGTTAATCCCTACACTGCCCTGCCTTTTTGCTGAGGCCTAAGGACCTTCTCAGCTTCCTTCTCAACTGTGCAAGCAACCCTGACTGTCAGTGGCCTGTGGAAAAGCTGGCATAAACAGTGGTCACTTACCGAGGTCAAAATACTATACAGTCTAAGGCATAAAGCTTTTGCCCTGCCTGCAGCACTTAAATTCTAACTACACAATTGAGTTTACTATTTATATCGAAACCTCTACAGACTTTTGAGGTCAAAACCCCTGCTTATACACTAAAATATGAGGCTCAAAACTACTTCTGGGCTCAATCACTCTACACCTAATTTACTCCTTCAAAACTTTACTCTTAAGATTACTGGCTTGTTGTGCCAGATATTGGTACATTAGAGGTTGTATCTCCAATTACAACCTCTCATGTCTTAGGCCATAGGAACTGTGGCTACTTCTTAAAGACTAATAATGTAAAGGAACAGAGCTCAGTGTTCTTTGCTCAAGAGGAATAGAAGAAAAAGTGAGGAGAGATAAGTGGAGAGCTTGTCCAGATTCTCCTCCCAAGATAAATCATCACACTGAGATGCTCCATGTCTGCTGTGGAGGAGGAAGTAAGGGGACAGAGAAAGGTCTGCGGTATTTCACTAATGTGATTCCCTCCTCTTGAAGGACAACAGCAAAACAGGGGCAGAAGTCTTATTTTGCAAACATCTTAGCTTAGCTTCTTACCACTTACTACTTTAATTTCTATAAGGTTCAGTTTCCTGGTCTTTAAAATGGTGATAGTAATACCTAGTAATATCTACAAGGAATGAATACTAGAAGGAGTAGAAATAATGCATGTAAAGCTAGCAGAGGTGAATACGGTTGGCCCAGAGGGGAGAGAAACATGAATAACTGGGTATATTACCAAACAGAATGTGTGGTAAGTACTACAATAAAGGAAAAAGTCAAGTGTTCTAAAAGCTCAAGTGAAGAAAACATTAACTTTCACATGGACTTGGGTGGGTGGATGATTTCACAAGAGGGGTGGCTCTGGAGTTGAGTTCTAAGATTTTGTAAGAGTTTCTCCATCATTCAGTTTACTTGATGAGTACATTATCTTAGTCATCTACTGTATTAGAGACCCTAGGCTTCTAAAGGGAGATATAAAAGGTAACAGAATTCCTGAATCTGTAGACCCAGTTGGAGAGACATCATACACATGCTTGTGCACACACAGCACAGACACAAGAGAAATTCAAAGTATGGATCTGCAAAGGCATGCAAAGCATACATGCTTGGCTTGGGCAGAGAATGCAGGAGAGAGAAATCCAGAAGTGCTCATCTGAAATGCTCTCCTAGAAGCCAAAATCTTTAATGTGAAGAATAGATAAAAAAGATATGGGAGAAATGTTTGGAAGCAGGATTATTTAAGACCTCTGCAGAAGAGAGAAAAACTGTGAATGTAATCAAAATAAGGAGGACTTACTGGAGGAGGTTCTGTGGGAGAGGCTTGTTCTCAGAGAGATATCTAAGTCAGGTTGATGAATTCACATGGGAATCAAAGACCAGTAAGGAGCATGTGGTTTAAGAATACACCGTTTCCTAACTCTGGGGAGCCATGTTCTTCCCATCAGGATATTCCTCTTTATATCCAAGGTCTTTAAGATCATAGTTTTATTGCAATTGCTAAGTCCATTTAGTAAGTCTGCCAATGACCCAGGACTGATTTCACTTAAGGATAGAAAGAGATCGTGACATGATGTTCCCATAATATATAATTTATGTTTGAGTATGAACATGCTTTAAAGTAGGTAAAGTGAAGTTGGAAAATCAACATTATTTCATAATCTATACTTATGCTTATTTTGTATTTCAATGCATGTAGGAATAATTCAATGAAAGAAATAAGCCATTTCCTGGCCTACTTAATGGATGGAAAATATATTTAATGGCCTTCAACATCTTGGCTCTAGTTAGGTTTCTTGTCTAAAGGAAAGTAAATGGCATGGTCTCAACTCAGCAAAGGGCGGGCAGTGGTCTGTGCCATACAGAATTAAGTTGTTGACGAGGGGCTCATCCATGGAGTAGGAAAAGAATTCTTACACAGTGAGAGAGAAGCCTCTTCCCCAAGCTGGCCATGCCACCCAGCAGAGAGCTTGCATCCTTGAACAGAAATGTCAGTTTATTCACCATCGTGCACTTCAGTTTCACTGAAGCACAAAGAACTTAATTAGCATCTGGAAGGTTCATAACAGGAAAAAGAAGTAAGGTGTAGCCACCAAAACAGAAAAGTGCTCTAAAGTACAGTGGTTTGGATAATGCAAGGGTTGGTTGAATCAGGTCTTCCCCTGACCAGGTGTACCCCTAAAAGTCATGTGCACCCTGCCTGCAGACACCCATTCCAGTGGCCCACCAACATGTGGGAAGAAGGTAATTGGGAGGTATTTTTGCCACTCTTTTTTATAATTCCCTTATGTGATGAAAGTGGAAATGTACAGAGAATTGATTGGGGTGTGGGTTGCTTCCTGTGGCCTCAGGGCCGAGGAGAGCCAAAGGCTCCCCTGAGGCCTGATCTTGTGCCATTGACCTTACTGGCCCTGTGGAAGGGCTAGTGCCATAGATTCTAGGGTGGAATCATAAGTCAACTAAACCAGACTCACTATAGTTTGTCCCCCCAAAGTAGTACTCGTAATGGCCAGGAGTGTTTCATTACTGAGCTCCATTCCCCAAACCTCCAAACTGGTACTGTGTATTTTATAAGGATGACATTCAAACTAGTAGACTTTTTTTTCTCCCCCTCTAGAAAGTGTGTTTCTATTCAATGTTCTAAACGCTACCTGATTAGCTTGATAGGGTTGTAGCAACTTCCACAGGTATTCTATTGAAACCCAGTATATCCCAGAAAATGTACATTTCTCTCTTTTTAATGAAATGGTGCATAGGGACAAGTTCATCAGAATTCTGATTTGATAGCAAATTTGTCTGTGTAATTAATTATCCTCCCTTTATCGCTATTTCCCTATCCTAGTTTCTGCACCCTCCTCATTCCATCAAAAGGCAAACATTTTGCCCTAAGATAGAAAACAAGTTGGTAGGAATGTGGCTAATTGGATGTCTGAGGCAGGCTCATTTTTATACACCAATTTCCCTCACTTGAGAAGTAATAACATGAAATAGCTTGTAGCTGACACCGTGACTAGTTATTTCTGTTAGGCAGACATGCAACCAGAGACCACAAGAAGACAACCAACTCAGGTTGGCCCAATTCTTCCTTATTGGGAAGTTTTTCCTGGGTGATTTGAATAATAGAAAAGCTGAACTTTCAGAGACCTCCCTCTCACCAGGCATCGGGCTGAGGAAGAACCGTAGGGACCACTGTGCCAACCGTGCTGAGAGGCAGGTGCTCCCTACGCTATGGGACGCACAGATTCTTCCACTAGTATAGTTGTCAGCAGCTGCGATCAGGAAGGGCTTCCAAGCAAGATGGGTGGAATGTGAAAACGCAATGCCACTGATCCAGCAAATCCCCATCTTCCTGGGCGCCTTCGCTGGATGCTATAAAGCTCTGGCTCAGATCCCCGTGGGCAGAAGGCCAGCGTGACAGATGGCTAGGCGGGCCGGCAGCTGCCCAGAGATGGAGACTGTATCTGGAGGGTTGCACTGGGGAAGAGCAGGCTAGACTAAGCCGTTTTTCAGGCCGAGCTCTTCTGCAGAAGTTGGAGGAGGCACAGCTGAGGCAGCTCGTTAGAAACCGAACATGTTAGCAAAGAGGCTGGAGGTATCCTGACGCCGTGTTTTGACCTTGCTTAATTCCAAGAGGCGGCAGGCAATGCAGTCAAATGATTGCGGCTGTCATTGTGATTCCTGTCTTCATTAGGGGTGGGGCGGGGTTCTAGGCAGGAGGACTGGACGCAGATGAAAAGGATGACAATGAATTAAAGCAAATTTCCAAACAGGTTGCATGTCCTGGTGCATTAACTGAGATGGGGTGTCAGCATGGCTTTCTGTCTGGTGTTGTCCTGGGGGAGAGGCTTGGGGAGCAGGCGCCGAGTGTAGGTGCACGTCTCTGGGGCCAAGCATTGTGGAGTGGCTCTTGGCTGCATCTGAGGCCAGGCGCAGAGAAGGAGATGAAAGCTGACAAGTGTGTCTCGGAAGCAGCCGTTGCTGTCAGGTTCGGTTTGCGGAGCTGAGCGGAGTTGTACCAGGTTGCCAGAGGAGCGCCTGGCCTCTGTGCGGGAACTTGCTGAGCTTGGTGGCACTGGAAAAGAGTCTTAGCCCCTGTTTGCATGTCTTGCATCGTCGTTTTAGAATGTGGGGCCCTTGGCATTTACTGTTGTGCTCTTGGCCTTTGGTCCTTTGGCCAAAAGTCAGACGGAAAAAGTTTTGTTCTAATATTCCCTTGCATGTTTCCTCCTGAACAGAGCAATGGGGAATATGGTAAGGGAAAGGTGCTGTTAGGGATTTATTATGTCATGTTAAAAAATAATTCCTAGGCATTTAACATATATGCAGGCATATACCAGAGGCTGAAACAGGGATTTTTAAATGTATGTTAGTTAACTAAGCAATTAATTAATTAGACAAATATCTATTAGACACCTACTATGGGCCAGGCACTGCACTGAGTATTGAGGATACAGCAAGGAAAAACCAGTGAAAATTCTTGGAGCTTACACTATAGTGGGGGGAGTTTCAAAATAAACAAAATAAATGGGTTAAGTAATGAAAGCATGGACTCTCTGGCCACACCAGTCTACACGGAGTGGAAATCCTGGTCATCAAATCACTTAGTCATTTCATGGTGTTGGGTAAGCTACTCAATTTCTCTGCACCTCAGTTTCCTTATCTGTGAAATGGGATCAGTAGAGGACCCACCTTGCATTGTTGCTACGAAGGTTAAATGGGAGAGTATCTGTGAAGCTCTTAGAGCAAGCCCAGCATTGAGTGAGTCCTCTAGAGCGATTTGCTACTATGGTGTCAGCGTTAGATGGTGGCAAGCTCCCTAGAGAAAAATGAAACTGAAAAGTTTCAGATAGAGCCATCAGGAAAGGTCTCACTGAGAAAGGGGAATCTGAGCAAAGGCCTGAGGAGGAGAGGGAGGGAGCTCTGAGGCCACTTGATGGGAGAGTTCAACAGGTAGAGAAAGCTGCAAGGTCAAAGTTCTTGTTCAGAGGGAGTCAGGCATATTCAAACAAACAAACATAAACAGCAAGAGGCTAGTGTGGCTGGAGTGAGTGAATGAGAGAATGTGACTGCAAAGTGGGTCATATAGGGCACTATAGGTCATTGTAAAAATAAACATTGCTTTCTTTGCAAAGGTGACTGCTTGGAGGTGACTGTTGACAATTGTGGGGTTTTATATTCAGAGTCCTTGGGATATAATTTAAAAATTTCTCCTCTATGTGCTTAGTATTCGGGTTATTATTCTGTGATAGATTCATAAGTCCTTTAGTTTCCTATAGAGTCTATTCCATTTTGTGAGCAAATAATAATTTAACATCAATAAATGAAAAATGAAAGAAAAAATGACTTATGGTTCTATCACTTTAGTAAAATAACTTTTGATTTTATCGCATTTCATATTGGAAGCTTTTAAATAAAACAGGGATAGTAATACCTCTTTGCAAGGTTGCTGATAATGGAACAAATATAATTTGACTATGAAGGGGGAGCGGGTGGATCCTGGCAACAAAATCCCTTCCCAGAATCTACATGTCCAGAGGCTGGGGGCCTTCGTGTGAGAAGATGCACAATCACGTCCACAGTTTGGATTCAGGAATAAATAGTGCATTCCACAAGGAAGGTCTAGATGCAGACAGGTTGCTGGGCGGGGAGGACAAGCCACCAAGGGGAAAAAAGTCATTGTGCGATAAAGGAAAATCCGGAATCTCCATTTTATAGGAGAGCAAACCATGATTCTAGGTGTGATTAGAACACGGTTTCCTTTCACCCTTGCTTGTGGTTGCCTCGGCCCAGATAAAACCAAGAGAGGGAGTGCTGGGTGCCAGTGGGAGCTAATTGAGGGCCAGGGGCCTGAGAAGTGGGGTCAGCCTCTGCAGAATAGTGTCCATGTGTCTCTGAGCCTCATAGGCCACCCCAACAGAACCGAGGGAGGCCCAGCTCACCCTGATCCACCCCCACAGTCACTCCCTGAAATCTCTGGGTATAGGGTGTGAACTTTGCAAGGCACTGGATGCCTGTGTAAGCCAGAGGGGCTTGTTTGAGGCTTATTTAGGTGAAACTTGGGGATTCGAATTAAATAGTGATTAGAAATAATCCACACAATATGTTCCTGGCACACAAAGATACTCAATAAAACAGAAGCCATTATTTCTATGTTCTGCTTCTTTTATTTCATTTAAACAAAAGCCAATGCCATTGCCAAGACTCACTGGATATAAGCACAGTTCACAGTAATACATATTTGTTGTGCACTAGCTGGGCTCCCCTACAGGGCAGGGATTGACATTTAATTATATTGATATCTAACTTGTGGGGATGCATACAAACATCCCCTCATGGATAGAATTGAAGTCTACTTTAAGTGACAAGAGGGCATGTTGTCACAACTAGTGGTCCAAGCTGATTGCTCCTCAACATGCCTTTGGCAGTGAAAACCTTTCTTAGTTCCAGTGGGGTGTCCAGCTACTCTGGTGATTCTTTGAGCTACTCAGCAGCCTTCTTTGAAAATACTTTATTTGTTGTTAAAAACAGCCAGAGTGGTTTCTGTTGGTGGCAATCAAGAAGGCTGACCAATATCTTACTTGACTAGAGTTACCAGCTTCTCAAGGGTACAACCCATGTATCTTCTTCATCCTTTATTGCTCTAGGGCCTGGTCCATGACATGGTTACAATAAATGTTGAACCCAAGTGAGCAAAATTCAGTCTAATCTTCATGAACCCATAGAAAACCATTTATGAGAACTTGTATGTATCAGATGTAGTGTTTTCCAATGATGCATAATACATCTTCCATTTTATAATATGCTGTTCTCTCATATAGGCTATATTAATTAGGCTGTCAACATAATATTTGTGGATGTAGTTGTCTTCTTAAAGGTGCTGAAGAGAAGCATCTTTAAAGTCTGATGTCATCTACCCCTAGATGAAGCCAAGTTTTCCCTGGCGAGATGCACTGAGTTTGATGCAAATACTGTCAGAGCCAAATGCAACCCCCCTTCCTCATTAATTCTCTCTCCTGCTCTCTCCATCTCACCTCTCCCTTTCCCTGCCCCTCCTCTTCCACTTGTTTTGACAGATTGCTGACTTCACAGAAAGCAATGCGGAGTCCCAGACTCCTGGCTCCCTGTAGGCACCACATCCTGCTAGACTGCACACTCATTACAGGATGTGCTGAGTCTAGACATTCACCATCCACATCAAGTCTTATGCCCACAAGCCCCGCAGTGCACATCATCTCAATGAGAAGTTCTTGGACCAGGAACAAGGGGAAGCAGAAAAAGTAAACACATGACAGCCACTCCCTGTTCTTAATTCTATTTCTCTGTGTCTACTAGACAATGCCCACCTCCTTTTCCTCTTTCTCCCTTCCTCCCATCTCCCTTCCCTCCCCAATCCCCTTTCTCTTTTATTGTTCAGCTCCATTTCAGATTGGGGAAATAGCCATTGTATGATAGCAGAAAAGGAAAAGGAGAGGTGGGGGTGGGGTTGAGAGGGGAATGATGAAGAAAAGAGTGGCAAGAAGGAAATAAGGCAGAGTGTACCCACCAAGTTAAAACTTTTTGACCTTAAGGGAAAGGTCTGAAGTCTGTCAGGGGATACACTAAGAAATAAGGCACCAACTGGCATAATCTTCTCAGATAATTCACTGATGAGCAGTTAAACCATGATTTCCATATGCCACTTGATTTTTTCCTCATCTGCTTCCAATTTTGAAGAAGTGCTCCCGATGACTTGGATCCATGATTATGTTAGCAACCAGTGCAAACGTACCCCTCTATTCTAAGCCTTGATCTTCACCTAACACTAGTGGAGACTTCTCAAATCCTCATTCAGAGAAATAGCTGGATTGCACTGGGGGAAAAGAATTACCCCTACTCCTAAGTCTTTATATAAAAACGACAAACTATCCAAACTTACAGGCCATAAAATCATTTAAGTCAACCCTTCCCTTTACAGATGAAAGAGAGGAGAGAGAGAGAGAGAGAGAGAGAAAGAGAGAGAGAGAGAGAGAGAGAGAGAGAGAGAGAGAGAGAGAGAGAGAGAGAGACTTACAAACACTTGGGGCACCCAGCCCTGTGACAGAAGAACCCAGAATAGAGAATTTTCCACAGAGTCATGATAAGAGTGGCAAGGAAGATAAAGTCAAAGAGGAAGTGAAGATGATTAGGTTGGGGAAGCTCGTGTTAATAATTCATTCTGTATTTGTGTTGTTCAGAATTTGAGAATGCTTTTTGATAAATTATTCATGGCAGAAGAAGGTAAAGAAAACATCAGATGCCATAGGACATCTGATCTGACCCTTCTGAGAAGAACCATTTCCTGGGTCTTAGCATAGTGCAATGAAATTAGTCCATCAAGGGTTTTTGAATATATTCAGTGAGCCTCTTTCATAGACATCCTGAAATATCCTAGAAGATAAAGGCAGCATCCACCTGAAAGAAATATTGTGCATAATAAGCATGAAGAAATGTTTGATACTTAACGTTAGGTGATGATCCCTCTCTGAGAGGGTGACTGGGTGAATGTAAAACACTGGGTTTCTGCAAATCACAAAGGTCAAAGACTTGCCTCCCAGCATGTGAGGGACATTAATGAAAACAATATAGGAAATCATTACTGATGAACTGTACTGTTTTAACACCTCATTCACCTCCATCTAAATAGTAGATGCTTACAAAAAGGTTTGATGAACAATGGGTGAATGAATGAGCAGATTAATGAAAGAAAGCTAGTGAGCACTTTCAAGGAACAGAAGATAAATCTCAGCATATAAAGCAAGATTATCTGTAATGCTAGACATACATTCCATCTTGTTTTTTGTTTGTCTGTTTTAAGGCCCTTAGTCTAGGAATATTGTGGACTGAATTTGAGACTGAAGACAGTTACCCTTAAGTTCTATCAGATTAAAATTTTGTATATAACCCTCTACTACATGGGTAAGGTATGTGACACGTACCCAGGGCTATGTGTCAAAAAAAAAAAAAAAAAAGGAGATTAAAATCTTGGCAGCAAGTAAAAGTCTTTTAGAAAAAGAAATCTTTATGAAAGGGTAAAATGATTTAACTTGGGTTGGGCATGGTGTCTAGAACAGATGGGAATATATTTTTTCTTTCTGACTTTTCGGTTACCCAAACCAAAGAAAATAATTCCAAAAGAGCATTTATAGATTTCTGCTTAAGTCGTGCCCAAGGTTCTGGAATAAAAGAATGGAACAAAATATTGGGGTTGAGTGAATTATATATAATATATACCTAGTAATGAATAGACAAATGTCTATATATAACAATATTGCAAGGCTGGAAGAGTTTTTTCTTGAAAATAAAGTGGAAAACCAACAGCAGAATAGTAGTGTGGTTTCTGAAACCGAGCTAGGGTTCTGCTTTGTTTGTGGGTCTGCGCAGGAAATGCAAGTAGTCATCCAGCCAGTTAGCTGTGTCTTCCCTCCATCCACCCCAGCCTCCTCCCTCATTCCCCCAACAAAATTAATAAATTTGTGAATACTGTGTTGGAATTCAGCCAGGAATATCTAAAAATGCCATCTCACGTTGCCTGAAACTATAAAGAGGAAATTATTCAGACGATTGAAGCTCCATAGGGCAGCATGTTAAATTGATCCTTTGGCAAGAAACAACGAATGTAACTTAACACAGTAATTCCCATAAATACCATTGTTATTATCAACCAGAAGTAAGATTTATGTATTTTTCAAAACTGGACAAGTAGTTCTGTGTATGTTTTGTGTCATGGTTATGTTTAATATGTGTGTCTTGGCATGCTCAAACCAACCATGACATAAAGGACAATAACGAAAGTGCTTTGTCAAGCTTGTGATGCGCTTTGATGAAACACCTCCATTGTAAGATTTTATTTTGAGTATTTACCTTTCAAGTAAAATTATCCCCTAAATTGACATTCTCTGCAACAGAAAGATTTACAATATTTCCTTCTGTGACATGACTATATTTTAATGGTTTAAACTTGTGGAAAGTGTATTTTAAACTATTATTTTCTTATTATGAACCTGAAACATTTGTAAAGTTTTCTCTCCCTGGGATGGCATTTCTTGCATTCCTCTGTTCATTGATACCTTCGTCCATTCATTCATTCAATAGATATTTGTTGAGTGCCTGCTTTGCACCAGATCCAGTGTTCTAGGCACTGGGTGTCCACCAGTAACCAAAATAGAAACCAGGTAATGATAAAGATCCCCAGTAATGATGAAGAGGCTAGTTCAATCAATGAGAGAGGCACTGGGTAACAATGTCAATTTAGAGAGGCTTATCAAGGAGGGCTTCTCTGGGGACATAACACTTGAACAGAGACCAGAATGAAGTAAGCAACAAGCCAAGCAGATGTCAGAAGGGACAAGGCTTAAAGCAAACCAAACATGTGCAGCAAAGGCTGATGCAAGAACGCGATGGACGTTTCTGTACAAAGTCTGTATGGGCTCCTCTTTGCCTTTCAAGAATGCTTTCTTTTAAAAATAACCATCTGAGTTATTGGCCATGTGGAATTAATTGCTTCCTGATTTTGAATAGAATGCCTGTTTCATTGACCATTTATTTTTGTAAACATGGCTGTTGCAGGATGTGGGAAACAGTTATTTAAGATTTGGAGAGAGAAGCAGTGGACAAGAGCGTTGGCATGGACTTGCCCTGGCAGAGCTGATGATTGAGACAAAGCGATGAATAATTAATGGCTATGTGATGATTGCATGAGGAGGCTTTTGAAATGTTTCATAGGGAAATAATGAAAATAACACTTTTCTCTAATCATTGTCAAGCATTGAAAGCTCTGCCTTTAAAAGGCTTCACTGGGTTTGGGGAAAGACAGTCAGTCCTCTCCCTCCCCCCAATAACAATTAATCCAGCTGTACATTTTACTTTGGATTTGTGTGTGTGTGTTTTTTTTTTGTGAACTAAATGGAAGGCAGTTATCATAGCTTGCTTTAGCAGTCAGAATTTTACAGGTTTTTGGCTGCTCTCTATATAGACATGCCACAGGGAAGAATGCCTGATCGGTTCAGATGTTTTCTGTCCGTGACATCAAGTTCACGTAGCTGGCTACAGTGTGGCTGAATTAAGCAGTTGGGTTTGTCAGATCCCATCCATTCTAACTCTGACAGAGGTTAGATCCTATCCATTCCAACTCAATTACACATGGAGCAGCTGAACCAATCCAACTGTACTCCTTTTGGGTAGTTATCCATATGTCCCCTTCCCCATCGTCCTGGCAACTCCTTTCCCTTTCTTAAAGATCTGAGCTCCTGGAGTTCCAGTCAAGATGGTAAAGTCATATATGTATACATTAAAGAAAGAAAGAAAGAAAGAAAGAAAGAAAGAAAGAAAGAAAGAAAGAAAGAAAGAAAGAAAGAAGGAAAGAAAGAAAGTCTGAGTTCCCAACTCATTCTCTCCAATACTGCTCCAGTCTTCATTGTTGGGGATCTCAGTGCCCACGTAGCATCACAGTTCCTTGATATACTCACACTAACGATCTTATTCTCCTTCATCTCACCTTCTCACTCCTTTGTTATTCAATAACTACAAACTCTGCATCTCTCCTACATCCTGATTTTCAAACTCTCTCCCACCGGTATCCTGATTCTGACTATCCAACAACCCTGCTACCCACAAGGGTCCTCCCATCTTCTCATTGTCCCTTACCTCCTTCATGCCCTAATTTTCTTCTTTGTCCTCAACCCATTTGTTTTTCTCTTGATTAGCAGCTTTTCTTTGTCTCTGTGAACATAGCTGGAGAAAAATAGTGATGTGGATTGGTGTCACTCTAAATTCATGTTTGCTGATATCAAGTAGGGCCAGGTATGTGGCCTGACAACCACAGTTTCCCTAGCCCATTCGCATCTATTACTCTCCAGGTGAGAGTTTCATCCATTCTCCTCTTCTCAGACCTCCTCATCCCAGCTTTAAACGTGTTCCTATTTCACTGAAAAGACTGAAGGAATCGAAAGAGAAATGCCATAGCCCTTATCACTACACCTACCCACCGACCTGTGTCTGTACTCATGTAATCTTACTTCTCTTATTACGGATGAGTCAGCTCTCTGTGAATATCCCCCCCACTGGTGTCTCCTCATGGATATTGCTTCAGCAATTAAAACCTTCTCTAATATACCAGTAATTTTCCCCAGTCTACTGGATCATAACTGTCAGCATACAAGCATGCTCTTATTTCTCCATTTCTAGAAGAGAAAAACCTTCCATCGAACCTATTTCATCTTCTAGTTATTGCCCTATTTTCCTCCTTCCTTTTATAGCAAAACTTCTTGAAAGTGTCTATGCTCTCCAACTCTAATTTCTCTTCTCCCGTTGAGTGGACTTTGGCCAGTTTTTCATCCCTATAGAGCCACTAAAATTACTCCTACCAAGATCAGGACTGCCATCAACACTGACAAGTTCAGTGGTCCTTTTCTTGGTAGTTACCTAACTTGACCTTTGGCATTTGACACAGTTGATTTCTCTCTCCTCTTGAAACACTTTCTTCACTTGGCTTCCAGGACACATCCCATTTGCCTGGTTTACTCACTCTCAGGCTTCTTTTCCAGTTCTTCATCTCTCATCTTTGGATATTGACGTTCCCTCAGCCTCATCCCAAGTTGTATAAGTATTTGATAGTGTTAGTGGCTGCTGTGTTGGACAGTGCAAATCCAGAGGGACCATTATATGTTTAGTGTAGTGATTAAGTAAGTTCTGGGTAGGGTTCCCTGGATTTGGATTTAGGTCACCCCCTACCCACATACACACATGCTAGCTATTTTTTTGTTTTATGTCAGTTGGAAGTAATATTAGTAGATACTTCATAGGGATGATATTAGAATTAAAAGAAATAACTCAGGTAAAGAGGTTAACACATAGTAAGAACTCAATAAACATTAGTTATTATGAATATGGCTGACATGGTGGGTTTTTTCAATATCTTAAATCATTGGCGCTTCAAAGTCCTGGTAAACCATGTACTTCGTCTACTTTTGTATGCTACAGTAATAAAACAGTTGCTACACAAACCCTTTATTGAAATTAATAAAATGATAAGTTCTGCTTCTGTTAAGAATCTAGCGGGGTGGTTAAATATTGTAAGTGGATTGCCAGTCATATTAAAAAGCCCAAATGTGGATGTGGATAAACATGAATGCCACAAAAGATTATTCTACTGACCTGAAAGGTTTTCAGAGTCCTTACTGCTCTTCCCTAGATTGTAACCTCAGGCACTCAAGTTTCTCACCTGACCAGTTGCTCTGGGCTCTGGTGTAGGCTTGTTTACAATTGAGCTAGCTAGAAGGGCATACTCCAAGGAATATTTTGCCAAAAAGTAGTTTCAAGGTGTGTTATTAGGACTTTTATAGTCAACTATAAATTTGAAAAAATTTGGATTTATATTGCTTTTCAATGACAGGATTTCTCAAAGCCTCTTTCATTTTTGTCTGAATGATAAAGCTTCATAGAAAAATCTAGTCTGCAAGGTTTCCCAAATCTCTCTCATGATGGAAGACTTTAACTTAAAAGAGGTGTTTTTGTAGTATGCTGATCAGAACATTTTTTTTGAAAAATCCTGGCATAGAGAATACCATAATTTACATTCTTTCTGTATTGCTTTAGCATTTTATCTTTGGGGTCTAATAATAGTGTTTAATAAATATTTGTTAAAGAAATGAAGTATAAGCAGTGTATTCCAATCTTTAGAGTCATATGTCAAGCAACATATGATTCATGAATATTCATGATATGGTCACTGTTCTTGGGTAGTCACTGATATGAACAAGTCCTTTGGTTCCAAACCTAAGTTAATCATTGTAAAGCCATCTCTGTAGGAGGATTCAACATTTTAAAGGTAGGGGAAAGAAAGAGACTTTTATAATCAATTTGTGTTTAAAACAAACTTCTTGGAACTTATGCATGAATATTATCACTTTAAATAAATGGCTTTGAAAAAAATGTATGCTTCATTCCTCAGAGAAGGTTTAGATTACATGGCCATAAAGCATGTCATCCATTCATTTATTTAGTAACTTTGTACCTACTCTATGCCAGGCAGGCACTGTTCCAGGTGTTGGTAATCCAGAAGAGAACAAAGCTGAGGAGGCTGGTTTTCCCAGGAGGTTCCTGATCTAGCAGAGGAAAAGGAAGCATGCATATAATTTTAAAAGTAATCAAATTTTCAAGTGAATCAACGGCAGACTGAGATAAGTCATGTTTAAGCACAACAAAGAAACAGGGGGTAGGAAACCATCAGGGTACCAGAGAAAACACAGGGACAGGGACAGAGCCAGGCAGGACATAGCGTCAGGGATAAAGTACAAATCTGAGCATTGCAACTCGAGTCTCTACGGAGAGCCAAGGAGTCATAGGATAGGAGGGGGCTGGGCTGGCACTGCTACATGGAGGTGGCCAGAACCTGGGAGCAGACTGAGATGAGTGCCGAGCAGGAAGAGCAGCTCCACAAAGAGATAGAGGGTGTGTGAGGAAGAGACAGTGTTTTACAATTGAACCAAAGATGCCACTGCACATAGACCCCTTGATTGATTCTTCACAGCAGGCTGAGACCCATTAGCTCAAAATTGAGCCAAACTCAATTTTTTACACATCTAGTTGTTTTAAATATAACCCAAATAAGCATGTTTCATTTCTTTTCCATTTAGAGCTTGCCTTGTTTGCACACTTTGTGAAACTTCCCAATACATGCTAGTCATATAAAATAAACTTCAGGGGTTATAAGGACCCCAAGTCACTGCTGCCGCCCTTGGGAGCCAACTGACCCACAGATGCCCTGCTGGCCTGTTGAGTAACATCACTTAGATGTGAAGGACCCTCTCTGATCTCTCTTTCCTGGGAATTCCCTTGCCCTTCTCTTCTCCATGGTGGTCCCAGTACGGAAGCCTCTGGACAGTCTCAGGCCACGAGGTACTTCCCTGCATTGTAAAGTCAAAGCATCGCCCAAATATAGCTTGTGTGTGCTACTGCCACCTAGTGGTCCTATCTTCTTTCTTGATCTACCCTGGCATCTGTCCTATTCTCCATGGATGGGAAAGCCAGTCACAGCGGGTATGGTCCAGGAGTGGAAGGGGGCATCTCCCACCTGTGGGCAGATGGGGGGACCTTGAACCAGAGGAATAAACGAGCCTGTTCACATTCATACGCTATGAATGTTGTTGGAAGGACTGGAAAATCACTATTTTTGAAAATCATTTTTCACTTTTAATGTTTTAGATAAACTTGCTAGTTATTTAAGTCTACAATCCAGGTACATTTCAGAAGTGGGTCTTACATCTTCTGATCATGTGGAATGAACCATTTCTATATCATCAAGTGCTTTAATTTTTGCCATAGTTGGAAAAAGTAGTCATGCTTCCTGCTTCCTGTCTCAATGAGTGAGTGTTCACACATTGTGAACATAGCTGCATTAAACTTCACTTGCTGTGAACTTTGGGCCATTGTATTTTGTAAGATATAATCATTCACATTAATGGCATGAGATTAGTTAACTCAGCTGGGAGCAGAGTTGGCACATTTAAAGTTGTTAAGCCAGTGCCTGGCATCAAGGAAAAAATGGTTGATGTTATTAACTTCTGTTTTTCTGGCTCTTGACCCTCCTGTTATGATGTAGAATGTGAGTTTCCTGTAGAGTTGACCCAATGTATTTCTTAGTGTTCTGGGAAATACTTCATTGTACCCAGGAACAAGTCTTACCTATACCTAGTTATCTGATGTGCTTTTTTTTCCTTTTGCTTTCATCCTTTCTTTGCTGTGCAAGGAACCTTGTTTTAGATCAGGCTATTATAAGAAAATATCATAGACTGGGTGGCTTAAACAATACACATCTGTTTCTCAAAGTCTTGGAAGCTTGGAAGTCCAAGATCAAGGTCCTGGCTGATATGGCAGAGAGAGATTACTCTTTCTCTTCCTCTTCTTAGAAAGCCACTAATTCCATCATAAGGGCCCCACTGTCATGATCTCATCTAACCCTAATCAACTTTCAAAATCCCTATCTCCAAATACAGTCACATTGAGGGGTGGGGCTTCAACATACAAATCCAGGGGAGGGCACAATTCATATCATTGCATACCCCCATGCAGTGAAATGTTGTGCTGCTTCTGCTGCTACATGGGCTTCTGCTGGTAGGGCTGGTTCTTGATTACTGCTGCCATCTCTGCTGGGAAGACTCATGTCTGCCTGGTCCTGTCTTCTAGCCAATAACCACAATATGAGACCTGTGTCTTTACTCATTTTTTTGCATGTGAATATCTAGTTGTTCTAGCACCACTTGTTGAAAAAATTATCTTTGCCCCATTGTATTGCTATTGCTCCTTTGTCAAAGATTAGTTGGGTGTATTTGTGTGAGTATATTTATGT
This sequence comes from Furipterus horrens, assembly GCF_987537825.1. Classification (NCBI taxonomy): domain Eukaryota; kingdom Metazoa; phylum Chordata; class Mammalia; order Chiroptera; family Furipteridae; genus Furipterus; species Furipterus horrens. Next base: position 23,479,652 of record NW_028327175.1, read on the forward strand.
GGTTTATTTTCTGGGCTCTCTATTCTGTTGCATTTATTTATTTGTCTATTCTTTCACCAATATCATACTCTCTTGATTACTGTAGCTTTATACTAAGTCTTGAAGTTAAGTAATGTCAATCATCCAACTTTATTCTTCTTCTTCAGTATTGAGTTAGATACTCTTGGTGTTTTGCTGCTCATTCTTAATTTTCAAATCAATTTATCAATAGCTACATAATAACTCTCTAGGATTTTGATTGGAATGGGAATGAATCTATAGATCAAATAAGAAAAATTGATATCTTGGCAATCTTGAGTCTTCCTATTTATGAACATGGACTATCTATTTATTTAATTATTCTTTAATATCTTTCATTAAAGTTTGTAGCTTTCCTCATATAAATCTTGTACATATTTTGTTCAAGTCAAATCTGAGTATTTCATTTTGGAGAATACTAATATAAATGATAATTTAAAATTTAAATTACATTTATTTATTGTTAGTATATAGGAAAATGTTTCAGTTTTGTATAATGATCTTGAATCTTATAACTTGATAAATTAATCGCCTATTAGTTCCAGGACCTTTTTTTGTCAATTCTTTCAGATAATCTACATAGATGATTATATCATCTGCAAGAAAATACAGTTTTATTTCTTCCTTCCCAGTCTCTGTACTTTCTATATCCTTTTCTGGTATATTGCATTAGCTAAGACATCCAGTATGATGTTGAAAAGCAGTGGAAAGAGAGGACGTTTTTGTCTTTTACTGATCTTAGTAGGAGAGCTTCATGTTTTTCACCATTAAGAATGATGTTAGAGGTAGGTTTTTGTAGATGTTCTTTATCAAGTTAGGAAGTTCCCTTCTATTTCTAGTTTGTTGAGATTTTTTAAAAAATCATGAATGGGAATTAAATTTTGTCAAATTCTTTCATTGTGTGGTGGAAAGGTCATTCTATAGTACTATGATTAGGTCACAGTCTTGGGGTGAGCTAGTGTGCCTGGATTGCGAACTTCACTAGTCCTTCTCAGTCCCCACCCCTCATCCTTTAGGTGAGACAGAATGGCCAGAGGGGGCTGGAGTTGGGTATTTGCCTCCTCCCATGTGGAATGTTTTAGCTGGGTATTTCCCTTCCCTCAGGTAGTTTATGTCCTAGTTTACTAGTTTCCCCAATGGCAGGCCTTGTTATAAAGAACAGAATGCTCTGGAGTATTTTAAAGTGGTTACTTCCATTTCAGAAGCGTGAGGTTTTTCTCCAATATTTACTCACAAAAATTTGTGCCTTTACCTCTCCACCACCAAGACTATGTCCTCCTGGAGTTTTTAGCCCTTAGGCTTGTCTAATCTGAGCCTCCAGCAATCAATCCATCAATCATAGCTCAGGCTTTCCTCCCCCGCTGGCACAGGTTCTTGCAGTGGTTTTTGCGCACAGGTTTCTGAGTCAGTGAGTTGTGATTCTTGGTGTCTGCCTGTCTGTCTCTCCAATTTTGGGAGCAGTGGTTAGCCCTGTGAGCTCCCTTCTTTGATTGATCTAAGAAGAGTTGTTGATTTTTTTTTTCAGTTTGTTCAGTTATTTACTTGTTAGGAGAGACTGGTCACTTCTAAGCTCCTTACATGCTGCACTAGAAAGCTCTACATTTCTTTTTAGGTGTTTTGGTAATTATATTTCAGCATTGTTGGTTTCCTCTATAATAGTGTTTATTCTGTGTTATGATTTTTAAAAAATCCTATTATTCTGAGTTTATAGATTTCACAAAAATGCCAAAGGGCTCCATTGAACAAAAAAAAATTTTTTTTAATTCTGATCTTAATAAATAGGGAATGAGAAAATTTATATTTGATCTCATTGTGCTATACAGTGGGGTTTTCCAAGTTTGGTGGAAATGTTGTGGAGTTTTAGGGCAACGAGTAGTAATCATAGTAAGTAGTTCTCAATTAATCCTGTGGCAGCAGACACTTGCTAAATCTTTTTGTGCATAGAACTCATCCTCCACATGTGCTGAGGCCCAGCTCGGTCTGACCTTGACACCTCTTGACTAATAATTGGAATGTCAGTGAGAATGGGAAGGGAAATAAATGAAAGTATCAGAATATGATAAAATCTGTTAAGGAAAGTAGTACCTTATTGAGGCCTGGTTTGTCAGCTGTTCAACAATGGTTTCCCAGCAAAGAAAAGAGCACTGACTTCCTGTGTAAGCCACTGTGGTTATAATGCAGATTCTCACTTGATAGTGTCTCAGATCCAATGCATTGTTTCAAGCAATTAAAAACAAAAAAGGTCATTGTCATCAGGGGCTCCCAGCTCATGAAGAAGTAAGTGTCTCATGCTGACTTGGGTCTGGAAAAAGACACAAAAGGGAGAAACACAGACAGGACTTGCTCATCCTTCAAAAGCCTGGTATTCTCTCTGTGACTGCTGCCACCGTGGAAGAACCTGATGGCGTGCCACAGGGCCATTACCCCATGCAGGCCGCTGGCAGAAGCCATGATGAACATGCTCTCCAGAAAGGCCAGAACAAATTAAATGTCCCGCAGGGAAGACTGTGGCCTGAGCCCATTTTTCAAAGTGGAAATTGAAGCTGTGCTTTTGGAGGGTATAGACACGGATCACTGAAAGAAGATTTAGTTTAAAGGGAAAAATAATAATAAAAGGGCAGACTCCATTTCTTGCTTCAGCTCCCCGATTTCTAAAAAGACTAATACGGGACTGCCATCTAAGGAAATGACTTAGCTCTCACCCATTCCCAGCTATACATATTTAAGTTTTATAACACTGAGGTTTGTATCTTTTGTCAAAAAGAAGCCACCAGAGAATTCCATGATTTATTTATTCAAGCTATTTTCTCATTAAAAAGGTTGGGTAAGCCCTGGCTGCTGTGGCTCAGTGGATTGAGCGTTGGCCTGCGAGCCAAGTGTCACTGGTTCAATTCCCAGTCAGGGCATATGACTAGGTTACATGTCAGATCCCCAGTTGGAGGCGTGAGTGAGAGGCAACCACACAGTGATGTTTCTCTTCCTCTCTTCCTCCTTTCCCCTCTCTCTAAAAATAAATAAATAAACAAACAAACAAATAAACAAAAAGGTTGGGTGAAAAATTTTCAAGGGTATTTTAAATGGACAAGTTGAATAACTTTTAACAATCTTTTAGCTCTTCATTCTCATTTACCAGAGATTGTTAATCTAGGATTTCATGACAAAATTTTCCAAATGATTCTCAGATCTTCCAGAAAATTCTCACTCCATGATAAAAAGAATATTCCATATATGAACCTGCATATACTAAAGAGAAAGAAGAGAAAAACTGAGGAACTGATGATATAGGAGTGATTTTAAAAAACGGTCCTTAGGATTCAGTTTCGAGATTCAGGTGTGTAGGGTAAGCAGCTTAGTTAAGGAGGAAAAGACCAAGCATTTGTTCTAAACATAGAGTAACATTTTGGTTCAGCTTTCTATTCCTCATTACAAACATTGTGGTTGATGAGGAGAAAATGAGGAGAAAGACATGGAGCCTTGTGCGCTCACCAGCTTTGTTTTCATCTTAACCTGCACAGGGGTATTCTAGCTCATGTTATCAGTTTGGGGAAAAGCCATATAAAATTAGTTAAAATGAATTATTTATGGAGGACATTTATTTTCAAAATGTTTGGAAGAGTAGAGGGATTCTATGCAAGACAGGGTGAATATATGCAATAAATCTGGCATAATGTTAAGAAAATGGAGCCAGAATAAAGAGAGAACATTGCCTACATTGTGGATATAATATACATATTTCAAATCAATTTCATCAGGGCTTCTTTACCTGGTGTCTATATATCACAGAATTCAGGGAAGCTGCACACATTGATGGGAAAAATTAGTCTTTTTTTCAAACTCTAACTGAAATTGAGCCTTTTCTTTAATTATGATTATAGGTTTCATTTGACTGTCAAAGGGATTCATGGCACAAGAAAAGGTTAAAACCTCTAGAATGACAATATCTTCACCAATAAATGGGAAAATAAGAATTTCTTATGTCTGAACCAAAATATTAGTGTATTCAACTACTAAATATATAAATTTAATAAGAAATGTTTTAGATCAAAGGATACTGATAATATTACCCAGTATACCCTAAATGTATATCCTTTTAGTTTCTACAATTGCTATTTTCGATTTATTTTTATTTGTTTATTGAGTATCTACTATGAAGCAGATATTATGCAAGGCTCTGGGCTACAGTGACTGCAGAAGCTTCTAGTTTTTGAAGGAGTCTTCTAGATACATGATGACTATAATAAAAAGAATGGTGTGATATACTTTTTTTAAGTTGAGAGATAAGAAGCACTTATTCAATAACTTACTTGGACTCTGTATTTATTGACAAGGAGGATATGTCTTCAGAGTCTTCACATATACCTCTATCCATTCCTTTGTAACTCCAGTTTTTTGAGCATCCACCTTAGCAAAGCATGAAGCCAAAGTAGGAGAGAAGAGTTTTGATGGTCACTTGGACACCCATACCCACTCGCTCATGCAAAACTAACACTCTTCTTGGCAGTGATCTCATGCAACCCTAACTTCTCTAATTTTCCAGGTCATTTGCACCAATGGACAGAAGACTGTAGAAAGATTGTCACACACTCACTCATTCTTTTGAACCACAAATGAAAGCTTGTGTCCCAAAAATGGTGGTCCAGAAGTATTGTGTTTTCAATATATGCTACTTTGGAATATCAAGATTTTGTCCGGTGTGAGTAAAGCTGACTCATTTCACTTACACTCCTTATTCAAAAAAAGACAATTAATGGAAAGATATTGGACATTTTAGTTGAAATGCTGAGTCTCCGGATTTATTGCTAAAACAGCTACTTTAATTTTTAAAAGACGGTGTAAAAATTGACTACTTTAAGTGCCAGTCCAATTATAACAATATTTTAAGAATAATTGGCTGAGCACAATAGAGAAGTTTGATCTTAACCAAACGTCATTATAGCCTGATGTAAACTAAGATAATTTCATATTATACTTGTTAGGAAATACCTGAAGTAATCAGATCCTTGCTCTTCTGGTTCTTGGATGATTCATGGTGATGAGTCCATTTCTTTCTCTGGATAGTGCATACCCTCAGATGCTTATATTTAATTTGTAATACTTAGACTAATTTTCTAAATAAGTCAACACATTTTCCTATTATAGAATATATTGCTTTAGATGTAGTGTATATAATCAATTTGGAATTTAAGTAAAGACTTCTTTAACTAACAAGTTTTTTAAAAATGTTGTCATATCTTGATGATTTACTTAGCACCTACACCAGATCCGATGGCAAGCTCTACAACCTGGCCCGTCTACGAGCCAAGAACAAAGTCAAAGAGGTGCTCATCCGTGAGATGCTCTTCGCCAACGACGCAGCCTTGACATCACACTCCGAAGAGGGACTCCAGCAGCTAGTCACTTGCCTTTCCCACGCATGCAAGGAGTTCGGACTAGCCATCAGCCTGACGAAGACGAATGTTATGACTCAAGGCACGGGGACTCCCCCATGCATCACCATCGACGGGTACACCCTGGAGGTTGTCAACGACTTCACTTACCTCGGGTCCACCATCTCGAGCTCTCTGTCAGTCGACTTGGAGGTCAACCGGAGAATCGCCAGGGCAGCCACAGTTATGGCCAGACTGAACCGGCGAGCGTGGAACAATTCCAGCCTCACTGAGAAAACCAGACTGCGCATCTACCAAGCCTGCGTACTCAGCACTCTCCTCTATGGCAGCGAGACGTGGACCACCTACGCAAGGCACGAAAGGAAACTCAACAGCTTCCACATGAGGTGCCTGCGACGCGTCCTGCATGTCGCCTGGCAGGATAAGGTCCCCAACACCGAGGTGCTGAAGCGAGCCAATATGAGCAGTTTGCATGCAGTTCTTAGCGAGAGACGCCTCAGGTGGCTCGGCCATGTCAAAAGAATGGATGCAGGCCGTATCCCCAAAGACCTCCTCTACAGCGAGCTAGCAGAAGGCAAGAGGATGACAGGGCGCCCAAAACTGCGGTTCAAAGACATCTGCAAAAAGGACATGACACAATGCTCCATCAATCTCAACACATGGGAAGTTCAAGCAGACGACCGCCTAGCCTGGAGGCTCGCGGTCAGGCAAGGCACGTCACGCGCAGAGGCTGCGCGCAACGAGGAGGAGGTCCAGAAAAGATCGAGGCGGAAGCAGCGTCAACAGCAGCAACAACGGCCATCTGCCTTCACCTGTAACAAGTGTGGCAGGGATTGTCACTCCCGAGTCTCGGCGAGTGCAGATAGACTCTCAAGAAGCTACGCCATCGTCTCTCGAGACGGACGGCTGCCGCCGCCGCCGACGACGACTTAGCACCTAATCCACACTGTTGATCAATAATTCCACCTTGGGATATTGGGAGGTTCCCCACACCACCGTATATGCTAGACTTGGCAACCTACCTAGACCATTAAGTCCTTTGACGATAAGACTCATAATCTTTTAAAAATCTCTCTAACCTTGGGTTTTATTCATAGTAAATGCTCAGATTTTACTGAATAATTGCTGGCCACTCTCATCCTTAGATTAGCTAAGGAAAAAACACACTCATGGGCAATTGGCAGGCCCTTTTTCTTGGCAGCATTTAAGGATAGAATAGGCATTTTTCTGTTTATAGTCTTACAGGGACTCAAAGAAATGGATTAGGAACATCATGGCAGTGTCTATCAGTTCTATGACATGGGTATGTGACAAAAAATAATAGGCAAATTGTTGTTTGGCTTATGCAATGCCAAGCGACTCATTTGCCTTTTTTTTTTTTTTTAAACAACATTGACTAAATTGTTTTGTCTTTGTGTATACAGAGCCTCGGGTTCTATTGATGAAACCATATTTCATGCTCGTGCTCTGAAGCAGCTGTAGTTCACTGATTTGAAATAACTTAATGAGGTATTGATTTTGTGGCTCAGTGTACTCTGAAACAACTACCACAATCATGCAAGGCAACATCCTAGGGAGAGGGCAGAAGGAAAGTGGCATGTCTAATGAATATGCTAGATGAGTGCCTATCAACTTGAGGATTTGAATTGGATGCTTTAGAATTAGAGAAATGCATTATTTAATTGGAAATGAATGAGAGGAGTTCATTTTTTTCATTGAAATTCGGAATTGAAACTGAAACACATGCACTTCGGGAAACAAAAATGTTAAAAAAAAAACTAGCACAGGAATGAATTATTTTTCAAGCCAATTTTTAGTTGTTCAGACTAGAAGAAATGGAGAAAAACTTAGAGTGGAAATAAGACTCCAGGGAAAGAAAATAAAGGAACTGTGCCTTTTGCGTGTTTCCTAAATACTCCCAGGTGGCTCTTAATGAGCTGCATTATTGCATTTTGGCCCTGGAGTTGGAAGGAGCTTTGCTATAAATTAACAAGATAGAGGAAATTTAAATGAGGGTACTGCACATACTGAAAACCTCTTCCCCATAGTGCACTTAGCTAAAATTCTAATTGCATGGATAAAAGGTTGACATTTCGAGGGCTATCTTCAAGTTACCCAACTTTGCAAAGAACTTTCTAGAATCATTGGGTCAACAACTATGCTAATCAGGTAAACTTACACTGACCAGGCAGGTTCCCCTAAGCCACTTCCTCTTTATCTTTCCAATCACCCAATATCCTTTCATTAAAAAAACCCAACCATTGATTGTTTGCCTGAATGCAATAAATTTGGTGTTTCCCCATGAACAGATTAGAACTGGAAAGGATGGAACAGTTTATCACAAAGGGAAATGGTCCTGTAGCAGAGCAGCAAGTTAGAGGGTCAGAGGAAGAATTTCCAGTGAATTGTATATGGAGAGGTGTCCTGGGTCAAGAAAATTATTGGGAAGAAAATAAGCAAGCTCCTACTGAGCAGGAAGAGTCCTCTTAGGGCTGGTTAACTTTCAGGTGCTTTCTTGAATTTAAATTTGATTTGTTTTTTTAGTTTCAGGTAGATTTCTGTAAAGCAGAGGTTCTCAACATGGGACAAGGAGGTTTTTGCTTCCCAGGGGACATTTGGTGATGTCTGGGTATATGTTGAGGTGTGAAGGATTGCAACTAGCATCTAGTGAATAATCCGGGGATGCTGTCCCAAATGTCAAGAGTGACAAAGTTGAGAAATCCTGGAAGGAAGAACAAGTTTCTATAATCATAGAAGAAAGGACTAATAATAATTCGGAAAGCCTTAAGTTCTGCTGACTAAAGGGGATAAAGTAATACTGGCCAGGAGAGGCAAAGATGTGACAAGATGATTTAATGCTCTTGTCAGGTGTATGGTGTTACACGACAGTGGTGTCTGGACTGTGTGGCTTAGAATCATTCTGGCGATTTTCCCAGAGCCTCAGGGTTGTAACTGATTTGCTTATAATGATATGTTTACATTAAATATGTAGTTATAATAAATGCAAACAATAATGGGTGGGTAGGTTTTTTGAAAGAAAGTATCCCCTTTCATTGCCAAATAATAATCATTTTCTGAGCATCTGCTGAGCCCTGAAACTATGTTCAAAATATTTTTTTTAAGCTATTCACACTTGGTTTTGTTTGTTTTAAAACAGCAACCTGCATCAGTTATCCTCATGAGGATAGTTTAATTGTTCCAGAAACAACAGGAACTTCTTTCGAATCCCTTGCTTTTCCACATGTATTATAGAGTACGTTAGTATAGAGGAAATACAGCTTTGGGACTGAAAGTCTTTCAGGGTTCCTGCAAGTGGGAAAATACTTCTCATGCACTTGAAGTAGTAACAATCCTAAGGAGCTTCAAGGGACTTATATACCACCAATTCAATAACGTTATTCCAGGTCTGTTTCCTTTTGGCTCTGATGAGCTCTAAAGGTCCCTTCTTTCTAAGAGTGAAGGATTCTGTCCTTCTCTGCCAGTCAGTGAGAAGTGACAGCGGGGTCATGTACTCATCTGAGCATGCTGCAGGATTTGCAACCATTTGTCGCAGAGCTTTAGGAAGCTGGTAAAATTGGATGACAGACGTTTGAATATGTGCATTTTCCTGGAGTGACTTACCATATCTACATAATCTAAATAGTCTATGACCCTGAAAAGTGAAAATCTTCTGCAGTAGGGTATGCTGTTAATAAATTCAGGATTATAGGCTTCCATTTTCCATGGCTATTAAAAGGGAAAACTATTCTGTAACTTTAGACCTCACAAGAGACGCTGGGGAACTACATGCAAATGTGTGCTATTAGTCACAGAAGCGCACACAAAAAAAGCAGCACATATGGGTCAGGACCCCTCTCTGCCTTTACTTTACATGGTAGTCACCAATAAAGAAGAGTTGTTATGAAACTTCATTATTGAGACCTACATGTGGGATTTTGGAGGGTCAATAAACAAATCATATTTCTCTCCAGATTTTGGAGTCAGTGGATAGTCAAGTCAGAGGAAGCAAACAGATGGGAAGTAAAAAAAAAAAAAGTTCGCTTTATTATTGATTAAGCTGATAGAAAACATGGCTTTAAATGTGGGCCAAATAGGCTTAGCAATGCTCCCCCTGCTTTCAGAAGGTTTACTCCACTGTCCCTGGGCCAGCCAGGCTGAACAGGATATCTGGTCAGCAAAAGTCCATGGTCTCTCTGAAAGGGCTGAACCCGTCATTGCTCAGCTCTGTCTCCCCACCACCAGTCCAATATGTCTCGCCTACCCAAAGGAGCAATTAATGAAGGCTGGAGAGCAGTTTTTACCCAATAACTGATCCTTGAGTATATATTATCTGTTCTCTCTAGAACATCAGAAGATAGAAATAAGTTTTTTTTTTCTTCTTCAAATTTAAGTGCATGTCTGCATCAACTGCAGATGGAAATACAGTATTGGTCAGGAGATAATCTTGAGTGGCTTATTACAAACAAATTGAAGTAACAGCCCTTCAAGGCCGTATAAAGCATACAAAGAATTGCCAGTGAAGATTCCACGAGGATGTCCATGGTAAGGAATCTCTTTTGCCAATATCAAGACCAGCTGGTGAGAGTTAGACCTTGTTAAGTAGAGCTGAAACGTGCAGGGAGGAGGGGCTTCATAACGAGAAGTATGGCAATGGACATCAGAGAAATGATCCCCAAGGTTAACTGTGAACTAAAGATGTGTCACTTTCTGGGAGAGACTTTTCCTTCCATTTTCTTTATCTAATGTTACCTTCCTTGACTCTACAAAAATGTCTCTGATGATCTATCAAACATTGTATAGTAAACTCTAAATGCTTTCAAGTTGTTAGTTTTCTGAAATAATAACCATATTTGTTTGGGAAACGTCAACGATCTTTGTGGGGAGGCTGAGTGTTCTCAAGAGGCTTCAGGATTCTTTTCTGTGTGGTGACACAATGTCCCAATTTGTCTCATGGGTCTCTGTTTATACCTAGTATCCCACCCACCCCCTACCCCTAGTCTAACTATTAAATGCACTTCCATTCACCCTCAAGAGTGTCCTGGTTTGGAAACTAAATAATACAGTCACTTCAGTTTTTTTTTTAATATTTAGTTTTTTCCTTAAAAAAAAAAGAATGTATTTATTGTTACTTGTATAATTAAAATTAGTTTTATAAAAGGCTATGACATGATTTCTACCTTCAAGGAGAACCAACTGATTATAATAATAAAGCAGGCATTGATATGGTGCTTTTCACCTTACAAGACACTTTAACAAGTTTATTTAAAAGGTTGAATGACCAGGGTTTGGTATATTTTGAGCAGATGAATAATAAGTGAAGCTTAAGTGATAGGTATAGCAGGCATTAATGCATTAGTTACACATGCATTGTCAATATCACCTCATACTTGTGTACTTTTGTTCCTACCTATCCTAGTGACTCTATTGTGTGCAAGTTTTTTCTTTCTTACCTTTGTCTAGGTGGTCAATGACACTTGAAATTGTACTGGTCTTTCCAAATTCTAATTCATACTTTCCTTTTTATTTTTGAAAAAAAGGTAGCTTTTATTTTTTTTGCTTTTTTTAAAGTATATTTTATTGATTATGTTGTTAATAAAGTTCCAATTTTTTCCCCTTTGTTCCCCTCTGCCCAGTACCCCCCTTCCCTGGCAATCCCACCCCCCTTAATTCATGTCCATGGATCATGCATATAAGTTCTTTGGCTTCACCGTTTCCTATATTATTCTTAACTTCCCCCTGTCTATTTTGTGCCAACCAATTATGCTTCTTATTCCCCGCACCATTTCCCCATTTCTCCCCACTCCCGCTCCCAGATGCTAACCCTCCAAATGATCTCCATACCTATGATTCTGTTCCTACTCTGGTTTGCTTAGTTGGATTTTGTTCTTATTTTTTAGATTCAGTTGTTGATAGTTGTGAGTTTGTTGTCATTTTAGTGTTCATAGTTTTGATCTTCTTTTTCTTAAATAAGTCCCTTTAGCATTTCATATAATAATGGCTTGGTGAAAATGAACTCCTTTAACTTTACCTTGTCTAGGAACACTTTATCTGCCATTCCATTCTAAATGATAGCTTTACTGGATAGAATAATCTTTGTTGTAGGTCCTTGCTTTTCATCACACTGAATACTTCTTGCCAGTCCCTCTTGCCTGCAAAATTTCTTTTGAGAAATCAGTTGATAGTCTTATAGGTGCCCCTCTCTAGGTAACTCTTTCCTTTTCTTTTGCTGTTTTTAAGATTCTCTCTTTATCTTGAAACTTTGGCATTTTAATTATGATGTGTGTTGGTGTGGTCCTCTTTGGGTCTAGCTTGTTTGGGACTCTCTGTGCTTCCTGGACTTGTATGTCTATTTCCTTTGCCAAATTTGGGAAGTTTTCCTTCATTATTTTTTCACGTAAGCTTTCAATTTCTTGCTCTTCCTCTTCTCCTTCTGGCACCCCTATGATTTGGATGTTGGCATGTTTAAAGTTGTTCCAGAAGTTCCTAAGCCTCTCTTCATTTTTTTTTTTCAATTCTTGTTTCCTCATTCTGTACTGGTTGACTGTTTTTTTCTTACTTGTATTCCAAATCACTGATTTGAACCCTGGTTTCCTTCCCTTCACCATTGGTTTTATGTGGATTTTCCTCCGTTTCATTTAGCAGAGCCTTCACTTTTTCCCTGATGCATTTGCCATAACCAAGCACATCTGTCAAGCTTGTGAGCATCTTTATCACACTCTTTTGAATTCTGCATCTGTTAGGTTGGCTATGTCCTCATTTGTGAGGTTGGCTATCTCCTTGTCGCTTTGTTCTCCCACTGGAACCTAGATCCATTCCCCTTTAGGGGCCATACTCCTCTGTCTCCCCATCTTGACAGGCTCCTGTGTTTGTTTGCCTCTGTGTCTTAAGTAGAGCTCTCTCTCCTGTCATGTTGCAAGGGGCTGAGTCTTAGATATTCATCAGTATGGGGCAACCCATTTCACCACATTGTGGCACTGTATGTGGGGGAGGGGTCAGAGAGGAAACAATGCCATTTCCTCAGCACTTGTCCCTTTTTCAGGTACTTCTCTCACTTTTGTATGGGACTGATGCCTCTCTAGCTGTTGCCCTGGCCATCGGTCCCAGAGTGGGTGGCCTGAGGACATTCTAGGACTGTGGAGGCCCTTTAAATAAGTGGACTCTGCTGAGAGACCAGCATTTTCTTCCCGCCCCAACCCCCAGTGGTTTGCACAGTCAGAAACAATGAGGCTTGATTTTCCCTGGCACTGGGACCGTGATCTGCGGGGTCTGGCCAGGAGCTGGGAACGCTCCCCAGGTGTCCCTCCCCACATTTTAAAACGTGTGACTGTGTTTTCCACTGGCCTGCTGCTTTCGCTGCTACTGCCGCCACCACACCACATCCTCTCCACCCTGGCTCCACCCCTCCTACCTGTCTGGATGAGTATTTCTTCTTTATATGTTTGTTGGACTTCCATGCAGCTTGATTTTCTGAAACTTCTGGTTGTTTCTAGTTTTGAGGTAGGTGTATTCCTTTTTAGTTGTGGAAGGAGACCCTAATTCATCCTTTTTTGAAATCTCTAATTAGAACTCTTTATTTTTCTAACCTCCATCAAGCTACTAATAATTTATGAAGACAAAACTGGTAAGTGGATGAACATGGCTGGTCTCAAAATAAACTCTTGGAGGGCCTTGTTTCTCAGTTTCTTCTGTCTGACATGCATGTTTCTCCAGCCAAATCTCCTCTCCTATGTAGTGAAACCTAGTGTGTCATACTCCATTTATTAATGGCTATATCACACAGAGGAGGAAGACCCTAGATAAGTCAAGATGGATTGCCCTTCTCTTTTCCTTCCCTTCAAACATGCTGTTGGGGAACAGCTGGATTCACACAAGTGGTTGTTTCCAGAAATGATAGCAAACCCATGGGCCCCTAGTATGGTAGTACTGCTTGTTAAAATAGGAAACCATTTCTGAGCAAGTTAATAAATAGCCACTGTTCCAAAGGCTCCATCCAAGTTGTCCCACTCCCAGTTTCCTTGACTCTTCCATCAGGTATTCTTGGATGTCCCCAGGTCTAGCAAATAAGGGCATAGCAAGGGACTATGGAGACCTTGTTCCAATCTATTCTGATTAGCTGGTGCCTGTGCCACATGAGTTGTTTTTCTTTAAGGTTCTTAGTATGAATTTGAAATGAAAAATAAAGAAATCGAAGTCAAAACTAGTACTTTGGAATTGAACTTAATTCTTTCCTGAATGTGTGTGTGCACATGTGTGTGCATGTGTGCTCATGCATATCAATAGCCCTGACTTATTTTTATCTTTTAGGGTGTCCGCAGTTAACATTGCTACTCAACAATGTGGCCAACATTTTTGTTTTCAGAAAAGATACCCTTTTGAGATGTAATTTTTTCAAACAAAATATGAGACTTTCATCTAGTACCTACCTGACAAATGGACATCTAGTTTTTGGATAACTTGGTAATGAAGGACTCACTATCCCTGGAACTCATTTTCCCCTCTGAAGTAAATTACACAGGAAGACTTACATTTATTTCACAGAAATGTTTTTTTGTTTTTGTTTTTATACTGACTGGGAAGACTTCTGGGTGGAAGTCCGTTTTTTTTTGTTGTTGTTGTTTTGTTCTTTAATTAAAAAAAAAAACCATATCTGATAGTCAACAACAGGATTAGTCTCTCTCTGGGTAGAAATGTTTCTCTGGATGGTCTTCTTTTAGCCATTCTCTCCATATGCAGATTCACAAACACTTCATAACATTTGAGAAATGTCACAAACCTAAAGAAACCAGATGGTCCTGGTTCCTGTCTTTTGGCTTAAAAATATGCTTTGTATATATTTTGGTAATTTGTCATTAGGTCATCAATCATTTCTATCAAGGAATGAATGAATGAATGATTGAATGAATGATCCCAGGCAGAAAAATTTTTTTAGCCTTTATAGAAAATGCCCAAAGATAGAAATTTCATTACTTTTGATTGGCCTGTTTCAATATTTTATCTTAGCAGGATCAAGAGCTTTCCTTTATGCCCAACTAAAATCTTTTTACCTTTAATTTGAGCTAATTTCTTTTTCTTCTTCAGTACTCTAGGTGTATTTCCTTCATCTGGCTCCATCCCCATATTATCCTTCATGTAGACAGAACAGAGGCAGGAGGAAGAAAGGTCAAACATGTATTATAAAAGCGTGGTATTCTAGAGAACTTTATTACCAAATTTATCTCCCCATATACTAATCATTTACTGTAAGGAGCATTTTTCTTTATCATTTTGGATATCTGATTCTGCTAAAAAGTAAAAAAAAAAAAAAAAAAGAAGCTATTCATTTTGCTATAGCAAGTTAGGCCAACTCTTTTTGCATAGCAGGTCATATTTGAGTTTTGGATATTTAGAGAAAAGGAACAGGCTGTCATTGTAAACAGGTAGGGGAAAGCACATTTTTTTCCAAATTTTCTAGAAAAACTATTGCAATCTATGCTCAAATCTAAAAGTAAAAATTACGTATTTTGCCTCTTAAAATTGACTTTCTTACTTTTAATTAAGCCAAAGAAGGTGCCCTCATTGGCATTCCTAGAGAATAATCAGGAAAGCACAAAAGAGTTTAACTATGAAATTCCCAATTCCAGGACTTTTAGTTCTGGCTGTGTACAGAAATGTATCAATGGGTTCTTTAATGGCAAGACTCATGGTTTTATTTGACTTTTAGTTTCTAATACTTTTGAAAGGATGCAATGACTAAAGGGAACTTTAGAGAGCTTATAGTTTAACACTCTTCCTCTGCAGAAGAGGAAATTGTTGCTCATGCATTGACCATAAACAAATATCCTTCCTGAAAGGATTGTGCGTTGAGGAGCAGCATAGAACATCATTTTCCTCTTTAAATAAATCTGGATCAGATCGCTCTCCTGCCCCCTCACCACCAGGGCCTCCATTAGTTAGAAATATTTAGAAAGGCGGAGTACAATGCATCCAAAATCCTTGGTTTGGTTAAGGTGTCGCCTAAGACTTATAACCATTTTTAAGTGAGTTCTATAATTATGGAATAACCTCTTGATTTCTGAGCAGGCTTGCCTATTAGCATGGAGTTCCCTGGACAACAAACAAATGTAGAACACTCCCCTGTTGTAGAATAATAAGTAAATCATCACCATTCTCACTTTTAAATGTTTCTTATGAGTTTGTTTTGAGCTCTGCGTGGCCTTCAGTTTCCTTCATGGATTCTTTTAAATATGCATTTGTTGACTGCCTACCATTTATTTACTTGTCCAGCAAGAATGTATTTAGTGCCTGCTATTATCAGGACTTCTCTAGGTTCTGAGGATATAGTAAAAACACACAAACAAAAAATTCCTACTCTCATGCAGCTTTTGTTCTCATTTCAGACACAATTAGATAAGATGGATTCTGTCCTTGCCTTTCTGAGCTTGGAACTTAGCAGGAAAGATGAGTTTTAAATTGGTTGCTACAATTAGCATGATGAATATTCATTATAGGATTAACAGGAGATATAGGGTATTAAGGGTTGGAATCAAGTCCTAAGGTCAAGGAAGTTTTTCTGAGAAAGGTAGAGAGACATTTAAACTGATATCTAAAGGCTGAGAAGGATTTCAGTGAATGGAAGAGTTGGGAAAAAGAATGCTTCACCAAAGGGAAAAGCACTAAGAGAAGAAAACACATCTGCAGAAGAGTCCCCACATCATAGGTTCCAGTGAAACCTTTTGCTAATAAAGCCACTGAACCTCCTAGGTAGTTTTTAAGGGTGGCTGACCTTCTGAATTCTATTCAACAGTGAATTTTGCTAGACTGAACATCTAAGAATAGTTATGCCAGAATTATCTACGGCTCTTTCCATTTCATGCTGCCAATTGATCATTAAGTCATTCAACTGTTCCACTCAAATAGCAGGCTGAAAATTTTGTTTTTCTTTTCTGAATTGACTGTTGTCTGAGGCTGAATTGAGCGTCATCCACTGCTTTTGTATTGCAGAAACTCAATATATCTACTCCCCGCTGAGTCAGAAGGGGGCAATTTGGATGAATATTTTATTATTTTAAAATGCCTCCAAGATACTATCTGATTCATTCTCATAACAATTTGGGGAGACAGGAAGGAAGCAGGTATACACACAGTATTTACTTAATGGCCAATTTAGTGCTGTTTGGTCGGAGATGAAAAATGAAGAAATTATTCATGTGGCATCTAATTTAAGATCATCATTCTTGATGACATTTATGACTTACTTCTGGCAGGAATTTTGTTTGTTGTAGCAACATGAGAAATGTTCTACTTTTTCATTTGAAGGTGACACCTCTGTCCCTCTATTGGAGGCATATGTGCTGTGAGATGTCTTTCTAATGGAAAGGACAGATTTTCATTAAGCTATTGGCACTTTCTCTTAAAACTGTAATGATTGACACACATTTCTGATGCTTGACTTGGGGTAGGTATTACAGCCATCACCACAAGCAGAGAAAAACAAATTGCCTGCCTGGGGATTTGAACTTTTGCCACTGGCCTGATTAGTAAAATGTGCTAAC
Source organism: Furipterus horrens (assembly GCF_987537825.1). Lineage (NCBI taxonomy): Eukaryota > Metazoa > Chordata > Mammalia > Chiroptera > Furipteridae > Furipterus > Furipterus horrens. The sequence goes on from NW_028327175.1 coordinate 23,496,588, forward strand.
CAACTAGGGTAGTCATGGGAATGTAATTATAAAACAGCGTGAGTCAAACCTGTTCTAGGGCTCCAAAATTAAACCTTTGAATAGTTTCATTAGCCTTGAGTTATCTCCATGTAAGAATGTAGCCTTGCTCTAGAAGCATGTAATGCCACAAGGCTTACTATTACTTTTTGTAGAAATTTGTTTTTAAGATTTAATGATGAGAGAAATATTAGAGAGCCTTGAAATAAAAATTAGTGTTTCTAAAATACTAGGTATTTGTTTTTGAATGATATTTATAAATATGTCACTCATCTGTGATAACTGCTGTCAATAAATTATTTTAAATAATAAGGGCATGCTTAAACAACATCCAAATTTATGTTTATTCACATATGGGAGGAAATAACATCTTATTAGATCACAAATGTCAGAACACTACTCGTAGTGGGAGTGTCACAGAAATGTTAGAGCATATAAGGAGATCAATGAAGGCATTATGAAAAACAAAAAAGCAAATTCTTTGTAGTCAGCATATTTATGTAAACTATTTTGAAAATGAAGCACTTAATTATAGCATAGTTATTAATGATTTAAAACCAGTTGAGATTATATGGATATAAAATGATGCAAGGAAGTGAAAATGGAAATGAATGTTACCTTTATAACCTTAGTTTGCTTGGGCTGGTGTAACAATGGACATATACTGCTCACAGTTTTGGAGACTGGAGAATATAAGTTGGACCCACAGATCCAGTTCCTATTGAGGATCACTTCCTGGCTTGCAGACTGCTGTCTTTTAGCTATGTCTTCACATAGTGAAGAAAAACAGCCCTCTGGATTCTTTGTCTTTTTATAAGGACATTCACTAATCCCATCACGGGGCCCCCATCCTCATGACTTCATCTAAACCTAATTACCACCCTAAGGCCCTACCTTCAAATGCCATCACTCTGGGAGTTAGGGCTTCAACATATGGATGACGAGAGGACATAAATATTTAATCCCTAAAATGAGTTGAAAGCAACTTGATTATTTTGATTGGCAAACAATTTCCTCTGTCTCCCTCACTTCTCTTATTCAGTCAGCCATCAAGTCATGGTGGTTCTACCATCCAAATATTTCTCTGATCAAAACCTCACACCAGTACTCAATATTTGGCAAAGGAGGCAAGAACACACCATGGAATAAAGACAGTCTATTCAATAAATGGTGCTAGGAAAAATTGGGCAGATACATGCAAAAAAAAAAAAAAAAAAAAAAGAAAGAAAGAAAAAAGAAACTAAACCACCTTCTTACACCATATACGAGTATAAACTCAAAATGAATTAAAGACATAAATGTAAGACTCATAACCATAAAACTCCTGGAAGAAAACATAGGCAGTAAAATCTCTGACATTTCTCTTAGTAATATTTTTTTCTGATATATCTCCTTGTGCAAGGGAAACAAACAAACAAAAATAAACAAACAGGACTACATCAAACTAGAAAGTTTTTGCACAGCAAAGAAAACCATCGAGAAGACAAAAAGACAACCTACTGAATAGGAGAAGATATTCACCAATGATACGTTTAATAAGGGGTTAATATCCAAAACTTATTAAGAACTCAGAGAACTCAACATCATGAAAACAAATAACCCAATTAAAAATTGAGAAAACCTGAATAGACACTTTCCAAAGAGGACATGCAGATGGTCTATAGACATATGGGAAGTTGTTCAACATGACTAATCATCAGAGAAATGAAAATCAAAACCACAGTAAGGATGTGGAGAAAAGGGAACCCTCATGCACTGTTGGTGGGAATGCAGATTGGTGCAGTCACTATGAAAAACAGTGTGGTGATTCCTCAGAAAATTAAAAATGGAATTGCTTTATGTTACAGTGAATCCACTTCTTGGGATATAGCCAAAGAAACCTGAAACAGTAACTTGAAAGCACATACGCAGCCGTATGTTCTTTGCAGCATTATTTCCAATAGCCAAGATATGGAAGCAACCCAAGTGCCCATCAGTAGATGTGTGGATAAAAAAAGTGGCGGTACATATGCACAATGAAATACTACTTAGTCATAAAAAAAGAATAAAATCTTACCTTTTGTGACAGCACAAATATACCTAGAGGGTATTATACTGAGACAGAAAAAGTCAGACAGAAAAAGACAAATACCATATGATTTCATTTATATGTGGAATCTAGAGAGCAAAATAGAAACAGACTCACAGATACAGAGAACATACAGTTGACAGAGGGGAGGGAGATGGGGTGGCTGGGTGAAAAAGGTGAAGGGATTAACAAGTACATATTGGTAGTTACAGCACAGGGAATATAGTTAATAATATCATAATAACTTTGTATGGGGCCTGGTGGGTACTTGAAACATCAAGGGGACCATTCTGTAAAGTACATGATTTCTAACCATTATGCTGATAATAATAATTTAATAATATTAAATATTATTTATTCTGTAAACACCCTCCTACAGATTTTCGTGTGGACATAAGTTTTCAGCTCCTTTGAGTAGATACCAAGGAGCATGATCACCGGGTCTTACAGTAAATAATATGTTTAGTTTTGCAAGAAACCACCAAAGTATCTTTCAAAATGGCTGTACCATCTTTATTCTCATCAGCAAGGAATGAGGGTTTCTGTTGCTCCACATTTTGCCAACATTTGGGGTTGTCAGTGTTCAGGATTTTGGACATTCTAGGAGATGTGTACTGGTCAATAAACATTTATGAATGAATCTCACCTACATAATGGGACTGGTATGACATACGGAAGTAGCTGACATTTTTAGTGCTATGTTATCCCATTGTAAAGATGGACACATCAAGGAACAGCCCACTATTTCTCTGATTTACCTGTATGGCTCATCAGTAGTGTTTTTTTTTAAATAATTTTATTTATTGTTAGAGAGAGGGGAAGGAAAGGAGAAAGAAAGGGAGAGAAACACCCATGTGTGAGAGAGACATCAATTGGTTGTCTCTCACATGCACTGACTGGGACTGCAACCCAGGCTTGTGCCCTGATGCGGAATTGAACCAGCCACCTTTTACTTTGTAGGATGACATCTAACCAACTGAGCCACACTAGTCAGGGCTTATCAGTAGTTTGTCTTCAGAGATCAGGAAGCCATGCTTGAGTCACCAATTTTTTTGAACATTCTTTTTTTCATTTTTAATGAATTCATAGTAACTTACTTCAGTGGGAAGAAAATAATTGATGACAATTATTTTTAAAAATAGACTATGTAAATATTCCCAATAAAGTCTCAGCTGCATTTTTTTGCCTAGATAACAATAGGTTCAGATTGTTGAAAAGATTTCAGACTCTAATTAGTTAAGAATACCAGTACAGTTTCATGTTGAATTTTTTTTTAACCTTAGCTCTAAGTTCATAAATATGAAAAGAGGAAATTTTAACCACATGGTTTTTAATGCATCAGAAATTCAAGTAGTCAAAGGTTCAAATTTTCAGGATCTGTGTTTATGATCTGTAAAATTAGGAAATAAATCAAAATGGTTTTCTATATAAGAATATAAGTGGCTTTCAATGAAAGCTGACCAAATTCTTAGACATTAAGATCCTTTTATTTTTTAGATAAACCTTTACTGGAAATAACAACTTATAATAAATACTAAAAATTTTATCTCTGTTTTCAATTTACTTTTATTTCTACATACATGAATATAATTTAATCCTCACATTATTTCTGTAAGACAAATGTAGTTATTTTAATATTATAGATAAAGGGACTGAAGATCAGAATGATAAGTGGCTTGCCCAAGGACGTGCAGGATGACATAGTAGTGAAGTCCAGTGTTCCTAACCTAGTTCAGCCCTTTCCTCTGACTGTGTCTTGAGCTCCAGTTAATGACTTTCCAAAGAGCTGTCTAAATTATTGTTGTTTAAATGTAATTTTGCTGCACCTGATATTTTTAGAAATAAGTGGGTTGCCAGGGAAGGTTTCTTAAGGAGTAGTCTACACTCAACTACTTTCAGTTTCTTCTGTTTCCACTATTCAGCTTCCACTTCAGTGTCCTCTTGGGTCTTATAATGGACATCCAGATTGGCAAATTTGATGGGGTCTTTGTCTTTCTTTCTAGTATTTGAAACTTCCAACTCATCTTCATTTAAAAAAACTTTCCCATCCTACTGGCACAATCCAAATACAACTCTGTGATCTGTTCTGGATCCATCTATCAAATTGCTTCCTTAACCCCTTGTTTGGTGGTTCCACAGGCATTTCCTCCTTACAATGTCTGAAACCGAACTCATTTTTCTGCTCAAAAGTGTTTCTTCCTGTGTTCTTAAACTTAATAATCAGTGCCACCATTGTGCTAGTAGTTGCTTGTGATGGTTAATTTTATGTGTCAATTTGGCCACGCTATTATGTTTAGTTGTTTGGTCAAACACTAGAGAAGACATTGCTGCGTAGGTATTCTGTAGATGTGATTAACATTTATAATCATTTGACTTTAGGTAAAGCAGATCATCCTTCATAATACAGGTGGGCCTCATCCACTTAGTTTAAGATCTTAAGAATAAAACTGGTATTTCCCACAGAAAGATTCTGCTTCAAGACTGTAACATAGAAAGCCTGCATGAATTTCCAGGCTGCTTGTCTACCCCATGAATTTCTGACTCAACACTGAAACAGCAATTCTTACCTGAGTTTCCAGCCTCCCGGCCTGCTCTATAAATTTCAGACTTGCCAGACTCCATAATCATGTGAACCAGATCCTTAAAATCAATCAATCAATCTTTCTCTGCTATTTGTTTTGTTTTCCTGGAGAATCATAATATATTGCTTAAGTCAGAAACCAAATACTTTTCCTAGACTTCCCTAGCTCATTGACCCCATCCCTTTGATATCCAATCAAGTACCAAGTCCTAACGATTCCTCCTTCCTAGAATCTCCGAAATCTTGCTCCATCCCCCCTCCTACCTCCTTGCTTGGACTCTGGGGAGGCCTCCCAAGGGACTTCCCTGCCTCCAGTTTGATTCCCCGCAAGCTGCTGGAAATGTCACTGTCATTTTAAATTCCCTTCACTTTTAGGAAAACCTGAACTCAAGACATGGCTCTCCTTGACTCAATTCTTTATTTCTGGACCCTCATTTCCTCTACTGCTCACATTCACCTTTTGATCCATACATAAAGGCTGGTTTTTCATACCTCTAGATTTTATCGTGTTATCATTTCTGAATGTCCTCACTCTCTTCAGCTAGACAGCACTTACTCACCTTTCAAGACTCAATCTGGGGCCACTTTTTCCAGGATTCTAGTCTGTTTCCTCATAGCCTCTTGCTCACACTATCAAGTGCTAATCCCTCTGACCTGGTTTATTTGGTTTACAGTATGCCCTCACTTATCACAGGTACTACGTTTTAGACAACCCCCACCCTCCGCGATAGGTGAAAATCCGTGAAGTAGGAACCTTACATTTATTTTAGTATTTGTATATATTTTAAGGCTTTATAAACCCTTCCCACACACTTAGAAACCATTCCCAGTCCCTTATTAGCCTTTCCCACTCCCTTAATAACCTTTTCCACACTTTTATAAACACTACTTATGTTCTTAAACATATTCTACACTATTAAGCCTATGTAACTTTAATGACATATATATACAGTACCACAAAATCCCATGATATAGCAAAAAATTAGCAATAAATAAATATAATATTTTTTAAAATCCCGCGATACAGTGAGGCCGCGATAAGTGAACCGCGATATAGAGACGGACTACTGTATCTGCTATCTCCTACATCAGAAAGCAAAGAGCAAAAACTTTTTATTTTGATGCATCAAAAAACTATTTTGTAGGCATTTAATAAAGGCATGTAGGAAGAATTAATCAATAAAAAGATGAATAGACTGTGGCTTGGAGGCCTTTGTTATATGAAGAATCCTCCAAATGGTAAGAGTCATAATGTAAGTTCATCCGTGATGCACCAATAAAGAGTAGATATTCTTCCTTTGCATACAACCCTTTGTCTGGACGCATGGGACCAGAGGTGCTGCTGACTAAGCAGAGATGAGACTGAAGGAGAAAAGTGAAGAAGGAAGGAAACAAGTATTAAAATATAATAAAATAAAGAAGTTAGAAAGTAAGATGGAACAAAGGAGAGAGGAAGAAAAGGAGGAAACAAGAAAGAAATCCAGTGGAAAGGTGGAGGTCCGGGGAGATGTGATCGGAAGCTCAGGCGTTCTCAGCAAGGGAAGGGCAGGCTTATCCTGTTATCTGCCCTGACTGGAGCCTGTATAAGTACCTGGGGTCACACCAGCCTTAGACTCCAGTTCCCTGCACCTTGACTAAGGTGGTTCCTCTCTGACCTTTGACTGTGTGCACCCTCCCCTGGAGCAAGAAGTATCACGGAGAGAGACATACCTGGAATCCCCATCTGGGTCCTGGGACCCTAGAATACCCCACCCAAGTGGTCCTAAGCCTGCATCCAGGGCTCACACAGGCTTCCTGAAGGCAGACAGCTGGGCAGGGAAGTTCATCTGTAGACATGGGGACACTCCAAATGAAGACACAGCTAAAGCTTTCCACCTGGGTCTTGACAGCCATTTTGGAAGCCCTGGACAGGCAGAGTGGGTCTAGAGTGGCTTTGAGATGTCAATATACTGATGGAGGAGATGTGTCCTAGGAGGTTCTAACTTCATTCTGACTCTCAAATATCCCCACTGCATCTCACCTGAGCCTGGACCTAACTAGTGTTCCCATAAATCCTCCAGATTTTTCTTTTCCTTCTTAGAAAATTGAAAAATATAAAAAGCTCTAAATAAAATATTTAAAACCCAACCACCATACTCCCACCACCAAGAATTAACCTTGTGAACATTTTGGCATATTTGGTTTTAATCTTTTTTTTTTCTTTGTAGATACTAAACACAAGTATGCTGATAATATATGAACATATTGCCATTAGTAAGTCTTTAAAATAATTTTAAACTCAGTAGAAAGTTGCAAGAATAATACAAAGAACTCTTCTATGTTTTATACCCACAAGAAGTAATTGTTATATTTACAAACCTGTTTATATTAAGAGATAAGCCTCACTATCAAAATCAGGAACTTTAATATTGATACTAAGTCATAGTCCATTTGAAATTTTCCAATTGTTCCAATAATGTCATTTATAGGTACTTTTGTTTCTCCCTCAGAATTCAGTGCATTGCCCTTAGCTGTCATGTCTCTTTAGTCAAGTCCTCATCTCCCCTTTGTTTTTCATGATTTCTTCATTTTTGAAGAGCATAGGCTAGTTATTTTGTAGATTTAGGTTTTTCTGATATTTCCTTATGATTAGATTCAGTTTATTTATTTTTTACAGGAACACAACCAAGTTGATTTTGGTTATTTCCCAGAACATTGTAATAAATATCTTGGAAGCTTACTAATAAGCTTCCTTTGACCACCCTAATTCTATCCCTGACTCCTGTATCTTCATCTCCCCTACCTGTCACCCAGACCTGGGGAAAACACTATTAATTATATTTACAAACCTATTTATATATTAAGAGACAATCCATAGTATTGTTTTATACTTTTAGAATAATAAAGTTAGCTATACATAGAAAACATTCATAATGCGTTTGAAACTGATCCTGGGTGATGCACATAGACTTATGTGATTCCTTTTACCATTCTCCAGGTTCTTCAGTGTTATGAGTCAGGGACATTTTCCCAGGGGGCTGGCATATAGATTCCACAAGATTATGTCTAATGTGCTCACTACTCTATCCCCAGTCTGAGGTCTTTCCATCATAGTTGCTCAATTAATGTCTGCTGGAAGACTGGGAAGAGGGAGAACACCAGGATTAGAACAATCTTCTAGGCCAGCTCCAGGGCAGTTCCCATATGTGGCTCTTTTGTGGGAAAACCTTGGTTCTTCTTGCTGATGTAGTAAAGAATTACAGATCAGCAAGTCTATTGGCATGTAAGCAGGGTTGATTAGTGATACATTCTCGTGGAAGAGAGTGGGCCTTGGCAAAGCAGGGGAGGAAGGCATAGGTAAAGCACAAGACAAGGGCGGCAATAGCAAGGGTGGCACAAGCATCAGGTCTTTTGTCCTGAGGACTTATTTAGTTTTCAGGATGAAGGTGAGGGAATTGCATATAGATTGGTGCGCAAAAGTGGTGCCAGCTTGCCCTGGAGGGATGTGACCACCCAAATGTAGGTATGTGTGGGGGTCTGTTTCCTAGAATTCTCATCTTGCTCCAGACCACAGTTTGGTCATCTTGTTGTAAAACAGATATGTGACAGGAGGTAGTTAATTAAAGTTGATGCAGTTACCCAAAGTTATCTATGGGCTCTTTCTGTAAGCACTAGGTACCCCCTTATAAAGCAGAGGTAGGCAATTAACCAATTGTTTTATGGGCTTTTTCTCTGGGCACTGTGGGCTCCTTGCTCTTCCCCCTTCTAGACCCTGGGATCTTCAAGAGCTTTCTCCCAGAGAGTGGAAACAATATAGACAGAACTTCAAGGGCTCCCTTCCTCCTGCACTGTCATGGTGTTTCTTGTGATATTGGGAAACCTGGCAACCTTATTGGACCAGGCTCAGGATGGCTGAGTTAGTGAGTGAGACATGTCTCCCTCCTCCTCCCTGCCTTGGTTTACTATCTATCCTACCTAACAGTTCTATCAGCACCAAGAGAACTTACTGATTCCCCAAACTGTGACACTCACACCTGGGCCAGAAAGTTCTAATACATGACATCTCACCTTTCTGGAAGTTTTCTTAAAATTTTCTTTTTGAATTCATGTTAAGAGAATGGAACTGGTAATCAGGATTAATGATAGACATCGGATGTACACACTCCCTTACTGTCATAAACGAACATCATTAGTATTTGAGGATAGCGAGTCTCCCTGCATAGCTGCTTTTAAAACTCCAACACAAAGCTCTTTCAGGATGTCTTAATGATCAATGAATGACTTAATGAATTTTGAGCTGCAGGCTATTAACCCTGATTCTGACCCCTATTAGCTATGAATTAAGGCAGAGATGTAGGCTGCTAAGAAGGGGTCAGAGTAAATATGGAGAGTAATTAAGCTCCAGTGGGTCCCTCGATTTTTGCATTTCCCATTGTAGTGACCTGTGTAATTGCCAAAGAGAATTGATCACTCTGAAGCTCAGGAACAAAAGGGCGTCTTATGCTTTGATTCTGGATTTGCATGAAGATAAAATGGTGCACATTCTTCTTTTCTCACTTTGAAGATAGGAGTGGGAAAAGAAGCTTCAGTAGAAGTAAAATTGATGATAGAGAAACATAACCGCTGTGATTTCTCTTATGTAACACAATTATCTAGGGGAAATAGCTTGGTATTCATGCTTTCACCCAAACAGACTTCGATAATTGGCCAAATACAAATATAGAAGATTTCATCTCCCCCAAAATAAGGCAAAGCATATTCTTTCTGATCAACAGAATGTCTGATTAGGCATTGTGTTGTTCAACTCTGAGTTATCAAATCCAATGTTCTTTGAAAGTGTATGGATCATAAGGAATTCTGTAGGTCAACATATTTACCTTCTAAGATTTTTATTTGTGTTTTAATTTGTAGTCTTTGAATAGGTGATGATTTGAAGGCTAATTTCTCTTTTCTGACCTAAATTTGGTCATTTTCTTGTTTTTAATCATGTTTTCCATATACGACTTTAAAATTCTGAAGACTTTATATCCCACTTTTCATTAGGAAGGAAAGAAGGAAGGAAGGGAAAAAGGAATGAAGGAAGGAAGGAAGGAAGAAAGAAAGGAAGGAAGCAAGGAAGGAATGAAGATAGAAAAGGGGAAAAAAGAAAGTAGGTCGTTTCATAAAATTAAATTCTTCTTATAGAAGCATACAGGATACCTTTGGTTCCCCTGAACTACAGATATGAAAACTCATGTGTGGGACTGATTGTAATGACCTGGAGAGTCCCTAGGCAGGAAAAGGGGCCCCACAATTGTTGGTGAACGCATAGAACTTATAACAATACCTAACTCTTGGATTTAAGTTCCAACATGCATCCCATATAAAAGTAAATGGTAAGGGATTATAAGGGAGGCACTGTTCTTTGGTAGGAAGGCTTGGAGACTCTCACTTTTCTCTCTTCTACCTAGAAGTAGGATTTCCTCCAAAATATGTGTCATCTGAGAATGGTCATTGAAGAAGAAAATAATGAGATAAAGAAAATATATGCATATTTATATATACCTATTGTATGTAATATGTACACACACGAATATTTAAACATTCTCAAAGACTGAAAATGTTTATTTATTTTTCTTGTGGAAGCGTGATCACTCTACCATGTTCAGCCCAATTAAGCCAAGCAGACTTGGAAAAATATGCCAAAATATATGCTATAAAATTTAAGATATTTGAAACCTGAAAAAAGTACTGCATGCTTAATTAATAGCAAGTGAGGAAAATATTGACTTATTTTGTTGCTCTTGGTGTCCTTGATTTTGTAGAATTTTTCCGGCAAGGGCAGAATATCACATATCTTAGATTTGAAAGTCTCTGATTCTTTTGACTCAAAAAACTGAAGTGTCTCACTGATTACCTTTGCTTTCTCCCAAAGTGAAATATTTTAAATAATCAGCAATCAGTTTGTTAAATTTCCCCATATTTACTCAAATTTTCCTTTCCTTTTTTTCCTCTAAGAAATAACAACTGACGACTGTGGTAGAGTATATATGCCTTCTCAGTCCCGTAATCCTCCCTCCCTCTCCAGTTAAGTACTCTTCTAAGTTTGCTCTTTATCCTTCTCATGGTTGTTTTAGTACTTTAGTTAATGTGTATGTATCCATAAGTGATTTAGAGTTGCTTTACAGATTTTTAAAAACTTTATATAAATTTTATCCTATCATATATATCCATCTGAAACATATCTTATGTTAAAAATTATGTTTTTAAGGCTCATCCTTGTTGATACATGTCGTTTTGGCTACTGTAGTATTACTTTGTATAAATATAGTTTTCAGCACTATAAACAGTGCTACACAAATCACTTCTTGTAAATATCTCTGTGTTTACAACTGAGAGTTCTGTAGCATTGCCACGCAGTAGATCCGTGTGTCTTCACCTTTAACAGAAATTGATTGATTGTTCTCCAAAGGTAGTTATGCCAGTAACATGAATTTTCCATTAGATGGCCTATGTTCTATGAACTTGTTTTTTGTACAAAAATATCACCTAATCTGATCACTCACCTCAAGTTCCATTGTTCTTTCTGAGTGACCTCTGATTTTCCCCAGAAAACTAGTTAATACTCAAAGGTTAAAGTTCTATGGCACACTGAGCAGTTTCTAAAGGATTTGACATGGGGTCTGAAAGTACTATCATGAAAGGAGCCCTCTGAATATTTTAAGCAATAGTATCATCACCTAAATAAGCACTTCATATATCTTCCAAAACTTACAACTCCACAGAGCTATTTCTCATGTTAATGTGTAAATGTATTGTTCATTCTGTTGTAGGTGGGAATAGGCTCTTTTATGATATCATGAGGAAAGCATTCCAAGGACCCATGTACAAGAGATGGAGGTATCTGTGTGGAAATAGAAACTGTCCCCTAGGTTGCCAATGTTCCATCTCCCTCTGTCTCACCATGGAAAAAGTCCAACCTTGTCGTCAGCAAGACCAAAGCAAAAGTCAGTGCCCAGAGTTTTTGCTTCATTTTAAAGTCCAGTCCAGTCCACCATCCAGCTAACTTGGTGTGTGTTCCCAGCTGCAGTCCATGTTGTGCTGTGGTATTTAGGCTCCCTCCCCGAGCCTGCGTATGGAGTCACTACAGCCATGGGCCTCATGGCCGCTAAGGCCACCTGGTTATAGAGAGAGGACATGCAAGTGTCTGGGACAAATACAGGTCACCTAGGCAAAAGAGAGATGGGTAGGGAGTGGGGGTCTTTGTTCCCATGGGACTATATTAGCTTGGTTTTGGGATGGACCAAATGTCTTTTCAAAATAACAAGTGAACTTCCCAAGCTTTCATGGGCTTTGTTGTACCCACCTGTAGTTAAACTGACAGATCTCTTTGGTCTAGCACCTCCCCTCTGTGCCCCCATTAACCCCCAAAAATCTGGTACAGAAGAGGGGAAAGGAGCAGTGTTAATCCCCTTGGAGGAGCAATGCTGTGATCTCCTGGAGTGTGAAGCTGTAGCTTTCTGGTGAAGCAAACAGGCATATGCTCTCCAGTTTATTAGCTCAATGTCTAGTGCCCTTTGTTCCCCTTTCCTTTAGTCGTCGTCGTCGTCGTCGTCGTCGTCGTTGTCGGCAGCCGTCCGTCTCGAGAGACGATGGTGTAGCTTCTTAAGAGTCTATCTGCACCGCCGAGAATGGCTGTGCAGTCCAACTCGGGAGTGACACGGTATCTGTCTCCTCCCGTGTTGAATCGACATCTTGCGATGACGCTGGAGTGTCCTCTCCAGTGAAGCTGAAGCTACAGAGCCTGGGCAGGGTGATATGGAGGGTCTGCTGTTGCCCATGCAGCAGACCCCCCCTCTCTTCGCAGCTGAAGGGTCCAAGGGAAAGACGGAGTCAATACAGCTTGGCTTCAGGTGCGCCGCAGGAGTTGCCGGTGTTGACTACAACGTCAAACCGCCTTAGGGACTCCGGCTCCGGATTTTCTGTCGGGGTTTACTCCCTTAGCCTTTCCCCTGAAGAGGTATGCCGCAAGGCAGCGGAGGTTTTTTGGAGTCAGAGTTTTCCTTCTCTGATGTGCCCTGACTGGAAGATCGAACCAGCGACACTTAGCTCGCAGGCCGACGCTCAATCCACTGAGCCAAACCAGCCAGGGCTCTTTCCTTTAGTAATATCTAGTTAAATACCAACATTAAATATTAAACATAAAAAGATTACTTAATAGATGTGTTAGTAGAGAAAACTGCAAAAAAATAAAAGCTTAGAATACAAGTTAGAAAAATAAATATATTGTAAAATCAATTTAATCAGCATCACCTGTGGGTTTTTCTTTCTAGCCCAAGGATCATACATCTGAAAAAAGGAGGAAAAGGATTTCTGCTGCTCCAATTAGAGCCAGGCTTATGGGATACATGCTTGGGAAGACTGTCAAAGCAACATGCTCATCATGCAGGTCAGTCTGCATCACCTCCGACAACCTTCCCCCAGCCCCTCAGGCTGCCCATTCACCAACATTTGAAGTGGAGACAGGGAGGGGAAATAAAGAAAACTCCACAGTGCTCTCTTTTGGCAACTTCTGTTATACTGTCTTACTTCAATCAAAAGTAAATCTTACCCCCTCCTCTTCCTGGATGCCCGTTTTCTACTCCTACTGTTCTCTGATTATATCACCTTTCCCTTTTAATTTTTGCTCTTTCTTCAAAGTGAAAGATACAAGACATGCTAGGAAGGGCAGAATATGTCCACATTCAAGCTTGGATGAGGGTGAGGGAAGAACAGGGGCTTTTCCTTCATCCCAACTTCTGCCCCCGCCCCTTCAGGACTGCCCTTCATCTCATGCCCATTAAATAGATCAGCCTTATTTTCCTCAAAGCCTTTTTGGGTTAAGCAATAACTGATATTCTCCAGACCCCCCTCACCACCTACAAGAATACCATATATTTTCTTTTATTCCTTACTGCAGTGGGGAGAGAACCTGGTTAGGCAGCGAAAAAAAAAAAAAATTCCAAATAATTTGTCCATAACATTAAAATCCTATTAGTGAAAAAGTTTTGGTGAAAAGTAGCACTTTAATTCAAGACAACATAGCCCAACTATCAACCTACAATGGCTGCTATTTCCTAATCCAAGAAGTAAGATTCAGGAGGTCATTTGGGAGAAAATAGCTTTGTCAGTACCAAGCTTAATACCATGACTGTGGCTGTGTTCTTCTATTCTAAAGCACAAATGGACTCTGTAAAAATGCTTGGGTGGATAGAAGTTCACATTTTCCAGAACTTTAATGAAATTTCTGAACTTGCTTTTCTCAGGGTAATAAGATGACTTGACCTCAATGGAAGAGCGATTTAGAAAAATATATGCAGACTTCCTAGCTCTGCAAACACCAATGGGGAGAAATGGGGTAAATTAAGGGTTTTATTTTCATGTGTCCAGGTGACTGAAACAATCTTGCTCAACTTTCATGTCACTCACATAATATGTATTAGAGTGACAAAATGACTTTAAATGGCTCTGTGAATTGTTCTTTATGTGAACAGCTTAAGGGTATGAGAAATTTTGCACTTGTAGACTTTAGAAGTGGTTGGGTTAATTCAAATACATTTATTAAGTGCTGATGACAGATCTAGCATCATGGGTGACTCTGAAATATAATATAATGCTGAAGCCCTAGTCCCTTTCTCCAGAAAGCTTATTATCAAATGTATTTGTGTCCTAGGGCTACAGTAACAAATTAGCACAAACTGGATGGTTAAAACAATAGAAATTTGATCTTTCACAGTTCAGGAGACCAGAATTCCAAACCAAGACATCAGCAGTGTTGGTTTCTTCTGGACTATCTGAAGGAGCAACTGTCCATGCTTCTCTCCTGGCCTCTGGTGCCTGCCAGCAATCCTTGGTGCTTTTTAGGTTGGAGGTATATCACTCCAGCCTCTGCTACCATCCTCACATCACCTTCTGTGTCACTGTGTCCTCTCTTCCTCTTACAAGGACAGCAATCTTTGGATTTAGGGCTTGGGTCACCCAAAATCCAAGATGACTTCATCTCCTGATCCTTAACTAATGACATCTGCAAATATCCTTTTTCCAAATAAGGTTACCTTCCAAAGTTCTGATGGGCATGAGTTTGGGCCAGGTAGACACCAGTCAGCCCACTATATAAAGCAGATATGTAAAAAATAAGATGAACAGTACTTCTTAAAATACAGCCTGAGAGCTAATATCATCTGTGTATTTGCCCTCTACCACATTTTAAATTGCTGTTTTCTAGGTAAAAATACAATGGTGTTTTCTACACAGTGACACCAGTCTGTCACCTCTATGAATGCCAAGAGACCTAGTCTAAGAGGGAGCTGAGAAATAAACCAGATTATTCACATATTTTATGAGAATATCAGGTTTAATCATCACGCTTTCCAAGTTACCAGAGAACCATGTTTCCCAGGACACTAATTCCCATACCTCCCCCAAACCCAACCAATCATATCTTCTGCCCACTGGAAATAATTAATGGTCTACCATCCCCAAAATCCCACAGTTTTAACCTCTTCTCTGCACAACCTCTGGCCTTCTTGATCTGACACTCATTCCTTATGGACTCTGATTCCCCTATAAACCAATATGGTGACATTTTTCTTATACATACCACATGCCACATGGCCTGGAAATGAAGTAAAAGACATTTTGCTCCTCATTGCTACTTATAGGAAATGTATGTTCTCTTTTCCCTCACAAATCCCTAAACCTTTCATCAGAACCCATCGGCTGATACTCTTCCTGGTTGTAGTCATCTACCAACAACCTGATTACATCCTCATTCACTGAGATGTTTATTCCCTGGTTTATGGTCTTTTTCTCCAACACTATTCCTGGTCATCTTGACATTCATTTACATTATCCACCCAAAACCTGGTACCTCACTACCTTCACCTTACTTTCAGAGAGATCTTTTCCTGAACCCCACTAAAACCATTCCTCTAGAACAGTGTAGTTCAGTGGAAATAAAATGTGAGCCAAAAATGCAGGCCACATGTGCAATTTTAAACGTCACAGTAGTCACATGTAAAAAGTAAAAAGAAATGGGTGAAATTAATTTTAGTGACATATTTTATTTGACCCCCCAAATCCAAAATATTATCCTTCAACATATGATGAATATAAAATTATTGATACATTTTTATGTTTTTATATCAGGTCTTTGAAACTTAATGTGTATTTTATACTTGCAGCATATCTTATTTTGAACTAGCCATATTTCAGGCTCCAGTAGCCACATATGGCTAGTGGCTTCATACTATATAGCTCAGCTCTAGAGAATGATTATAGTCTAGGTCTTGTCCTAATTAATAACTGAACAACCACCACCATCCTGATTTCCAGAGTCTCATACCCTGACACTACCTCCTAACTTCCTAGCTCATTGATCCAAGAACTTCCAGTCCAAGAATTCTTCCACTTTATGAAGACCTCTAATCAACCGATCTACCTCTTTTATTGTCCTTTATTCCTCTCATGTCCATACTTTACTCCTTATGCAACTTCTATATTCTATTCACTATAATGACTCCCTTACAAATACCCTCATTCCCTGTGCCACCTTTGTACTTGACAATAAAACCCCAGCTCTAGTTAAGCTCAGCTCTCGACACCTATTCCTCATGGCTGACTGCTGATGGAGAAAACACGTGACCATGGAATCTCAAGTGGGACCTCAGAACTGCTTGAAATATCCTCCATTTTCTTAACCAACGAATTTTCTTTCTCCTGTATTCTCTAACTGATTATCCCACCCTTGTTTTATTAGAAAATAGAAGCTATCAGCAGAGAACGGCCTCATTTTGCTCCAGCAAATCTATCAACCGAACAGCATCTAAACCTTCTATTCTGCCTATTGTCCTGTTGACAGGATGGAAAGTGTCTTCTCCTATCTCAGACCAATCTCTCTTCCTGATCTTGGTTTCTATTCTAACTCTCGGACTCAAGGACTTTACCCCTGCAGCTACTGCTTCTCTTTCTTACCTGGCCAATTGGTACCTCTTCACTGGATTCATCTCATCCATATACACAAAGGCTACAATGTATTTTAAGTTAAAAAAAAAATCCTCCCTTGATCTTAGAATCTCCACTTCTCTGTTTTCCTTTTAGACAAAATTCCTTTAAGCATTTTCTATATTTCTATATCTGATTTTGTGTCTCAAATTCTCTTTTTAATCCCCACTACATAGGCTTTGTTCTCTTACCCCACCCACCAAAAATTCTCACGTTAAAGTCACTATTGACTTCCATCTTGCCAAATCCAATGTAAAAATCTTGATATTCATTTTAGTTGAACATTCAGCACACTTGACACAGCCACTCTATCCTTCTTAAAGCACTTTATTTGCCTTGTATGACTTAGCAGTATTCTTCTTGATTCCAATGTACCTCACTGACTTCTCTCACTCTCTTGATTAATCCATTATCTCTCTCCTTCTTTTAATGTTGGAGTGTCCCACAGCTCAGTTCTCAAAATTCTTCTCTCTAATTGATCTCATCAAATCTCATAGCTTTAAATACCTCTGCATGAGGATGCCCCCAGCATTTATGCCTCTCTCCAAACTGTCTCTTGAGCTTCAGACCCTTATAACCAACCACCGTATCAACATCTTCTACTTAAGGTCTGAAAGGTGTCTCAAACTTAACATTTCTAACTCAAAACTGATTCTACCTTCTCCAACCCACTCTTCCTCCAGTTATTCATGGCAGAAATCTAAGATTGGATCCCCAATTCCTTATTTTCCTTCATACACCATTTCTTATTTATCCATAAAGGCTACTTTTAAAACATATGAATCCAACCCTAACTCTTACCACTTCCCCTTTGTTCTTCCACCCTAGCCTAAGTCACCATGGTCTTCCTGCTCTATCTCTATAACTCCTGCAGAGTGAAGCTTTAAAATCTAAGTCAGTGTATTTCCAGCCTAATGCATGGCTTTCCATCACACATAGAACCAAATCCAAATACCTCAATGTGGCTATAAACTCCTACATGATCGGGCCCCTGCCCATCTCAGTGATCTCATCACCACTGATATTTCGCCTTTGTTTATTCCCATCTATCTACTCTGTTTTTCATGGTGATCTCTGCATACACCCAGGTCATTTCTGGCCTAGGGGTTGGTAAGTCTTCCCTACCACTAGAACACTAGTCTAAAAAGGTCTTTAAAGAGCTTGTTCTTAAGGGTTTTTTCAGGTCTCTTCTCCAATGTCATCTAACCACCTTAGTGAAAATGGCTATGTCCTGTATTAACGTCTTTCTTTTAATCTTGGATTATTTTGATTCATAACACTTATTGGTCCCTGAGATTATATTATACACTTATTTTTCTTACTTGTTTGTGTTTGGGATCCTCCTTTAGACTTTTAATTACATGAATATATAAACTTAGTCTATTTAGTTTACTGATCTCTCCTTAGGACCTTAATGAGACCTTAATGCTTGGAACATAACAGGTGCTCAGTAAGAATTTGCTGAGTGAATGAATGAGACCTATTTCACATAGCACACCATTATTCCATAAATTATCACTCTATGGTGTAAGATGATTTATATGCCAAATCATGTCTCACAAATTACAGTTCCATAAGGTAAATGCTTGCTATAAGAATGTTAGCAAATAATGTAGGTATTACTCTTTGCTGCAATCCAGTCTAAAAATCTGAATTCCACTCAAATTAATGCTTTTAATGTGACAGTACCCATGTTTTGGTTTATGACCTAAAAGAACAATTGACCTTATTTTTAAAATATTCCTTATTTTTAAAATTTAGTTTAGGTACTTTCCCCCCCCCCCCTTACTTTGTTACCTCATCCAAGAGAGAAAAGTTGCCCTTAAATGGAAACAGAAAAAAATTGCACCCAAAGGGGAAAATTGCATTATGGGGGAAAGTTTCTCAGGGGCAGAAGAAGTGAAAGCTGTGAGGCTAATGCATTTAAGACCTTGTCCTGGTTGGATAGGTGAAACTCTTATAAGAACAGAAGTTACAATTGGTGGAAATTCTTTCAAAAATCCAGTCAGGTAGAACACCATTAGGCAGCAGGGAGCCATATGGGCTCTTGAGGGGAAGCAGTGACATGAAGAGCATGGCATTTAAGACCTATGATCCTGGAAGCTATGTGCAAGAAAGAGTAGTGGGCAGAGAATGAACTCAGAGATTCATATCAGGATCTACACCTCCTGAGGGGGTTTGGATAATGGCAGGGAACTGACCTACCCCCACTGAAGTGAAATTCTGGACCTCTGATTTATACAATGTAAAAGTTTACCTTTTTTTTTTTAAACAGTGTGAAAGAGAACTCCATATATTTTTAAAAGGAACTGATGTAGCATTATTCTTTCCTAATGTCATTTGAGCCACCAGTAGAATTTCCAGGGTCGACGGGAGGAAAGTTAAGTAATTTATCACGATGGAATTTATTCAGGAGGGAGAAAAGAGCGAGCAAGGGAGAAAACTACATTAATAATTTGTCCTTATGATGAGTAGGAGCCAAATGGTACTTTTTGTAAATATTCTCATGGTAAGCTAAAATTTACTTTGTAGATTTTATATTAGACTGATATGCTGAAATATCTCTGTATGAATTTATATGATTGCCTAAGATTTGCTTTAAAATAATCCAGGGGCAGGGGTGGTGGTGGTGGTTATGGATGAAGCAAAATTGCTAAACTGGAAATCTATCATGCTGTTTACTGTATTTTTATGTATCTCTGAAAGTTTCCACAGTAAAAAGTATAAATAACAACAACAAATATCTGGGACTTACACTGAGTTTTCATGATGCCACAAATAAATAAACAAAAACAAATAAATAAAACCCCCAAAATTATAAAAACAGAAGAAAAATAAAAAGTACTACCAAACTCCCATTGTTATCTGTGATAGTTTCTTATGGTCCTCACTCCTGGAGGATGCTAATTAATAATTGAGTCAGCCAGGAGAAAGGAAGGACCTTCAAACTTCATTAAGAATAAAAAGGAGGAGGAGAGAGCCTTAGACACTTGCTGAGTGGCTTCTCACTGGTCCCCATTAGATCCTGAAAACCCAGACCTGGAAGTGTTTGCACCCAACTGCCTGATTCCATCTTCATGTTCTGGCTTCTGATTTGCTCTCTGTCTTTTACTCACCATTTCTTTTTCTCTAGTGTGAACCTTTACCTTTTCTTTTACTCTTCCACCTCAGAAAACTATTTCCTTTTAGTGATAGTCCTGATCTTCTGGTTTGGCAGGCAATTCCTCCCTAATCAACTCCTAGTTCAACAGATGATTAACTTTTGGTTTGATAGGTGAATGATATTATCTTATCTAGATTGCTTCTCTCAAGTTTGGGACCTAGTGTAGGAGGGAAATATTCATCTGAGGGCTCGTTGTCTTTCACTCTACATCTCCAGTAGCTAGGAGAGGAGCAAAGCCCTCATGGGCAACTATAGATACAGGAAACACTCAAAATATCTAACATTGCACATCAAGGACACCATTTAATACTTAATTCTGGAACAGATGCTATCAATTCCTGGCCAGGGCCTACCGCTGATGACTCCTTTAATATCAGCTCTGCAGCTGGGCTACCCAGATTTTCAAATAGTAAACTCTTACTGGGAACTGGAATTCCATGTTCAACTGATTCAACAGCAGGCCAGAAGAAACTATAAACAATCATAATCACTTATGAGAGGATAGAGATTGCTTACCTTCTAGTAGGTTTAGTAGTGTATGGAGGCTTGATATATCCTAACGAAATGTTTGAGAGATTTTATGTGATAGTGAAGATAGTTCTGAAATGCTTTCCTTACCGATCTTGTGAAGACGACTTGAACTCCTACCTAACTTACCAGGCGATGACAGCTGTTCTAAAGCAGGTGTGATCAGACATGCACTACACTGTTGGCTTTCATCTACTCAGAAGTGTAATTATATAACAACACTTCTGTAATTAAAAAGTAATGCAACTAATTCTTTTAAAACACAAACTGACATGTACCTTTCCACATGATTACTGCTGGATAACACAGTTCAGTGGCTGAGCCATATTTTGCAGCTCCTCTTGGGGTATTGTTTTATGTAGATCCTTTGAAAGGTTTGTATTCATACTGGCAGGTTGTTTCACTGTGAGGGTAGCTTTAAAAGCAATTTTAAAACAACTTTATTAGTTAGGGGTTCTATTTGTCCTTAAGTGACTTGGATCCAAAGTAGCAATATCTAAGACAAGATGGTTGATTTTTCTCTCTCAAGAATCTGGGCTGTGATTCCATTCTGCACTCTCTACGGGCACAGGCTCTTCCTATCTTGTTGACTGGCCATCCCTATAATACCACTGGCTGTTCCAAGATGACTCATTATTAGTAATGAGGGAGGAGAAGAGAAAGTAGAGTGCACCACTTGCATTTAAGGCACTCACCCAGAAGTTGCCCACGTTAACTCCACTAATATAACATTGGGCAGAATCTAGCCATACATGACCATGAGTAGCTAGCTGTGTGGGAAGTAGAGAAATCCTTCTTTATTCTCTCTGGTCATGTACTTACAACACTAGCTAAATATCAGGAGGACTATTCTTTCATAAAATGGGGTGAACTACTATTGGTTGATGATGGGAAACTTGGATAATACATACTTAGTAAAACAAAATACCCTCCCCCAAACTAGAATGACCGTATTGAATCAGCTAGCTCTCATGTACATGTGTGTATATTTGCATGTGTGCATGCAGATTTGTATATGTATGAGAGAGAGATAAACTATGGAAAGGCTGATAAACTCCTTGCAAAGAGAAGGTCAAAAGCTTTGAAGAACATGCTTGGAATAAGTCCATCATCTCCCAAGGTAACTCTTTAGAGAGGACATCAATAATTTGAATTTTAACACCTGCTGTGTCTCTACCTCATACCCTGGGTAGTGGGAGCATGGCATGATTCATACCTGCATAACCAGATATGTGGTATAACAAAGGACTTTTTAATTTCCTCATTAAAACAAGTACTCATGACTGTAAACAGCTATCAGTATGATTACAGGGTTTAGTGACACCTATGGATGATGTAAGTTTGATTTGAGGATAATGGTCTCTCCTTCCTTCTCCCCCTTTGCTTTGCCTTGACTGCTGTTTAATGCTATCCTTTAATCAGCCTTGATTGCTCTGTTTTGCTCAGCGACTTGCTCAGGGACTCCTCAGAGGTACATTGTTGGTGGGAAACAGCTGTTCTTTCCTAGCTCAGAGTGACTGCAGTTATATATAGTGACAATAATAATAAATTGTCTACACATATGCACACAGAGCGTGGGGACCCACTGATGAAAATTAGTGTTTTATGCCTATGTAGTGCTTTTCTTTGATTGCATTTACAAACATTCAGCTCACCTCCCACTTCCAGCTGCTGCAGTGGACCTCCTCAGCTCACAGAGGGATCAATAGGTGCCCCCCCAACACCTCCAAGACTTGCTTGCAATTTACTACTTCACACATCTACTATTTAAGCTGCCCCTTCCAGTTCTATTGTGATAGAAAACCATTCAGATCTCCAGGCTTTTCATTCTGCCCTTATTCTATGAATGTAAAGTGATTTCTAGATAATTTCTGCTTACAAAAATGCAATATGTGTGTAATTAATATATTTGTAAAATTCAGCCATGTTTTCTCTTCCTATGAGGCACCAGTGGCTGTAAAAAATGGTTTAAAAAATTGATTACCATTGAGAAGAAATATTGAACTAGATCCTTATTAATGTGTTTGATAATAGGTTTTTGTTTAAAATACCAATCCAAGTTTCTTCACTGATTATATAGAATATGATATAATCATATATTAAAAATGAAGGCTACCTATTTGAAATAACATGTAGTATATTTTAAAGCACTGTCCGAAGTGTCATGTATTTGCTTGTGGTGTCAGCCTAATTCTGTCTTTCATAGACAGTGACAAACGCCCCCTCTCATTGCCAAATGAAACATCTCTAAAGCAGAAAATACATTTGTGCCCCACACTGGCCTTTCAATAACAATCTATTTCAAGTTGACAGTTATATTAAAGGGCATGATATTTACACTTTGGCAAGCATTCTTCAGTCTCTGGTTTTTATTTACTTTTAGGTCTTCATATTAATGTTATTTTTTTCTTCCTAGTTTTGCATATCCTTATGCAAACTTTTCATTGGTACAGAAAATCCCATTATTTTTCCTTTGTTTCATTCTTTTTTTTTCCATTTTGGACATCACAGCATCGTAATTATTGCAATTTACCTCAGGTTGGTCACAGCAGCATGAATCAGGGCCACGGTTTCTCTATCTTCTGTTTGGTTTTCGTTGGGACCATATTACTGCAGAGTGAACTAGATGGCCTTCCCTAAGGGAGGGAACTTGGAGAAGGGCATACTGTGTCTGAGGCCAAAGTGATGGCGTGTCTAGCAGGAACAACCCAGTATAACCCAGAGATGAAGCTTTGTCATGATCTAACATGACACAGGGTCTGAGGAAAGGAACCTGAGAATCGGGGTATCCCCGTGTAAATGAATACAACATCCCTGTCCTCTTTCTTGTCCTTCATGACAGTAGAATACAGAGGGCAAGATGGTGAGAGAGGTCCACCCAGGGCACAGGCAGTAAAGGGGTGCATTGTTTTTAGAGCACTGGTAAACAGTAATAACACTGAACTAAAAGTTGGTCTCTATTATCAGCACACATCACTAATTCCAAACCCTCAGTAATCATCGATTATTCCTTCACCCCCCCCCCAATGTGGTATTGGGGACAGACCTAAACATTTGCTGCTTTTATCATTGGTTAAAAAATATCTGTATAAGCTTTCAATTAGTGCATTTAAATTCTGTATCATTTAATGAAAAATGTATTCTATGTGAAAGTTAATTTGGAGAATTCCCAGCTAGACAGTCAGTCAGCCTGCACTACAGATAGGCTCAGCTACTCACATTCTTTTCAGAGTCAAGATTCAGAACTACCTGAGCTCTTGATATGTCTAAGGTTTGTGTCTTCCACCCCTCTGATACTACACAGTCCTGTGTTTAAATAGTAGTTTCAATAGAATAACAATTTAAAAGACAAGAGTAAATTCAAAGTAAATAGTGATAGCACTGTGACTGTCAAGATGAACCTTGAGTTACTTTAACTCTGTCTCCTTATGTGGCCACTTGAAGTTTTTGTCTCTGTTTATAATTTTTCAGTTGGGGTGGGGTGGGGGGGATTTCAGAGCTACTAGAAAGGATACCAAAGGCATGAATAGTATTGTGATTCCTGGAATTTATCGTTAGAACAAATTTCCATGACTCTCTACCAAACTTAGCCTTAAAGTTAAGACTATTTTCCAACTACCAGTAGGTCTGCAGCTTCATGTGAAGAAAACTCTTCTAAAATAAAATAAAATTTTAAAAAAGTGTGGGTCAATCAACTGTGATTGAGAATAGGTGGACAAACCTGATTATGTTTATGTAATGAATATAAATACGTGCAGATCAATGTTGATGAAGTCATTGAGAACTTTACAAAGGTAAGGTTTGAAAATAGTTACACTACTTATTCATTACTCTGATAGACCAAAAACCTTTTGCTCTTTTTCAAAAAATACATTTTTGTAATAAAAAGTGATTCGTTGCTGTGTTAGTTTCGTGCCTCAAAGTGGGCAGCTTAAAAACAACAGAAATATATTTTCTCATAGTTCTAGGGACCAGAAACCTGAGATCAAGGTGACTTCTTTTAACTCTTTACTACATATTTATATGGATTACCTGGCCATAAGTAAATGTGCCTATACAAGTTTTCTAACTACAGTCTTAAATTTATTATAGGATGAAAATCAAAGTAAAGTATAAATAAATAAACAAACAAACAAACAAATAAAATAACAAGCCAGGGAAACACAGGTTAGACAGTTTGAAGACAAGCCTACCTGTTCCTGAAAACCAGGAAAATATATGGAGGATTATCAGGGATCTTGGGGAAGTTGCTACTAGAGCCTGCCCACCCTCTACATCCCCAGGAAATCTTGTCACTACACTTAAACTTCAATAAATAAAATAAATATAAAATAATTGAGTTAAATAGTACACTTTATTCAGAAATACTTACCTTGTATAAATTTAGTCTCAGATATGTTAAATGACAATCACTTAGAAATGGCTTATAGAATTCCTTTAATAAAATGTAAAAT
Organism: Furipterus horrens; assembly: GCF_987537825.1. Classification (NCBI taxonomy): domain Eukaryota; kingdom Metazoa; phylum Chordata; class Mammalia; order Chiroptera; family Furipteridae; genus Furipterus; species Furipterus horrens. The sequence goes on from NW_028327175.1 coordinate 23,521,400, forward strand.
CCAGAGTTAATAGCTATATATATATATATATATATATATATATATATATATACACACACACATATATATGTGTGTGTGTGTATGTATACATATATATACACACATACATATATATATTTAATGACACACATTTATTGCTACCCATATCCCATTGCATACATTAAGTATGAAATTTTCTGTGAGCAATACTAAATGTGATTTATAAGTCACAAATTTGTGTGCAGTCTATTTCTTATTCTGTTGAGGATAGTTCCCCAAACCACCAAAAAATTAGAAAAATAGCCTAATACAATTGGAGATTTATTTGTGGAATCAATTTTGTTTTAGTGCATCCTACAAAATATGTTTTAAAGTGAAATTAGCTTATTTATATATCTACCATAAAAATTAAACAAAAAATAAAAGATGAAATTTTAAGGCTTTCTTCATTTTAGTCACCCAAGAATATACTAATTTTTAAAGATTTTGAGTAATTTTCTTTTGCAGTTTTGAAATAAAAATGAACTTTCATTATTAGAAAATCAGTGAATATAAATTGTAAAAAATTTAGAAGTAAAAATTAAGAAAATTAAAACACTATACTCCCAACACTAATAGCACTTGAATGGATATAGCTTTAAATTTTTATTTATACACATTTCTTAACAAATGAAATAGTATGATATGTATATATAATGAATGATCTACTTTGGTCATTTGATATTTTCTGTTCTTCTTTGTAAACAAAGCTATCTTATCTAGTGTCCAAATCATAATAAATTGCCCCAACTGTACCCCATATATCTTTACAGGTTGTTCGTTCCATGGAAAACCTAAACCAGGATTATATATAACATCTTGTTGTTATAGTAAGTCTGTCATCTAGAACAAGAGCTGCAGGACAAATCCATTAGGCTGCTTGTTTTTGTAAATAAAGGCTTTATGGGAACACAGACACTCTCATTTATTGAAGTTCTGTTTGTGACTGCTTTCACCCTATACAGGCAGATCTGAGTAGTTGTGATAGGCCAGATGGTGCACAAAGTCTAAAATATGCACTACCTGGCCTTCAAAGAATAGAGTTGTTGATCTCTGATCTGAAATAGTCTTCTTCTTTCATGAAACTGAATTGTTGATGCGTCTGGGCCAGTTGTCCTCTAGAATGCCACAGCTGGGTTTATCCAGTTGCTCCCTATATTATCTTTGCTTATTCTTCTTATTGGGTAATTTTGCCCATTTCACTGCAATGATCTTAATAACCTTAGTGTCAGTATGTCTGGTTTTTCTTACAGACTGAAAGAGTCCATTAAATGAAATAAATGTAAGGAATTTTCTGGTCCTTACAAAACTTTCTTGAGCTAGTCTGAAATTCCTTTAACTGGGGGTAAGGGCTTTCAAATGAAAAAAAGATTTCAAATGAAAGTACGTTGGGAGAAAGTATACTGGAGGAGACAGCACAGGTGAATGACAGGATTTTAAGGCAGGAGAGGAGGGGAGGTGGGGACGGTAAAGCATTGTTGAAAACCCAGTCATACCAAGGTGTGAATGACTGATAAGGTTCAGGCCTGTGAGCAACAGAAGCAAGGGGCCTATAGGAAGGTTTTGGTTTCCTAAAAGAGAGCATAGAAGAAAAAGGATAAAGAAAAGAAAATGGGAGTTTCAAAGACAAACTGTGTCTGTTCCCAAAAGTAGCCTGGAATGAATTTTGAAGAGTGAATGTTGAGTGCGTAAGATGGATTGTCCAACAATTTCAAAACTTATTCATGGCTTCACCTCCTTTGTGCATGCCATAGAACAGTAATGTGGAGGAATAAGGAAGACATACCACTTCCCCAGTGCAATTTGAGTTACATTTCTATATCATTGTTACCTATAAACTCCAAGTATCTGTAGAGGTCTAACTATCTTTAACATGTGATATTCAGTATCGACCAATGAATTGCTGCAGAATTTGAAAACTATCATAAAGCTTGCTACAACAGTAGTTTTTTTCAATATGTAGTAGATAATTCTTTGATTATAGCATGTGGACTGACTCCTGCATAAAGACTTTTTGTTTAGCAAAGCTGAATTTACTAAACTTTCTGCAGCAAAGATTATCGCCTTATTTTAAAAGCTAGGGAAGGGGTTTTTGTTTGTTTGTTTGTTTGTTGTTGTTGTTGTTTTTTAAATAGGGTTTTCAGGTCTGGGCCAAGAGTTTAAGATAAGTCTTTCAAAGAAGGGAATAAGTATGATTGGGTTAGGCCCATGAAATAAAAATAATAGATTTCGTGAGGATAGCAAAGCAGGTTCTAATAAGCAAGCTGTTTGCATAGGTGAGCAACCGTTCTGCTGGGAGAACTATTTGTCCACAGGAGCAAACTGTTAACCTTGATAAATTGGCTTGTAAGAATTTCCTGAAGCAAATGGTCAAGGTAATTATTGGTTTACAGTCTTATCTTCCAAGGCAAGAGTTAGCTGGAATAATTAGATGATAGTAACATAGGTTGTCTCAGTTCTTAAGAACTTCATGTAAAGTAAAATTTTTGAAAAAAAATAACACATAAAGTTTTTGCCTTAACTGCTTTTATACATCAATCAGAGATATTGTTGTTATACCAAACTTATGTTGAAAATTTTCCAATTTGCTTTCAATAATTATTTATTATGTTCATTTATTTTCAGTGACATAATTTCTTATTTATAAGAACAAATACTAAAGATGGAGTATTGAAGATACTGGACCTTTTTCCCTTAGTGGCAATTATAGCTCTTCAGACAACTTTTTCAAATTAAAAGAATGTCTCAAAGCTAGTATGCTCATCGAAAGCTTCTGAAGTGTCATTTCTAGTGAAATAGGAGAAAGAAACCTATGATTTTAAATAGATACTTTAAAACAAATTTTTTCCAATTTAAATTACAGAGAAAAAGAGAAGAAACAGAGTATGCAGAAGTAAAGCGCTAATGCGTCTGGAGAGCTACTCTGGGGGCTGAGAGAAGACTCGCTCTTTAGGAGCACTCCCTGGACAACACAGTTGAATTGGTTCCTGCACCGGAGTCCACTTAGACATCTTGGACCATCTCTAAAACAAAGGCCAATTTTTGGACAGTGTAAAACATTATCCTCCCTCAACTACAGAATGAGCAAAGTCAAAAATTGTATTCTTGTTAATTAATGAGGGACCCAGCAGTATCACAAAGCTAATTCAAAGAAAAATTCATGGAAGAGATTTACATAGTAAGAAAGCCAAAGGAATGCAGAAAAAAAATTCTAATAGATACAAGATTGGTTAGTGTGCTCTGAGACCACACAAGTGTAATGAGTTATTTTTTCTACTGGACTAAAATCTACAAGTAAACTTCTCATTTCAAAATTTCTATGCATTAATGAAACAGTTAAAAGTGAAGTCCCACACAGGTGCAATTTCCTAAATAATTAATTATGACCTGTGGGACCTTGAAGACTTTGAATTGACTTTGGATTTTACTAAAAGTACAATGTTTTCAGGAAAGTAATGATGGTGGTTTGGGTTAGGGCATTAGCAAGGGAAAGGGAGAATGCTCTGTGGATTCTAGATGTATTTTAAGGAGGAAGATATCCAAGATATCAAATTACTGGCAAGAGCAACTTGGGGAAATTTGGTTGTCATTTACTGAGCTAGAACTGGAGGGAGAGCAGATGGAGAATGGATATGGGAAATTTAAACTGGGAAGAAGTAAGTTAGAGATGTCTGTGAGGGAACTAAGTGGTTATTTTAGTAGACAGTTGGATATTTGGGTCAGGGCTCAGAAAAGGGGTCATAATAAAAGATAAATGACAGTCTGGGGGTGACAAAGTTTTGGGCATGGATGACTTTAACAAGGAGAGATTGCAGGGGGAGATGTGTGCTCAGAATGGAGGTCTTGGCACTCCAACACTGAGGTGCAGGGTCAAGGAACAGAAGAGGAGGCAGCAACAGAGACAGGCTGAGGGGCCACCAAAGTAGGAGGAAAATCTAGCAAATCAAGGGAAGAGAAAGAGTTTTGAGGGTTTAACAAAGAAAATTGTGAGACTTGGTCACTATTTGGATTGAATTATGTCCCCTCCCTTAAATATGTTAAAGTCCTAACCCTTGGTAGCTTAGAATATGACCTTATTTGGAAAGAGGGTTGTTGAAGATAGAATTACGTAAGATGAGGTCATACTGGGCGAGGGTGGGCTTTTAATACAATACAACTCGTGTCCATTGGATCAATAATGTGCCAAACATTGGCGACTTGAGCAAGAGTGGTTTGCTGAAGATAAGGCAGCATCAGACGGGACTGGGTGGTAGAGTGAACCACGGGAGATGAACAAGCAGAGGCAGCTTGAGCAGAGCTGTGATCCCCAAACTTCATGTGCTCATAGTTCTATAGAGTTTTGGGAAATGGTGAACCACCAGTATAGCTGTACATTGACAATATTTTCCATCATAATTTTGAGTAATTTTAGAAAAAAAAATGGCATTCTTTTGGGTTTTGCACCAATTTTAACCTCTGTGTGTGTGTGGTGGTGGTGGTAGGGTTTCATCCAAACCAAAAAGCAATTCTCAGACACCAGCAGGGTGTCCTACAATTCAACTGAATTCTGACACTACTTACCTGGCATTAGCATCAGATCCCACAGGTTAAGGACTCTTTCCTACAAGACTGGATGCCAACTCCCCTTCTGGTGCAAATCACAAGTCCAGGTTGTCACCTGTGCTTCTGAGTGACTAGCTATAAATCAGAGATTCCTCCGACTTTCTCTTTAGGTTCAATGAATTTGCTGAAGATGCTCACAAAACTCAGAGAAACATTTTACTTACTGTATCAGCAGTTTATTATAAAAATATAAAATTCAGAAACAGCCTGGTGGAAAAAAATGCATAGGACAAGGTAACTGGAAAAGGCTTTGGAGCTTCCATGCCCTCTCAGAATGGGGCATTCTTCCCAAATCTCCATGTTTTCATCAACCCAGTAGCTCTTTAAAACCTGTCCTTTTGGGCTTTATAGAAGCTTAATTACCTACATATGAGTGATTAAATAATTGGCCATTGGTGATAACTCAATCTCCAGCCCCTCACCCCTCCAAGGAGGTCACAGGGGTGGGGCTGAAACTTCAACTCTCTAATCACCTGGTTGGTTCTCCTGGGAACCAGTGCGCATCCTTAGCGGGGTCCATAAGCCACATCAGTAACCTAACAAAAGACACCTCTACCACTCTCACTGAGGAACTTCAAGAATTTTAGGAACTCTGTGCCAGAACTAGGACCATATATCTATTTTTAAATTATAAATCACAGTATCAAAGACATGTTATTATTATTGAAATTTTAAGATAAAACTACTGCATGGTCCTTTAAAATTTATCTAGTGGAATCATCATACAATCACAATTTGATATTCAGCATTTTACTTAAAATATTCATGAACAAGTTGGAAATTCTGTGGCATCTTTTCCCCTTGTAATCTTATTTCCATTTGATTTCTTCTAAAAATTTTATCATAATACACCTTTGTATTTGGTATCTTTTTCTGAGAAATCTTTACACTAAAATATGAACTTTGATATTTAATTTTAAGAAAGTCCTGAGAACTTAAACTTCTGAGCATTAAATATTTTTCTTCTAAATTAATTTTTATAATTAATATTTGCATACAAATGGTGAAAGCAATATAATGCATTATAAAATTTGATAATAATTGTTAAACATATAAAAGGTACTGAAAATGTATCTGTTAATGAGCTTGATGGAGAGTTTTTCCCCAAGTAGTTTAAGTATCCATTATTCAATATTATTTTTTTGTGTGAGACTGAGAGTGTTCTGTATCTATACTTTCTCTACTTTTTACTTTTATTAATATAATCACTGAGAAAACTTTTCACAGAAATAGCTAGATGAGAATAGAAGGACTCTTTTTCTAGCAGTACCATTCAATTTCTTAAACATCTTCTGAGTTATAAGGCAAAAGTTAGAGTTTGGTTATCAAAAATCATTTTGAGTAACCTATTGGCTGACAAAATGATTAGGTTATCTTTCAGTTGTGTTTAGAGTAAGAATTAGAAAAGGGTTTTTTATTTATTTGCTATAGTTATTCAGTTTCTCAACACCTATACCAACGTTTTGAATTGTTCCTTTGTGCCGCAGCTGGGTGACTCAGTTGGCTGAAGCATTGTCCTGTGTACCCAAAGGTTGCAGGTTTGATCCCTGGTCCAGGTGCATACGGGAGGCAACCAACTGATTTTTTTCTCTCTTACATAGAGGTCTGTCTGTCTGTCTCTCTCCCTTCCTCTCTGTCTCAAATCAATAAAAAATTTTTTTTTTAATTCTCTTGAATTGCTCCTTTGTTTGGCATGGGGATGGGAAGTCCATGGCAATGGAGTTAATAAGGTTTAAGCTTCCTGAACCCTCACTTTCAATAGTCCTAGCCAGTTCTGGGAGTGAAGATCTTTCTACTCAAAGTGTGGTTAGTGGCTGGTCAATAGCTGCGTCACCTGGACATGCCCTACGTGTTGGCAGACATGCAAAATCCCATAGCTAACCCAGACTTACTGAATCAGGTTCTACATCTTAACAAGTTCCCTATTTGTTCACAGGTACTTTGAGGTTTGAGAAGCAGGGTCTTCTAAGTTAGGAAGGTAAACCAAGTTGGAATCAGTAAGCATTTCTGATAAATTATCTAAGGAGATCTCAGAAGAAAAGGACCTGGATTCCCAAGCTGGTAGTATTTGGTGTGTTTTCTGTTTTGTTTTTATTTTTTTCCCCCATTTGAAATAAATATTTGCTTCCATGCCAAATTATATATATTTTATTTTTCTTAAAAGGGATTCCCTCCACTAAGCTGTAAATCTAAAACCAATAAAAAATAAAATTAAAAGAGAAAAAAAGACAGATTCCTAATATTGTATAACTTTCAAGGCTTACAAAACCTGCTTGTGCCCCTAGGCAAGGCTGTACCTGAGAAGAGAGAGTAGATAGTAGGTGGGAAGGTGAGGAAAGGCTCAGAGAGAAAGCGAGCTTAATGGGGAAAAGCACTAAGGTGGAATGGCATGGTTCTGTAATTTTTAAATTAAATTAATTTATTTATTTTAGCAGCACCTGGTGTTAGGGAGTTGGTGGGTTGGTACATTTTTCCTGTGTAGGAGACTAATGGGGTGGATTCTAGAGATGAAGAAGAGGGTCTAGAAGGTTGAAGTGGTATCTCTCATTTTATCCTCACGATATCATTATGACATATGAAGGCTTATATATGATAATTATTTTAGAGCTGAAGAAACTAAGATTTGCGTCAAACAATTTTCTAAAATGCCACATTGTCCCTGACCCAATTTATCATCTCTCCAGATTTAGTTAGCTTTACCTGTCTCCTGCAATTTAGCCATTTGCTCAATGGAGAGACCCACCAACACGCTAAGCCTGGCCTGGTGGGCTGGGTGCTCCAAGGGTGTTGGCCTTCGGCACGGCCTCCATGATGCCTCTGAAGAAAGAGCTGCTCTGGGACTGAAGCTCAACCTTGTTTAGTCATTAAGTTCTGCCTATTTGTTCCACTTCTAGTCTTAGATGACACATGCGCAATGTGGCTGCATGAGCAGCTACCCAGCAGGGCCAGGTAACACCATTCAGGTTTGTGGGAGTCAGTGCCCCACGCAGTAAATTGAAAAGAGATGTAAGTAGGAGCTGGCAAACAAATTTACTTCTCCACTGAAGGATGATTCTGAGACTCAGAGGTTCTACATGACCTATTTGGATTGATGCAGGGAGATCTGATAGAGATCGCTGGGAAGAAGTAGGAGGGGCCGTAGGAGGAGTTTGCCGAGGCAATGGAAAACAGTCTAGGTTGGGATTGGCTGAGAAGCTGAATACCTCCAGAGCCAATGCGAACAAAAAGAGGGCTGGCCCTTTGACTCATGAAGTTTTCTGGCTCCTGAGCTAGCTCTCTCAAACTCTGGCTTTGGCTCTGGCTCTGGCTCTGGCTCCCTGGCTCTCTCTCTTCCTCTAGGATGCTTGAATGATCATGCTGCAGCTGCCTGCATTTCCCAATGAATGGCAGGATGGTATCCTGGAAGAGGGTGGCAGACTTATTCTTCTTTGGGTGTTCTAGAGAGGATGACCTCTGAGGTAGAAACCTGCCATTCTTCCAAAATAGTGTAGCTTTTGTATCCTGTGTTGTTTTAGTTTGCAAACTAACCCAATAGAAATAGAATAACTAAAAACTAACTGGAGAAATGCTAGGAGAACCAAGGTGTTAGAGTTTAGCCTTAATTGATAGGCTTAAGTGGTTAAAGCTGTGACTTGATAGGCTTAAGTGACTGCTTTTGAATAAAGGCTCCTTTCCTTTATCACAGAACCTTTGCCTCTGGAATTTTGCCTAGAAGGTGGTGGTGGGCAGCAGGACTCCAATTGCTGTTCAGTAACAGGATGACAATCTGCTGGGAACAAGAAGTGTCCTTCTTGGCATCTGCCACTGACTCAGTAAGTGTATGTACCACCATCAATTTGCTTTCTGTATTTTCTCATTCATTGTTAGTGTCTTGGGGTTGTACTGCAAAAGGACAGATCTTAGCACACAGCTCTGCCTCAGTTTTGCTTTCAAAAGTGTCATGAACCAGGAGCGCCAGAATACAAGTCCTCATTTTCAAGCACTCAGTATATGCTACACACCAAGCTAAAGTCTAGGGATGTAAAGTAAAACAAGAAAGATGTGACACCCTTCTTTTGAAGGTACAAATCCAGGTTTTTCCATCTCCTGGCCTCATGTTCTTTCTAGACTATATCATAATGATTATAATGGATGATTCATCTCTAAAAAATGATGGAAAATTTCACCAGATGTATACTATTGCAGAAAGTTAAACTCTTCTGTCACACTTCTCAGAATTCCATCATTTTGTTTTGTGAATTGATTTTATGTGAAAGTATAGCTTGTTCCTTCTGTATATATAAAATAGGAAGGGGGATAAGTAAGGGAAGGGTCTAGTCAAGGAACTAGTATAAATGACCCATGGACATGGACAATGGGGTGGGGATTGACTGGGGAGAAGGGGTGGGCTAGGTGGTGGGGGATTAATGTGGGGAAAAGTGGGACAACTGTAATTGAAAAATAATAAATAAAAAATAATCTAAAAAAGAATAATAATAATAATAAAATAGAAATAAAGCAGCAAACAATATGCCCCACAAAATTCATTGACCTTAAATGGGGAGGTTATTTTTTTTCTAGAAGATAGCTTTCCATTCACTCCACTGATATATCTGACATATCTTATGCTAATTTAGGTTATTAGTCGTTCTAACAATGAGTAAATACATACCCAGCCTTCTCATTCCCCTACATAAGTGTCATTATTTGTACTCCATTCATTTATTCACTTATTTATTTATTCATTCACCAGGAAAGGATTGTGGAATTGAATTTAATAAAATCAAGTAATGACTTCTGGTGGAACCTTAGCCTCTGGTGAAGAGCTCAGCAGCCTGCTTTGAACACCAAAGTTGGATATTGGTAGGATTCAGAGCTGAGATAGAATGGGCCATAGGGGTCATCATTTTACACAGGAGGAAACTAGTCCCAGGGAGGGCAGAGAGATTCCCCAGCATTAGTCAGTGATGGAGCTGGGACTCAAGCATTGTCAGGCCCTCTTCCCTTCATGATATTTGGGACTGTTTTCTTTATCGGAAAGAATAATTTCTATTTCGATACTCAAGTTTAAATTCACCTCCTGCAATCCTTTCTTAAGAGTGAACAACTGGGATGAAGTCTAGTCTTTAAAGAAAGGGCGATAACATTGCAGTTAAACGTTTATCAGGAAAGCATTCCTATTTGCAACTGCCGCAGAAGAATTTGGTAACAGCTGTAGCATAAGACCATGGTACGTAATGCCTCCTTCTCTACTCCAGTGGCAAAGCCAGGACCATCCTTGCTAAATTTTCTAGGCAATATCCCTTGCTTCATATTTTGTCTAGATTTAAAATGTCTAGAACACCCTACATGTAGTTTTGCAGAATTGACAGTACTTAATGATGCTCACATCTTGGGAATTATTACTTTGAAAATATGCACCTAACTGCCTGGCCTGAATAAGGAAAAATGTTTGCCTCATCAGTATGTTTAGTATACTTTAAAGTGGAAAGAGCTTATATAAGAATGTTTTGTTTTGTTTTTCCTTTAAGCTAATTTCTTGAAATTTGCTGCATAAGAATAATGAAATGAACTCCAATAAGATTAATTTAGTATAAGGATTTCTATAATTAAATCCCAACTTAAGACCAGTACTGCAAATATGAGTAAGCAACTAAATTAAATATGTTTTAACTAGGCTCTCATAGTCTACTAGAAAATATATGTTGGAACCAAGAACTCAGGTATTATATATGAATGAAACATCTTTCCTATAATATCAAACCATAAAATGGAAATCTGCTAAAATTTTTATAAAAATCTAAGTACTTTGCCTCCTTACATTTTAAACATATTCTCTTCTCAACCCCTGCAGTTGAAAAAATTTGCTATTTTAGTATGAAAGTTTAGGAGAACATCTCAATGGTTAGTGTGGAATAGTTAATTAAAAGAGCTTTACATCTTGATTTAGGGGATTTGACTTTTTTCCCAATTCAGCAACAAAACAGCTTCTTGACAATACCATTTAAGCTCTGTTTCACATCTGTCAAATGAGAGGTCTGTCTGTCCAATAGATAATATCTGTGTTTCCTGTCCCATTCAGTGGCTCTACATGAATATCAGTCTTTGCTATAGCATTTACATGAACATTTAGCCCTTGCTATGATTATTATCATCACACATTTGGAGAGCTTATACTGACTTAAATGACTTTGAGAAATAATGTTGCACAAGGAAATAATTTTATAGATACTCATATTTAGTAATCAATAGTGGTCTTTTAAATTACTCAAGTCAATCCTATTTTAAACCCTCCAGAACCATCATATTCTCAAATTATGATAACACATAGCTTCCTAGGTGGCATTTTCTAAGTGAAAGGAAATATTGACAGTAAATGATCATTTTCAATTAGTGAAGAAAGACATCAGGCCTCTTGTGGTTTACCACACTAAGGTGAAAAGCTTAATTAAATAAACTATTTATTTAAAATACACTTCTTGATACAGCTTTCTAAGTTGACATTTAGTCAAAGATTTTGCAATCAGAGATCTCTCTTCCCCCCAAACAAATAGCTTCCTGTCAAATAAAGCATGGTAGAAATATCACATTTGATCACTAACTGCATGAATTAGACAAGATGCATATTTATGTTCCAATTTTACAGAAGAAAAAATCGAGTTTCACAGAGTTTAAGAACTCTGGCCAGTTTTACACAGCTATTGAACTGGGACCAGAATCTAAGTCTTTCATTCATTTAACACTTTTTCTTACATGTTCCTTTGAGTTGCCTAAAAAGAGAAAAAAAATTTCACATAGATGTTAAGAAATGCCACTTTAAATGGAATGAAGAGCTTAACAAAGTAAAAGTGAACTGCCCAAAGAATCCCAAGGGAATTTGAAAATATTCAAATAATTTCTCTCACATATAATTAATTGCTCTTGCTTCTCTGTTCCTTATTAGAGATCAAATTTATTGAAAAAAAAACTTTTTAATAAGGAGTGTTAAGGCTTAAAATAGGCAGTGGCAAGGCAATACTCCACAGTGGAGAAAAGTGCTTCTCTCTTTCATACCTAGAACATAAGACAAGAGTCAACATTATCAATGAGGTGAGGCACCAGTGCGTGTGGATGTCCTCAATGGAAGAGGAACAAAATAAAAACTGAATCAAAATCAATTCAAACTTAATGTAGTTTACAACATACAGAGTTGCTAGATATTTAATTATGTATTCCGCATCATAAAAATTATCAATAACTGATTGCAGACCAAATATAAGCGGTCAATTCATTACATTAAAATTTCTCCGGATAAGAAAAAAACAATTGTATAATAGAATCATCAGTAAACTGATTATTTTAAAATAAATGCAAAGATTCCATTTCTTTGTTCCACTGTTTTTCCTTTTGGGACCTTTCCTTGAGAATGCGTTTTTGGACTTGTTAACTCTGTGTTTGCCTATAAGAAGTGTTAACAGAGGGAGTATAGTGCTGTGATTCCCAATCTGCAGGCCCATTAGATGAGTCAAAGGTGCAACAAGGATGGAGAACTCCCATTATAGAAGGCTTGATTGTGAGTTCTCAAATTTATTAAATGTATTAATTTAATTTAGTGGAGTAAAAATATTAGATTGATTTCATTAATTTATTGCCTGTAACATTTGTATTATAGTTCTTATCCAGTGGTGGTGAAGCTTAACTGTAGCTCCTATTTGAGAAAATATAAAAATATCTTATCTTTGCAAATATGTGAAACTGTAAATTCAAATGCGCACAAGGCTAAATGTTGATAGGTTCAGAGTAAACTCCATTCTGACTTTACCGTTAGATTTTTGTCTTGTCAAAGAGTGAATATGAGTTTGCATTATAGCTTTAAGCAACTTTGTGTCATATTATCTGGAAGAGCAGAAGGATGAGGTTTGGGGATATCATATACAGAGGAGAGTGACTCTATTGAAACTTTCATAGACTGAAGAATTTATCATTGTGGAACATACAGTGCCACTATCATTAGTAGACATACATTTTATATGTTTCCCTAATATTTTATAATCAAGAGATAATCACTGTCGGCTTTTTTTATTGTTGTGGTTCAAATATTTTCCTTTATGATTAAAAGAAGTCATCCTTGAAATCACTGTCAGAAGTTAGTAATGTACAACCTGAACTTGGAACAGGGTAATTTGTTTGCTTACATAGAAATTATGTATTCATAAATATGACATGAAAATCTCCCTTTAACTGTAATCGTGCCCTCTCTTTTTCTGTATCCTAGAGTTCTCATCTATTGCCATGACTTCAACAGCCACATGTATCTTTTTTTCTCATTTTATGTATGCCATGGCTGTACATTTATGTACTGATGAAACTCCAATATTGGTCTCTAGTTTTCTCTCCCGAGTCCACATTTCACTTCAAAACTCATCTGTTCACAAGTGTAAGCACAGCAACTACACAGTCCCTTAATAGTAGCCCTATCTTAGTGAAGGACACACTATCCACACAGCCACTGAGGCAGGAAACCTTGGAATCAACTAGACTCCTTCCTCTTCCTGACCCCTTACATTTGATCAATCACTAAGTCCCATGGATTCCGTTTCTGTGTGCACTAACCTCTTTTCTGTCTCTCCACTGTCTTGAATTTGGATTAGGCCCTCACCGATGTGTTGTACTGAATTATTGCACTATCTGATGAAGAGGTCTACCCTCCTTCCCATGCACTATTAGAGTGTTCTTTCTACAGTGCGAATTTAATCATGTTTTCATTCCTTCAATAATACCCCATTTAAAAAAATAAAATCCTCAAGAGTATGCCACACTCAGTATGTGGCTTTAAACTGATTCTACCTGTTGCTCTTTGGTCCAGTATGGAAGAGCCTCCTGTAGTTCTTTAACACGCCAGCTTTCTCATATCTGTGTCTTTAGCCATATTGCCTTTCCTGACTTCTTTGTCTACTTCTGCATACAACACAGTGCATCCCTTAAGGCCCAGTATAGATATCACCTCCTCATAGAAGCTTTGCTGGACTGTCCTCACGTCCATGCCAAATTAGATGCCTCTTTGTTGGAAATAGGAGAAGAAATAAAAACAGCAAGTTTAGAAAACTCATATGAAAGAGAACAGAAAAATGAGGCAGTAACTAGGATCATATAGCTGTGGAAGATAATTATGGCAGAGCATAATAAAATATATCTGAACTCTCTGACTTGGTGCCCTCAGCCCACTAGGCAGCTCAGAAGAGAATCACAAACAATGGTGCTTTTGAATTAGATTTCTGGTTCTGAATTTGTTCTAGCTATTTCCTCAATTCAATTTTTAAGATTCTTATGATAGTCATGCTATTTAGAGATTGGGCCAATTTCTAAAACTATTGCTAGTATTAAAACCAAAGTAAGACAAAATTCATATTTTGAACTCTAATACTTTTTCTTTTTTTTTTTTTTTTTTAAATATATTTTATTGATTATGCTGTTACAGTAGTTCCAATTTTTTCCCCTTTACTCCCCTCCACCCAGTATCTCCCTCCCCCAGCATCCCCCCCCAAGTCCATACCCATGGTTCGTAAAAAATAACTATCCCTCCCTCTCAGATATTAAGACCCTTTGTAATCTTGTAAAGGACAATGGGCGAAGGTCTCAAGCTCCTCTAGCTGCTTCAAGCTGGACATGGTCGTCGTCCTACCTACCCTTGGGTCCAGAAATCCCTAATAAGAGTGGGGGTGTGGAGGGGAGGGTGGCCTTCCCACATGGGGAAGGATCATGCAGACTCCAGGTCAGTTGGCTGTCTCCGGACAACGGCGTGCTTGGTTTAGCAGGCTGGCATCCTTGTTGTGTTCTGGGGGCAACAGATTTGGCAAAAAGGGTTAAAAAGCATCATTCAATCCATAACTACTAGGTGGCAAAAGGCAGGGATTAATTTTTCAATGTTCCACATTAGGAGAAAAAAAAAAAAAAAAAAAGGGCTTCTTTGGAGGAAGGTGTGCTAGGCACATCTCTCCTGTCCAAAACCCTTTTGCCCATTTTATTTAGTTTGGGCTGAGGGAAATAGTTTATGTTTCCCCCCTCTCAGACCTCTGGGCCCTTTCTGTCCAAGCCATTAGGATAGAAAAGAGAATTCAGTTTTAAAGTGAAGCCCACAGACCACCCCATTCTTCACCAACTCAGCCATTTAGTTCAGCCAAACTGTTGAGTCTCCGGAGGCAGCGCTGCAGAGAGGATTAAGTGAGGCTTATGCGTACAGACAATCACTCAGGTAATGCGGTCATAGGCTTATGCCCTTTGAAAACAGAAAACACATGTTAATTTATGTAACATAACCAACAAAAAAGTCTCTAAATCTGTAAGACTGTCTTATTGGGAAGACATACAGTTGCAAGGCACTTGACATTCTACTTGCCTGCAACTTGAATCTCTTTGGTGATATCACAGATATGGTTTAATTTTCAAGTGAAACCATTTTTTAAATGAGAAGAAACTTTTAAGACGGTTAGCTGCCCTACTTTACAGTCTGCCACTGATCATTGTGATTTTCCTTGAATACTGATTTTTCTCCCTAAGATTACTCTCCTTGTCTTTAAAGGGACTACATTAAGTCCATTTTTTAATTTATCCTGTTCATTTGCATAAGCATAACAAGAGCAGCAAATGATCACTTATGATCTTTAGTTCTGTTTTGCTGGAACTTACCCAAGGAACATTTAGGGTGGCCCTCAGTCTGCTCTTCAGTGCACAGAAGCTGGGCCACATACCTGGCATTCATCCTTGCCTGTACACACCTGTCCTTTCCAAGTCTTTCTGGTTTTCCATTGTGCCTTAAGGTCCCTTCTAGCCATCTTTCAGGAAAACAACCTTCGTTCCTTCCCTGGAGAGATTGCTGTGGACCGCACAACCAACCATGGCAGCAGGCCTTTTATTTCGCAGGCTTTTATTACCTTTGAAAGTCATTCCCAGTTCCTTAGGGCTTTTTGGTAACAACCTGAGCCCAAGCATGTCTCCTTTAGGCTTGACATTCCAGTCAAAGGCTTGTTCAGAAAAAGGAACCTCTATTAACAACTGGTCTTATTAGGTCTATGCAAAGAAACTTAAGTCATTACTTACTTGTTTAGAATGCCAAACTCTGGAGAGATCAAATAGGGAGAAAAATATACAACGTGAAGGAAAATCTTTGTCCTAATATTCACTGAACTGGCATTTCCATTCTTCATATTTTCATTTTCCCCCACTAAAAAAAATTTTTTTGTTTGTTTTTCCATTACAGTTGTCTCTCTTTTTTTTTTTTTTTTTTTTCCCCTCTTGCTTCCCTGTACCCTGCCCCTCCCTTCCCCCACATTCAGTCCCCACTCAGTTGCCCATGTCTGTGGGTCATTTATACATGTTCTTTGATTTTACACTTCCCCTTCTTACCCCCTTTTCTCCCTCCCCCCTCCCCCCTTGTTACTGTTAGTCTACTCCTTGTTTACATACCTCTGGTTCAATTTTGCTCATTTGTTTGTGTTGTTCATTAGTTTCCTGTAATAGGTGACAGCATAACGTATTTTTCTTTCGTTGCCTGGCTTATTTCGCTAAGCATAATTCTCTCTAGTTCCATCCATGTTGTTGCAAATGGTAGAAGTTCCTTCTTTCTTTCTGCTACATAGAACTCCATTGTGTAAATGTACCACAGTTTTTTGATCCACTCATCTACAGATGGGCATTTAGGTTGTTTCCAGCACTTGGCTATTGTAAATAGTGCTGCTATGAACATTGGAGTGCATAGGTTCTTTTGAATTGGTGTTTCAGGATTTTTCGGATATAATCCCAGTAATGGAATTGCTGGTTCAAAAGGCAGTTCCATTTTTAGTTTTTTGAGGAAATTCCAAACTGTTTTCCATAGTGGCTGCACCAGTCTGCATTCCCACCAGCAATGCACCAGGGTTCCCGTTTCTCCGCATCCTCTCCAGCACAAGTTGTTTGTTGATTTGTTGATTATGGCCATTCTGACTGGTGTGAGGTGGTATCTCATTGTGGTTTTTATTTGCATCTCTCTGATGGCTAGTGATGTTGAGCATATTTTCATATGTCTATGGGCCCTCTGTATGTCTTCTTTGGAGAAGTGTTTGTTCAGGTCCTTTGCCCATTTTTTAATTGGGTTGTCTGTCTTCTTGGTGTTGAGTCGTATGAGTTCTTTATATATTTTGGAGATCAATCCCTTGTCTGAGATGTCATTGGCGAATATATTTTCCCATATGGTTGGTTTCCTTTTCATCTTGCTGATGTTTTCTTTAGCTGAGCAGAAACTTTTTAGTTTGATGTAGTCCCATTTGTTTATTCTTTCCTTTATTTCCCTTGCCTTAGGAGATATATCAGTGAAAATGTTGCTACGTGGGATATCTGAAATTTTCCTGCCTATTTTTTCCTCTAGGACTTTTATGGTATCACGACTTACATTTAAGTCTTTGATCCATTTTGAGTTTATTCTGGTGTATGGTGTAAGTTGGTGGTCTAGTTTCATTTTTTTGCATGTCCCTGTCCAGTTCTCCCAACACCATTTGTTGAAGAGGCTCTTTTCACTCCATTTGATGTTCTTTCCCCCTTTGTCAAATATTAGTTGACCATATGAACCTGGGTTTATTTCTGGGCTCTCTATTCTGTTCCATTGATCTATATGTCTGTTTTTATGCCAGTACCACACTGTTTTGATTACCGTGGCCTTGTAGTATAGTTTGATATCAGGTATTGTGATTCCTCCTACTGTGTTCTTCTTCCTCAAAATTGCTGTGGCTATTCGGGCTCTTTTTTGGTTCCATATAAATTTTTGAAGTATTTGTTCTAGGTCTGTGAAATATGTTGCTGGTATTTTAATAGGGATTGCATTGAATCTATAAATTGCTTTGGGTAGTATGGACATTTTAATGATGTTGATTCTTCCCATCCATGAGCATGGTATATGCTTCCATTTATTTGTATCTTCTTTAATTTCTTTCTTCAATGTTATGTAGTTTTCTGAGTACAGGTCTTTTACCTCCTTGGTTAAGTTTATTCCTAGGTATTTTATTTTTCTTGTTGCTATGGTAAATTGAATTTTTCTTTCAGTTTCTATCTCTGAGTTTTTATTGTTGGTGTATAAAAATGCCTTTGATTTCTTAATATTGACTTTGTATCCTGCTATTTTGCCGAATTCACTTATTAGGTCGAGTAGTTTTTTTGTGGAGTCTATAGGGTTTTCTATGTACACTATCATGTCATCTGCAAATAATGACAGTTTTACTTCCTCTTTTCCAATTTGGATGCCTTTTATTTCTCTTTCTTGTCTGATTGCGGTGGCTAGAACTTCCAAGACTATGTTGAATAGGAGTGGGGAGAGCGGACATCCTTGTCTTGTTCCTGATCTCAGGGGGAATGCTCTCAGTTTTTGCCCATTGAGTATGATGTTGGCTTCAGGTTTCTCATATATGGCCTTTATTATGTTGAGGTATGCTCCCTCTATTCCCATTTTGCTGAGAGTTTTTATCATAAATGGGTGTTGTACTTTATCAAATGCTTTTTCTGCATCTATTGATATTATCATGTGGTCTTTGTCTTTCATTTTGTTTATGTGGTGTATTACGTTTATTGATTTACGAATGTTAAACCATCCTTGCATCCCTGGGATGAATCCTACTTGATCGTGGTGTATGATCTTTCTAATGTGTTGCTGGATCCGGTTTGCCAATATTTTGTTGAGGATTTTAGCATCTATGTTCATCAGCGATATTGGCCTGTAGTTTTCTTTCTTTGTTGTGTCTTGACCTGGTTTTGGAATTAGGGTTATACTGGCTTCATAGAATGAGTTTGGCAGTCTTCCCTCTTCTTGTATCTTTTGGAATAGTCTGAGAAGGATAGGAGTTAGTTCTTTCCTAAATGTTTTGTAGAATTCACTTGTGAAGCCATCCGGTCCAGGGCTTTTGTGTGCTGGGAGTTTTTTGATTACTGCTTCAATTTCACTAGCTGTTATTGGTCTATTCAGACTTTCTGCTTCTTCTTGATTCAGTTTGGGAAGACTATAGGTTTCCAGGAATCTGTCCATTTCCTCTAGGTTGTCAAATTTCTTGCCATACAGTTGTTCATAATAATTTCTTATAATCCTTTGTATTTCTGTGGTATCAGTTGTGATTTCTCCTCTTTCATTTCTGATTTTATTTATTTGGGTCCTCTCTCTTTTTTTCTTGATGAGCCTGCTTAAAGGCTTGTCAATTTTGTTTATTTTTTCAAAGAACCAGCTCCTACTTTTGTTGATCTTTTGAATTGTTAGTTTAGACTCTATGTCATTTAATTCTGCTCTGATCTTGATGATTTCCTTCCTTCTACTTGATCTGGGCTTTGCTTGTTGTTCTTCCTCTAGATCTTGTAGCTGTAGGGTTAAATTTTTTATTAGATATTCCTCTAGCTTTTTTAGGTAGGCCTGTATTGCTATGAACTTTCCTCTTAGGACTGCTTTCGCTGTATCCCATAGGTTTTGGGTTGTTGTGTGTTCATTATCATTAGTTTCCAGAAACTTTTTGATTTCTTCCTTGATGTCATTGTTAACCCATTCATTATTTAATAGCATGTTATTCATTCTCCATGAGTTTGAATGTTTTTGAGTTTTTTCCTTGAGGTTGATTTCCAATTTTAAGGCATTGTGATCTGAGAAGATGCTTGATATAATTTCAATTTTCTTGAATTTGTTAAGGCTTGTTTTGTGTCCTACCATGTGGTCTATCTTTGAAAATGTTCCATGTGCACTTGAGAAGTATGTATATTTTGCTTCTTTGGGGTGAAAACTTCTATATATATCGACTAAGTCCATTTGATCTAGAGTGTTGTTCAGTGCCTCCATATCTTTGGTGTTTCTTTGCTTCGAAGATCTGTCCATTGTTGACAATGGGGTGTTAAAGTCCCCTACTATGAGTGTGTTGTTGTCTATATCTTTCTTGGAGTCTTTCAAAAGTTTCCTTACATATTTGGGTGCTCCTAAGTTTGGTGCATATATATTTATAAGGGTTATATCTTCTTGATGGATTTTTCCCTTAAGTATTATGAAATGCCCTTCTTTGTCTCTTTTTATGGACTTTGCTGTGAAATCTGTTTTGTCTGATATAAGTATTGCTACCCCGGCTTTTTTTTCATGTCCATTTGCTTGGAATACATTTTTCCATCCCTTTACTTTCAGTCTGTGTAGATCTTTTGTTCTAAGGTGGGTCTCTTGTAGACAGCATATATGTGGGTCATTCTTTCTAATCCATTCAGCTACCCTATGTCTTTTAATTGGAGCGTTTAATCCATTTACATTTAAGGTTATTACCGATAAGTACTTATTCATTGTCATTTTTCCCCTTTGTACTCGTGTTCTTCTCTGTCTCTCTCTGTTTCTTTATCTTCTTAGAGCAGACCTTTTAGCATCTCTTGCATTGCTGGTTTGGTGGAGATGTATTCTTTTAGCCTTCTTTTGTCTTGGAAGCTCCTTATTTCACCCTCCAATTTGAATGAGAGCTTTGCTGGGTATAGTATTCTAGGTTGTAGGCCTTTGTTTTTCATTGCTTGGAATACTTTTTGCCATTCCCTTCTGGCTTGTAGTGTTTCTGCTGAGAAATCCGATGATAGCCTTATTGGAGTACCCTTGTATGTTATTAGTTGTTTTTCTCTTGCTGCTTTTAGGATCCTCTCTTTGTCTTTGAATGTTGCCATTTTAATTATGATGTGTCTTGATGTGGGCCTGTTGGGGTTCATCTTCATTGGGACCCTCTGTGCTTCCTGGACTTGCGTGACTCTTTCTCTCGTCATGTTAGGAAAGTTTTCTGTCATTAGTTTTTCAAAGAGGTTTTCTATCCCTTGCTCTTCTTCTTCTCCTTCTGGAATTCCTATGATACGGATATTATTACGTTTCATGTTGTCCTGCAGCTGTCTTAGAACCTCTTCAGTCTTGTTCAGTCTTTTTTCATTTTGTTGCATTGTCTGGGAGTTTTTGTGTAGGTTGTCCTCCAGCTCGCTGATCCGATCTTCTGCTTCCTCTAGCCTGCTTTTAATTCCTTCTACTGTGTTCTTCAATTCAGAGATCGTATTTTTCATTTCCTCCTGGCTTTTATTGATAGCTTCTATGTCCTTTTTCATGCTCACGTAATTTTCTGTGAGTTCCTTGTAGTTTTTCTGGAGTTCTTTGAAGTTTCCGCTGAGCTCATTCAGCTTCTCCATAATCCATGTTTTGAATTCCATATCTGATAGTTCGCTCCCCTCTATTTCATTTAGCACTCTTTCTGGGGATTCTACCTTTCCTTTTGATGGGAGGTTGTTTCTCTGTCTCCCCATTTTTTTGACTCCTATTGTTTGTTGGTGCTTCTTGGAATGATCTGCACTTCCTGGATCTGCCTCTGGTGGCGTCAGATCATGTACCAGTCTGGCCCTAGGCAGCCTGTTGGGGACTTCCAGGGATCTACTGCTGTTGTCTGTCTTCTTTGATTGTTAATCTATTCAATCTGTGATTAGCTGTCAGGCTTAAGGACTGTGGGTGTGGCAGCTTAATTCCTGTAGGCAGGGCTTTTGCTTCCCCTCAGGCTGACGCCACTTGGAGGGGAATGGTCTACCCGCAGTACTGGGGATGAGTCAGCACTGGGACCCAGTCAGCTGCTCCTCCAGTTCTCCCCTCAAAGCCACCGTGCCAAATTCTCCCCAAGTGTCTCCAGTCCTCTCTGCCTTCCCTCTGCTTGAGCCCAGGGTAAGTGGTGGCCAAAATATTTTCGTATGTGATCCACTTAAGAGCTCTTTTTCTCCTGCTGTTTCTCTCCGGCTAGCAAGAAAGCCTGTGGCTTTTCGCTTTTCACAGCTGATACTATTTTACTTTCCACTCTGTCGCTGTAGGCTGGGAAGCCCAGCTGGGGGTTTAGACCCTGCCCTTCTCAGGGGGAATCCCCGGCTGCTGAGCTGTTTCTCAGTCCCTTCAGCAGCCACCCGTGTGAGCCCAGCCAACCCTTCCGCGTCTCCGCACTCCCTACCGGTCACGTTGTGATGTAGCGGCCTTTTCTGTCTCTCCGTGGTTATAAGACTTCTTTCCAGCTAGTGTTCCGTTGGTTATTCCAGATGATTTCTCCAAAATTAAGTTGTAAATCCAGACTGGTCCTGGGAGGAGGTTAGTGTAGCTTCCACTTACTCCTCCGCCATCTTGGATCTCTAATACTTTTTCTAAAATTGATGTTATTTCTTCTTTGGTAGAATTCGTGAGTAAAGCCATCTGGGCCTGGAGTTTCTTTGGGAATGCTTTTGAATAAAAATACATGTCTTTAATTATTGTAGGGCTACTTAGATTTTCTGTTTCCTTTTATGTCAGTTTTAGTAATCTATGTCTTTCAAGTAATTTGCCCTTTAATTTAACTGGTTGAATTTATTAATATAAAGTGGCTCATAAACTTTTAAAATTATTCCTTTAATGCCTATGGGCCAGTATTAATGTCTTCTCTTTCATTGTTGATATTGGTAATTTGTATTTTCTTTGTTTTATGTTGATTAGATAAGCTTAGGTGTCATCAATTTTGTTAATATTTCAATGAAATAAATTTTGGTTTTATGATTTTTTTATGTTTTCTATTTTATTAATATCTAATCTTACTATTATTGTCTCTTTTCTTTTGTATTTTGGGTTTGCACTTTTCCCCCTAGATTCTTAAGGTGGAAGCAATAACTGTTGATTTTAATTCTTTCTTCTTTTTTATATAAGCAAGTAGAAATATATAATTCCCCCCAAACACTGCATTTCATAGATTGGATATATGGTATTTCCATTATCATTTTCTAGCCCCTTTTTTGATTCCGGAGTTCAGAAAGGTTTCCTACAGATGATGTATTATAGAACTGTACCTTTGAAACCTCTATAATTTTATTAATGTCACCACAATAAGGTCAATAAAAAGACATAGTTTTCCTAATTTCCAAATATTTGGGGATTTTTTGATACCTATTTTTAATTTAATTACTTAATCAGAGAATATACCACATGATTTCAGTTCTTTTAATTTGTTGTAGCTTGTTTTATAACACAGCATATAGTCTATATTGGTGAGTATTCCAAGAACCCTTGGGGAAAAAAATGTCTATTGTGTCAGTCAAGTTAGTTGACAGTGTTGTTCAAGTATGCTATATCCACACAGAGTATCTGGTATGTTTATTCTATCTACTACCAGGAAAGGAACATTGAAATCTAAAACTTTATTTGTGGAATTTTCTATACCTCCCTTCTGTTCCATTACTTTTTACTTTGTGTATTTTGAATTTCTGTGATTAAGTGTATATACATGTATAATTTTAATGACTTTTTCATGAATTGACCATGTTTTTTTTTGGAATGTCTTTCTTTATCTCTGATAATATGTCTTTTCCTGAAATCTAATTTATTTGATATTAATATAGCCACCCTAGCATTCATACTGTATATTTTTGAGAGGTATATTTTCTTTCATCTCTTTGTTCCTTATAAACAGTATATTACTTTTACAAAATCCAGTGTGGTTGTCTTTTCTTTATAATGAGAGTCCAGTTCCATTTAGTGTATCAATTATTATACTTAATAAACCTCTATTTACCTCTGAAATTAAACAGAGCGAAGGAATATATTTACATATTTACTTTTTCTGGAACTTTATATTCCCTTGTGTAGATTGAATTTCCATCTGATACCATTTTTCTTTAGTCTGAAGAACTTCTTTCTCTTAATATATCTTACCTATAATC
This sequence comes from Furipterus horrens, assembly GCF_987537825.1. Lineage (NCBI taxonomy): Eukaryota > Metazoa > Chordata > Mammalia > Chiroptera > Furipteridae > Furipterus > Furipterus horrens. The sequence goes on from NW_028327175.1 coordinate 23,544,692, forward strand.
CTTGTCTGATAGCAACAGATTGTTTCAGAATTTTTTGCCTAAAATGCCCTTATTTTTTTTCCTTCATTTTTGAAGGATTTAAAAAAATTTTTTAGATTTTGTTTTTACTTCAGGGACGGGTATTCCTTCAACACTTTAAAGATATGAATCTAAGGTAGTCTATCTTCTCATTGTTTTTAATGAGGTTAGCAGTCACTCATTTTTTTTCCTGACTCCTTTTAAGATTTTCTCTTTATCTCTTTTATCTATTCTGGAAAACAGTCCTGTACAAAAAAGCTATCCTAACTTTTAAAACATTTAAAGATTGAGATTTATTCCATGTTGCTATAAATAAACAGTTCACTTTTTTTTTTTTTTTTAGCCAAACAATTAGTTCAGAACATTATCAGAGATAGCACTTTCCGTTCCCCAATTAATGGGCTTATTCGTGTCAAAATGAACTTGCAGCTCTCAATAATCTTACAACCACAGAATCATAAGACATGAGATCCAGAAGACACCATGGAACTGATCAGAGCCAAGGCTCCATTTCATACAATTAAACACTTAACGATGACCAAATCCTGGAGTCCATGTGTAATGCAGATAGAAAGGCACTGTATAAAAAACAGATAAGTAAGTTAATGCCATGTCCAGTCACAGCTACAAAACGTATCCCTTTGTTTTCAGGAGTTATTTAATCTATTAATATTTTTTATGCTTTTTTCATCACTAGGGGAAAGCACTGTACTCAGTATTTTGAAACGTTACAAAGAAAGTGAGTGATAATGGTTCTTCCTTCAAAAATCTTATGCTGAGATAAGAAAGAAAGCCCAGTGCAAGGAGACTGCATTATCATATCTGTATTTATGTGCCTGGGCAGCTAAGTTGAACTTAGTTTTATGAGGGCTTACCATGTACCAAGTTGCTGTAGTTGCAATGGGTACAAAAATGTGCAAATGTGCAAGAGAAGGTTATTGCCTGTTGTACCTAAAATTTTGGTAGTGATGAAAGATACGCAAATGAAAATATGTATTAGTACAACAGGTCCTGGGCTAATAAATATTATAGTAAGACAGAATGAAAGTGGTAAGAAATGAAGTGAGACAGAGGAGGCCGTGACAGTGAGGATGGAAAGAAGGGCAGAGATTTGTGAGATGCTTAGGAAGTAGAAAATGGAAACTGGTAATTAAACGGAAATGGTAGATAAGGGATAAGAAGGCATCTAAGATGACAGTGGTTTGTTTGTTTGGGTCAATGGTTATAGGATGCTTCCACCAAACAACAAAGGGAATTACTAAATACTTGGAAAATGAGAGGCATTGGCATTGGAAAAAACAAGTATCATTTTTTAACATGTTGATTTTGAGATGTCTGTGGAAAATCCTGGTGGAAATACCAGGAAGACCTTCGGATATATACAAACTTAGCTAAGAAAGAGATTTAGACTACAGAAAATGATTTGGGAATTTATAATGCAACTGGTGGACATAAATGAGGTCATCTGGAAAAAAAGTGTGGAAAGAATATTAGTCTAGGAAAGAAATCCTGGAGAAGTCCAAAATTGGAGGGGCTTATTAAAGTAAGGAGACATTATGAAGAAGACTGAGAACAGTCAGAAAGAGAGAAGTCAGCAGTGTGCTGCTGCCTCCACAGCTCACAGAAGCCCATGTGCTGTCATGTGGGTGATGCCCAACCATTATTCCAGGGCAAGTGAATATTGATTAGTTAATCATGGAAATCCCCCCTTCCTAGTGAGCATGTGTGGCAGTTCTGGTCAGGGAGAAATAAGGGGAAGTTTGAGGGCTGCTATTGATTTTCTTGCTCCTAAAACATAAACCCAGCACATACATTTGCTTGTTTTAAGTCCCTAAAGGAAGCTGTCTAAGGATGAGACCATTATAACTATAGTACTCATCTTGGACGCTGAAGTGCCAGGCATTGAAGTGAAAGCCAACAACTCACTAAGGGCTCCAAGCAAACCTGGAAATGTGTGCCTCTGCCTAAGTTTTATGTGACAAATTATACTGTTATGGACTGAACTGTGCCTTCCCCACACTCCTCAGACTCCTGTGTTGAGGATCTAACTGCCAATGTGACTGTGTTTGAAGATAGGATCTTTAGCTGGTAACTTAGGTTAAAAGAGGTTATAAGGGTGAGGTTCTAATCAGAGAAGACTGGTGTTATAAGAAGAGGGAGAGAGAAAGATTTCTCTCTGTACAGATATAAAGGAAAGTTCATGAGAGGATATAGCAAGAAGGTTGCCATCTGCACACCAGGAAGAGAAACTTTACCGGGACCTGCATTGGCTGGTACCTTGATCTGAGACTGCTAGCCTCCAAGGTAATGTTTTCTGTTATAAGCCACTCATTCTCTAGTATTCTGCTATGGCAGCCTGAGCTGACTAATATAAGACTCTATATATTTTTGAGAGAGAGAAAGAAGAAAAGAAAGGAGGGAAGGAATGAAGAGAGGGAGGGAGAAAGAGAAAAAAAGAAAAGAGGGAAGACAAGTCATATTAGGAAAGAGTTACATGGAAATCAAGGAAGTTAGATTGTTTTCAAAGGCCGAAATGGTCAAAAATCTCTAAAGACTTACAAAGATAAAGTTTAATAAGACTGAAAGTCAATTCGTAAGCTCATTGTTGACCCCAGCAATTCAAACGATGTGGCCAATACACACATGACACCAGAATAAGGAATGGATAAGAATTGAGCAAAGGGAAAGAATATTGACAACATTTTCAAGAAGTTTGGTTGAAAAGGGAAGATAAGGAAGATCTCTAAAAAGATGACAGAACAAGGCAGAGTTCATCTTCAGAATGGGAATTAAAAAACCATTTAATAGGCAGAGGGTCAAGAGTCAGGAAAGAGAATTATGTATGGAGAAAGCTTCCAAGAAGTTGGAAAGTGATAGTCTGAAGAAGAAAAATGAAAATTTTGACTTGGAATAATAGCAAGGAAATCATTCTCGGATCATAAAGAGACATAAAAGAGTGGGGTTATACAATTAGAGGAAGGAATGGGCAGCAGAAGCCAGAGAGGTGATATTATTCTTTGCCCTAAAGTAGGAGAGAATTTTTTGTTGAGAATGAAAGGAAAGGATGCTGGCTAGGAAGTAGAAGTGGCCATATTCTACATTCTTGGATGCGCTCCAGCAGCTGCCTTTTGGCTGACTGAAGAGTGGAATTAGCCCAAGAATGTGACCCTGTTAAGTCATGCATCTCATTGCATCCAAGTGAATGATAGGCCTTTGGAGTTGCTGCTATAATTAGGTTAAAGTACATGCCACAGGGCCTCATCAAGATTTGTAGTGATCCCAGGAAATATGTGACCGCATCAGTAGAGAAAGTAAAAGATAGATTAATATATTGAAAATAAGGAGATACATTTTGCAAGGTTACTCTTAAAAATGAATTGTATCCTATCAGTCCCAGTACCTGTGGGATGCTGAGCCATTTAAAAAAAATTAAATACATGGATAATAATTTGAGTATAATGTGAATTTTCCTAGCCTGCTGGCTCCTGTAGGCCATTTGCCTTGGAGAAAGCAGGATCCTGTCAATCTTGGTAGCACACGTAGGAAAGGAAGGAAATATGGTAGTTCTTAAAAGTGATCTTGGGCCATTTGTTCAAGATATTAAAAAAAGAACATAAAAACTAGGCATGCTATTATTAACTATTATTTTCTACTGGCTTATTAAATAGCAACGAGCTCCCACCGGGGCTATTTCTCATTTTGTACCCATTGTACTTACTTGGTTATCTATTGCCAATGTAACAAATTACACCAAAATAACAAGAATCACTTCACTGTTTTCTATCATTGTTCTGGGTGTTACTGGACTCAGTTTTTGTTTGGGGGCTTTAATGCTGTTGTAGCAGATGGTGTTTGGGGCTAGAGTCATCTTGTGGCTCAGGTGGTTGATACTTGCTATTGGCTGGGACCTCCTGGAGCTTTAGCCAGAAAGTTACCCCTAACCTTTGTGTGGACTTTGCCACTTCCTCACAGTATAGTGGCTGAGTTCCAAAACAAGTGGCCTAAGAGGACCAGATGAATTCTGTATGATCTTTTATGTCCTAGCCTTGGAACTTCCATAGCATTAATTCTGCTGTCATCATAGGCCTGTCAAAATTCAGGAGGAGGAACAAAAACCTGCAGCCCTCTATGGGAGGAGTGTCAGCATCCTATAGGAAGAAGAAATGTGGGATGGAAGCTCTTGTTGCAACCACCCTGGAAAATAAAATCTGCATACTGCTTGATTGACAGGTGGCACTGTCTAGACTACAGTCTTATGGCAAACTCCTTACATCTCCCAACTCTAGTTTCTTCTTCAGAGATTTCTGTCTTTGTGGGTCTACTAACAGTGCCTGCTTGAGCCATAAATAACACTTACATATGCCATCTGGCAAGTTGTGACTGGGATTATTTCTTGTCAAAGACTTAAAAAAATAAAATATAATTTTTAGAGCAGTTTTAGGTTCACAACGAAATTGACTGGGGGGCAGGGTACAAAAATTGTCCATATACCCCCTGCCCTCACACATGCATGGCCTCCCCTCATTGTCAATATCCTGTGCCATGGTGGGATATTGATGAACTTACATTGACACATCATAATTACCCAAAGCCCATAGTTTACTTTAGGGTTAACTCTTGATGTTGTGCATTCTATGGGTTTTAACCAACATGTGGAATGCATCCAACATTATAATATCATCCCAAATAGTGTTACAGCATTAAAAATCCTGTGTTCTGCCTATTCATCCCTCCCTCCCCCCACTGGTAACCACTGAGGACTTTTAACTAAAGCATGCTGACTCTTTTTCCTGCTTTGTCTTTATTGCACATTTTTATCAGAATTATATTTCCTTAAATTCTGGACACATTTCTCTCTGATTAAAAACCTTTGATGACTCTCCACTGTATATGGATCAAGTTGAAATGCTTCATTTTTTGTTCCCATCTTACAACAATTAGAGAAAAATCAATGAATTGACAAGTAGTAGGCACTCAATAACTAGACTGGAGGATTATAGATATATCAATATCAAAATGGTATTTTTTCATCTCCCATCCTTCTACTTCTGGCTGACTGCCATCCTGGGATAGAGTACACACCTTGTTCCATTTTCATACCCTGGCCCAAAGGAGCTAAATTAGAAGAAAAATTTCTTTGATAAAACTAGAATTAAGAAAGCTACTTCAGGCACAACAACACCCTAGAATTATGCTAAAAAATTTGTCTCCTAAATCATTTATCTTAAGGGTTAGATAAGAAAAGATCTCTTTTTTACTCTTTTATTCTTACCTCCAAAATTAGGTCCTGCCCCTTTTCATCAAGGCAAGAAATCTGATGGTTTCAAATAACTAACGTTATTTGGCTCAAAGACAAAGAATAGGAAAAACTAAGGTTCTTTGGAGAAGAGAGAGGAATTGGTGGTTATAGAACAGGGGTCTATAAACTACAACCAATGGTCCAAATCTGGTCTTCTATCTGCAGTTTAAAAAGTTATTTTTTTCATTTTTTCAAAAATTAATGCCTATTTATGTGTTGCATAAAAATGCAGTATGGTATTTCATCAGATTCAGAGTCGTCGTCGTCGTCGGCAGCCGTCTGTCTCGAGAGACGATGGTGTAGCTTCTTAAGAGTCTATCTGCACCGCCGAGAATGGTTGTGCAGTCCGACTCGGGAGTGACACGGTATCTGTCTCCTCCCGTGTTGAATCGACATCTTGCGATGACGCTGGAGTGTCCTCTCCAGTGAAGCTGAAGCTACAGAGCCTGGGCAGGGTGATATGGAGGGTCTGCTGTTGCCCATGCAGCAGACCCCCCCTCTCTTCGCAGCTGAAGGATCCAAGGGAAAGACGGAGTCAATACAGCTTGGCTTCAGGTGCGCCGCAGGAGTTGCCAGTGTTGACTACAACGTCAAACCGCCTTAGGGACTCCGGCTCCGGATTTTCTGTCGGGGTTTACTCCCTTAGCCTTTCCCCTGAAGAGGTATGCCGCAAGGCAGCGGAGGTTTTTTTGGAATCAGAGTTTTCCTTCTCTGAGATTCAGAGTACAATCAAAATAAAACATTGTGTGACCAACAGAACAATAAAAACAATGACAACACTTACCCTAAGTAGAATTGTGCTCCAATAAAAGTGTTAGTACCACTAGCAAAGCATTAACTAAATTTTATTGAAACACAGCCATACATATTGTTAATGGTTGTTGCCATGCTACAACAGCAGCATTGAGTAGTTGTGATTAAGACTATAAGGCCTGTGCAACCTAAAATATTTACCATCCACCCCTTTTCAGGAAATGTTTGCCGGCCCCTGATGTGGAAAACCATGGTGAAGAAAAAGGGTACCAAAAGCTATAGAGAGGAGACTGACTTGGGAACGCTGAGATGGACTCATTGTAGGATGAAGGATTGTCAAGGGGAAATGCATGAACTGTTTGGCATCAACTCCTGGATTCTGAATAATGTTATAGCAGTGTAGACACATTTTGGAAATGGATTATATGTTTATGTCCTTCCAAATTAGAAACAACAAAAGGAGTTACAAAAGGATAAGTAAGGCATTCCATCCTGTTACAGTGTTATCTCCCACTTCATTCCATCACACCCTCTATACCTCCCTTGCTACAGCTTCTTCCTAGAATGGAATCTGAGCCCTCAAGGTGCAGGGACTTTGTGCAAATTCTTTCCTGGGTCCATAATGCTCCTTTGCCCTGTTGAAGATCTTGAAGCTTTGACTGAATTGCCACCACTTCAGAAAACTTTCCCAGATACCCACATCCTTCTCCCACCCTCTCTGTGAGTTTGAGTTTCCTTTCTACCATTTAGCACAACTCAGCTTGTGCCAGATTATTAGAGCATTGTCTATGTCTACCCTACCAGATATTCGTGACTGGAAGACAGAAATATGGTGATATGAGGTGATACAATGTCATTAAAACAATGGCTAAATAGAGATTATATCTGGAGAAGAAAGCTGCTGTAGAAGGTGCCCTCCTACTTCTAACCCGAGGAGAGACCAGATGCTCCCCCTTTACTGATATCTATTCTGTGATTTTCCACTTCCATCAAGATTAAGTCAGATGCAAAGCTGAGTTCAGGAAGTCTGAATGGGTATTTTTATCCCAGCAAGGACATTGTGTACTAAGAGGGCAGAGAGTACTGATTTTGTACCAAAATAAATAAATAAATGAATAAATAAAATTCTATTCAAATATGAATTCATTTCTTCTCTTCAATGACAGTTGTTATCATTCCCTTACTGATATGTTATCATTACAGTCATTTTGGGAATTTGATTAGCACAGAAGGTGACCAAATTGACTATAAAAAAATGTTTTTTATTTATTTTTGTTTTAAGTATATTTTATTGATTATGCTGTTACAATTGTCTCAATTTCTTTTCCCTTTGCTCCCCTTCACCCAGTAGACCTCCTCCAGCAACCTCAACCCCCTTAGTTCATGCCCATGGGTTGTGCATGTAAGTTCTTTGACTTCACCCTTTCATATGTTATTCTTAACACCCCCCTGTCTATTTTGTACCAACCAGTTATGCTTCTTAACCCCCTCACCATTTCTCTTCCTTCACCTTCCCAGCTGATAACCTTCCATATGATCCCTATACCAATGATTCTGTTCCTATTCTGGTTGCTTGCTTAGTTTGTTTTTGTTTTTACTTTTTAGATTCTGTTGTTGATAGTTGTGAGTTTGTCATCATTTTAATGTTCATAGTTTTGATCTTCTTTTCCTTAAATAAGTCCCTTTAGCATTTCATTTAATAATGGCTTGGTGGTGATGAACTCCTTTAGCTTTACCTTGCCTGGGAAGCACTTTATCTGCCCTTCCATTCTGAATGATAGCTTTGCTGGATAGAGTAGTCTTGGTTGTAGTCTTTGCTTTTCATCACCTTGAATTCTTCTTGCCAGTCCCTTCTTACCTGCAAAGTTTCTTTTGAAAATTCCTTTGATAGTCTTATAGGAACCCCTTTGTAGGTACAGTATTTTCTCACTTATTGTGGGTATTACATTCTAGACTCCCCCACGAAGTAGGAACCTTACATTTATTCTACACTCTTTAAAAAAAAAAAAAATTTATTTATTTGTTTGGTTTATTTATTTATTTATTTATTTTTAGAGAGAGGGAAAAGAAGAAAGAGAGGGAGAGAAACATCACTGTGTAGTTGCCTCTCACACGCCCCCAACTGGGGACCTGACATGCAACCTAGTCATGTGCCCTGACTGGGAATCGAACCAGTGACACTTGGCTCGCAGGCCGATGCTCAGTCCACTGAGCCACAGCAGCCAGGTATTCTACACTCTTAAACCTACGTAACTTTAACAACATACCTATACAGTACCACAAAAGCACGCGATATTGTGAAAAATCTGTGATAAATAATTAAATATAATATTTTTAAAAATTCTGCAATACAATGAGGCTGCGATAAGTGAACCGCAATATAGAGAGGGACTACTACATCTCTCCTCTTTTCTCTTGCTGCTTTTATGGTTCTCTATCTTTAACTTTTGGGATTTTAATTATGATGTGTCTTGGTGTGGCCCTCTTTGGGTCTAGCTTGTTTGGGACTCTGTCCTTCCTGGACTTGTATGTCTATTTCCTTCACCAAATTTAAAAAGTTTTCCTTCATTGTTTTTAAACATAAGCTTTCAATTTCTTGTTCTCCCTCTCCTCCTTCTGGCACCCTTATGGTTTGGATGTTGGCATGTTTAAAGTTGTCCCAGAGGTTCCTAAGCCTCTCCTTGTTTTTGTTTTTGTTTTTTTAATTCTTGTTTCCTCATTCTGTAGTGATTGATTATTTTTTTCTTTCTTTCTTATGTTCCAAATCATTGATTTGAACCCTGGTTTCCTTCTCTTCACCATTTGTTTTATGTGTATTTTCCTTCATTTCATTTAACTTGACCTTCACTTCTTCCCTTATGTGTCTGCCATATTCAAGCATATCTGTTAATTCTGTGAGCATTTTTATCATCAGTGTTTTGAACTCTGTGCCTGTTAGGTTGGCCATATCCTCATTGCTTAGTTCTCCCACTGGAACCTTGATCTGTTCCCTCTGTTGAGCCATACTTCTCTGGTTCTTCAAGTTGGAAGGTTCCTGTATTTGCCTCTGTGTCCTAGGTAGAGCTGTTGCACCTGTTATGTTGTAAGGGGAAGAGCCTTAGGAATTTGATGTCGTGGTGCTGTGGGGGGCGGCGGGTCTGAGAGGGAACAATGCCACTTACTCAGCACTCTCCCCTTTTCCAGGCACTTCTCCCACTCCTGTATGGGACTGGTGACTCTCTAGCTGTTACCCTGTCCATCGTTCCCATAGTGGAAAAATCTGTAGATGTTCTAGAACTGTGTGGGCCATTTAAACAGGCAGACTCTGCTGAGAGACTGGCAGTTTACTCCTCTGCCCCAACCCCCCACTGATTTTCACAGTCAGAAGCAATGTGGCTTCATTTTCCCCAGCACTGGAACCTTGAGCTGTGTGGTCAGTCAGGCCTGGGGCTGGGAGCGCACTCCAGGTGTCCCTTCCAGCATTTTTTTAATGTGTGACTGCACTTTCTGTGGGCCTGCTACTGCCACCACTGCTGCTGCTGCCTCCACATGGCTTCCTCTCTGCCATGGCTCTGCCCTTCCTACCTGTCTTGATGAGTATTTCTTCTTTATATCTTTGTTTGTTGGAATTCCATGCTGCTTGATTTTCTGAAACATATGGTTATCTCCAGTTTTGAGGTCATTGTATTCCTTCTTAGTTGTGGAGGGAGATGCAGTATGTCTACCTATGCTTCTATCTTGGCCAGAAATCAAAATGTGTTTTAAATACATAATTTTGACTGGGACAAATATTAGAAAGTTCAAATCTAAGACTACTTTTAGGAGAGAAATTGGGGGAAAAGGGGACAACTGTAATTGAAAAACCAAAAAAAAAAAAAAAAAAAGACTACTTTTATTAGTAAGACTCATAGAAGCTTAAAGAAGGGTATTTATATCACAAAATGTGTTTCTACTGGTCTGTATAATCTTTGTTCTAAATGCCATGTAGCTTATTTTTCTGCCTCGAGTTTTTTCTAATAATGAATGAGTCAATAAGGGTTAACATGATAGCACTTGAAGGAGGGGCGTGAAGGGATATCAGCAGTGAGGATAGTTACAGTAGCAACAGCAAGTGCATTTTAATTGTTCCTTTTTTTCTGAAAATGTGAGTAAATGGATTTTATTTTAAGAAGTTTTAATATTCAATATAACATTTACTTACAAGCCCTGGAAAAATGTTTCTTTTATAAAACATATTTTGATCTTAGGAGGTTACTGTTGCAACATAGTTTATTCTGGTCATTGATTAAATCTTCCAATAGCCTCTATTATTCTGTCAAAGAACTATAATACTCATTTTGATATAAAGAAAAGAAAAAAAGAGTAAATTGCATGCAAAAATAAATCCCTGAATGTACTCTATTGAAGACCATCATGTTGATTTATGTATCAGTGTTTTCCTGGCTTAGCCCAATATAGGGAAAGGCACAGTGTCTGGGTCTCAGCCAAGTACTCTTTAAAAGCCATGAAGTACAAACACTAAATTTCTCTTTACTCAAATATAAACCTACTGCCTAATGTTAAGTAATCTTCATAGAATTAATGTTCTCCCTCTCAACTTATTTTACTTAATCATATTTATTAGGGAAGCTTAGCACATCAAAAGCACATTTAAAAATAATTCCACAGTTAACCTTAGGGCAAAAAAGTTAATGCAACATATATTGCCAAGTTTATTAACTGTCTTCTTGATGAGCTAACAGCTGTGTGATGAAGACAGTAGCCATCAATTAAGTGAGCAGTGATCTTGAAACCAGAGTTTTCAGCAGGGAGTAGTCAGCTAAGTTTTGGGCATTGAGAAGTAACCACTGGATGGACATATTTCCAAGCATTGCTTAGTTCTATGCCTTATAGGACAATATTTGTGAAAAGCCTGTGCAAATTGGTCAATTTGAAAAGTTAAAACACATTTACATGGTTTGGAAAGATTTTAACAAAACTGATTTTTAGGAGAGCATTGAATATATCATAATTATATATTCACACTCAAAGTCATTTAAGGTATAAACAGATATACATAAAAAGAAGTACAAATTATTAAGCTTGGAATTGTCCTTATTCCTTTACAAATGGATGTCATTAAATGCAGCAACTCAACATTTTGGGGGGTGAGAGTTTTGCAAGAAGGGAAGCTGACTGCAATCCTGCCTCTCGTCTCAGAGACCCACATCCTACTGCTAGCAAAGAAAAGGGCAGTTCTCCGAGAGTCCGGGATTTGGGTGGCCAAGAGTCTCTTGCCTAAATTTTGGTTGGAGAAGTCTGAAGATGGGAAGCTGGGACCATGTCCAGCTTGAAGCAGCTAGAGGAGCTTGAGACCTTCGCCCATTGTCCTTTACAAGATTACAAAGGGTCCTAATATTTGAGGGGGGGGGGATAGTTAATTTTTACGAACCAGGGGTATGGACTTGGGGGGGATTGCTGGGGGAGGGGGGTGCTGGGTGGAGGGGAACAAGGGGGAGAAAATTGGAACTGTTGTAACAATATGATCAATAAAAAACATTAAAAAAAAAAGATAGGAAGCTGGATGGGGGAATTGGCAATGGTGGGATAAATGGGAGGGGCTTGGTGGTGGTGGGGCAGCAGTGTGGGCAAGTGCCCAATGACCTTTTGGGCCCTACAGAAGGCAGTATGGCCTGAGACTGTGAAGGGGACTCTATCCAAAGGCTGCCTGCTGAAGGAGAGGGTCCCTAGGATGAGCCGCAGGATGGAGAGGCTATGTAGGTAGGTCAGGGAATGCATTGCTCACAACAGGGAACAGTGTGGCACAGTGGTCATGGTAGTGGAAAGTGTCTCTACAGGGAAGGGCTAATGCTTGGGTGTCAGCCATGACAGAGGGCATTTGCAGGCAAGAGACAAATCAAGACAACACAGGTGTGCAAACCAGCCATCACATCTTCCTGCTAATTCCTCCTCACTCTGTCTCCAACCAGAGAAACCAGACATTAAAGAGGAGATGAAATGAAGAGAGAGGGATTGAAGGGGCTCAAGCCGCCCACCCTGTTGGTTCCAAAGCGAAAGACTAGACCTGAGCTGGGGGAGGCACAAGCTTTACACTGGAGGTGAGATCATACAATTGTTGTTTTTGAAAGTGAATAGAGAGCTGAGAACACTGTCTTATGGGAAGGGAAGAGCAGTTTGGCAGAATTTTTCAGAACATTGGAGGGAGAAGAATTAAGCTCTTCTCTGATTATACCCTCCCAAGGTTAGCCCATTCTGTGTCAAGTTAGGGATCCTTAAGGCACAGACAGATTTCTTTGGTCTGAGGGTCTGAAGAAGACAGCAGAATGCAACAGGGAGACTGGAGTGATATGAGGTTGGAGAGGCAGGTGGGCACAGGTTTGATCCACTCTTAGTGCAGCCCAGGATGAAGCATTTTGAATTTTACTCTAAGCATTTTAGAAAGCCAGAGTTTCCAGCAGGAAGGTAACAGGATCTTATCTTTATTTTTCAGAACAAACAAACTAAACCCTCTGTCTACTCTTTGGGGAACAGGGTGGGGGAGATGAGAGTGGGGACGAGGAGACCCCCGAGGAGGCTGTTGGAGGAGACAAAGTGAGAAGTGGGAGATATTGATGAGAATGCTGATGGACTGAGGGTTTAATCTTTAAAGCTCTTTGATCATTGGACGAGAGAAGTGACGGATATTTGGTCTTATTATTTGACAAATTAAAGACCACATAGACAGTTAGGGGTTGGGTCGGTGTGACTTCTCAGTGCTTTGGACTGAATATATAAGCAGTTCTTAGACTCCAGTGTGTATTTGAATCACCAACATGCAGATTTCTGGGTCTCTCCTTAGCAATTATGATGCAGCAGGAAGGGTGTGAGGCCCTGGAACCTGCACCGGTGGAGCACCTGCATTCTGCCGCAGGTGGTTCAGAGACCCTGGAAAACTCTGAATTCTTACTCTGAAAAAGTCTCCATGTCACTGAGATTTTGGCTTTCTCAGATGTCCAGTTAGCTCTGTACTCTGAATTTCAGCACTCATTGAACATCTTCTTTCATTGCTTTCTATTTTTTTTTATCTCATGTTCTTCTTCCCCAACCCTTGCACTGTAAACCTTTTGAGAGCTAGGTTTTTTCTCTTTCTTCTTCTCCCTCTTGTTTTAGTTTTCCTCCTTAAGGAACAGAATTTCAGGTGCATAAGTACTTTTTAACTTTGAAAGCAATATAGTGCTTATAGTGTAAAAAATCACTTAAAGAACAGTTTATCAATTGCAAACAGAACAATTTAGAGACAGAACTTGTGGCTTAGTGACATAAAATGAAGGGACCCCCCCCCTTTTTTTAGGAAAGTTAGACACAGTCTCTAACCTTTCCCTGTCATAACTGAAACATTCTGGGAGAACAGACTTCCAAGTCATAGACATTAAATTGTAAATGAAAATATACAAATGTCTTTGTCAGGCATTTTAATCTAAAAAGTGAAAAGCATCCCTTAGATAGCAGACTTTTAATGTTGTGCTATCGAACATAATGTAGGACAGCTTGCTTTTATGTACAACTAAATGGTATTTGCTCCAGATACCTGGATAACTTTGATGTAGAAGGATATGTAGGATTCAATCATGGAGGGTAATAGCTCATATCGGTATAGGCCAAAGTTAGCAAATGTCCCAAATTGTCCCAGACAAGATCATCCAGAGGCAGATAGGGGTATCTCCTTGATACCGATGAAGGCATGAAATCTTTTAAGTCCTTTGTGGAGACAGAAGCAAAACCTAGCTGTTACAAGAAGTCCATTATTTTCTTCCAAGTAACAGCTTTCTTTCCCTACCACCCAAGGAAGTCCAAATGACACACAAAAAAACCAAAATATTTTTCTAACAAAATTTGTACAGGAAAAGTCAAGGATCTGTTCTATCTAATCAAAACACATGACAAAAAGAGACATGGGTCTCAGAAGTGAAAAATGAATTTTTATTCTCCTTATGATTGTCTTCCTAAGCCCAGAGAGGCTGCTAGCCAACAAAGACAAGTTATCAGAGAAAAGTTACTTACCTCTAACTGAGTCCAGGTCCACATAAAACAACGAACCACAATATAGCATTCAGCAAACCTGGAGAGCAGGTAGGGTACCTGTCAAAAACGATATGAGGTATCCAATCATCTGTTCTACACCACTGTACTTCAGGCAGGGAGACATGTAAACTACATGTCCCAAGCTGAAAAGAATTGAATGTGCCTTGTGTAATTGCTTATTTGATTGTTCCACGTAGTATACAAGTGGAAAGCAAATTGGCATTCTGTCTTTTCTGTGTCAATAATCTAAGATATCATTCATCTGAAAGAAATAAGTAAGTTACATTTCAGTTGCAGGCCAAAAGCTGGATGGTTAATTAATACACATCTGGAATATAGTATTAACAACTTTTATGTAGGAAAAATACTTCCCTAAATAATAAAAAGTGCTCTTAATGTGACTGTACTCCATAACAGAGCATGGAATTTTTGATATTATATCTACAGAAGGGGACAGTACTAATTTTTCCCTTTCTTGAGGAGGACACTTCCTTTAGGCAAAAATGAATGTCTGATAAAAAGTATTATAAATGTGCAAATGTTGCTGTCACTGGGATTTTATGGAGATACAACAATAAGGGAAGAAATGAGACATTTGTGGAGCTAGTCAGGTTTTTAAAAAAATAAAAATTCTTTAAAATTGTTTATAAAAAATAGTTTGGTGCCTGAGTAGAAGAAATATCCTAATGTACAGTAAATTATTTTAGTGGCATTAAAATTCAAGATGACACAAAGGTTTGAGATGATTGATCTATTATCTCAAAGTAATGTTTCTGCTCAGAGAAGGAAAACTCTGATTCCAAAAAACCTCCGCTGCCTTGCGGCATACCTCTTTAGGGGAAAGGCTAAGGGAGTAAACCCCGACAGAAAATCCGGAGCCGGAGTCCCTAAGGCGGTTTGATGTTGTAGTCAACACCGGCAACTCCTACGGCGCACCTGAAGCCAAGCTGTATTGACTCCGTCTTTCCCTTGGACCCTTCAGCTGCGAAGAGAGGGGGGGTCTGCTGCATGGGCAACAGCAGACCCTCCATATCACCCTGCCCAGGCTCTGTAGCTTCAGCTTCACTGGAGAGGACACTCCAGCGTCATCGCAAGATGTCGATTCAACACGGGAGGAGACAGATACCGTGTCACTCCCGAGTCGGACTGCACAGCCATTCTCGGCGGTGCAGATAGACTCTTAAGAAGCTACACCATCGTCTCTCGAGACGGACGGCTGCCAACGAATGTTTCTGCCAGAATCTACTTGATAGTTTTTACAGGCTCTGTAAAAATGTCCAATTTGGTAAAAGAAACTGACATGTCTGGACTCTGTGTAGAAGTATTATGTTATTTATTTCTTTTCTCAAAAGTAAGCCTTTGGGACCAGAATGGTTTTTATTTAAGTGTTATCAGATTGATCAAGCCACTGGAGCACAAGTTTTCAATTGAAACAGGAATGTGATGGGTCTTGTTAATTAATACACTAGGCTTTAGATGACAAGGGGGAAGCCAGGCACTAACTTCAGAAAAGAGCCTTTATGCGAACACACTTCATTACCTTCATGTAATGGAAACCTGGAGAAGGAAATTCTAACCTGGCCATTTACATAATTTTTCTGAGGGGGATTATCACAGTGCCCATACCTGTTTCCCTTAATTCACATGAAATTCCCTTCAAATAGTTACCTTTAAAAAAAAAAATTCTCCATTTACCCAGCAGCTTAAAACCCCACATACAAAAAAAGACCTGATTCAGACAAAAGGAAGCAACAACTCAACGTGACTTTTTGAAATGCATTCCTCTTATATTCCAGGGTTTGAAATGATATAATAATGCCACATAATGAGTGGCTGGAAATTTTTTGTCATCTATAAAAGTTCAAGGAGATATCTGGCCAGGGAAACCAATGTATAGAAAGGAGAAACCACTGTTTAATTTTGTTTGTTTTTGTAACTAAATCAGGTGATTGCCCTAGATATGTTCAAATTTACCATCTGGCTCTTCATTTGTATTCTCTTGGTTTAAAAAAATCACTAGATCCAGGACTGCCTATTAGGGCTATTCCGATTAAGAAGAGATGGGAGGACAGATGGTAGAATTATGTGGTGGAGAAAGCGATAGGGGATAATGAACTACTTAAAATTAATACTATGCCAGCATAGAGGCTGATGAATTGTTGGGTGGGAACTCTAAGTTGAATGTCATGTCTAGAAAAAAATCCTATGCGAAAATCATGATGAACAGAGGGTAAAAAATTCCTGACAAAAATGTAAGTACATTAATATGAAAAACCTAAGTATGTGTGGATGATCATTATTATTATTGGTTGCTGTAGTTAGCACTTATTGAGAATTTACATATCAGGAATTGTACTAATTTCTTTTTTTAATCCTATTTATTTATTTATTTGTTTGTTGTTTTGCTCATTTATTATTTCTTTTTAGAGAGAGGGGAAAGGAGAGAGAGAGGGAGAAAAACATCACTGTGTGGTTGCCTCTCACTTGCGCCCCCAACTGAGGACCTGATGTGCAACCTAATCATGTGCCCTGACTGGGAATTGAACCAATGACACATGGCTCACAGGCCGACGCTCAATCAACTGAGCCACAGCAGCCAGGGCTAGGGATTGTACTAATTTCTTACATGCATGATCTCATTCACTCCTCAAACAACCCTAAGAATCAAGTATTTCCATTACTTCATTTTTTCAAACCAAGAAGTGGAGGCTCCAAGTTCCACAACTGGCCCAAGGTCAAACAACTTAAAGATGGCTGATTGGGGACTCAAACCCAGTTCTTGCCTACTAAGTTACACTGCTTTCTGTCGTCTTGAAAAATTGCTAATGTGGCCAGTTCATACTTAGCTGTTTTAATCCTCCATTCAACTTGCATTTCCCCAATGTCAGTCTCTCCTTCCCCTCTTCCTTTGATATATGCCTTTGTCTGTGATTGAGGGAGTTTCTAAGTAATAACACATCCAATATAATATCGCATTCTAGATGTCATCTTACCGATCCTTTACTTTTTCCTCCCCGACAGTGCCTCCTCACTTGCTGTACAAAACAGCATTGATCATTTTCTAGCCCATCTCAGTTCTGCTAGCATGCATGATTAACTTTGCCATTACCCTCAGGCCTTTTAGGACATTAATATTTGTCTGACTTCACTCATCCATTGACAGTTCGTGTTTTGAATTTATTTTCAGTTTTCAGATATATTGGATTGTAACTTACCTAGTTAAATTTCAGTTACTCTGTGGTTTTCTCTTCAATTTATTCCTGTCATGGCAACAACTTCCAATTTGGAATCAGATTTCATTATTGTGGCATTTTCACATTCTTCCAGGTTGTCATTAAAGATGTTAAACCAGCACTTCAAAGTGACCCCTGGGTTCCTAATTGTACACTCTTTTGGGAGCCTGTCCAGGAATAGCTTAGCGTGAATACAAGCTGTAAAATCAGATTGCTAGAAGCTTCTAAACTTGTTATCAAGGATCAAAATAGTTCCCCATGTGGTAATCAAATAGAAAATGGCCTGGGATAGTAGGACTAGAGCATGAAATGAGAACCTGGAAACATGGAAAAGAGGATGAAACGACTTTAGTTCATGTTGCCAGCACTGGCATGAGGAACAATGTCTAGAGTGCTTAGAATATTGTTACTAGGTTTAGAAAAGCAAATTATATTTTCCCTATATGTTGAGAAATAGTTAACATTATAATACTTTCACAGCACAGGTTTGTTTTTCATCTCCTCAAAGTCATGATACCAGAACGTTGTATGTTATTTCCATTCAAGGCATAGCAATGGTGAAGCACATGGTGACTGGACAAAGCCATTCTCTCTTCGGTGTCATACCAAGGTCCACTGATCTCCACTAGACCTTGAGAGAGGTCTGAAATTTAGTGATGCAATTAATGACTTGAACATAATAAATGCACAATAAATATTTGCTTAATAAATATTTAAACAGATCAAATCTGAAACTGTCATGAAAATTTAAAAGATGTGTTTCTATAAGTAGACCACACCATGATCTTCTTCCCTTACCCCCTCTTTGTGTCTGTGGGGCATTTGATATTTACTGTCATATACCTGAAGTGACAACTTCCTGTCTTATTCTGCTTGGCCTGCCATAGCAAAATACTACAGACTGGGTGGCTTAAACGGTAGACATTTATTTTCTCACAGTTCTGGAGGTTGGTTTCTGCTGAGAGCTTTCTTCTTGGTTGTAAATGGCCACCTTTTCTTTGTGTCCTGAAGAGATAGTGAGCTCTGGAGTCTCTTCCTCTTCTTATAAGGACATCAGTCCTATTGGAATAGGGCCCTACCCTTATGACTTCATTTAACCTTAATTACCCCTCTAAAAACCTTATCTCCAAATACAATCACATTGAAGGTTAGGGTCTTAATATATGAATTTAAAGTGGGGGACACGATTTAGGCTATACTACTTGCTGATGTTGCGTGTTGCCTCCATAGTTGAGAAAAAATTCTAATATAGGTAGGTTCCACTTCTCCTTTACCCACCTCTGGCTATTGCTCCAATCACAGCCCCACTCCCCCAGGCTAAAGGTCAGAGTCTCTGGGTATTTTACACTCCTTGCCACCACACTGCAATGCCTTGTTTTAGAAGAAAATGAGGCAGGTCATAGCCTCGTGAGCCTGTTTGAGCCTGTTTCTGCGTAACACTGGTTACTTGAGAGAGCAGTCCCTTGAGGAGAACTGCGCAGACCCCTTGACTACTATAGTGGGCTGTAGAGTGTCCTTCTAAAATTCTTGCCCACCCAGAGGAAATAAGTTATTATCAGGTTACACTGGATTAGGGAGGGCTGGCTCTAATTCCCATGACTGGTGACATTTTAAGGAGAGAGAAGACCGTCTTGTGAAGACAGAGGCAGAAAGAGTGATGCAGCTAACGGCAAGGATGTCGAACATTGCTGGCAGCCACCATCAGAAAATTCATGACCGTTTTCTTTCCCTCCACATGTTTCTATGCATTTCATATGCAACATCCATTAGAGGGCTCTTCTAAGATGTGTCCCGAAACTGACAAGTTGGTGCTGTCTCTATGCCTGTTGACCTCATCTGAGCCATTGTCAGCTTTCATAAGTTATTGTGATAGTTTTAAAATTTGTCTCTCTGCTTTTACCCTTGGCACTTTATGACCATCCTGTGCACAGTGGCCAGTGTGATTTAAAAAAATTTAAACCTGATCTGTTTACTCCCCTTCTTAAAACCCTACAAAGACTTCCCATTGCAATCAAGCTAAAATGGGATCTCTCAGCAGAAAGAAAGAAGGAACTCCTGCCATTTGCAACAACATGGATGGAACTAGAGAGAATTATGCTTAGTGAAATAAGCCAGGCAAAGAAAGCAAAATACCATATGATATCACCTAATACAGGAAACTAAAGAACAACACAAACAAAAGAACTAAATAGAACAAAGAGTAGAATAGTAGTCAACAGCGGGGAGGGAGGAGGGAGAGAAGAAGGATAAGTAAGGGAACGGTCTAGTCAAGGAAAGTGTACAAATGACTCATGGACATGGACAACGGGGAGGGATATGATTGTGGGAGAAGGGGTGGGCTCGGGGGGGGGAGCAATGGGGGAAAAATGGGACAACTGTAATTGAAAAACCAAAAAAAAAAAAAATGTGATCTCTCTTTCCTATTTACACTGTCCACTGTCTGGCATCTGCCTACATTTCCAATTTTACCTGACATGCTCCCTGCTCATTCACCACATTACAGCCACATCTACTTCCTTCATGCATAGAACACTTATTTCCTCTGCTTGGAGTGTCATTCTTCCAGATCTTCACTTAATCTGTTTCTTACAGTCATGCATACTTGCTTAATTTAAATATTACCTTCCTGGAGAAACAGCCTCTGGCCACCCAGTTAAAAATAGCCTTGATTTATCATATCACGTATCAATAGAACACTTGGTTACCATCTGACATTTTTCTTGTGCATTCCTGTGCTTGTTTTCCCCCTTTACTGTAATGTAAGAAATATTTCTTGAATGAATGAAAAATATGGAGCTGAAGAAATTACTGTCATGACAGAGATTTCCAGGGATTACCAAATCACAGGGAAGTCTCCTTCCTTCCTTTTGCTGAAGAAATTCTCTGTAGCCCTCAAATTGCCAGTGGCCATTATTTTTACATTATCCAGTTTTGAAATATGCTTCTTCTTTTATCACCCCGAATGTCTCAGTATTGAACCCTAATATGAGTAAGTTATCAGTATTGTCAAGTTGTGCATTTTTTGCCTGCTTTAAAGGCTACAAGATAATTAAATATATGTAAATGCACAAGTTATAGAATGTGATAGATTCCATGCACTTGGGCAAAAAACTTAGCTTGACTGTTCAATGATGCCTGAAATTTCTTTACCTAGGTCAAGCTTTTCATTTTAAGTCAGAGATAAAGTTTAAAGATAAGGGACCTGGAAAGAAGCTCAGTGGGAAAGCTGGCATTTAGCACCTAAAAAGGGAGGTGGGGGAGAGAGCAGAAGATCAGTTTCTGCCTGCTGGTTCTTTTGCAATTTTTAATCCACTGCTGAAGTGAAAATGTGGTTCACGGAAGCTTATAATTCTGAATTGTTGGCAAATAAACTTTTAATACTCCATTATGCACTATAACTGCTTACTAGTCCCTTCCTTCCCTTGCTTTGATTAAATTTCACTCTTCCTTTGCCCATATATATCTTTCTTATTTTTTCCAGGTCTTGATATTTCCCTACATCCCATACATTTTCTTAGGCTGTTCCTTATGTGTGAAGGACATATTTCTCTTAGGTTTTTCTCAGCAAAATCCCTCTCCTGCAAATTGGTTTTCAGAATTACGTTTTGCCAAATCCTTCAAGTCTAGTTCCTCAGTAAAATTTTCCCCTTAGAAAGGAAGGCATGAGAGAGGGCTCAGGAAAGAAGAGAAATGAGACTGAAAGTCATTAATATCTCATTTGTGAAATCTGCCTTTTTTCCCACTTATTTGATCTATTTCCTGTCCCTTCCTTGATGGTCTCAAAAGCACCTATAAATAACAAGAACATGTCCTTTGTGGTAGTTTGCTAAATAGTATCCAAATTATTTAACTGTAGTTTTTTTTTTTTTTTTTACAATGATAAAATATCCACACTGTCCTCATTCAACATCTGTTTTCAGTGAGGGACATAGAGTTAATGTTAATTCAAGTGTTCAAAGAATAGAGAAAAATGCCTAAGATATGAATCTAAAGGTAGTAGCATCTTTACACTGCACTCCAAATTGAAATTCAGGCAATATTTTATCGGGAACATGAAGTCAGGAAGTGATCCACATCATTGGTTCTTGCAACAGCAGCTCAGCACCCTACTGTTTCATGGTAATTGAGTGCGGCACCATTAAGAATGCATTTCACTCTTCTAGATTATTTTGAATGAAGTTACGGTAACCAAGAGCCAGTCTAAGCAAAACAAAACAAAACAAAAACAAACAAACAAAAAACCAATAACTCACTGTACAGAAAAGCTGTATGGTGGTTTCTTGTGGAACACAAAGAGGAGCTGACCCACTGGGCCTCATGATGTATGAAAACAACGTAATCTCTAGGGGCTTGTGGAGAGCAGGACCAATAAAATGGCATTGGTCTGGTCAAGATAGCATAAAGTATATAAAACAAAGTGGAGTCACTCATGTCAACCAAGATGGCTGCTAGTCAGTCATGACACTTTGGTTCAAGAGAGAAACTACCTAAGTGATGCTAGATACATCTGGCAAGGGAACAAACCCAAGATATCTGTACATGTGACCAGAACAGCCAAGTCTGCAGAGCGGGATCATGATAGATAGGCTCCTGGGGAAATTCCCACTTGGCATCAGGGGTGCCAAGACACTTATCAAGAGACCCAGAGGGTAGAGTACCCACTCTCGAGATATAACTGAGGCAGGCTCCAGACCACTGCTGAGACAGCCAAGCTCCACACACCAGAGTGCCACCCCATGCCAGGCTAATCTCCCTTGGCATTGGCTGCCGGAGGCTCTGCCATGGTGGACTGAGGACTTCATCTGCCCTGCTGCCCACCTGGCTCTGGAGATCCTTCCTTGCAAGATGCTGATGACTCCCTTGCTCACTGTGCTGTCTCCAGAGCCCACAGACTGAGACTCTGGGACTCAGGTTCATTATCCCCCAGTTCTCTCATGTGAAGTTATTACTGATTGTTTCTTTTAGGTTAGTATAGATTTGGATTAAATATGCATTAATAAAAGCTGAGTGAAACTGTATTAATAAAATCCAAGTGAATAGCATAGTCATCTGTATTGGCTTCCTGTTGTTGCTTGGTGCCAGTGTCACCGGTAGGACTGGTGGTCGTGCAGGTAGCTCAGCACTTTCGTTACTTAAGGCCTGGATCAGATGACCCAGTGAGGACTGAAGGCTGACTCATAGGAAATACTATATTGCAAACATACGCCCATGGCAGGGCTTCAGCAATGGAATTTGAGGGTTGTTGTCAACTTGCTTCAGTTACTAACAACTCCTAATTCTACCATATCAGTTCAATGTCCAGAGCCCAAGGGGAGATCATCTGATTGGCCCAGTTTTGATACATTATCCAGGGCAGGGGTGTTTGTGATATAAATGCAGCTGTTAGGGTCTCACCCTCCTGGACATATACAGTTTCTGCAGAAGCGAGAACCACAGTGCCCTTCAGTTAAGGATTAGGCATCTAATATGTGCTTGTGCTGGGTTGTTCACTACTCCTGTGCCCTTTTCCAGACAACACAGTGTTAACATGTCCTCCCTATTTGAGTTGAGGCTTCTCAGGATCTTGTGTTCTTAGCCTAAATTGTGAATAAAAGCACCAACAGTACCCACGGTATATAATGATCGGGGAAGAGGAGGAAAGAGACTGAGAATTTCTATTTTAAAAGGAGGACGAAAATAAAAAAGAGAGGCTTTAGGTTAAACATGTAGAATTGGTTACATATGCACAAACAACTTTGCTGCTTCCCAAAACCTCACTAAGATGACAATTACAGAGATTTTGAAAAGTCAAAGGCTCATTAACATGAAAAGAATAAAACTAGAAAGAATAAGAACATTATTTTGGAAGCCAGAAAGGAAATGGGCGAGTGGTAGCTGAATTAGCAATGCAGAGGATATTGAAATATGGGTGGGAAAAGGACTGCCAAGACATGTCACTGAAGTCCAGCGATGGAAGCTTTTGGAAATGGAAAGTACCTGAAAATCGGGGTCTGTGTGGGGCTGAGGAGAAAGTTTACAAGAATTTGCAAGAAGCAGTTACCCCCAGATCCCCTTCCTGCTTCCATTTCAATCCTGATTTTAGCTCTCCTCTCAGGTGGACCACAAGAGCATTACTCAATCGAGAGTATGAAACAGAGGAAATCCAGGTTCCTGCCTCCCCAGAACAGGTTCTTCTGAGCCTTCCACATTCCTCCTTTGAAGCTTGTGCTGCCCTCCCCCCAGGTCTGAGTCCCATGATCTCAGCTGGAAGAAGCTGCCCTCCAACCTAGCAGGGACTGACCCAAGTGTGGGGAGAGTTGGGGTCAGGCACAAGACCCTCACTTGCAGTGCCCAGACGCATCTGCTGATGACTCTTCAGAATCTTTTACCTTCTCCCTATCCAGGTACCAGCACAGAAGTGCAATCAATTGTGTGTGTGTGTTTGGTGGGGTGGGGAGGTTCTGCTGTAGGTTGTGGCTTACTTTCTTATTATTCACTATCATTTTATTTTTCTTTGGGAATTGTAAAAAAAATTGAAATCTGAGATGAAGCAAATTTTGTTGTGCTTTTTCAGATCCTTAGGGTTGCTGCCTACCTACTTTAAGTCCTTTTGTCTTTGCATTGGGACTCTCAATGAAAGCGGGACACTCCCAGATTAAATTTGAAATAAATTTATAAGTAAAAACTCAAGCAGCAAGCTAAAGCATGGCCTCAGAACTTAAAATTTATTTATTTTTATTACAAAAATTTTATTTTCACTTTTTATTGTTAGAAATCCCAAATCTAAGCTCAACTACAGAATTTAGACTCTTAAGAGAAGCCTTGGTTGTAAGTAAACAGACCATTTTCTACATCTCAAGTACCCAACATATTTCCTCAGACATGTACCATAGTGGACATGACTGACTAGTTAGGAAGTTTTCTAAAAATAGAATCATAGGTAATGCTGTCAGGACTCTCTTCTATATTTATTAAAATATGTTAGAAATAGACATATCCAGTTTGCTCTTACATGGTCATGGTAAGGGAAGTTTAGAACTCCAGATATTAGACACGTGATGATCAGAAATGGAAAAAAGTTGGAATTGGCTGAGTAAACAGATAAGCTCTTGGTTTTGGTTAGAGTTGTAATAAGCTGTTGAGAACAATTTTTAAAACTTCCGGGGTGGACACAGAACATGCACGTTTAACTTCTGTGGCTTACCAGAGAAAGAGAGAGAGAAGAGAATGGGCCCTGTACTCCACCACAGAGCCTGTACTCTTAAGTGAGAATGAATCCCATGTTGATCCCTGGGGCCTCTGCCTGCCTGATCATCTCACAGCGCTAAAAAATAATTCTTGTTTTATAGATATGTTATTCACACAAAATGGCCCTTAAATGTGAGCCAGTAACTTCACTTGGTGTGGAGCCGGTGAAACAGCAATCTGTGGTAATGAGAGAAGAGATTTGGCTGCATTGGACTTGGGAGAGAAAGCATGTCTGTCTTCATTTGGGTGATCATAAAGGGTAACTTTTTTACACATGAATTTTTCCAAATAGGCTGTCTTAAACTTAGTACAATGCAACTCTATTATGATTAAAATTTATATGCCTCAGACAATAATCAATATGTTAAGACTTGGACTAGTAAAAGTGGACATGTTTTTATATACATTAGGAGCTCTAAAAGATTAAATGTAATTTGGATGAAATTAATCAACAGCTGAAGCAATTTACCTTCAAAATTATATGAAAACCCATTTTTCTTTCCAAATCTCTATCAAGGTGCAAGAGTGTTATCAAATACTGAGGAAATTAAGTTACAGCTACTATAAAATAAGTGTTGATGCCTCTAATTATAGCCCCTCAAATATAATGTTCTAAGAAGTATGTGAAATCTCACAAATAGAGCTTCAGAATCAGAATTTTTCAGGGTTAGGTAAACACTGTTCAGGGGGCAGAGAATTTTCTATTTCCCATCGTCTAACAGATAACTATGCTTAGGCTTGGTGAGCACACCATGGCACCTAAGAGAGCCAAATCATTTTTTGTAGGTTATTTTTATCCAGGTTGTGGTAGATTGGACACTCTGGCTATATAGAATTATCCTTCTAGGAGGTTCTGATTGAAGACAGTGGGTACTTTAGTACTAAATCCTAATAGAATCAATGCAAACTATTAAGTATTGAATAAATGCCAAAGGTTCTACAGCAGTTTGTTTGAAGAATGTATTCCATAGAACTATAAAAGTCAGAACTAACCATCTCTTTCAATATCATGGCATCATGTTGTTGGTCAGCTGTAAAAATGAATATCTTGTTTATGATGAGCACCATTTAGGTTAACCTGAACATATGAAACACTAATGACAATTTAATTCAACACTTATTGTGTGTGTCTAAAATGTAAAAAACTTGGTAGAAGATAGTGGAAGATTGGGAACAAGAGTTCCTATTCTCAAAGTGTTGCCTGGCCAGCAAGAGACAAGGGAATGCATACAGATGGCTCTCACAGAAGGTACGATGGGGTTTTTTATATAAGACATTTATTGGACACCTATTATATGCCTGGTACTATACATAGAGCTGCAAACACAGACATAAGGGACAAATTCCCTGCTTTCAACGAGGTCATAAGGTTGCAGGGTCAGTGGGTGAAGACAAGACTGCAGAGTCATAATACACCTCTTCAGGGGAAAGGCTAAGGGAGTAAACCCCGACAGAAAATCCGGAGCCGGAGTCCCTAAGGTGGTTTGACGTTGTAGTCAACACCGGCAACTCCTGCGGCGCACCTGAAGCCAAGCTGTATTGACTCCGTCTTTCCCTTGGATCCTTCAGCTGCGAAGAGAAAGGGGGTCTGCTGCATGGGCAACAGCAGACCCTCCATATCACCCTGCCCAGGCTCTGTAGCTTCAGCTTCACTGGAGAGGACACTCCAGCGTCATCGCAAGATGTCGATTCAACACGGGAGGAGACAGATACCGTGTCACTCCTGAGTCGGACTGCACAGCCATTCTCGGCGGTACAGATAGACTCTTAAGAAGCTACACCATCGTCTCTTGAGGCTCTGTAGCTTCAGCTTCACTGGAGAGGATACTCCAGCGTCATTGCAAGATGTCGATTCAACACGGGAGGGACAGATACCGTGTCACTCCCGAGTCGGACTGCACAACCATTCTCGGCGGTGCAGATAGACTCTTAAGAAGCTACACCATCGTCTCTTGAGACGGACGGCTGCCGACGACGACGAAGTGTTGTAGTAAAGGAAAATTTAGGGTATGCTGAGTCACAAGGCAAGAAGATCCTACTCTATTCTCCTTTGTGGGGCATCAGGAAAGGCTACACAAAAAGTGGACAACTTGGCTGAGTTTTTCAAGATTGAGCATAATTAATTAACTAAGAAAGGAGTAATGTGGTAAAAGGATATGACAGAAAGAAAAAAATAACAGAGCAAACAATCTCATTGAGAGAGAATGATATATTCAAAGATCTGCAAATATATTTAGTGTGCCAATGTACAGGGGACCAATGTAGCAAGAAGTGAACTGGAAAGGTAAGCGGGAACCGGACCATGAAGCCCTGTCTGCCAGCTTGAGGAACTTGAACTTAATTCTCAAGGGGGATTTCAATCATGCCACCCAGATGAGTAAATGTTTATATTAGATGAATTTGGCAGTGGAGTGGAGAATGGCTAGGAGGGAGGGCCAAGTTGGAGATGGAGGTTAACCAGAAGGTTGCTGCAGTAGGCTGGGGGAGCAATGAGGAGGGTCTGAGCTAAGGCACAGTCAGTGTAGATAAATGTGAGCTAATTAGGGGAGGCAAAATCCTTAGGATCGACACATTGATAGGGTTCGGTGGCTCTGTCAGATGCTTCAGTGAGAGTGGTGCTACTCCCTCAGATGGAGACCTCAGGGGGGACACATTTAAACAGGCAGAATATGGGCTTGGTCTTAATGCTGGAGTGTTGGAGATATCTCAGGGACCAACAAGTGGATACGTCCAGCAGGCAGGTAAATCTATAAAAGGATCCTCCCTTTATCATCAGGAGAGGCTTCAAGTTATTTTAAACTGAAGCTAATAAAACAGCAGGTGGCAGATGGTGGAGAGGGGGAGGAAGAGAATTTGTTGTTTCACTTATCTATGCACTGATTGGTTGATTCCTGTATGACTCCTCTATGTGCCCTGACCAGAGATGGAACCAGCAACCTTGGTGTATCGGGGCGGTTCTCCAACCAACTGAGCTAACCAGCCAGGGCACCTCTTACTGATTGTTAGGTCAAGAGTTAACCAAAACTGAAACTATGGGTTATTTAGGAAAAAAGAGCAATAAAAACAAAACAAAACAAAACAAAACCACATATCAAACACCACAAGGGTGAGCTTTCACTTCTGACCTCAAAGGTATAGTTTTTAGCAGACTAATGCCTCAGTGAGAAAAACCAGAAAAGATGAATACATTGAAAAAAAGATTCTGTTTGAAGGCATCAGGCCTTACTTAAACATCTTGGATTTGAGGAGCCAAGCTCCAAGAGAGAAACAAATTTATTGGGTTAGATTTCTGCCAAGGCTGGGAATTGAGGGGCTAAAATCTCAGAGACAAAGAAGACAGAAGCTGGCAGAGAAAGCATTTTCCCTTCCTGGCCCTCCCCTTTCCCTTAAAGACGACCAAGAGGCAGTGCAGTTTACAACAGTCCTTAGGGTAGGTGCCCAGGATGAGCAAGCCCCCTTGTAGCCCATCTCCCCATCTTCATTTCCCTCATCCTCAGCCCTGCTCCTACAAATGGTGATTCCTAATAAATACAGCTCATAAGCCTTCTGCTTGAGGCTATGCTCAGTATTGAAACTAGATTTAAAATAAGTAAACAGAAACTAAAACATTTTAAAGATGCCAGTGATAGCCAATTAAGAAACATAATGGAAAAAGCATCCCATAAGTTTTATTATGTTGTATTTTCATTATCAGTTCAAAATATTTTCTAATTTCCATTGGGATTTCTCTTTTGGAAATGCAGGTTAATGTATGTGAAGTGCTTAAAAGGTACATGGTAAGCACCATGTAAGTGTTAGCTTTTATTATTGAAAAGCATAGGGATATATACACACATTCCTATATCTATACCCATATACAGCATTACAAATGAAAGACAGCTTTTACAATGTATATGACAGACAAAATAATAACAACAGCTAGCATTTATGGAGTGTCCTATACATGGTCTCTGTATGACAATAATATGTACTATTGTCTACATTTTACAAATGACGAAACTGAGACACAGTATTATGTCCAGGCCATACAGTTAGAAAGCCTGTTTTTGAACACAGGCAATCTTACTATATAAAGAGCTTCTGAATTATGGTCCAGTTTACATAATGAGAGACATAGTAATCAGTTTCCCTTCTCAAACCCTATTCAAATAAGAAATATCTTAAGTAAACCCCTAAGATTGGGAAAAACCAGTGGGAGTGTCAATGGTACAATAAAACAGAATTCTTAAACATATTAAGACTTGTTAATCAATGGACAATAAATGCTAACAGAGTGGAGAAACTACAATCTTACTAGTGCAACTTGAGCTCCAAAGCTTAGCAGGAATGGGAAAAAGCACTGGTTCTAGAGGCCTGCAAGGTGCTGTGAAGGCAATGGCTCTGCCACCAGAGAGAAGCTGCCTCTGGCATTGATTCCCAGGCTGCTGGTGAGAAGTGAAAATTCTAGAAATGGTTCCTGGGCTGGAGATGGAAGGTCCTTTAGAATCTAGGTTCCCAAGGCCATCAGGAGGGGTGTGGAGATCTCACATCACAAGCATGGAAAGCCAGTATGCTCTGCCCACCTTTAGATAACTACATAGTTTTGGGGAACACCAAGATCAAGGGCGTATCTCAGAAAGCACAGCTAGCAGCTGCTGAGAAATTCAAAGTTCAAGGCGAAGCCATCTGAAACATCCAAGAAAAATACACTCTTACTCCTTAAGAGGAGAGTGAAGAGGGGAAGTTAGTGAAGCAGATGTGGACATTGAGGATATAGAACTGGTCATGGCACAAGCAAATGTGTCAAGAGCAAAGGCAGTCAAAACAACAGCAATAGCACTGTGAATGCCATTAGGAAATTAACAATGTAGCCATCTGAAAATGAAAACTTGTTTATTTTTGTGTTTTAAAAGAGTGACTGCAGCTTGGTTTTAAATTTGTGGTTTTTAACATTAATAATGTTATGACTTCTGTTTCATACTTCTTGGTTCATCAATACTACTTTAAAGGAAATAATCAGAAAAATGTAATGAAGAATTTCTGTATTGATACTTATATAAATATTAATAATAGCCTTGGTTCTCCCCTATTCCCATAAAACAACAAAACAAAGAAAAGACACATACAAAACCAAACAGAAGAAAAGGGGCAATAACCTAAATGTCCTAGAAGAGAATAAATAAATGATATATTCGTATAATATATGCCATCTCACTATTAAAAAGTATATTTTAGAAGGATATGAAAAATGATCAAAATACTCTTGCCTATGGATTAGAATTCCCTTAGCAGAGCCATAATTTTTGGGAAGACTAAAGGGCTTAGTTAATTAACAACAACAAAACTTTCTAAGTATGCATTCCTAAAGACTAGTTGGTGAAAATTACTTATTATGTTAATGGTGTTCTTGGTCCTTAGGTCCCCTCCTATAGGCATTGGCCAGTCTCTTCTCTGGCTCTAACCCCTGTCCCCCACCCACCCCCACCCCCCGGCCCCTAATCCATCTTAAGGTTTCCTCTCTGTCTTCACTGGTGTCTACAGCTAGTCAATTGGTACCTTTCAGTTTTGCCCACCCCCCGCCCCTGGTGGAGCGCAAAGGGCTGGGGAAGACACCTCATGTTCTTCTTGTCCATCAGAGAGAGTCAAACAAACGCAAAATAAAAAAGGAAGCACTTGCACAACATACGGTTCCCCTCCTAGCAGGGACAACTCTTCCACTCAGCCTTTGCTGCATGATTATTCCAAGAGACTGTGACTCTTCCTCCTCTCACCTAAGACCCCCTCCGAGGAAGGGGTTTCTGCAGTGGAGAGAGAAGCCCCCTTGCTACAAAAGCACGTTCGTTATTCCTGGATGGTAGAATTAGGGGTCACTGTTTGCTTTTTCTATTGTGTTTTCTATATTTTTCAAAATTTCAACAAATATCATATAAGTAGGGGAGGAAATTAGAATTTCCCCTCTACCCTTCTAATTTCTTGGCTGAGATCCCCCTGTAATAATAATTTTAAAGAGATTAACCAGAGGAAAGCAAGCAGAAGTTTAATAACATGTATGCCTCCTGCAAATGTGGGAGTTACTCAGGAAAACTGGGTAACTACTCAAAATGACCCAAGCCAGCACCTTAAATGACATCTTCAGATAAAGACAAAAGAAAGATGTTGGGGGAGGTAGCAGCTATGGGAAGTTGTCAGGAAAAGCCCAGTAAACAAGGGTTAGCTTATTATGCAGATGTAGGGGATTACCTTCTCTATTGATGAGAGTCTCTAGAGATTTAAGTTATCTTTCTGTTCCTGGCAGAGAGATGGAGACATCCCTATAAATGGAGATTTCCTTATAAATGTAAATGACTTTTTACAAAGAGTAACTTGATTACCAGAGTTTTTTCTTGTATCTGAAAAATAATCAGTTTAATATAATCCTTATGCTAAAGAAGCAATTTGGGGTGCTATGTTCTGCTTTTCTTCATATACAAATAACAGTTGAAAAAATTAAAACATTGAAGATTTTGTCTATTTAAGAGTTATTAACATGATCTCTTTGACAATTGGGGATGTCTTCTGTGTGCTCTTGGCTTTAAAACCCACTTTATTAGGATAACATTTTCCTATGCCAGTCAAATATTTTCTTATCATTACCATCTCTGGGTACCATTCCCATTACTATCATCAAAATATTTCTTGATTAGTACATGGATTTCAGCATAAATTATATAAGCATATCCCTTTATTTAAGAAGTTTTAAAAGCTAAGTTACTGTGAGTTTTTCATTTTTCAAGTGTAATTTTTAGCTTCCATAAAGGTAATCTTAAAACCAAAACATCCTTTAAAATCAGGGGAAGTCTGTGCACTAAGCATTAGAAAAGATGAAAAAGAAGCTGAAAGGAAGTGACTCTCTCCACTGTTAGCTTTATCTTTTGCACATGAATTACTTTTAATCTATTTTAAATTATCTTTTTATTTTGAGCGGATGTTCTTGCATTATGCATAGCCATTCAATTGTTGGTGGCAATGTAGGCTCTTGGTTCTTCATGCAGGAAAGATTTCACAATACAGGTCCAGGTGATTTTGAGAGTATATTTATTAAAGCTGGGGACTGTGAAACAAAGGAAGGGCTTACATAAAAGAGGCAAGGTCTTAGCAACAGGAGTAAGCCTAGATGGAGCTGCCTTGGCCCATTAGGAATGTGAGGAAGAGAGGAGCCTAAGTGTGGCTGCCCTGGCACTTTAGAAGGTCACAGAGGCAAATAAAGTGAGCCAACCGGATTGTGTGGACTCAGAAAACGAGTTATTGAGGAAAAAGAAGGGCCAGGGAGATCTCCGGAGGATCTTAATAGAATATTCATCAGCTTTCTAGGTGTTTCCTTTCAATTTTGTAGTCTCTAGTGATTGGCTGGCGCTAGGGTTCAGGGTCATTGGTCATGGCATCTGATGCCAATGTCACCCATGGTGTGGTTTCATCTAGTTTTGCTGCTTTTCTGACCCTGGAGCTAATTTGATACTGATTAGAACCTCATTGTCTTGATGCTTAAAAGAATGTTCTTGCAAGGGAAAAGGAGGGGTGAGTCAGGGTGCTGAGTGGGACCAGTTTGAATCAGTCATTTTTCTCAGTTTCCCCATTCCACCTGCCAAGGAATTTTCCTAGCTTCTTATTATCCTGCCTCGCAATTATTCTTTGGACACTGTCCTTTTTTCCCCTAATTATTTCTTCTCTTTTAAAATTTAAAAAACACACTCAACTATTTAACTTCTCTCTCTCTTTTTTTTACTCCTGATGCTTTCTTTGTTGTTGTTGTTCAGTTTCAGTGTTGCTTTAAAATTTTTGACTATTTCTCCTATACTCAGATCTCGGAAAGGCTTTTATTTTCACTTAAGGTGGGTGCTCTCCATCTTGGCACCATTGAAATGTTGGGCCAGACAAATCTTTATTGTGGGGGGCTGCTCTGTGAATCCTAAGATCTTCAGCAGCATCCTTGGCCTGTACCCAACTCCATTCCAGAAGCACCACCAGCTAGCTGTGACAACCAAAAAATGTTGCCAGACATGGACAGGTGTTCCCCAGGAATGGGGGTGGGGTGGGGACTGGGACTGGGCAAAATTGATCCCTTTTGGGAACCACAGAGCTAGCTAGAATGAGTTTTAGGCTCGTGTTAGCATTTTCAATTTATAAATCAATTATTCTCTGAAACAGTAAAGCAGGACATTATTTTCAGACAGTACACAGATAAGAGCATAGGAAATATCACACTAACTCAACTCAGGCCTCTCACTGCCATTATTTTCTCTCTGCCAGTGGCATTGAAAACAATTCTGAAGGAGGATGGCTATGATACTTCATGCTATCAATCTCAAGAGGTCAGACATGTAACATTCCCACTCTTACTCCCCCATCCTAACTTTCTCTGCTGCTCAGGAGCGGAAATGTAAAAATAAGATGAAATTCAAGTTTATCTTTGTTGAAAACAAAACAACAGGGCCCAAATGGAGTCACGTATGCTAAGTCCCGCATCACCAAATTGAGATTTAATTACAGTTCCTCGCTCAGGAATGGAATCTTCACCCGATCAGGAATCACCTGATAAACTCTTGTTGGGTAATCTGACTGACAGGTTCCTGCCTTCCTAAGTCTAAAGCAGTGATTTTCAACCTTTTTCATGTAGTTGCACACATAAATTACTAAAATTCTGCAGTACATCAAAACATTTCTTTTTTGCCGCTCTAACAACAACAAAAAGGGTATAATTGTGATTCATTCACACTGGACAGCTATTGTTTTGCTGGCTGTTGTCATTTTTAATTCAACAATCTAAGGGAAGAGAGAGAGGTCAGTGCCCCTGACCAAATAACCGGGTATTGCACTTTCTAAAAATTCTTGCAGCACACCAGTGTGCCTGCTGGGGCACCCCACACGGGCTGAAAATTGCTGCCCTAAAGGAAACTAACCTTGTAACAACCACCCTCATTTTTTGTCTAGTGTAACTTTCTTGTTCCCACCTCCTCTGCCCATAAAAGTCTTTTATTTTGTCTAGATCTTCCGAGCTGCTTTCTTTTTGCTCGATTGAATGTTGTCCGATTCAAATCAATTTTTACTCAAGCTCTTAAAAATGTTAATATGTGGCAGTTTATCTTTTAACAGTGCGCTCTCATGGTCATTGCAGTGTCAATCACAATAGCCAATATGTGGAAACCACCTAAATGTGCATCAATGGATGAAGGGATAAAGAAAATGTGGTCTATATATACAATGAAATATTATTCAGCCTTAAAAAAGAAAGAGCACTGGCCGGTGTGGCTCAGTGGACTGAGTGCTGGCCTGTGAACCAAAGGGTCACTGGTTTGATTCCCAGTCAGGGCACATGCCTGCGTTGTAAGCCAGGTCCCCTTTTGGGGTCATGTGAGAGGCAACCACAGATTGATGTTACTCTCCCTCTCTTTCTCCCTCCCTTACTCTATCTCTAAGAATAAATAAATAAAACCTTATAAAAACAAACCGAAATCCTGCCATGTGCAACAACATGGATGAATCTTGAGCACATTTTATTAAGTGAAAAAGTCAGACAAAGACAAATACTGCATGATCTAACTTATATGCAGAATCTAAAAAGGTTGAACTCACAGAAACAGAAGATAGAAGAGTGGCTATAAACTGAGTTTTTTGTTTTGTTTTTAACCTGGAGAAGCTACACTGGTGATCTCAGCCACCTTTAGCAGCACAGGTTTCTTTTTCTTTTTATCGATAACTTAAAAAAAGTACATAATAGTTCTTTTGAAAATGAAGATTTTAGTTAATATTTACTCACTTAATTCACATTTATCGAGCTATTTCTAATGTCAGCCATCATAGTATATTCATTAAACAGATAGACTGTAGCTCCAAGTGGCTTATAATTTAGCACAAGTGGCAGGGTGGGAGAACCCAGATAAGGGTATACCAGACCACAATGCAAGGCACATTGTGATAAAGGTTACAAAAGTCACATTTAATGTTTGAGTTTGGTGGAGAAAATAGATGATTTTCGGCTGAGGGGAACCAGGGCCAGCTCTATTTGAGATCCTTCTAAAGCTTGGGTGTTCCTATCATGTCATACTGATTCAATTGCATTCCCAGGTTAAAGATATCAAGTGTACAAAGTAATTTAACATAGTTCTATGCCTTCAACCTGTTGGGTAAAAAGCCTTTTAGCATTTTCAAGATTCGAGACAGAGAGACCAAGGGAGAAAATAATGCTTGGTTATTCTTTTGTAATGAAAAAAAAGCAATATAATCCTTTCTAAATCAAACATGCTCTTAAAATATTTTATTGTTTTGATGGTTTCAAAGCATTTGGGGGAGATTTAAGGAAGCATTTTTGATAGAAATTAGGATGCTAATTATCTCATAGTTTGCAGTTTAGATATCCGTGAGCTTTCAGAAAAGATACCAGGTTCTTGGAGGAATGTCAGTTGAAAGGAAGTTGGTGAGGATCAAGACACTTAGTAAGGGTAGAGAGGAGACTGGCCAACTGGCTTAGATTTGGAAGCCTTCATGAGCAGAAGAGCCAACAAGGACAGGGAACAATGAAGAGATGCAAGAAGCAAAGAAAAAGAGTGAAGAAAAGAACTACCAAATTTATGGGTAGAAATGACAAATGAAGAATTCAGTGTAGTGTAAAATCAAGTGAGGAAACTGATGGGTGACCACATATGGAGACCATCCATCCATACTCCTTTACTTTCCCTTAATGTCACTACATGCATTTTCAAGTTTTTGATGTCTTCGTTGCATTTTCAAATTTCTGATGTTTTTGTTGAATGTGAGATTAAAGTCAACCAAAACTTTGGCTTCACTCGTATATGATAGCAATGACTACTTAGGCAGCAGCTACACATTGCTAAGAGAACAGAACAATTTTAATTAACTTGGTTAATCAATGAAAGAATTATTTTGTAGCACATGGAACACACCTAAATGCTATGGCTGCATTCTTAATTGTCTTACAGATTGCATTCCCACCTGGAAACCACGGTTTAACCAGCTGCACCATGCCTTAAACACAGAGACTGATTAATAATTACCTGCTTGATCACCTGAATTATTCAAATATTGTTCAATAAGTTCTATCTGAGCACAACTATGACCAGGTACTGTTCTAGGCACTGGGAAGAGGAGTGAAAAAAATAATCTTCGATGAAGCCAGTGTGGGAGACAGGCAGGCATGGGGAGATGTGGGAGACAGGCAGGCATGGATCAAAAGACTTTGACTGCTGTGTGGAGCCGCCTGCCCTGGGCCTTAACCTGCAGGTTTGTCTTCCATGCTTGTTATGAATCCCACCCTCTGGGAGATTTTAAAGGTAGAATAGAAATACAAAGTGCCTTTTAAGAAAAATGGAACCTGCTCTGTTTTTCTCTAAATAGCCCCAAATTCTTGTCAGTAGAATGTGAAAAACAGAATGATTGAGTAACTGTTTTTGAATTTGTGTAAAATACCTGGGTGCTTCAACCCTGTATTGGTCTGCATTTCCCTTTGTTATTACTCCCAACCATTTGGTGAAGGGCTGCATGTTTTTCTTATGCATTTCCCGTGTAGAAAGTAGATAAAAACCTTGGCTCATAAAAAAAATGAGGGCAATTTTCCTCAGAGAAAACCCCCTCCCTTCCTTCCTCAGACGGTATCTGAGTAGTTTCTTGATCCATTCCTAGGGACCCAGAATCTCTTTCAGCCAGTATTCCAGTCAAGATGTTAGATTAGGAAAGAAGCGAACAAAATACACACAACATGTAAATATATGTTGATAGTAAAGTGATAAGAAAAAGTAAAACTGGGAAATGGTTAGAGTTAAAATCAAAGTGGAGGAGTCTATTCAGACAGCAAAGCTAAGGCAAGTCTTTTTGATGAGGTCTGAGCAGAGAGCTCAGTGAAGTGAGTGAGCCATAATAAATAGAAGAGTAAAGAGGGAGTGTACTTGGGGAATACTCAAGGTCAGCCTGGGTAGGAAGGAATAACAGGGATAGGAGACAAGGTGGGGAGGAGGGTATGAGGATGTCTTTACAGATGTATTCAGGAGCTGGTGAAGATTTGTAGGGCACGCTGAGTTTGTTGATGTTGCATGAGGTGTGATGGGTAGCCATTGGTCAGTATGGAGCAGGGAGGAAGACTTAACTGGACTTATATTTCAATAGCATCACCCTGGCTGCTGTAGGAGAGGGATTTAAGAGTAAGAAGCAGGGTGACAAGAAGCTACTTTGATAGTACTGGTGCACCATAATGGTGGCTTGACTGGGATGATGAAGATGAAGGTGAATAGTAGTAGTGAAATTTGGAGTATATTTTGAAAGTGCATCTGAAAGAATTTTTTGATACATTGACTATATGATGCAAAAAATTAAAGTCTAGGGTAACTCCACTGATGGGCTTAAGCAACTGGGTGAACAAACACCTGGTTTATTGACATAACATATTGGGAAAGTAGCGCGTTTGGGGGTGTTGTTTGCTTTTAGACTGGGTTAGTTTGAAATGACCGTTATCGATTGAAGTATAGCAGTCAAGATCATGTGATACCACAGATATACACTGTGGCCTTGTCTGCACATGGTATTGTGTTGTGTGGTGCTAACACTGCTTCAGTTCTTGTGTCTAAGAGTTCACTCTGTATCGAGTACTCACAACAAACAGATTGTGCTTTGCTATCCTCTTTAAAAATCACCCTCCCACCCACACAGTATATAACCTGTTGCTCTGTAACATACTGAAGAGCTCTTAGTTTCTTTTCTCTCAGTTATCTGAAAACAGCTGTGTATTGTACTCAGTGGCCACAAGGACAAACCCATGTACTGCAAAGGTGCCAACTAACAATTATGGAGCTCTGTAAAGGCTAAACTTAATAGGATTGAACAGCAATTCTAAAAAGTTCCCTAGGCTAACTCTCCTTTTGTTTGGAGGGTTTATCAAGGTCATCATAACTAATTTAGCTTCAAGGTCATTCTGCAACCATTCTGACTTCGTGTAGCCTGGACTGTTTTCTATCTAACAACTGTGAAGTGACTTTAGGGGACAACTCCAGGATGTGGTCACCAGGAAAGTTCAAAGAGAATATCCTACTAATATCTATTAACATCATTAAATAACTTTTTGGACATACTTGCTTGGGCCCCTTCCTTCTCTCACCCATGCTTGGATTCGATAAAAAAGAAAAAAAAACAACAGGTTTTGGTGAAGGACACATTTTACTGTGTGTGGCTGTGGTCGTAGGGGGTAGACATGGGAATAGCAAATTTTCAAGCATTTCTTGTATTGTTTATATCTTTCTCCTCACTTATATAGGTTGAAGTGGTTTGGATGTAACCTTCAGTTATTTGCTCAACTTGATATAATTACCTCTCCTTTCCTTTTTAGTTGGTGGGTGCACACTGGCTGTTGGGTGGCTGTCAGTGGCGGTGGGTGCCCTGTTCTTCGTCCCATGTCTGTGCTTTATCATTTCTTCCATTTAGATGCCAGCAGGCTCAGTGTGATTCATCCTTTCTGTGCTCCCATTGCTCTCTATTTTTACAGCAGAGGGACACTCACTTATAATGGTGTTTTTCCTCCATCCATTGAAGATTCACTGAGTTAACTGAAGATCGTGAACACATTTCTCTTTTTCAGGGAGTGATCAACTCCAGAGGTCCTAGAAGCAGGGAAATGTTTTGATGTGGCTACTCACCACATCAAGGAAAGTTAACTTTTTCCTTACCAGAATTATTCTTCAGAAACAATAAACTGAGAGGACACATTAGCATTGTGGCTGTTGCCTCCTTTACCCATGTGACTTTGCTGTGATTCGTTCAGCACCGTTTATCTAGAACCCACAGCTTTTATGCTGCCCTTCAAATAATACTGTACTTTATTACACCCAGTAGAAACTTAGGGAAATTTTACAAAACCAGTTTAGACACCTTTAATTCACAAACTTAGGATCAAGGCTTATGATTAGCCCGAGACCAGCAATATGCAGACTTGTGCAATGTCGTTTTGACAGGCGAAGACTGAAAATAAAAGCGTATCTACAACCACATTTCTCAATGTGATAAGTTTTAGGGCATTCAGGGATTACTTTTAAAATGTGCTTGCTGCCTGCCACTCTGTTACCCAAAATAAGCTAGTCTGAGGGGGCTAAGTGTTAGAGGACATTCCTGGGAACTATTTCATCTGGGACCATTTGTGACAGCATTCTTGACTACTTTGTTTACGACTTCCTTTCTGTTTTCCAACCAAGCCAATTTCTGTCAAAAGGGCTGGGGCTTTTATTGTTGTTGTTTTGTATTGTTTTTGTTTGTACTTCTCACTGCCAAAATACATAACGGAAAAATTAATTTAAGCTGGTAGTTTATCTTGACCACTTCACAACAGTTAACTGTCAAGGGGAGTCAGCGCTATCAAACACATGCACTACAATACTACATTACTGTTTTAAGCGGCAGGAGGGAAGATTGTGGAAAAAAAAATCATTGTATCTGAGCTAGAAAATCTGCAGTCAGGGAACTCAAAAGTTCTTTGTTAATAGTCCCATGACCTTGAACAAGTTACTTTGCCTGATTCTGGGTCTTCAGCTGTAAAATGTAGCCAGAAATGAGTGTCCAATGCGAGTCTGTTGCGCCCAAGAGGTCCAAATGTTACACTGGTGAAAATCACCATTGACTTGTATAGACACATCGCAGTGTAGAAATCCAATGCTCGGTGATTTTACACTGTGCAAAAGTGGAAACGCGGGCAAGTGCGTGGTTTTCCTCTAGTTCCCTGCAAGTAAAGTATTTCCAGAAAAGAACTGAGGGGGACTGTTGCCGTATCCGAAGAAGAGTTTCAGAGAGGTTTAACGGAGTTGAGTTGCAGAGAAAGTGGCTTCGAGGTGCGTAAAACTGAGACCTGAGGTTGCTGCTACTTTATGGGAGAGTCCTTCATACAAGGATAAAAGTGACCGCCACATAGCGTGGCACTAGGAGGAACCTTTTCAGGAAATCACCCAAGATATTTACAAATAAATCCCGATACTCACTGAGGGAGGGAGGGAGGCGAGGAGCACAGAAAGATGTTTTTTAGGACTGGGGGCCCAGGGAGCGTGCCCTTGAGCGAGAGGTCTGGGAGGGCTGGGAGATATCACCGGAAAGGGGTCGTTACTGCCCCCAGGGTCCCAGCGCCCTTTCCCGCGTCCCTGCCCAGTGGGTTCGGGCGCGACCAAAGCAGCAGCCTCGCGCGCCTC
Organism: Furipterus horrens; assembly: GCF_987537825.1. Taxonomy (NCBI): domain Eukaryota; kingdom Metazoa; phylum Chordata; class Mammalia; order Chiroptera; family Furipteridae; genus Furipterus; species Furipterus horrens. The sequence goes on from NW_028327175.1 coordinate 23,584,447, forward strand.
CACGCCCACGCGGGTCTCCGGTCCGACCTTCTCAGCCCCGTCTGCCCAGCGCCGCAGCATCCCACTTGCCCACCCAGTAACGGTTTCTGGACTGGTGGCCTGCCCACTCTCAAGAGCCGCAGTACCGCACCGGAGAGGGGTAGTCCGCCCGGCACAGACGAGATCCGCCCTGGGGCGGGGTCGGTGAAGGCCGAGGAGTGATCCCCCCGCCTCCCTCTCCGAATTCAGACCAGCCCTCACCGCACCCCACGCCCTGTCCCGAACGCCCCCTCCGCTCCGGCTCAGGAGCCCCTCGCCCGCTCCCTCCCCGCCTCCCCCACACCCCCCCTGTGCCGCTCCTCCCCCCTCCGTTCCCCCGGCCCCCGCCCCCCGCCGCTCGCACGCACCACCGAATTCCGCGCTGCCTCCGTCAGAGCCCAGCCGGAGGCTCCGCGGAGCAGCAGCCTCTGCCGCCGCCACTGCCGGGCCCGCGTCCCTCCCCGTCCCGCCCCCTAGCCCTCGGAGCCCCGGCCCTTGCCCCCGCCCTTCGGTCCCCTCCTGCCCTCCCTTCTTCCTCCCTCCCCCTCGGTTCTCCCTGCGGCGGCAGCCCCAGCCTGGCCCTGCAGCCGGGCTGCCGGGAGGGCGGCGGCGGCCCCACCATGAGCTCTGAGGACGGTTACAGCGGCGGCCGGCGCCGCGGGGCGGAGAGCGGGGACGCCGAGCGGCTCCCGTCACCACCGCCGCCGCCAGGGAAGCCGCCCTCGGTCCCTGGGCCCCCACGCTACCGGCCGCCGCTGCCTGCTCTGCCTACGTCCCCGGAGCGCCTCTCGGAGTCCGGCGAGCCGCCGGCGGGGATGGTCCAGCGGCGCAGGGGCGCGGACGACCTGCCGCCGCTGCCCCTGCCGCCGCTGCCCCTGCCGCCCGCCGGCCAGGAGGTGTCTGCGGCTGGCGACTCCGGGGAAGGTCCGAGGCGCCTTCCGGAGGCGGCGGTCCCCGAGGCGGCGGCGGGGAAGGGCGGCTCCGGGGAGTCCGAGGCCGGTGCGAGCGGGGAGGGCGAACGGCGGGGCGCCGGCGACCAGCCCGAGACGCGCTCGGTGTGTAGCAGCCGCAGCAGCAGCAGCGGAGGTGGCGGCGGGGACCAGCGCGCCGGGCACCAGCACCAGCACCACCAGCCCATCTGCAAGATCTGCTTCCAGGGCGCTGAGCAGGTGAGGCCCGGCGGGACCCCGGAGCAGCTGGCGTGGGCTTACGCGGGGTGGGTGGATTCTCGCTTGCGACGGCCGACCTTTCAGCACCACGGACAGCGCTCTCCTCTCGGACGCACAGTGGTGCGGCTATTCTGGTCCGGCTGCCGTAGAGGCGTCTACTCTGTTCATTCGCTTTTCCATTTCTGAAGGTACATGAAAATGTCCTGGTGGCGAATACAGGGTTTCATTTGATCTACACTTTTTTTTTCCATATCTGGTATTGCAGTTACACATTCCTCTGGTGCTTTAATGAGAATGCCATACGTATCTCTTACTTACTAAATAGATTTTGATTTATACATAGAAACAAACCTATAACATTTTTCTACAGTTGTGTCCTGAGGCAAGTCGTCTCAGAATACAAATTGAGGTGAGTCATGTCAAAACCGAAAGGACAGCATCTTTCATTATTATAAATTTTGATGACTTAATCTCAGTGATTTGACAAATATTTACACTTCTACAAGAGAAATAGAAATGTACTTTGCCTCTGAGAAAGAAAGGCTATTTAGGTAACCATGTACTTTATATTTTGTTAGAAACAATCCTAAAATATAAACTCCATTAGATGTACATGCAAACTTATATGAGAGTACTCATGGAGCCAACAGGATAATATATCATTTTACAAAATGTGTGGTCTGAGAAAACATTAGGTTTAATATTTTTAAAAGTAAGGAAATTGCATAAGAATATGCAGGCTTTCATGAATATAATGCCCTAAGTCAATATTTATGATGCTACATTTAGAAAAAAATAAAAGCATAATGCTACTGCAAGCTACTTTCTGGGATGTCATGCATTTCTTCTTTAACAATGATTAAGAATAACTGCAGAGGAAATGCATCTGACCATCCACTTAAAAGTTATTAAAGAGATTTAATAGTACCCGCTTTCCCCCAAGAGCATTGGGAGCTGCATCTTCCAAACATTTTGTATGTTAGTAGTACATTTATGTCATAACTCTAAGCAATATCTTTGAAATAGTTTTAAGACTTTAGTTTCATTCCCATCAGAGGTATAAAAATTTAATTTAATTTTCTAGGATCGGGTTTGGTGCTGATATCATTCTGGGTAAATGGCTTTGAAAGAAAAGAAAGCAAGTGTTAGATTTTAAAAGTAGAGATACGAGCACAAATATTCACACTGAACTCTTCTTTTCAGGGGGAGCTGTTGAACCCCTGCCGATGTGACGGGTCAGTTCGGTATACACATCAGCTGTGCCTGTTGAAGTGGATCAGTGAGAGGGGTTCCTGGACCTGTGAACTCTGCTGTTACAGATACCATGTTATAGCCATTAAAATGAAACAACCTTGCCAGGTAAACATTTGTGACATATTTTTTTTTTCCTGAAATAATTTTGCTTAATGTAAGTACACTTAAGTTTAGTTATTACTAGGGATATTTACACATGCTACTTAACAACATTTTATGCAAATCATGGTAAAATCAAGATTTAGAATTTGTAGAGATGTGTTTCGAGAACTCTGTGACATTTTTTATCTGAGAAACTCAAAATACATTTTATTCAAATGGTTCCCTTTATTAATTTGTTATTTATTGATGAAATTATATCCATCTTTGTTTCTAAAACGGTAAGTTGGTAAAATATCTTATATTCCAATTAGATCAATTTTATTAGTTAGAAATATTCACAATTTATTTTAGTAATACTTTGTTAATTTAAGCATTGAAACCCTGGATGAGCTCAATTTATGGAAACAAATGCAAGTAAAGCAAAACTTTACTAGCCTGGAAACTTTGGTTGACCCCTTATTCAAAGAATAATTATTAGAATCTAGTTTTAATCTGAATACTTTTTTCAATCACTAGGTTTTCTTTTTCATATGAGGGTTTTTTCACAGTTAAATTTTGATTACTTTTATTCTTTGCTGTGGTCAAATACATAAGGGGTGCACAAATATTCCCAACAATTAACTTTAAATAATACTACTCAAATTGTATATATTCTTAAACGTTTTTGTGTATAATCACATAATGACACAATACCCATAAACCTACAAATGCCTATGGAAAAATGAGCTTTTTCTCTTTTCTTGCTTTTTGTCATGATGCTATTGATTGAGTCCTTTGAAAAGATTGATGTAATGTAAAATACAAAATAGTAAGGATGACATCTTAAACTAAAAGAAAGTAATGTGTAATTGACAAGATTTGATAGTGATATAACGCTGAAGTTAAGCAGACATAAAAGGCTAAGATTCACTGCACAGAGACAAAGGAGGTAATGGAAGGGAAAGGAGGAGGGAATTAAAAAGTTAGGATGGAAAGAAAGTCATGAAATCTAGTGTGGTCTCTGTTTTCATTTAAAATACCAAATTTAGTTTTCATTGAGCAGTATAAAATAGGTGAAATTGTTAGTGTTTGCAGAAGATATCTGGAAGCTGAACTACTATTGCATTAATTTACATTTCATAGTTTCTAATTTGTGCATCCTTCATATAATTTGCAATTAATTTGCATCTTTGATAGTCACCATTTAAGGCATGATCATCAGCACGAAATGAAATGATCAATTTTCTCAAACTGACCTAAGGCTTATAAATAATTTGAAAAGAAGATGAATAACTAACGTGGATAAGTGATGTTATCATGCTGAAGATAGGCATGAACCTGACACATTTTCCCCGAACCTCTAATTAATTGAACTCCTTGAATATAAATTTATGGGTCCATCATAGTTGTCTTGAAAAACAGATGGAACCATAACCAAAGACCAGGATATGAGTAGTATAATTGAATCTAAAATAATTTTGTGAATATAAATCTGTGGAAATGACAAATAGAGAGCTTTGGGGCTCTAGTGAAAAGTCACATGAGTACTGCTATGGTGGGATGTTCAAGAGCTGAAGCAGAATGCCAAATATTTAAAAAACTTAAGCTTATGCTATTATATATTAATTTACCTGGGATGATTACTTTTGAAGTAGGTATAGTTCCTTGATATAATTTTAAAATATAGAGACAAAATGCTGGGCTAAAAATACAATTTACTTGTAATTCTAATCATATAGCAAAATCAATGAATTACCACTATGTTTTGCTTCATTAAAAGACATGTAATAATTATTTTAACAAAAACAGTTGCACAAAGTATATAGGTGATATGGCCATAAAATCAAAACAAAGCAATAAACAACAACACTATAAATTAACCCAGTATTACTAAACATTTGGATTAATTTTATGACCTATGCAATTACTACCATGATCTGTAACCTGGTCTGTTTGTTGCAGGGAACTAGAAAATAATATTTAAAAACAAAGTTGATATGAGTGTAATGATGATAGCTCAGATCATGCCAGAAAAATAACTTCCCAGGCCTACCTTGTATGTATGTTAAGTTCAGTATGCTTAATGAACAGAAATCAGTTAAAAGGTCCCCAAAGTATGGATCCTTATACCTTGGAGTAGTTTATTCTCAGCTAAAGTTTGACTAATTGTCTAACCTTTCTGTATGGATGACCCATAAACTGAGCATTTACTCTGCTTTTTGGTTTTCTCCTGTGCTGGTATGAGGCCAACTAGATTGCGCATTCGTTACATTCATCATGGCATGGCAGAGATCTGTTTTCTCACGGTGCAGGACCAAATAAGAAGCATGTTGGGGTCCTCACTTTCACTTTCCATATCCTTCTGTCCAAAGTATAGAGCCTTCACATAGCTTTGAGTGGGTGGTTTCTTGGATGTAAAGTAGAATAGAGAAGAATATATAATAATATTGGGCGAGAGCATTTTCTGAATACTTACTCTGTGTCAGGCACTGGCCTGTCTGCTTTACATATACCAATACTGATATTTAATCTCCATTATAAACCAATGAAGTAGGGGTCATTACTATATTTTCCACAAAGGGAAACTGAGACACAGAAAAATGAAGTAACTTCTACTAGGTACATATCTAGTAAAAGGCAAAATCAGGACTCAGACTTAGTCTGTCTTCTAGATTTATGGTCTTAGCCACTGTGCTGTATATTGGAAAGTGTTCTTCTCAGTTCCATTGTAGCCACCCTGATGTTTTGGGTCAAACAGCAGCTGGTTTCAGCCTGGTCTATAAGATGGTCCAGAAAGGCTTTCACTATATATTGCTGCATAACAAAACATCTCAAATACTTAGTGGTTTAAACAACTATCATTTATTCTGTCTTAAGACTTGGGGCTGGTTGAGGTCAGCAGGTGGCACCAGTGTGGAGCTATAATCATCCAGACCTTTGACTGAATTAAGACATTTAAGGTAGTACTGGCTGTTGGCTGGAAGCTCAGGTTGGGCTGTCAACTGGTGCCTCAGTTCTCATTTCATGTGACTTGGACATTTCACAGTATTGGTTGGGTTCTAAGAAAGCAGAAGTCAGATCTCTTTAAGGCTTGACATTGTGAGTGACAGTTTCATGTCCACTGCATTCTCTTGATTAAAGCAAGCCACAGGACCAACTCATACTCAAGAGAAGGAAAAATGGACCAATGGACTCCACTTCTGGAGTCTGCCCTTTTTTAAAAGAATAGCCATCTTTAATTTACCGTAGGAGCTAACTTCTAAAATGGTTCTGTTTACCTACTCTGGCCTCTGCATTTGGTCCTCTTCAGGTCCAGACTGGTCAGTAGGCATTCACAAGAATTTTCCTCTCAAGGATCAGAAGCAAAGAAGGTTAAAAAATAAATGGGAGGTTGACTCCATCAGTGATGCTTCATGCAGAAAGAAAAGGGACAGTTAGTCAGGAAGCAGTTGTATGTGTGAGGAAAATATGCTGTGATGAGTCTAAACCTTAGTTTTACTCATTTTTCTCATTGAGATTACAAATTTTTGAACATGTCTGTCTAAACCTCCCTATTTCATTGGATTTTAATGACGTCCAACAACATGACCCAATAGAACACTCATCATGTATCTTCTGTAACATGTTTAAACCTTAATTGCTGTATCATTAGCAGGAGTTAATTAAAACATTTGAAGTAATTAACATGCACTTACTCTTCTACTTCTAGAATATATGTATTTTATTGATTAATATAGTCAAGATGATACATTAATGATATCTTAATAGTAAAAGCCAGTTCTGTTTTGAATCTCACAGTATGGTGTAAAACTTGTGAAATGTAAGAACATCAAGATCAAATATATTTTTAGATGTTAGTGACATTGTAAACTAATCAAGCTATGTTTAAGTTTGTGAATGCTTTCAGTACTTTGTCAAGAAATATAAATGCTTAAAGAGGTAACATTTACTAGATGAAGTATTGTATGGGAAACTTTGAACTTGCTGTAAGAAATGGACTGTACTTCCTTTACATAGAAAAATACAATATAAGTGGATGGTAACAGCTATATTACCTTGGACAAGTTACTTTTAATTCTTTGTGCCTCCATTAATTCATCTTTAACAGATAATAATGGCACCTATTTTGTACATTATTTTGAGGATTAAATACATAAATATATGTAAGGTGCTTAGAACAGTCCCTGGCACATTTTAATGTTGGCTCTGATTATTATTACATGTTCAAACAGATGGGGATATTCAGTTGCTGACTCCAACGGTGCTCACAGGTCTCTGTGGTTTTCTTAAGTCTTGTTGTCACCTAAGTGAAGTTAATGACTACTCTTCATTTCATTCTTTATCCCTGGATTTTTACTTCCTTTTTCTGGGAGAGCCAATCTCAGTTTCTGGCCAACTTTGTTACCATAAATAATGAATGAATCAGCATTTTAAAATCAGGTGTAATAAGATATGGTGATCTCAGCAGACGGGAGTGTATTTACTCTGCTGTTGTCTGTCCTCTTGTTACGTTGCTGGAGTTATGAGGTGCTTTTATATGTGGCCAAGCACAGGACAGTGTTATTTAGCACATTCAAGCAACAATTGTTTGTTTATATTTTGGCGGGAGGTGAGGAAGCTCCTGAGATGGGCAGGGTTGGGGTGATGATCACAAAGGGGCACAGGCCGGTGACCAAGCCATCAGTCCTGGTTAGTGATGTCTGTCAGATTTCCTTCCTCCTTCTCTGTTACTCAGCACCAGAGGAAAAGGACTAACAAGGGACTGGCCTAGGAGGGGATTGAGCCTTGCATGTAGGCCATATACCTTGCAGATATTAGGCCCCTGGCCATTTTTACTATCATCTGACGTTTTTATTAGCCTTCTTACTGCTTTTCCTTTCAACACTTATAACATGCTATCAGCAACAGGTCTTCTCATAGCAGTAAGAATGATGGGAGGGTCTCCTAGGAAGGAGAATGAGTTGAGTATTTTTCATTTTTATCCATATTCTTAACCCTGGGACTCATCATTACACTTTTGAATTAGAGAGGAATTGGCACCAGGTTGGTTCATCTTGGCAAATGTTCTAAGATACAGCTTCTGGGTGTATTTATAAAGTCTTTATAGGACTTTAATTAACTTCTTGAGGACCCTGGAGCCATTTTTTTCCTAAATGGGACTCTGTCATGAAAGGGATATTTTCACCTTCAGAAGTGATTAAGTCATTTTCATGATGGAGCTGATGCACTAGGAGAAGCTGACAAATTATTATTGAAAATTGACTATAATTTGAAAATGTATTAAGAAAACATCAGAGCATGAACCTTATTAGCATTCCATGTTTTCATTTGAAACACTTCAAGGCATTTGCATTTTACAGATTAAAATCTTTACATACATCAAACCTGGTTGACATAGCATGCCAGCACTTTTATTTTACTTTTTCTGTTATTAACATTCTGTGTAGGTTTAACAGCAGTTGACAAGCTGAAGGGAAGCTTTTCATTGCTATATATGAACAACTGAGAAACAGCGTTAAATGTAATATTTAAATGCATATACTGGCAGATTTTATAAGTAAAAATGTCAAAATAAAGAACATACCACAAAGCAATTTGCTCACCTTTGAAATTATTTTTGTTTCATTTGCTTACTAATTTTCAAAACATATATTTTCATTTTACTCACTAAAACAGATTGATGATCCCCTACTGAATAAAATACATAAATTATACTCTTTCTACTCCTTATAGCCATCTTATTTACTGTGTAGGCCACATGAGTTTACAGTTTGTCTCAAAGTCAGGTGGTTCTGAGATGGCAGTAAAAAGAGCTGGAGTCCATTTAGGTCTTTGTGTGCTTTTATCCTGTATAGTAAGAGGATTGTGGATGATGTCCCAGTAGATGATACTCTCTAGAACTTTCTTCTCCACATGTATCTGCTTTTCTACATTTTTCTACCTCTTTTTAAGTGTACTTCCCTTTTAATACCTTTCTCTTTGCTCTTTTGGCTCTACCATTCAGCTGCCTATTGAAGAAAGAACCCCTTCCTGGGTGGAGCTTGGCAGACTTATTGTTCAGAACACCTTTTGGGGGCAAGATTTGTTAGTGGTTGGGTAGAAGAACCTTGTTGTGGCTCCAGAATGTCTTCACTTGATAACATTTATCTTGTTATTTAAACCAGAGGTCAGAAAATCTTTACTCTGGCTGGATAGTAAGTATTTTATGTTTTAAGGGCCACCCTAACTACTGTCCTGTAGGAAAGCAATCATAGACACTATAAATGAATGGCATGGCTATATCCACTAACACCTTATCTGTACACCTGAAATTTGAATTTCATATAATCTCACTGCATCAGGAAATAGTGTCCTTATTTTGATTCCTTCCTTCTCCAACTATTTAAAAATTTAAAAATCGTGGGCAACACAAAAACAGGTGGTGAGTTAGATTAGCCCACCTGGATTTGGTGATAGCTTGCCAACTTCTGATTTAGATGAATGGTGTATTGATATGGACATAGGTGTTTTCTGACCTCTTAGTGCAATGGATAAAGTGTTTTAAAATTTTTATATGTTTCTTTGTAATTTTGAATAAAGCCGTTATAAGCTTATATCATTTAGAAAAGGGTAGTATTGTAGTTCCATAACAAAATGCTGTTAACTCCTTAATATTAAATATTAAAACTATGGTGTCTTCTAAACAGTTTCTTGATTGTCTCAGAAGGCAGGGACATCTCAGAATAAGTCCTCAGTGTCCTGGAACAGGCCACCCCCTCAGTACGTTTTGGAATGCATTTATGTCCATCCCTAAAATGGGCCCTCCTGCATTCTCTACAGCCCAGCAGGTGTGCTTAGAATATCCCTATTCAAATGTATTAAAATGATATTGTTTTAGTTTTCTTGGGGTTTCCAGGTTTGCCTTCTAGGAGGGCAATTATAGTTGTGAGTGAGACAGATTTTAGAACAAATTATCTAACATAGGTCAGTATAGCTGGAAATTCACTACATGGGTCACTTTGGTGGGCATTTCAATGAATATTTGGGCTATGAATGAATAAATGAAAGAATGAATGAATTAGTGTTTTAGTAAGGTATAATCATGTGGGTCATGCTCATATTTCTGCAGTGGGAAAATGACTTGAGGAAATCCAGTTGCATTCATTGCTCACACATTTGTCATCTACTGGCTGTCAATTTTCAACTTGCTTCTAAGTGGATCTTCTAATCCTGTTATGATTCTGCCCAGGCAAATATATTTCATTCTTAGACTACAGGGAAAAGCCTTAAGAGTGGTATCTATTTTTAAAAACCTAAAATTAAAAAAAAAAATGTTTCCAGTGAGACATTTCTGCTCTTTTCAAAACAATGAAATGTCATGAAAAAAGATTCAGTAAATGTGAAATTACCCATGTGTGACACACTTACTTTCTTGAGGTTGTCACTGGCTGAAGGATTTCACTTAGCATTTGTTCAGAGAATTCAAATAATTTGTTGGAAATTTTACTATATGATCATGGGTATAGATGAACTGCTAAGAATGTCTACTGGGTATAATTTTTTTTTTTTTTTTTTTTTTTTGGTGTGAAATCTCCCACCTGGCTGAAAACAAAGGTGATGTGTTTTTTTGATTAATGGTTTGTACAGTTGTAACATACTTTCAAAAATGATTTTCCACTGGTGAATTCAATACTCCAACAGTAGCCAGAGATGTAGCCAGAGAAATAGACTATTTCCTCCCTCCTCATTTCCTGCTTTGCTTTGGCATGTGTCTTTGCTGTGATGTGACTGATGTTTGTTGAAGAGGTTGAAACAAAGGAAACTCAGCTTCCTTCTATTTTCGGACCTCCTAAGAGTAAACTAGGATGACTTGGAGCAAAGAAAGAATGTTTCCGACCCTTCTGAGCATGGGGAGTGGACTGATGAGGAGATAATTACCTATAATTACGTGTAAATGGATGGCAGACATTGAGGACCCAGCAAGAAAAATGTCATGTGACTTGTGTTCTCTGTATCCTTGGATGTTTGACAGCATCTTTCCTGTGAACATAACTCACCAACAGCTGTTCTATGTGATTTAGTCAAATGAAATTCTGCATAAGTAGAGGTGAACTGGAAGCAGTGACGTGGGAAGACAGGAAGACACCTGGAAGCATTATTTGGACAAAGTCAATAAAACATCTTCCTGAGGAGGCATTTCTTATTCCCTCCTTCCTTTAGGTGTGTTATGCTCTGAAAATTTCTGTGTGAAATCCTTCTCATTCTCCAGTTTTTATCTCTTCAAAAGAATTCATTTTGACTGATAACAGGCAATGTCTCCTTATCATAGTAACAAAATTCCATGGTCTTAATGTGCCTTTTAGTTTTGTTTCTCAGTTTGGTATGCTAATTATGTGCAAGTGGCCAAGGCTTAATCTGGGCACAGGGGGACCTTCCTATATGCATCTAGTTCTTATTACAGGAACCCTCCCCTCCCCCAGCACTCCTTTGTTATATATGGACTTGCAGTTGTGCCATGATACTGATTTGTGTCATCACTCTGAGTTACAGAATAGTTCAAGTAAATAAAGGAACTATTTCAAGAAACTTAAATGTCCTGGTTTGTTTAGACTGTTAAAAGAGATTTTAAAAAGGATAACATCTCTCACAAATATCAGTGGATTTTACTTAATTTGTGTGGAAAAATATTCCAGAAGCAGTAGAAAATAGTTTTGCTCTATTTTTTCCCCACCCCCATCCCCAATATATGTTCCATTTGCAGTTTTTTAACACAAATAGGCATGTAAATGGCCTCTATTAAGTTAAAGGAAAAATACAAAAGTAAAAAGCATGTAGAGTAGAAGAGAGCACAGGATTTGCCAGGCGTATATTGAGCATTTAGTAAATATTCGTTTTATCCTCCTCCTTCCATCTCTTCCTTTTCTTGATAACATTGCACTCCATTTATTTATTTATTTATTTATTTATTTATTTATTTATTTATTTATTTGCGGGGCATGTAGATAGGTTTCCAGGGGAAACTTCCAGTCCTTTGGAGAGAAAGAAACAATAAATAAGGGCGACAGGTGTTACCCACATTGTGTTTTCTAGAACTCAGCATGCCCTAGCTCAAATCTGGAACTTGAAAGAAAATCTTGAATGTAAAACCATCTTTCAGTACCCTATCAAACTGGCTTTCTTTACGTTTCAAGGTAGACTCTCGGTCACACTTCCATAGCTTCTATTAAGGTCATTTTCACATCAAGGCAAGACTTTTCAGCAATTTGAGAAGTAGTAGTAAGTAGAAAAATGCGGAGCCAACAAGATTTGAACCCGTTTTACCAGAATTTGTTGGGTAGCTTTGGGTGACACGTAGTTCTTAAGCAATGGAGGGAGATTTTGAAACCTTTTGAGTAGTTTCATAAAAAACTTAAGGTTGGGGGACGAGTCTCACTACCTCCTGTCTGTCTATTCTCTTTGTCCTGTACCCTGCTAAGACTAAACGTAGTATCTGTTGCAGAAAAGGAAATTTGAAATAGAAATATGTTACTTTGTTTTGGACATGATTAAGCTGCCCTATAGTACTCTTCAGGAGAAAAATGCCAACCATTCTTTGAATTGCCTGTGGGAAAAATTTCAATGCTAAGTGTTGATGAATTCATGGAGATGAATAATGTAACAGGGCAAAGCAATGGATTAATGTGTTTATTTTTGGTCTAGAAAACGATTTTACTCACGTTAAGGGGTAGCCTCAAAATATTTTATCTTCGCTTTTTTCTACTGTGATTTATATTTTCAGTACTTTCTTATTGGTTATTTTTTCACCCATTCAACAAATTACCACTACTATGTAGCAGACACTGTTCTAGGCCTTATAGCTACAGAATTTGTTAAAATAGGTAAGTCCTCTACTTCTAAATTTAAATTCTTGATGGTGAGGGACAGATAATAAACAAGGAGATTAATAACTGGTTAATTAACAAAGGATATGCTAGAATGAACCATATGATATTGGATTAGAGCTTGAAGCATTAGTGTAGACTCATATTTTGCTCAGTATAGATACAAATGGTTACATATAGAAATATTTAGAAATATGTGCTTATGCATGGGTTAGTATACAAACATCCATTTCCTAGCTCTGCCTATTGAGAGGGACTTAGAGTGACACTCCAGTGATAAAAAGCTTGCCTAACACCAGATCTTGGTTTCTAATACCATTCTCCAATTAAAGGAATCAGTATCATACAAGAAGGTATTCTTATACAATATGAGACTGGAGAACCTTCTACCAGAAAGTGAAGAAGTGCTCAGAAAACACAAGGATGAGGCCACAGCATGGACTTCAGCAATATGTAAGTCAGGGTCCAATTTTTAGCTCAGACACATACTCAGCTATGTGACCAATAGTGATACCATATGTATTAATTCCTTAACATTGCTGGGAAGTTAAATCAAATAACATTTTCAAAATTTTTGGTATATGTGATGGTGTTTTATTTACTCCTGACTCCTAACCTTGTTAGAACAAGTTTTAACACATACAATTCTGCCAGATTTTGGATTTGTTTTTTTGCTTGTTTGTTTATCCATTGAAAAATACAACAAAAACTCATTAATTACTTACTAGGTGCCAGACACTATTCTAGGGATTGGTGATGAACAAAAGAGTTAGCAAAAGAGATAAAATCTCTGTGCGGACCCAATGTGGCTCAGTTGGTTGGGCATCATCCTGCAAAGTGAAAGGTTACCAGTCGATTCCTGCTGAGGGCACATGCCTGGATTGCGGGTTCTGTCCCAGTGGTGGCACATACAAGAGACAACCGATCGATGTTTCTCTCGCACATTGTGGTTTCTCCCTCCCTTCTCCTCTCTCTAAAATAAGTAAATAAAAATTAAAATCCCTGTCCTCCAGAGAGGGAGACTTACAATGCAAAAGTAAAAATTGAAAGTACAGTAAATCCCCCCCCTTATATGCAGTTGTACTTCCCGCAGTCTCAGTTACCTGTAGTCAACTGCAGTATGAAACTATAAAATGGAAAATTTCAGAAATATACATTTCATAAGTTTTAAATTCTAAGTAACATGAGGCAGTCTTCAGCCATTCCTCTCCATCCTACCAGCACCCAAACCACTTCTTTGTCCAGCATATCCACATTGTATACGCTACCCACCCATTGTTAGTAGCCATCTTTGTTATCAGATTGGGTAAGGGAGGGGAAACCACATTCACGTAATTTTTATTATTGTATATAGTTACAGTTGTTCTATTTTTAAAATTAATTATGGTAGTAAATCTTTTACTATGCCAAAATTTACAAGTTAAACTTTACCATACGTTATGTATGTTTAGGGAAAAAAAGTATATATAGATTTTGGTACTATCTGCTGTTTTAGGCATCCACTGGGGGTCTTGGAACATGTCTCCTGAAACTACTGTAGAATAATTAGTAACTTAATTAGTAGTAAATACTAAGAAAAAAACATTGGGCAAAGAAGAGGGATAGGAAATGTCAAGAAGGGCGGTTAAATTTTAGATTAGGGTTGTTAGGGAAGGCAGCCAACTTACGATCTTTGATTTTGGCAGAAGTTTTTCATATATGGCTTTCTAGAAATAAGGTATGCTAGTGAATGTTTATCACAATTGGTTTTTCTACAAAAGTACATTTTATTCTAAGTTTTGTGTTTCTATGAATGAATTGGAGAGGTCAATATTTACAGCCTATAGTTTTATAATTTGCATCAGTATATTAAAAGCCTTGATAAGGGACCAACTTCCTTGACCCATTTGTATATCCTGGATGTTATGGTGAATATTGAAGACATTGGTTTTAAGAGCAAGGATAAAAAGAGTACAATCAGACAGATTAAGAGAAAGAATAGTGGAAAATTGTACTCTGTATTCTAAGATCACAGATGCTCAATTTGCTTTTCTTGAGTTATTTAAATTATTTATGTTATCACATTTACTCTTCAATCTACACAATTATCAAGGGGTTAGTATTTAAATAAAAGCCACTTTATATGAGAAGTTTTACCTATTTTGCATTATAATTATTTTTATATTGATATTATACACTGATAATAAAACAAGTAAAAAGCTAATATTGGGCTTATTTTTTCTTGGACAAGTACATTTTTTTCTGTTAAAAAACACACATTTTATGAGATAGATTGTTTTGAAGAGAAGCTCTAACATCTTATTGAACGTTGTCCAAAAACTTGGCTATTTGGAGAATGAATGTTTGAGGCTGTAATTTTCAAGGTAATATACTTGGGCAATATAGGGGTCTTGTACACAACATGGCCACTATGAAAGTTATGCAATGTAAGGGGAAGTGACTTTTTATGTTGCTCCTGGAGCTACCGAAATTGACATCTGGGCTTCCAAAATCTGTTTGAAATAAATGGCTTCCATTAATCAGTGCACCAAGATGCTGGGCAGCCTATCATTTTTGCATTTCCATCATTGACAGGGAATATGAATGTAAAGGAGTTTAAAGGGTGAAGACTCCTTCCTCCTCTTAAGAAAACTTTTAATAATATGGAGACATTTTGCTTGAGCTTATGGTACTTAGTCAATCAAAATGGAATAATCAGTTCCCAAAATTTGATGGGAAATGTCGTTTCTAACTTAAAACCTTTAGCTTTCAAAGGCCATGAGCACAAGTGGGTTATTAAGAATCTTTTATTCAGGAGAAAAGTGATGATCATTTCATAGGGAGTGAGATATGTTGATGAACATATAGGAAGGAAGATAGACCATTCTCCATGGACCCTTGTATTTGCTTGATTGTCTTAATAGTGGACTCATTTAGATCAACTGTTAAAAGTTTAAAGCCTTTCAAAATAAGTCAGTAATGACAGCTCTTGAGGGACTATATGAGCAAGCATCCCAATAATGGTATCCCTTTCCTTCATTAGATGCCAGGAGAGCTTTACTATGCAACTCTGCCCTCTAGTGTTTCCTGTTAACTAGAGTAGTGTTCTTGGAATTTGACTCATAGTACACAGAATTCCACTAGGTTAGAGATTTTTAAATATATTTTTAAATCTTGTTTGAAAATAAGTCTGGTCCACGTTCAACTTTCTGAAAAGGTTTTGACATCTGTTACTGTTTACCCAATTTGTCTCAAAAAAGTTGCCCCCCCTTTTTTTCTGTTAGCTTAGCTTTTGATTAAATCAAACATTTCTTTTTTCTTTTTTGCACTTTGCAGTTTTTTGGAGGTTTTAGTATTAATCTGTTCAGAGATTTTGGAAGAGCTACTTCTTAAATAACTGAAGAAAATAAAGCACATGAACTCAAGCAGAATGTTAAATCCATTTAAAGTTATTTTAGGGGGTGCATTCAAGTTTTGATTGCCCATTGAATATCTGTGAGCAACAAGTTTAAATAGAAGGTAATTGTAATATCTAGTGTTTTCTGCCAAAACATCTGTAATATATTGATGATTTAGTATTTTAGATACTTTTGTCAAATAAAGCAAGAAGAGTATTCCCTACGAAAAGCAACCATTGGTCCAATATTGAAGCAGTTTTGTTGTTAGAAACAAACAGTGATTGCATTTTGGCTTTTGTTTGGCTTTAGTTTTCTCAAAGAGGGACTTTTACTTTTCTTAGGACAACATTTTTAAGGAGAATTTGATGAGAAGCAATTTTTATGATGTAAAACTTATGAACTGTATTTGAAATGAGGGTTTTAATTACTGCTGATTGATTTACTAATTGCATGCCATCATGCTTGAGGGAGAACAATTTTCTAAGCAGCCCAAGTTCTTAGTTAACAACGAGAGGAACCTTAATTAAGTGGTAACTATTGAGGCACACCATCTCCTGAGGTTCATGGTTGGTGGGAGTAGGTGTGGAGAACGAGTCTTTCTGACTGGTTTTGAATTTCAGGGAAAAGCTCTGTGCTTGGAAATAACTGGGAATAACAAAGGAATAAAAGAACAAGGAAAGATAAATATAATTTTCTTTTTCTAAATGGAAAATGCAGTATTGCTTCAGAGGTACTAGGCATTCCATAACACTAATAGTGGGTATCAGGCAGATTATTTGTTTGGAAGATGTACATGCCCATTCCAGATCAGTGAGGCCACAATGATCTTGGTTTGATGCACAGAAAATATGACATATTAGTTATTGAAAATAAACGATGTGTATCTAACTTAAAAAACTTGGTTTCTCACACTGTCCCTGCCATCTTGGGTGGAGTAACTCATTTATCAAGAGGTACAGGATAACGTGGCAAAAGGTATAAGGAATGTTGTGCTCTATCAGGGAAAAAACCATTGTCAGCTCTGTGGTTTTCAAGAATCATAGGTGGAGCTGGGACCTGTAAGAATACGAAACTTCTGTTGGATGATGACTTGGTTATAACATTCATTAAACACATTTTACATAGGGATAAAGTGTGGTGGTGGATTTTAAGTGAATAGATAAATATATAAAATAAATACACTGTCTTTTACATAAAGTATTGGGTTGGCCAAAAAGTCTGTTTAGTGTTTTCTGCAAAATAAAAGACACATTTTTCATTTTCACCAGTAACTATTGATTTGGATATTTTGAGTATGTCGGCTCTCTCCCACATGGTGTAACATTGATTGTTCTCAGTTAACGTCTTGATTTGTTCACTATCAACTTCAACTGGTCTACCTAACTGTGGAGCACCGTATAGCAAGACAGCTTAAGCACGAAACTTTGTGAACCACTTATGACACATTTGACCAGTCACAGCACTTTCTCCATACACTGCACAAATCTTTTGTTGCGTTTCATTTGTGTTTTTACCTTTCTTGAAATAGTAAAGCATAATATACCAAAAATGTTGTGTATTTTCTTCCATCTTCAATATTAAAATGACTACACAAAAATTCACCAATGTTGATGTTTTTAAAGAAATGCGCGCTGTTATGACATCTCTCACAATAAAATCTCACAAAATTGTTTTGAATGAAGTTAAAGTCAATTAAGTGCTACTAGGGTCATCTTACGGAAAAAACCAAACAAACTTTTTGGCCAATTCAATACTTTGGTCTTATCAAAAATTGAAATGTAAATTTCTAGGCCAACATGGACTTCAGAGAATATTTAAAAGCTAAATATGATAAGAATTGGCTATGTTGTTATGGTTAATTTATAAATTGAACATCTTCATAGCATATGCTTTAGTTTGGACAGCTAGAAAGATATTCTTTATCAGATATTGATACAGTAAGAAAAGTGACTTATGTTACTCAGTAAAAGTAACTTTTTCTCTCAGTAGCAAACCCTAGAGTACTAAATGATATAAACACATAGTAAATTAAAATTATTTTGCATGAACACTAATATGTTTTCAGCAGCTACAACCTTTAGCGAAATAGAGAGCATATTAATTTTTATGGCAATATTGCAGCAAAGGGTTGAGAAAATTGGGACATTTTAAAATGAAAGAGCATAAAGTTTCATTGAGAGTAAGGAGAGAAATGCTAACATTAATAACATATCTACATTGCATGTTCTACATGAAAATATATTCATTTAACCTTTTCCTAGCAGCTCCACACTGACATAAAATTACTATTCCCATAAAGAACTAAAAGAATACTGGCCATTGTTGAAGGCAGTTTTAGTTTATAGTCTGAAGACAAGGCTCTTACTTCAAATAAGGTGCTAGCTATATGTGACTGAAAGATGTATGATATGAAAAGTAACACAGAGCTCCTTATCAATGTGAGTCACAATTTGGCCAGCACTTCAGAAGTAAGAGCACTCGTTTCTCATATGGAATCAGTCTGAAAATGGAATTTCTTCTAGATGTCTGATCAAAAAAAACCCCAAAAAACCAAAAACCAAAAACCGAAACCAAACAGTGCCAGCAAATTGACTTTACAGAGATTAAACTATACACTTATTATCATTTAAGTATCTGCTAAATCCCTTCAGAACTCAATACAATGAATATATTGCTTTTTATGTATTTACAGATATATATGGATTAAAAATAACCTGATTGCATAGCAAGTAGCAGTAGAAAGTGATGTAGATTAGATACATGCTTACTTTAAGCAAATCCCAAAATGTCATTTCCAGGATTGAAAAGTGTGGTTGAGAATGATTTGGATTAGGAATTTAAGAGTGTGTTTGAGTGTCTCCCAGGCTTGACTGTGGCTGAACCTTTGATGAGCTCTGAAAATCAGCACACATGTTAAAAGTTTGTGTCTCACCACAATGACCACTTCTACAGATTGTTACTGATAATAGTAATAGCTGCCATTTATTGAGCCCTTATGCACCAGGTGCCTTCCAAAGCGCTTAAGAGGCATTGCCACAATTCTCAAAAATGCTGTAAGTGGTGTAGAAAAATGTATCCTACTTTGAGGTGCT
Source organism: Furipterus horrens (assembly GCF_987537825.1). NCBI lineage: Eukaryota > Metazoa > Chordata > Mammalia > Chiroptera > Furipteridae > Furipterus > Furipterus horrens. The sequence continues at coordinate 23,603,298 of NW_028327175.1, forward strand.
TCATTTTAAGTTGTGCCAACATTTAAGAGGACCAATCAAAATCTCTGTAATACAGAAAAGTTTAAATCAGTTTGGGAAAATGGAAAAACATTTTCCAATCAGTTAGAGAGCCTGAATGTTAGTTTATGAGTCACCACACATCATTGTAGGACTCGGGCTAAATCAAATACTTTATGAAACAATACAGTTAAAATGAATGTTCAAGTTAAAATAATTGAGGTAATATAAAAACTAGGAGTGTAAAATGAATAATCCCTCTTTTTATTTACCTCCCAGAGCCCACCCTATTTCATCACCCCAATCTAAGTAATCACTGTCAAACGACTGGTCTGTAGCCTTTTAGACTTTTTAAAAAGTATATTTTATTGATTATGTTGTTATAGGAGTCCCAATTCTTTTCCCTTCACTCCCCTCTGCCCAGTACCCCCTTCCCTCCAGCAATCCCACCCCCCCTTAGTTCATGTGCATATAAGTTCTTTGACTTCATCCTTTCCTGTATTATTCTGAACTTCCCCTGTCTATTTTGTACCAACCAATTATGCTTCTTAATCCCTGTACCATTTTCCCATTTCTTCCCCTTTCCTCTCCCAGCTGATAACCCTCCCAATGATCCCCATACCTATGATTCTGTTCCTATTCCGGTTTGCTTAGTTGAATTTTGTTTTTATTTTTTAGATTCAGTTATTGATAGTTGTGAGTTTGTTGTCATTTTCACGTTCATAATTTGATCTTTTTCTTAAGTAAGCCCCTTTGACATTTCATATATCTTTTAGACTTTTTGATACATGCATTTACATGCATATACATGTTTGTGTATTTATAATATTTTCTTCACTATCTGCCTTGTTCTGAAGTTTCTTTCATTGGACAGTATATCATTACCTATGGCTCTCTATTATTCTTTTAACAAGTGCATTCTCCAGAATGAATCTAACAATTTACTTAATAGTTTTCCTGTTGAGAGACATTTAGGTAGTTGACAAATTTCCACTAGTATACAACTGCTGCAGTGAACTCTGTATACACGGTGGGTGAACTACTACAGTGTTGAGTCAGCTGTGGAAATGTTGGGTTATGGAGCACATGTCATTAAACTTTTGGTAGATACTTCCAAATTGCTTTCAGCACTGTACTCATCTGACTAATGTGTGCTAATATCAGCAGCGTAGGACAGTGGCATTTCCCCTGTCCTCACCAATACTGGAAATTAGTAATGATTAACAAAGTAAATTATTAATAGTTTTTAGATTAGATAACCTTGTTATTACAACTTGTGTTTTTCTAACTACTAGTGAGACTGAACATTGCTTTCCTTTTAAAAAATGTATTTTATTGATTATGCTATTACAGTTGTCCCCCTTTGACTGCCCCCCCTCCCAGTACTGCCTTCCCTCCAGCAATCCCCCCCACCTTAGTTCATGTCCGTGGGTCATGCATGTAAGTTATTTGGCTACTCCATTTCCTATACCATTCTTAATATCCCCCTGTCTATTTTGTATCAACTGATTTGTACTTCTTAATCCCTGCACCTTTTTCCCCATCATCCCCCTTCCCCCTCCTAGCTGATAACCTTCCAAATGATCTCCTATCTATGATTCTATTTCTGTTCTGCTTGTTTGCTTAGATTGTCTTTTAGACTCAATTGTTGATAGTTGTGAATTGATTGCCATTTGATGTTTATAGTTTTGATCTTTTTCTTATATAATTCCCTTTAACATTTCATATAATAATGGCTTGGTGATGATGGACTCCTTTAGTTTTACTTTGTCTGGGAAACACTTTATCTGCTACTCAATTATAAATGATGACTTTGCTGGATAAAGTACTGCTTTCTATATATACTGACCACTGGCATTTCTGTGAGTGTATATATGTGTGTGAATATGTCCCTACCCTTTGCCTGTTTTTGATTGCAAGTAAATTTATTAATTTAAAAAATTTACACTTAACATGATTACAAACTTAAAAAATTTTTTTGATCAGCTTGATTGGTCAGTTTGTTACATAACTTAAAATCCAATGGGAACATGGACATTAGCAAATTATAATGAAATTAATTTTTAAACATGAAGATTATCTTCGTGTTACTGATTTCTAGCTTAATAGCCTTATGATTAGAAGACATACTTGGTTTGAATTTGTTCTTTCAATAATTGCTGGCACTTGAATCTTGTCCAAATATTTGGTTAATTCTGTAATGTGTAATGTGCTTGAAAAGAATGTGTTTTCTCCAGTGGTTGGATGCAGTTTCTTAGGTTTAATTGGATTATTCAGTATGGTTTCCTCCATCCCTTACAGAATTCTTAAAACACAACTATGAGTTTAGTATACCTGTTTTTAAGATCTTCTTGAACTCCCGACTGCCTGAAGTCCCACTCATGCTCCCTAGCATGGTAGTCAAGGTATTAACTGAGCAAGCTGCATTGGAAGTTACCAGATGTAGGCCCACTTCCTGTGCATCTTGTAACCTGTGAACCTGCTGAAGAGTTAGTGTGTTTTTTCAGTACAAACCATGAATACAGTCTTAGTTCCTGTGCCATTGACACTCCTTTCTCATCAAGGAATGCCCTTTTTCTATTTTCTACATGGAGACATCTCTTGCTTTTCAAGCCTAATCCAAGGCCACTTGCCCACTAAGACACCTCTGATCATTGCAACCTGTGCGTAATCTTCCTCTGGGAACTGCCATGGAATTTTATCAGTTTTGTGTTTCTGCAGTTGGGCATACTTTTGTCTCTCCAGTACACTGTGATGAATTTAAGGGCAAGATTGGTTCCTGCCCATGTGTATAACATTGGACAATACATCAATAAAGGAAGTTTATTAAAGTGAATGATTGTGTCTAAAATGTGTGCATTTATTTTATTCAAATCTAAGTGATCATGTTACCTTACTGGAATTCATCCTCTGTGTGGTCCAAATGACATTGTTGATACTTGATCATAGTAATAAGCAGAGAGGTGCATTTAGTTAAAAAATAGCATAACTAGCTGCAGGTGGTGAGAAAAAGCATGAAACTCCTTACTGGCGTATCTTAATATTTTAACAGATTTATTTTTAGCCAAGTAAAAGAAGCAAAATTTAAAAACAAGGCCAGTTTCTGCAATTGGATTTATCAGCAGATACTTCTGTCATAAACTTTGAGAAGGAGTGATGAAATACCTTGTGATGAAATACCTTGGGCTCCATCTGTGTCTCTGATTGAGGGTGAGAAATGGATGTCTGATTTTTCTGTGAAAGCTCTTTGTAGGTAATCTTATTTTGTGGTCCTATCCCTCTCTTGTCTCAATCAGGATATCTTTGCACAAGACTGAATCCTGCCCAAATTTGGCTTAGTTTCTCTAAGATGAGTTAATAAACAGGGCTTAAAATGGCTTGCAACATGGATTTTGATAACATTATTATTACTCTTATGCCATACATATAATCAGAACATGTGCTTTAACTCTATTTTTGCATGTTGGTCCAGAAACTTTGAACAAACCTCATGTTTGAACAGAAAGTGAAAAGTTCTTTGTTAGACAGATGGGTAGGTAGGTAGAAATTGTCTGGTTTATTATCACACACTTTGTAAGTATACCAATCACTGTGTATGTATTCATATTGATGGATGCACAAAATGCATTTGATAGAAATCATTTAATCGTTATATAATTGTGAGTAAAACATAAATAAAAATATCAACCTCAACTAAAAACCTTTTTATGATTAATGACTGAGATACTGGAACTACAACTATTAATGTCAGGATCAAAGCATGAGTGCCTGCTATTGCCACTATTATTTGAAATTACTCTGGGAGTGTTAGCTAACACATTTAGGAAAGAGAACAAAAAATGGACATACATGCCATTTCCTCACACTTGCATCAACATAAAATGTTACTCTTTGCTTTCACCCTAAAATGACAGCAAGAAGAAAGCAAAACCAAAAATAGTCATTTTTATTTTATTAATATTTTCCTAGTTAGTAGGGAGAAGGGACATCTTTTTATATGTCTATTGGCAATGTTATGAGTCAGATGAAATGTTTACTTACAACAATAACTAGAGACATGGAAGGAGGGATTCTGATTGACATCGCCTTTCAACAGCTCTCACAATATACAATATTAAGACAAAGACACAAGGCTATAAGCTGCCATGATTTTGTCCTTCTAGGAGACAAAATAATGAATCAGTCTCAAAAAGTGGGATGTGGCAGGGGGTTGGTTCTGGAAAAAGGACTTGGGGTCTATAAACTGATACAATATTTTTGTACAGTGGACCTAGGACCTTGACTGGCAATCACGCCTCAAGAGGTTTATTCTAAGAATATAGTTACAGTATTCCCTCACTTATCACGGATATTATGTTCTAACCCCCCCCCGAAGTAGAAACCTTACATTTATTCTACACTCTTAAACCTACGTAACTTTCACAACATACATACACAGAACCGCAAAATCCCGCGATATAGTGAAAAATCTGCGATAAATAATTAAATATAATATTTTCTAAAATCCCGCAGTACAGTGAGGCCGTGAGAAGTGAACCGCGATATAGAGAGGGACTACTGTATACAAGTCTGAAGTGATATATGTATATGGATATTGATTTCAGTGTTGTTTGTGATAGAGGAATATTGGGAAAGACCTAAGTGCTTATCCATAAGGGCTGGTGAATGGTTATGTAAATTATGTAACCTCAGTACAGGGACAGGGGAGCACTCTGAAGCCAATGGCATTTATTGGCTTGGAAAGTGTTTTACAACCTACCGTTGAGGATGAAAAATATGTCATAAAACATGTGTACGTTCTAATTCCACTTATAGTTGACTAGATAGATACATAACTATATATCAACATATCTATGAATATATGATAGAAAGATAGTGAAAAAAATTTGTTAAAATATGGACATTGATCATTTACAGTCTAACTGGGGAGGAACATACAAACATGAAACTGTTGGGGAGTAACAGAAGATACTAACAATGAGCTCTTAAGGTCACAGAGTTTTAGAGAAAGGAAGGTCAGTATAGCCAGAGAGATCAGAGAGGGTTTCGTGCAGTGGGAAGCACTTGGGGTGATGCATTTACTACAGGTCGGGTTTGAATGGGTGGAGAGGCAGGAGCAGTGTCCCAGGTAGGTATAAAGCACTCATCCTCAATGTTTGCGTTAAGCAGGAAAGTGGGTGCCAAGACTCACATATAGGTTATGGCACATAAACTAAAGGACCTTAGGGAGAATAAAAGTGCATAAATGACAATCCAGTATGGAAAATGCCCAGCGCACTGTGAGAGTACTGAAAATACCTACTACCTAAGCCTTGAATGTGTGAACAGGGGTAGAAGGTGAAGGGTGGCATGTGGGAGGTCTGTGGAAGAGGTGCGTATCAGTTGAAACTCAGAGGAGGTGTTAGTTATGTGGAGAAACAAACATGAACGATTATCTCAGACTTGACTGTTACACTCATACAAAAGGCTATCTCTAACTCACTAACAGATAGTGTGTTAAACCCGTTTGGAAATAGCAACACTTTTTCACTCACAGAGACAAAGTGGGCTTCTTAGGCTTGCCCTCTGAGGCCATTTGGCCTGTGTGCTCTGTATTGTGGGTAAATTGATTTCTGGATTTGGGGAGGCAGGAAACAATTTCTTAACTTCAGTGTCTCCAACTTCATGACTGACCTTCAGGGCCCGCGAAATCAAAACTTCCCTACTCTGTACCAGTTTGGAGCAGAACAGCCTTTTTCTCTTGGTAGACTGCAGCCAGAACTGATTCTCACAGCTTCCTGCTATCCCTGAAGCAGACACATGACCCTTCTGAAATCTAAGAATTATGTGATTTATTTCTAATAACGTGCTCTTTCATTGAGAAATGATTCCTAAAGAACAAAGTACATACATCTAAATTTTATGGCTTGATGAATTTTTACATGTATCCACACTTGTGTAACCACTATTGAAATCAGTCCCCAACAGGCTCACTTATGCTCCCTATAGATGAGCCAATCTACACCTGTCTTGTTGTGGCTGGCTGTGCCCTACTCTAAAGACAGCCCGCTCAAACATCATATCTACTCTGACAGCAAGTGAAAGAGAGCACTCTGGAAAGTTCCTTCCGTTGAGAAAACGAATCTAAGAACTATTGTGATACTTAGAGTATTTTCACTCTGGTAAACTTGAAAGCACTTAGCTCAGCATCTTAATGTCTCTGTTTCTGTCTCTGTCAATCTCCGTTTCTGTCTTCTTAAGATTTTTAGTGCAGAATAGCTAAGCTAGAATTTCCAGTCTTCCCCTTGATAAGTACTCTTCTATTAAGTACTACAATGGAAGGTTGAAGTTGTACTGCTTAAGAAATGTGTCAGCAACAGCCTGTTATTTCTGCTTCTGCACTAGCTGGACTGCTTTCAAATTGTGTTACAGCAGAAAACTAAAGTGAGATTATTGATTATCTTCCAGTTTAGCTATTGTGCCCAAACTTAAAAACCTGCAATCTACTCCAGTTTCCTGCTTCTCTCAGCCTTTCAAACCAGAACTTCAAACTAGTTTCAGGTTTTTATGGTTAGAGCCACAGGTACCTTAGATATCATATATATATATATACTCCAAGTTCATGGAGTATATATGCTGCTAGAGTGAGCCCAGACTTGGTGGTCCCTGAATTCAGGGGTCTTTTCACTCTTCTCCAAGTGGTAATGAACTGGAGAGAATTCTGCTCTTTTGACTGGAGGTCTTCCTCTCTCAGCATGAACACTCTTTTAAAAACTATTTCAATCATCTGAGCTAAAAAGGAAAAAAAAAAAAAGAATGCTTTTAGTGAAGTTAAAGGCTTTGCTTAATTGCACCTTGTTTTGCTTATTTGTGTATTAACTGATGAGTAGCAAACATCAACTTCTATGAGTTAGAATATTTGGTATAATATAAAGAAGACCTCTGGGAGAGGTTATAGGGATGCTGCCTACTCCTTTAGCTTAATAAAATGGAAACAAATTGGGTCTTGGCCTTTAGGCAGGGGGATTATCAAGGTCACCCACCCATGATTGAGGACGTTGACCTTATGTCCCAATTCTTTTATTACAAAAGCAATCAGCTTTCTGCTGTTCTTTAAATAATATTATGAACTTTGTATCCAAATGTCCAGTAACTAAATGCAACTGTATGATACACCCATTTATGAAATTTGAGGGGAGTATTATTGATAAGGGATTTGAAATGCTTCTACACAAAACCATCTTAAAGATCCAGTACATAAAAAAAGTAAAAGTTTATCTAATTATTTCCCTGGACAAATATGGACAAAACTTATCTAGATATGGAAGGAAATTTACTATTAGGGCACCCATCGGAGGGTCATGTATTGCATGAATATTGAAATATGGAGCTAGTGATTCTATGAAAAGTAGCACCAGGGACATTCATCAGGAAGAAAAACATATTTATGCATTTGATTGAATAAAAGCATGTTCTGGAATGAGAAGAAAAGGACATAGTTTATATCTTTCCAAAATATACTTCTTTTTTTCTGTTGTGTTTTTGTTTTGCTTTTTGTTTCCACATATACATGAAATCACATGGTATTTGTTTTTTTCTCTCTGACTTATTTCACTTAGCATAATACCTTCTGGGTCCATCCATGTTGTCACAAATGGCAGGATTTTATTCTTTTTTATGGTTGAAATATATTCCATTGTATATATATATATACCACATCATCTTTATCTATTCATCTGTTGATGAACACTTAGATTGCTTCCATATCTTGGTTATTGGAAATGCTGCAATTAATTTAGGGATACATCTGTCTTTTTGAATTGGTGTTATGGTTTTTTTTCTAGTAGTGGAATTGGGAGGTCCTTCTTTGTCTCTTGTTATAGCCTTTGTTTTAAAGTATATTTTGTGTAATGTAAGTATTGCCACCCCAGATTTTTTTTTTTTTCATTTTCACTTGAATGAAATACCTTTTTCATCCCTTTACTTTCAGTCTCTATGTGTATTTCAGTCTGAAATGGGTCTCTTGTAGGCAGCATATGTACAGGTCTTGTTTTCTTTTCCATTCAGCCACCATATGTCTTTTGGTTGGAGAATTTATTCCATTTACATTCAAAGTAATTATTGATAGGTATGTAGTTTTTGTCATTTTATTATTCATATTTTTGCTCTGTTTTTTTTTTTTTTTTTAAAGAAGTCTCTTTAACACTTTTGTAATATGGGTTTGTTGGTGATGAACGCCTTTAGCTTCCTCTTGTCTGGAACAAAATACACTTCTGTCAGTATCAGCAAACTGATCTTTTCATCACATATTTTATTTAAGGTAAGAACATTTGGTCCTGTATTCTAAAACCACTTTTTCTTCATAAAGAACTGTATCAGTCAGCTTGGGCTGCTATGGGAAAATAACACAGACTTGTGGCTTAAGCAACAAAACTATGTATTTCTCATAGTTCTGGAGTCTGGGAAGTGGAAGATCAAGGTGCTGGCTGATTTGATTCAGGGGTGTGACTCTCTTTCTGGCTGATGGGGTGTTGCCTTCTTTCTGTGTCCTCACATCCAGGACTCTCTTCTTATCAGACTATGGTTTTATCAGATTAACCCTCCTATTTCCAGATACAGTCCCATTGGGGATTAGGGCTTGACCATATGAATTTTGTAGGAGACATATTTAGTTCATAGCAAAAACTTACTTCTGGATTTAAGTAGATAACTACAAAACAAAAGCATTTAGGTGTCAATTTTATTTACAGTCCTGGATGGACACTAAGATTTAGTTTATAAATTATATCCATCTGTCTCAGTGAAGAATGGCCCTTCACATTGCTTTAGCATGATGGAAAAGTTCAGAAAAGCGCATGTTGCCCCCAAATTTGTGGGCCTTCCCAATTAAATTTACTTCTTTTCCTTTAAACATTACTCCACAAGGGCCTGTAAATTATTTAAGAGCTGTTGATAACATTAGCATCAATGAATGTGTTACAGAACCCCTGGGCTGCTCCAGTTGAAAACAAACCCACGGGCTCTTTAGTTAGGGGCCCGATTGCCCGCCGCCAAAATTATAACTCTCAATACCAGAGTTTGGTGAAAAGAAAACGAATTGTTTATTTAATAGTTATATAGATTTAGTTATTTGCGGATTTCCGTTGTTAAGTCTTATGCTCTTTAAAACACCCACAAACACATATCCTTGCCTCCCCCCCTTCCAAACCAGGCTAGTTTTAGGGAAGTCAGAGAAACCGTTTCCCTACTTTCCCAACACAGTTCAGCTTTACCAGCAGCTGCCAATCATTCAATCTGATTGGGGAGGTCCTTTCTGTGCTGTGGTGCCCTCCAGCTCTCAATGCAGAACCACCTGGATTCTCAGCCTCCTTGCAAACTGCCTTCTTCCTGCAAACCGCGTGGATCTTCTCTCCTTCTCAGAACTGCATGGCGAGAGCCTCTTAAAGCAGACTGGAGACCCCTTCTCCAAGCCACGTGGAGAAGGCCCCTTCACCAAGCCACGTGGAGGGAGCACACGGGAGAGCGAGAGAGCGAGAGCCCGAGAGCGCGAGCGCGAGTGAGAGCCCGAGTCAGAGCGCCAGAGCGAGAGCCAGAGTGCCAGTGAGAGCCAGAGCCCGAACGAGAGCTTGAGAGACTCTGAGCTAAAATGTCTGCAGCTGCTTATATATCCCTGACTGCGTCATCTGACGCAGTGGGCGTTGCAAACAATTCTGACCATTCACAGAACCTTACGTAGGCTCTGTGTGCTTTCCATACCGTCCCCTGGTTCAAGACCCCTCCCATCTGCCTGAGGCTTTGGATGCATTAAAGCCATTTGCATAAGAAAGACAGTAGCCACCAGCCTCAGGCATGTGGAAGCATTTGAAAAGCTGCTTACTTCTCCCCATCCCCCAGCAGCAAACTCTGGGGATTTTTGGACTCCCCTGTTTCTGTAACAAATGGATCAGTTTCTCTGAAAGAACAGTGCATAGAGGTCATGGTAGGGGGTCAGGAAAGGGAGTGAGTTTAAGGCTCTGTGACGGGGAGCTGGCTAGAGATGAAAGCTGCCCTTAGAAGTCTGGGGGCAGATACCTAGCTCCAGGACACAAAGGAGGACAAGAAAAAGATGAAATAGAAGCCCAATCTTGAAATTGAGGGTATAGAAACAACATATAAATGCCTCCTACTCATTCTAGCCCTACAAAATGCTTGCACTAGACGTCCTTAATTTGTTTAGTTTTTCCAGTTAGTGATCTCTGACATTTTGATACACTTTTAATTTTAGAATACTTTTACATTTACAAAGTTGCAAAGATAATGCAGAGAATTTTTGTTTATCCCACACCCAATTTTTCTTGTATCGCTATGGTGCTTTTGTCACAATGGAGAAACATTGACACATTATTATTGATTATTATTGATTAAGCTTCACATTCTACTAAACTTTTACTAATTTCCTCCTAATATGCTTTTCCTGTTTGAGGATCCTCTCCAGGATATCATATTACATTTAGTTGTCATGTCTCCTTAGGCTTCCCTTGGCTGTGACAGTTTCCAGAGTTGCCTCGTTTTTAACCTTGACAGATTTGATGAGTATTGGTCAGGTGGTGTCTTTTAGAATATTCCTCAATTTGGGTTTGCTGATGTTTTCGTGTTAGGTAGACTGGAATGTTTTTTGGGGGAGCAACACCCATAGAGTTAAAGTGCCATTCTCATCACGTCTTATTAAGGCTGTCCACATGAGTTATTATTGTTGCTGTTGACCTTGATCACCTGATTTGTCAGCTTCCTCCCTGTAAGGTTACTCACTCCTTTCTGCATAATCTACTCTTTGAAAACAGGTCAAAGGGTGGAATATCTTTGACTTTATCAAATGAATGTGTTCAGCTCTTTTCTACTAACCTTCAACATTTAAGTCAATCTCAATTCTAATCCTAATTCTAACTCTAATGGGAAGATTTTGCCTAGAGATTATGCCACAAACTCCATTTACTATGTCTTTTACTCATTTTTGCTGTCAGCTGTAACTCTTAATTTTGCTTTTTTTTCTGTGGTGGGCACATGGCATTTAAAATTAAGATTAATGCCCTGGCTGGTGTGGCTCATTGGATTGAGTGTTGCCCTTCGAACCAAAAGGTCGTCACTTTGATTCCCAGTCAGGGCAAATGCCTGGGTTGTGGTCCAGGTCCCAGTTGGGGGTGTGCGAGAGGCAACCAATCAATGTCTTTCTTGCACATCGATGTTTTTCTCCCTCTCTTTCTGTCTTCCTTCCCCTCTCTAAAAATAAACAAACAAATAAATAAATAAAATCTTTAAAAAATACAATTAAGATTGAAAAAATTAATCAGCTATCCCCATGTTTCCATTTAATTTAAATGTTTGCCTAATAGCCTAAAAATTCAGTTCATGATCTAGAAATTATTTTTAAGCGCAGTGTTTGGTACCATGAATTTCTAACTTTGTTATTAAATTACAATATGATTTCACTGGCTGTGGATCCACGTGACTCATCTGAGAATTCCTCTGTGTGCTTGATAAACCGAGTGCAGTATGTTGCTTTGATTAAGAGTCAGAATGCACACTTCAGCAAAAAGTGAAAACCCCAAGTCAGTCAAACTGGCTGATGGAAACCAGGAGGTCGAATTATGAGATAAAGAAGAGAGAAGGTCAGTGAGCACACATTTAACAGTGGTAGAGAATGAAGAAAAGAGAATAAGAGTGTGTGGTGAGGCTGTTGGTTAGTGTTCTGTTAACAGAGAGGGCAATGGGGATCTGCTGATTATTATACATCGAAATGAATAACACACTGGGAAGAGTGTTCCAGGCATCATGGAGTAATTTGTTAAATCCCATTTTAAAGGGCATTAAATCATCTTAATGAATATTTAGAGAGTGTTCAGGAACATATCCTCAACTTTACTAAATTTAGTTTACAGTGTTCGTTCTGATTTTCTCTGAGATATAATTAATATTTTCTTGTTTTTCCATGTATAAAGTTATTTCATGTGCATTAACTCAAAAACCCCTTGAGAAAAAATCTGTGAGGTTAATTTTATAAGTAGTCCATTTTACAGGTGGGTACGGTGAAACTAAGGGAGGTTAAACAATTTATTTTGGATCACTTGTTCTGAAATAAAGAACCCAGAATTTCTGTTTGTTTCAATTCAAGTCAGTTGGTTTCAGTTAACACAGAGGGAGCAACCTCCACTACTAGGGACTGCTGAGCCAGAGGAAGTCTGCACGTGGGCCTCTAGACTGCAGCTTATGCTCAGATCCCCTGCAATCCACCTAAATCAAAGTCCACCTGAAGTCCTGCCAGTACTTTGTAGAGATTTCATTATTTGGATGACTAAGCTGGGTCTGTTTTGGGGGAGACTCACCCAAACTCAGGCCTAGGATTATTGACCGCAGCGCCCACTTCATGCCCATATTCCCTTAGACGAGTGGTTCTTAACCTGTGAGTAGCGACCCCTTTGGGGGTCGAACGACCCTTTCACAGGGGTTGCCTAAGACCATCGGAAAACACATATATAATTACATATTGTTTTTGTGATTAAGCACTATGCTTTAATTATGTTCAATTTGTAACAATGAAAATACATCCCGCATATCAGATATTTACATTACGATTCATAACAGTAGCAAAATTACAGTTATGAAGTAGCAACAAAAATAATTTTATGGTTGGGGGTCACCACAACATGAGGAACTGTATTAAAGGGTCACAGCATTAGAAAGGTTGAGAACCACTGCCTTAGACCTAGACAAGATTCTCTCGAGTATCTGCCTCCCTCTCTTTGACCTTGTTCTACTTTGCAATTAATCTCTCTGCTTCAGGCAAAAGGACTAAATTAGAGTTGAAGAAAAATGCATTTGTTCAGGTTTGCTTTTGCTTAGGAGAATTCTCTTCCACGGGCACTTTCTTGTCAATGAGTGTATCAGATTGGCTGTTTGAAAGATCCCCTAAACTAAAGACATAGGGCAAGGCTAGCTCATTTTAGAGGGGGGAGAACATCAACATTCAGTGCCATGGGGAGCCAGCTCTCGGAAGACAAAAGGAGGAGGAACAGGCTAGCCAGGGTGGACCAGGACAGTAAATTGCCTTCCGGGGCACCGGACGTAGAGTCTTAGAGGGGGAGGGACTGTCTGGGGAATAGGAGCAGAGGGTAGTACAAGTCTCCCCATGACCTATCTTCTCTCACCCCATTTTACCTGCCTGGCTCCATCACATTCATGGTGGTCTCTTACCTTCCACCTCCCTATGCTATCTTAGGTGTCAGAAACAGAACAAAGTTACCAGCTAGAGACCTTCCGATAGAATGACGAGCCAAGAACAGGCCAAGAAACTAGGAAATAGAGAAAGGAGAAGGGAGGAAATATGGGCACGGGGTGTTTTGCCCCTTTTGACATCTAATACAGTTTGCTTTTATACATTAAAATTTAAAATACACAAAGCATAAGCGGAGCTTTCCTTTTCAGTGGAGCTAACAGAGTAGAGGAAGGCAGCGGAAGCAGTAACGATGAACTTGACCTGGATTGCTAGATGGCACACATACTTTTTTTCTGTTGAAACTTTGCCATCCAGAACTTGTAGGCAGTTTGAACCCTCAGGGCAAAACTAGGCTGCATTGTAGTCCTCTAGAATATATTTTGTTATCTGGTTGCTTTATGAGCCATTTACTTGGCTTAAGACACTGTTAGGCTCAGAAGAGGGATTTTGGAATCTGTCCTAACTCAGCCCTGGAGTAGAATTACTTTTAATGTTATTTTAACAAGGAAAGTGAGCTTGAGTGGGGTAGATGATGACTTAGGTACCAGGTTGCTAAAAAAGAAAAAAAATCAGGTTATGACGATAGGTTCTTGGATGCTTTTGCCGCTTAAAATCTCACCTTAGAAATAAATGGCTTGCCTTTGTAGACTACAGTTTAATAATTTTTACCCATTTTAACTACTTGTTAACTATTTTAGTTTTAGAAATTATTATGCTAATTCTTCCAATGAAGTTTTTAGTCATTTTGGCTTGTGACAAAGATAGAATCTGCTGTTTTTCCTTTTAAAAATGCTCGCAAGGCTGCCTTCTCAGTTTCTGGCAGTGCGTCTAGTCACTTGGAAATCCTGGGGTGGCTCTGTTTTGCCTTTTAAAATATTTATATTAAAGTGACTTGCCAGGAAAAAGGAAAAGAAATCTGAAAAGTCAGGCAACATTCAGATTGCTGAAGCCTTGCTGGGGAGGGAAAGGGGTGGTTTTTTTGCCACAAGGTAATGAACTTGAGGTACCTGGAGAACAGAAAGTATTTCTCACAGTATTGGTGTTCTGGAGGTAGTGCTACTTTTTTTTTTTTTTGCTTAAGGTCAGAATGTATCGTTTTCATGTTTCTTGGCTCTTGAGTTTCAATTCACATTTTCAAGGTGATTGAAAAGTAGATTTTATTGGTTTTTAAAAACGTCAATTTTCATCAAAATATTAAAGTGAACGTGCTGTGTAGTTGATGGTATCCCAGGCTGTTTAGTGTCTGGTGGATGTGTTTCCCTCACAAGTTTGTTTGAAGACTTTCCATGGTCTTCCTGCTTTTATTTCGCCCATGGAAAAGGACCGAGGTGTTTATAGGTCATTGGTTTCCAGATGGCCCTCACGTCCTCGTGGACACTGTGGGCTCCTTATGAAAGGGGGCCACAGTTTGTATTTATTTTACTTGGTGCCTGAGATCTGGGGAGTGTTTATTGCCAGTAAAGAGGACTCATGCTGCTAAATTCTTCCTGCTTTTAGATTGAGGATCAGAAAGTGAGCTGGATGAGGACAGTTTGTCTCTACTGATGCACCTCTGAAACCTAGGACAGCATCTGGCACCCAGTAGGCACTCAGTGACTGCACACTGGAAGGACGTGTCGGCGTCTGATGTGCTGTATGTCAGCTATTAGGAAAAGCAGGGTGCTACATACACAGTCAAGGTGTCCTGTCCAGAGGGCAGAAGGAACTCCAGCAGGAAGATTTTAGATGGTTCTCTTCCGTTGGTTTGGCAACTAGATGATTCTTCCAACTTTCAGAATAGACCAAGAGTCCTGCAGCGTTGGCTTTGCGCCCCTCCCCCCACTCCTGCATCCACACTGCTGTTGTCTTGCTTCACCATCACTTTAGGAAAAGAGAGAACAATTTTGAATAGGTACATGTCCCTTTAAAACAGCACCAGGCACATAATAAGCACTATATAAAGTAAAGCTTAGGCATTATTGTTATGATATTACTGATGTTTCCACATTTTTTCTATCGAGTTTTAAAAAATTAAAAATAGATAAATTTTAAATTTTACTAAATTTTGTTCAATTCCTTCTCAGCATTAATGAAGAATGTAAGATTTCTCTCTTTTTATTTCAATATAATACGAAGAATTACATTGACTTATTTTCTAACATTGAACAGCCTTTGCACACTTGTCGTGAGCCCCGTTGTGTTACACAATTGGGCTTGCACATCTTTGAGATTTTTGCATTGGGATCATAGTGAAATTTTTCTGCATTCCCTATCTACATGGGTGTGTTGTCTTTGTCAGAAGTTGGTGTGGATGTTATGCTAGTTCCCTAGAAAGAACCAAGAGCTTCCCTTACTTTTCTATGTGCATTATAAATAGCACTGAAATTATCTGTTCCTTTAATAATTTGTGGGATTCACAAGTCTGGTGTATTTCAGGAAGGGTTATTCTTTGAAAGTGTAAGTCAATTTTATTTGTGGTAATTGGTAATGTATAAAATCATCCATTCATTTCAGTTTTTACATTTAATATAATATTTTTGAGCCAAGAAGTTTTTCTCATTTATATATTCCATGGATAATTTGGGGTTACTTCTCTTTTTTTCCTTCTTGATTTTGGTTAGTTAAGCATTTATCTCATTTATGGCCCTTAGATTTTTTGACTTGAAAAACTCTTTGTTTCCAATTTATTAATACAAGAAGTTTAGGTTGTGAATTTTTCCCTGAGCCCATTACAGCTCTATCCTAGAATTCTGATAGAGCATTCCATTTTCACTATTTTCTGCATATTCTGTATTCTTGGTTTTGATTTTATCTTTGGCACTAAGTTTCTTTTAGAGAATTAAAATTTTCAGATAGTAGGGTCCCTTGATTTTATGGTTTTGTCATAGGTTTTATTCTTATTGTATTATGAACAGAATCTATTTCATTTTTGTTTTTATAATTGATTGAGGCTTTATTTACCTATTTAGTGGTCAATATATTCCATGAAGACTTGTAAAGACATTACATTCTCTATTATAAGATATGGAATTCCATTTATATAACACTTAGAACAGCTTTGTGATTGTATTTTTATTTCTTGTTTAAGTGGTTCTTTGGAAGAAAGAGATATTTTACATTTCAGTGCTTAATAATTCTTATACTTTTGTGTTTCATGTAAGTTTTGCTATATAAATGATGATGCCATATTTATAACTGTTAGTTGCTCATTGTGTATTGCACTGACTATAGTTTTCAAGGAGCTTTTTCTTACTGGATGCTAATTGCTTTGAAATCAATGTAACTGAAATTAAGATAAAAATTCCTGAGTTTTTATTGGTACTCACCTGGCATGCCTTTGCTCAACCTTTTATTTTCAACTTTTCTGATTCACTTTAAGTGTTTCTTGCATAAAGCACACCATTTTCCCCGCTTTGGGAACCAACCTGGGGGTGATTTTTAATATAATGCAAATATATTTACATAATGTATTTTACTCTTAAATCTGTAATCATATTTTATGTTTTTATTTCTTAATTTTTTATTACATGGTCTTAGTTTAATTGTATGTTTTTCCACTGTTATTTAGAGAGTACTTATCTTTCTGGTTGTAACTCATTTAGTGATAACTTTTGTAACTAGTTTCATAGTTCTATTTATTTAATTACATTTATTTAGGCAGTGTATTTGTGCTCCTAAAACCTATCAAGAGATAAACATAATTCCACTTATTTTTACCTTTTATTACTTCCTTCTGGTACCTAATTTAAGTTGATTATACTATATATTTTTAGCTATTCTCTATTTACCTTTATATTTTAATATACTTACTTTACTTTTCCTTTTCTTCTACCAGATTTGAGTTTTATGTTTTTACCCTATTATTGCACTTTGTCACTTCTTCACTTCTCTTCCTGTGTGCTGTTCAAGTTTAGTTAACAGTTTCTACATCGTCATAGTACATGCTATTGCCACTCTATTCTACAGCCATAGTTTTCACAGTGGCTTTAATTCTCGTTCTTTGGTTAAATGCATTGAGCAGTCACTGTTAGTCATTTTGCTAATGTTTTTTATTTGTCTATTGACTTTTTTCAGCTGAGGTTTTTAGAGGTCTTCTGCCATGTCTTAATATTGAATGTTGCCGGGGAGAAGCCCAAGATTAGCCATTGTCTTTAAGCCCTTCAAGATAAATTTATCTCTTTGTCCTAGCTGAATGCCCAAAGGATTTTTCTTTATTGTTCAAGTCCATTAACTTCATGTTTATTGTTATATATCGAGTTTATTTCTGGTACCTGATAGGCACTTTCAATCTGTTTCATGTATTTCTTAAACATTTTCTTGTATTATCTCTGCTCCCCCTCCCCCCCTTTCCTTTTTGCTCTTTTCTTGTTCTGGATCACCATTTATGCAAATACAGTACCTCTTGTCTAATTGCTACCACTTTCTTTCTTGAGTTTTTTTAAAGAGCACATTTTATTTATCATCTTCCTTAACTTACAGAGAAGGAACTGAGGTGTAGTAAGAGACAGGGCTGGCTAGAATTCAAAACCAGGTCTGCTTCCCTCTGTCTTTTTAGGGAGTCCCTTTTTTTTCTATGGAATATCTTTCCCAGATTGCCCTCCCCCCTTCTCTGTTAACCCCCCTCATTGTCTCTTTCTCTCTCTCTCCCTCACTCCCCTACCTCCTCCTCTCTCCCTCTGTGGTTTCTCTCTCCTTTCCTTCTTCCTTCTTTCTTACTGTCTTTGATATGCTTTCCCATATCTTTGCACTGGGGAACATGTTCCACATAAAAATGTAGCCAGTTGGGGGCAGGAGGTGGTGATGGGGAGGGAGATGACACAATTATCATATGATTCACTCATTTTTGGCATTTTTTTTAGTAGACATGAAAACCACCAAACCATTGCCAGCTATGTAATAGTTACTCTTCATCTATTTCAAGATTTAAATATTTTTAACCATGTTTTCTCTTTGATCTCATTTCTAAAGAGATACTATTATTTATATTTTCTTTTGAACTCCCTTGTGGATCCAAAAACTATACATGATATTTGTAAAACACTATACATGGCCAATAGGGTGGGGAAGGATCAATCTCGTTTTATTTGTCAGTTTACGTTTCAGTAATGTACTTGATTTTATACACAGCTTTCTAATTCATGTTCAGTTTCTGGTCCACTAACTCCTAGATCTACTTCAGACATGCCTGCCCTCATTCTCTATGTTACACTGTGTCATTAGCTTATCCTCTGTGAATGAGCCAGCAGAGGTTCCTTTTGCATCTCATCTTGTTTGTTTCCGATCACCTCAGCGTTTAACAGTGTCATCCAAATTCATACGGTCTCCAGTTTGGTTAAAGGCCCAAAGCTATTAAGTTTATATACTGTAGCAATGTGCAGTCACTGATATAAAGATTATAAAATGTACTAAACCAGGATATATCTCTAAATTTACCCAAAGCTATAATGAATAGTTTAAAAAGTGAATTTATTGGTTGTAGTTATAAAATTAATGTATGCTTAGAGTAGGAAATTTGAAAATTGTGTGTGTGTGTTTGTATGTCAGACATATTTGTATCTGCAATATACAAAGATTGCTTAGCATGACCTTGATTTTCCTTGAGTATATACACGCATACAATTTTATTCAACTGTAGTCAAGCTTAGTATACCTCAAATTTAATACCAAGTTTATCTTTTTGTATTGTTCTTACTTCATTTTTGTAAATATTTATTATATATGGTTTTTGTAATGGTTACATAATTCTTAATTAAAAGGATATACCAGAATATATACAGTCACTCCTTTACTTTTGAAAATTTTTGTGTCATCAAATTTTTGTCCATATTTATAACTATTTCATTAAGATAAGGTCTGAGTAGAGTTAATAGGTGAAAAAGCATGAGGATTTTTTGGTGCCTTTTTTGATTTGTTTTTGAAGTGTTTTATTATGAAATACTCTATGTATAAAACACAAGCATGAGCATTTTTCTGGTTCAAGATATAATCTGAGCTTAGTTATGAGAGTGGCTGTGCTGTTTTACACTCCCACCAGGAGAGTATTTGAGGTTGCCTTCTCATGCCATCCTCAGCGTTTATTAAATTTTGCTGTTTATTTGTCTTTTTAATCAACAGAGTTGAGTACATTGCCATGTTTATTAGTTAGCCATTTGTATTTGTTTTATGAATTATCTAAAGAGATTATTTTGTTCATTTCACTGTTAGAGTATTCAAGTTTTGCTTATTTCCTTTAAGAATATTCTAAATATTTTGACATTTTTCATATTTTTGCAAATATGTGTATGTGTGTCTGTCTATGTATGTTGCAGTTTTTTGTTCCTATTTAGGTAAATTAGTTAGCTAGTGTTGGATAACAAAACCCTCAAATGCTGTAGCTTACAACAGTAGTCCTTTGTTATTGTTTGTTAGTCTCTGGGTAGTCTGTGTGGTCTTCTGTTCTTGGATTCTCTCATGCCTCTGTGGTCAGCTGTAGGGTATGGAGATGCTTCTGTGGATCTTAGCTGAGACCTCTACATTTTGAGCATCGGCAGGCTTGCTGAAGTCTGACCTGGACTGGACAACTGGGCTCTCCCTCCTCCAGGCTGGTTTGGCTTATTCAAATGGCAGGGTTCCAAGAAAGGCTTGGAACTGGTACGCAGCCATTTCTAACATCTTTACTGGTAAAAGCAAGTCACAGAACCGGACCAGATTTCATGGGATGGTGAAACAGACGCTTACCTCTCAGTGGAAGGAACTGCAAAATACAAAAGGCATGGATATATGAGGACTGAATAATTGTGGCCATTCTTTCAATTTTTCCACAGTCGGTAGTTAGTTATGTTTTTTTTTAACCTGGATTCTTTTAGGATATTTCTTCATGTTTTTATTTCAATAGTATTTTTCTAGGACATATTTAAGAGACATTTCAAAAACTAATTTACTCTTTTTAAGTACAAGAAAGTTTTATTCAGCATGTCTTTGATTATTGCATGTATTCCTATTGTCCATGTTAATATTGATTGCTTGCTCCAGTGTGAATTTTGGTTCTCCAATTATATTTTATTATTTCCTTGCAATTATTTATCATTATCTGTATTGCATCTAGTTGTGTTTCTGTGTGTTCTTGACTTTTCATCTGAGGATTTTCTCTCCTTTTTAACTTTCTACTTCTAGTTCTTACAGGGCATACCTTTTTTTTTTTTTTCATATTTCTGAAGCTTTGAAGAAGTCTTTTAAAATGTTCTTTGGGTTCTGTTAATAAAACATCAGCTGATGCACTTTTGGTCTCCAGGCTAACACTCCACACTATCTTGTTCTCTTATACTCAATAGAAATCATGCATACTAAAAAACTCTTTATTTGCCTGACGTTAAAACTTTTCCACATCCAAGTACTTTGATTATTAAAAAAAATTCTCCTTATGCAAGTATATTTCCATGTATAAACGTTCCATCATAGATTGTCATTAGTTCTGGCAATCCAGGCATTGTAAGAGGGTTATAATGACCACTTTAAGGAGGAAGAAGCTGAAGATGGATGTGAAGTGGAAGCCTCTAGACC
Organism: Furipterus horrens; assembly: GCF_987537825.1. Taxonomy (NCBI): domain Eukaryota; kingdom Metazoa; phylum Chordata; class Mammalia; order Chiroptera; family Furipteridae; genus Furipterus; species Furipterus horrens. The sequence goes on from NW_028327175.1 coordinate 23,624,041, forward strand.
GGTAAGGAATGAAGCCCTGAAATAGTACTCAGTTGGACTGGTGAGGCACACACAACTGGACTGAGATTGATAAAATTAGAGTGGGAGGAATGTACGTAGATGGCTGCTCACCACGCTTTGCCTCTTCTTCTCAGCCTTTTAATTGTTTCTGCTCATTATTTCTGCTCTTTGGCCATTTAAACCCCTGGGGAACAACTCATTTTATACTTGGTTCTGCACATAGCAACAAACCTGCTCAGTAGGCAAGAGGAAGAGCTGCCCCTACCGTATCCTCTCACATCACCTGGGCAGCCTCCCTAGCCTCAGTCCAGGACGCTGGAGCTCTTGCCTGGGGCTCTGGATCACGGATGAAAGGAATCCTCTGGCTGGCTCTGGGCTACATTCCAGGACTGTAGACAGTGTCTTGTCTTGGCTTCTGTTTTCTGTTCTTTCTAGTAAACTTAACCCTACCTCAAAGCATCTGTGACTTAATTATTGTGTCTTTCCTTTAAATGGTACCACATCACCACTATTTAATGTCTCAGATCAGAAGTTGGCAGCAGTTAGTACTGAGTAGGTATTCAGGGAAAAAAAGGACATGTATTTCAATTGCTAAGCAGAAAGTAAATTAATCTTTCTTTTTGAGCTGTCCTTTGTGAAATGGCAATGTTCCCAGAATATCTGAGCTGGAAAAGATCTGAGAGGTCATGTAGTTCAACTGGAGGAAACTGAGCCCCAGAGAGGTTGGACTGACTCATTCATGATTCCAGAGTGGGTAATTGAAAGAAAGAATTCATGCACAGATTCCCCTCAATCTGCTGCGTTTTTATTCCTTATCTTTCCCCAGTTCTTCACACTGCTTTGCTGACATTACATTTTGATTTAGATTGTATTTTTTTCTTACCTTTCTACTAGGAGGGTCCAATTTTTTTAACTCTTCTGCTAATATAATTACACATTTATATATTTTTTATATTTAAAAATGAAAATAACAAATAACAAAATGAATTTCACTATTTTCTGCTTCCATTTCTCTGTAGAAGGCAATTCTAATGGGATTATGTTACTGCTTAGTGAACCGACTACCTTACTGAATGCTGTTTCTTTTATAATGACTTTTCTTTCTTCCTTACAAATGAATTAGGGGTTATTGGCATTAAGATTTGACTTATGAGCTCTTTAAAAAGAATGACTTTCAACTCTTTTAGTACTTGCCTTAATATTATGTGTAGATTTATGTAAATGTACTCCTCCCTTCTGTCTACTTCTTCAGGCTATCCTCTTTTAAATGGCATAGTCAAGGTACTGCTGGCTTTAGAATGTATTTTAAAGGCATGTGTAAATATTCAATATTGTTTCATTATTTAAACTGAGGGAACTATTAGGTCATATTTGCTTGGTAAATTAACATGAGCCTTCAGCATATGGATTAAAATAAATTTTGGCAGATAAGAAAAAACTTAGGAAGTGAATTCCATTGAGAATGGACAATGTGCCTACAATATAAACATATCTGGACTGTCAGCTTATGGTTTGATCTCTGGCAGTGATACAAGGTTAATTTGTTGTGACAATGATTGTCTTCTGTCCTAAAATTTGCAAAGTAAGTTAGAAGTTTACCTTAGGCATTTCTGACTTCCTTTAATAATGTGCTCTTCATTGTTTTCACCTATGAAATTGTTGCTGTCTTTTGCCCTTTTATGTCTAGAGCTTTCATATATATCATCATCAGGAGATTTTTTTTTTAAACCTGAACCCAATGATGTTTTATTTTCCAAAGAGTGATTTGTCCTCTATTTTTGCACCCAGCACATTCTATAACAGCCCACAGCTCTACAGAAACCTGTAAAACAACAAAACTATATTTATAATTCCCAAATATCACTAGCACAGTATTTTATACCACAGTGTCCTAATTTGTGAGTGTATTTAGCATAGCAGAAGTATCAAGTTCAACAGCTGTGCACACTTTATCTTACTGAAATTCTCATGATCTTCATTGATTAAAAGCATGGCTCAGTGGCTAATAAATGGTTAACAAAAACATGAGCACACATTTAATGTGTATGTCTGTTTGTCACCTAGAATTTATGATACTTCTACCCACACAGTGGTTAATATGAATTGTTAGCTGAGAAGTGGACCATATTTCTAAAATTGAATCTGTATATAATGATTGAATTTATTAAAATGCAATACTACCTGTAGGTAGACAAAATCTTAGGGCAATAATTATCTCTTATTTTTTTCTGAAATTGGTGGAATAGTTTCTCTCTATTAATTTCCTAGGAAATATATCTTGAAATGTCAAAAATGGGAAGACATGGAAAGTTTAATTATATCCATTTTGTATTTCATAGCAGACATTTGACTGCATACCATTTTTTTCCATTTTGATTTGTCCTTCTTTTGGTCCTCATCTCACTAATAGGCATTCCTCACTCTGGTGACAACATATCCCCAGTCCTGTGTAAAGATAAAAGTAAGTTGGGACAGCTGTCACAAAATGACCTCAAACAAAAAAATCATATAACTCATTGAAATGGATATCAACTGGAAATTACTGTTTTTCTATCAAAACACCTGAAAATAAACACAAGAAAGATATGAACATATATCTTAATCAATTCTGCAGTTAACTTTTATCAAGTGTTTTTCTGGAATTGCTGAAACAGTGTAGAAACTAAGTATTGTTGAGCCAGCAAGTTGTTTGAAAGATAACTTACTCTATTAAGGTGTAACGGGACTATAAAATAACTTTTAAAAATATTTTAAATATATTTATTTGGACATCTTATATTAAGTAAAATTAAATCTGGCATAGCTACTTTAGCATAAACCACTTGGCTTAAAAAATAAAGAATTTTTCCCCATTGGGTACTGTGACTTTAAAATTTTATTTTAATATGTTACTTTATAGAAAAAAAATGGAAGGTCCAAACTATATGCTAGAAGAAGCTTTCCTGAGCAGTGCCCAGAAAATATAACCAAAGAAACCCTGGTAATAGTATGAAGATGATAGAAAACATTCTCAGCTATTCCACAACTTTAGAAAATCTACAAATGTCTTTGGATAGCCCAATGTTCACTGTTAGATTGTAAGACATCTGACCCTTCAAAAATGAAAAAAAGTATTGTGCCAAGGTAAGCAACAGAGTAGCAGCTCATGTCACTTACATGTCCATTTCATGAACTGTGGTGGTTCTAAATTCTAGGTTGCTGCATAAAAGACTGAACGATGGTATTAGAATTAGAGACATTCAGCAGTAAGCTCATTTTCTAATCAACCCCTGCCAATCAAGGGTTAATGGGACTTAAAAATATTGAAAGGGAGATCTTACATACAAAATGAGAGTGACAAATTCGAAAATGGGAAGAACTGGGCACAAGTGAATATCTCAGGTTTAAATATATGTCAGGAATTGATGTTTTATGAATTACCTGTATGAACAGATGACAAAGCTTGCTCATGTTTTTAATCCAAAATTTTGAATATCCTATTAGTTTTCTTACGGACTTTGAAATACACATTTGAAGTGATGTGTTCCCTCTCTCTCTCTCTCTCTCTCTCTCTCTCTCACACACACACACACACACACACACACACACCATTTGGTATATGACTCTAAAACTTAAAATTCATCCCAAGGACATTATTATTTCTTTGGTTAGGGCACATTTTCCCACACTACCTTCTCTAAAAGATATTATATCCCCAGACCATCCTAGCTTAGAATTACTTAGGTGGTTACATCAAATGCATCACTTCCTATTTCTGCTTTCTATAGTGGGCCCCCAAATGTCTTCAAACCCTTTCTGTCCATTTCTGGGTATCCTCAGGGCTATCTTAGTGGGCTTGAGTATGCCTTGGCAGCTAATATGCTGTTCAGCAATTTGCAGAGCTGTGAAGGAGTTCCCAGCCACTGCCTCTTGTGCCCATATTTGAACTCCCTGTGGACAGGTGCTGTCCCTATGAACCCTTTCACCTGCAGAGGTGTGAGTACCACTTAGTCAGTCACTAGAGACCTACAAATAGCCAAGCTGCATTGTACCTTGAGTCACAGTAGGGGCAACACTTCACCTGATAGTGCTACTGTGTGTCTTGGTGTCTTAGAGACATTTCAATAAAGATAGTTTTAGCTTTATTATTTACATGTAACCTGTATCAGGTCTTGTATGGAACAGATAGATTGCTCAACAGGTTTCGCAGGTAGTACAAGCAGGATTGAGACAACTCACAGGTATTAGACACCTTGATGTGAGGGGAAAGCTGGAGAGTTTCTGGACACTGTTGAGAGCTGTAACTGAGGAAAAGGAGATAAACTAGGCTGGAGAAGAATGTAGCCACTGCTAAGTTCATAGGAATGGAGGGAGCAGGGGAGCAGATGCCTCCACTTTCCTTTCTCTCTCTGACTTTCTGCAAGCCCCTCCCATTGGCCCCATCCAACCAGAAGCCAGAGGGCAGTGGAGCTAATGTTTTATTAAAAAACAAACAAGACAGGAAAAGACAGAAATGAGACCTGGAGAGCCAAATGAAGAGTCTTTGACACACAGCCTTTCACTCTCTTCCCTTTCCCCATGCCGCACTTAGACATGAATCCTAGGAGCTGGGTTGGAGTTGAGTCCATGTAGAAATCTGCAAAGTGGATACATTGCCACATTCAGAACAGTTTCTCTTCTCTGTGGAACAATGACAAATTGTAATTGTCACACTTGAGTCCTTGTCCGGAAGGCTGGCTGATCATGCAAATAAACTGCTATGTTGGCCCAGACATTTTACTAGACTGCCCAGACATACCTTGTATTAGTCAAAAGAGGTTAGACTGTAATCTGGAGGCAAACCCCAAAATCTCAGTGGCTTAACCCAACAGAGAGTATCAGTTGCTCACATTCTAGTCCAATATGGATAAAGTCCCTTCTTCCATTGGAGATAAACTGTCTGCAACACATGGTCTTCAGGAACTGGAGGAAGAGACAGAATCACATAAAATGACCTTATGGCTTGGCCTGGCATGGCTGACATCTGGTCACTCACATCCTGTTGATCACTTGGTCACATGGCTCCAACCTAAACACAAAGAAAAGCGAGATGTTCAAAGAGTATAAACAGTCTCTGTTCGGTGCCTGAATGCCATCAATGAACATTACTTAGAGTGAGCTGGACTCCTTAACACATGTTAATTGAACACTCACGCCCCATGTTTGTACATATTCATTAATTCCCATTGTCCTACGAATTTCCATCATACCCTGTGAAACTTGAATATTTAAACAGTTACTCTAGATATGCTGCCCTAATTATCTAGTATTTAATTATGTGAGACTTTAATTATCTCCATTATTTATTACTTGGAAGAACCATTGGAGGTGCTATTTATTTTTTACTGAGTTGAGATGATCTAAGTAGATAGATTTATGTTGTTACTAAAGATTTACAGCCCTTCAAAAATATACCTTCAACTTTAATGTTTTAATCAAGTTATTAACTTGACTCTATGGAATGTCTAAAAGTAGATGCTAACCAAAGCAGGACTTTTAAAGATGGCATATCATAAGGTAAGAAAAATGAATTGTATTATGGTGAACAGTTAAGATAGTGAATTGATTTAATGTCAGTGTTTACTAGAATCTTAACTCTGTGATTAGAATCATAACTCTACATGCTCTATTATATGAGATATTTTGAAGTATTTGAAACCAAATATTTAAGACCAAAGACAGAGGACCAGAATATATCATTAAGCTTTCCTTGCCTTAGTACAATGATAAGAACAGGATTTATGGAACTTGAACCATGTGCCATCCCAGTTCTAGGATAGTTACATGTGTTATCCTCAATCCACAAAACAGAAGCTTTACCTGTGTTTAATATCCAGGTTGGCTTTTGTGTCCAGTGCTCAGTTGGAACGTCAGATGGTCATGAATATGCTATCAGCAGTGTTCCAAAGAATGAGCAGTTGGCAGTGCCATTCTCACGCATGTTGCATTTCAGCTTAATGTGACATATCACAATTATCAGGCCTGTGGAGTTGAGAGTACAGATTATAATACTTGGTTTAAACTCCACTTTACCATCACATAATTGACAAGAGGCTGAAAAATATTCCTGCAAAGAAACCTCCGATCGAAGGCAATTATAGTAATGCGAACATAATCAAACAGTAAGAACATGGCTGACCTGGCATTTTTCATACTGGTGTAGCTATGTTTCCTCAAAAAAAAACCTGACAAATCTCAGATCTGCCAAAAGTCAGCCAAAACCTTAGAAATGATTAAGAGATTATTAGAAATGTGGGTTTTTATCTTCTATTGTTAATTATAGATCTTTCTCCAAAGTGTATTGTATTTGACAAATAAAGTAATGATTGTGTAAATCCCTGGATCAGAAATGTATGCTCTAAGACTTTCCTGGGCCACCACTGGATATTGTAAATTTTCAAGGAAAATACAGTGCCATCTGTAGGGCAAAGGGTGAATTTAGCTTGAGGTAGCTCAGGGTTTCAGGTTTCAACATTAGATCTCAAATATTCCTTTTGATATTATACTTCTGTGAAGCCAGGTTTTCAGTGTTTGCTCTGATGAAATGAAGATCAAGGTGGAACAGGGAATGGAGGTGGTAACATCTTAGCTGAGTCCAAGATTTGAGGAGCTGTGCAGTGCCTAACAGGGTCACATGTCTCATTACACGTAATTGTGGTAATTTAATAATGACATTTATGTATGTTTTTTAAATGGCTACTAATTTGTTAGGAAATAAGTATTCTGAAATTGTCTGAATTCAACTACTTAATAAACAAAACTGTAAGGTTTTTTTTTGTTTGTTTGTTTGTTTTTTTGCCTAAGAGCAGTGTGAGAAAATTTACTGTGACACTAAGGACTTCATGAACCAAGAAAATTTGGGAACCTCAACTGTAAACGCATAAATACCAAGACCCTTTCAAACTGTAATATGCAAATTAGGGAGACAAATCTACATTGTTTCTGAAAGATAGTTTCAAAACACATTTAATCAGGGCATACGATTTTTATTGATGTACCTTGAATTTTTTGAAGATATGCCCTACTTAAATGTGTTTTGAAACTATCTTCAGAAACACCGTAGGAGATTTGTCTCCATAATTTGCATATTACGTTTTGAAAGGGTCTTGGTATTTATGGGTTTGTAACATGGTTTACACATGATCTGACTTAACTAAAGAGAATTTCTGGCTGTTCTATGGAGAAGAGACCATAGAGAGGCAAAGTAGAAGTTCAGTGACCAGCTTGGAGGCTATTGCAATAATCTGAATGAGACTTGATGGTGACTTGGACTGGAGTGGTGGCAGTGAGGTAGGTAGTGAGAAGTAGCCACATTGGAGATATGCATTGAAGGCCTTCCTCTGCTTCTTCTCTCTGTCACCTTGAGTGAAAGCTCCTTGTGGGCAAAAATTACTTCATTTTGCCTAGTGTCCTCGGCACTGGACCATGGCTGACACTTGGTAGAAGTTCAATACATATGTATTGAATGAATGAATGAGTAAATGAATCTGTTGTACTTTAGATTTACAAGGTGAACATTCGGAAACAAAGAGTCCTATTCTCAGAAACGCCATAGGGGACCCTGCTTTTTCCGAGCTGCTCATGGCATGCTGTGCAGATGCAGGTTTCTGCTTATGCGATCTTTGAGCTCGTTGTCCTTGGACTGGCTGCCAGGATGGGAGTGTCCTTGAGTTAAGCACTTAGCAGCATATGTATGGACATAAAGCCTAGGGGACTCCATTTGTGAGAGGTTACTTAGGAATGCATTTTAAACTAGTTCATTTTACTTCATTGCATTCTGCATGTTTATTTGAATCTGTGGGTTGAATTTTTATTACTATAAATAGAAGTAATAAAATACAGAGGCTTGGGTTGTTCTGCCTTAGAGGAATAATTGGTGGAATAAACTCAGAATTTGAGGATTCTTAAATGGCATTGTCAGCACATCAGGAAGCAAAATTGTTTTGTTGGCTGATAGGACTTCAGTATCCCAAATGTATAGTGTTCATGAATAAGCATACTTTAGCATCTTAAAATTTTCAGTGCTTCCAATCTTCAAGGCCCTGGGAATTTGGAAGAATTAAAGTCAGATTTTTTACAACTCCTGCTTGGAATGCCAGGGTGATGCTTCCTGCATGATCTCTTTCTTCCTGGTACAATGCTCAACAGCTCAAAGTTTTTGCTCCTTGGTTGTTTCTTAGCTTTCCAACTCTTTGGTGTCTCCTCTCTGTTGCATTATTCCCAACAGTGGTTGCTTAGACTTCAGTAGTCCCTCTCCCAATCTAAGAAACAGAAGAGAAAAAGCAAAAAGCTAACAAACAGAAGTTCCCTTGACACATCCAGCCACTGCTACTTCTTTTTTTTTTTTTTCCGAGCCATACTCCTGTGACCTGTGAACAACATGGGTTTGAATTTACAGGTCCTTTTATATGCAGATTTTTAAAAATCTTGTAAATATTGTAAATATAGTAAATATTCTTTTTTATGATGTTCTTAATAACATTTCCCCTAACTTACTTTGTTGTAAGAATATAGTACATAGCACATGTAGCTTAAAAAATATGTGTTAATCATCTGCTTATGTTATCAGTAATATTTCTGGTCAAAAGTAGGTTATTAGTAGTTAAGTTTTGAGAAAGTCAAATGTTATATGCAGATTTTCAGCTGAATGGGGTGTTGGCACCCCTACGCCCCTTGTTCTAGAGTAAACTGTGTTGCCCACACTTAACTCTTTCCACCTCCTTAATCCCTGTCATTTTCAACCCACTCTAAGCTCGCTTCTGCCTGTTACGTTGCTGAAATTGTACTTGCTAATACTAACCGTGGCCTGGGAGAGGGGTCTTCAATGTCTCAGACAGGACACAGCGGGTAATGTCCTCCTTTTCATTCCTATCTCCCAGGTTCCCCTGAACTCTGACTGCTCTGTTTTGTTTTGATTTTTATCATGTTTCTTCCTTCTCTGGTACTTCTTTCCTGCTGCTCATAAATCCAGCAACCTACCTGATATCGTCACTTAAATGTTTAATGGGAATTTCAAACTAACTGTCTAGCCCAGGCCAGGTGGCTCAGTTGGTTGAGCATTGTCTCATACTCCGAAAGGTTGTGGGTTTGATTCTTGGTCAGGGCATGTAAGGGAGGCAACCAACTGATGCTTCTAACATCAATGTTTCACTTTCTCTTTCTAAAATCAATAAAATCAATAAAAACATATCATTAGGTGAGGATTAAACAAAGCAAGAAAAGCTAAAGGTCTAGAGCAGAACTCTTGGGCTTCCCCCTCATACCTCTTTCTCCTCTCATTTCCCCATCTCAGTGGACCACATCTCCATTCACTTACCTTCTCCAGCCACCATTTGGCCAAAGTAATGACCACCTTTTATTTGAACCTGAAATGGATTTTTTACTTCTCCCCTTATCAGGTCCATTCTCTATACAGTGAAGGAAACATTACCTCCTGCCTTAAAACCTTTAGTGGCTGGTTCTCCCATGAGCTTGGGAGAAAACTTCACTCTTAAAAGGATGCACAGGCTCTGCCCAATCCAGGTCATACTTGTGTCTTTGAGCTCATTTCATGTCACTGGGTCTTTCACCTGCCACGTTCTTTCTACACTTCGAAATGTTCCTGAGAATTGGCATAATGCTCTTCCCTTTGCCAGGCACACCTGTCCCCCTGTTCTTCTGCTCATGCTTACCCATCCTGCAGGTCTCAGGATAAAGTGCCTTTTCATCAGCGGGGCCTCAATGAGTTCTCTCTGCTTTCCTTCTTCAAACAGCCAGTGCTTTCTCATAGTACTCGTCACAATTTATAGTCGCATGCCATCTTCCTCAGTGCCATTTTTGGTCTAATGTTCATGCCTTCTGCTAGTCTGTAAGTTCCACGTGAGGAGGAACTTGCCTGCTTTTCACCAACATATGTCTAGCGGCAGGCGCAGAGTGAGCACTAAGTTACAGGATGGATGAGTGAGTTTTATTTCTTTATTTCAGAAAGCAATTGAGTTCAAAGAGAGTAGTTAACCAGTTCCTTTGGGCCTATGGCTTTCTTGAGGGGCCAAGTCCAAGTGCGGGTGTGCCTGTGCTCCGCTGCTATGTGTAGGGCACTTTCTGTGTGGATGTTGTGTTTTGCAGACGTATAGGTGAAAGTTAGCTCAGGAATGCAAAAGGAAGAAGCGAGCCATGAAGCAGCTTTACCCAAATGAAGCAATTTAAGAAAAATTTACACCGTTTTATCAGATGGCTTTAAGAGGTTAGTGAATAAGTATACCGAGTAGGTGCATACTAAGGAATAAATAATTCACAGCCTCCCAAGGAAGCCATATTATAGCACAGCTGATTCAGTCATATTTTATTCATCTCCGTATGGGAGAAAATCAATTTGAGAAAATTTCCAGAGCAATCCTGGGGCTTAGCTACCCCCTCCTCTGTGTGTCAAGTTAGGTGGTTCTTTTCAGATGGCACAGTTGCAGGACTCCTCCTTTCTCTTGCTCTTATTTCTCCTTTGGTAAATTCTTCACTGTTGTTACTACTGCAGTGTTTATGCATCTGCCCTTCTCAGTGCATTTCTTTCTTGGAATTTAAATAATCCCTTTGAGGTTCTAATTGCCAGAATGACATTATGTGAGAGTTTGGTACTCTCCCATTATCTCTGTCCTCACATGTCCTGACTGGGCAAAGTCAACTGTTCCACTTGAGCTTTTATCCCTGTGCCTGAAGAAAGTCTTAATACCTCCCACTATCTGACCCTGCGTGAGGTGTTAGGACTGTGTCTGAGAAAGCACTTTCTCTGGGAATGGTACCTAAACCAGTTTCTTGAACATTGGTCCATACATTTAAGTATTTTTGTTCATTGCATGAAGTTAAACCTTCGAATTCTCTCCAAGTATTCCACAATGTGATGTCGTTGTGCACAGGAAGGTAGCAACTTTTACTAATTATTCCAGTAGCCTGGAATAATGTACTTATTCCAATAGCAGCTTTTACTTATAATTCCAGTATCCTAAGAATAATTTTCCTTAAGTCACTATATGGTCCTTATAGACAAGTTGCAATCAATAGCTCAGCACTTCTTTCTTTCAGAAGTTCATGTGGTAGCAAGAACTACTCTTTAAATCACCTGTAATGACAGTCCTCTGCAATTTAGGGGCAGGGGTTATACTGAACTAGACCATTTGAGGTGCTCAGAGATGTTTCATGAAATCATAAGCATGGAAACACGGCATCCTGGCCTCCTTTTAGTTGGGGCACGTGTGTGGATGCAGTGGGTAGGTGCAGTGTATTCTCTGATAGGAGAGAGTCCCAGGCCCTGGGCACTGAAGTATGTCAGTTTCCTTTTATACAGACAGATTCAACTTGGTGGTTAAAGACAGACAGACAGATAGGCAGTAAGCTTCACATGATTGAAAAGCTTCCTTTGAGGACAGTAACTTCAAGAACACTGTTCAAAGACTTGATAAATAAACGTAAAGAGATGATTTTCTTAGCTGCTGGCTGAGACTTCTGATGGTCATTCGTAAGTTCATGTATGGAGGCTGGAATCATGGCACTTAAGCTACCCTCTCACTCCAGGAAGTTTTTAACCTCATGAGATGCGCATCAACCTGTGCTCAGGAGACTGTTTAGTTCCTCAGAGGCACGTACAAAACTATGTCACAGCCCCAAGTTTCAACTGAAATGGCACAAAACTTTAACATAAATCTTTTAATTCCTTCCTTTTACCCAACGTGTTAAAGATACTAGGTGACTACTAACATACATGCTTTCTGGAAGTGCTTTTTGAAGAAAAAATCCTTTCCTTTCATGCCTCGCTTTATCCTCTCTTCTACCCTTCAGGCCTCTTGATTCAGATTTATTGATGAGTTTAATCTTTTCTCATAAACTGAAACCGACCAGGCTGTGACATCCAGCTGCACCTGACAGTCTCCTCGGCTGAGGAGAAAACCACCTGTACCAAACACGGAGTCAGAGCAGCACAAGGAGAGGATGTGAGTGCCCGTTGGATGTCAGTGTTAGGGCCGCAGTTGAATTAAGGAACAAGAGGGCACTCCTTACAAAACAGTGGTTTAAATTAGACTCACAAATTTTATCTTAATAAGTAGTTGGACTAAATAGTTCATGTTAAGTTATGCTTGTTGAAAAATGCCCTTTATAAAGATGCAGAATCAAGATTCATAATCTTATACATGAGCCTCACTGATGATTGGAATTTAGTCACTGCAAAAGGATGAAATAATCTCAGCAGTGTAAGCCATAGTGTGCAGTTAAAAGATATGGATAAATATCAGTGACCAGGAAAGCTTCAATAAGTGTTTTTGATTCCACAGCACAGGTTTTTAATTTTTAAAACAGCAATCCAAACGAAGTAAATTTAATCAAGGGGAAAATGTGAGAAACCGCACCGTATTTCATTTTCATATTAATAATTTGGGCAGCCATTTTTCTAGACTGTAAAAGAAAGACTTCCGAGAATGTCAACCCTTTCAAGAATGTACACAGGCCACGAGGTCCTCCAAATCTACGGGTTGGGCGGTATGGCCGTTTTGGACAAAGAGGGGGGATGACCCCTCTCCCAAGAGGAATGATGCTTTCTAGGAGGTTAATGAGCTGGAAGCAAGGAAAACAAGGGCATGTAAGCAATTGACCCTCCAACATAATCACTACGAAAATGAAGCACACATTTTTTTCCCCCAGATTTTAGACTCTCTGTATTTCTTCTTTAGTTGTATAATCTCAGTTTCATCTTAAAACCAAGGCTTCTGTTACCTTTAATTCTGGCATTGTAAACCAGCTCCGTGAAAAGTAAGGTAATAGCTCTCCTTTGAAAACATAGTATTGAAATTAGGGGGGTGGATTGTATTGTTAACAATTTCTCAGTACAGCGTGGTGTTGAGATTCTGATGTCATTCCTCAGTTATGCCCTCTTTACCCTCCTCATTCAAGTACATACAGGGTGGAGCAAAAGCAGGTTTACAGTTGGGAGTATGTGAAATGCAGAGTTTATTCTTATACTATTCCCGTCGTCGTCGGCAGCCGTCCGTCTCGAGAGACGATGGTGTAGCTTCTTAAGAGTCTATCTGCACCGCCGAGAATGGTTGTGCACAACCATTCTTATACTATTATTTACTTATTATCATACTATTTTCCATATGAACAATTGTGGATCTATTTTTGCCTAACCCTGTATATACTTTCACTGGAGAAAATAGCCTCTGATCTTAAAAGACTCTCTTTCTAAAATTCTATCTTTTTAAAAAGTCAAGCCCTGACAACATACTGAGTTTTTCAGTGTGCTTAGGAATATCGTTCCAAATTTTAGTCATGCTTTTCATTTGATCACTAGTCAGCATTAATTATGGTTGTTGTATTAAGTTGGCAAACTATATGTTAGATTCCTTTGGAATGGAAATCCCATTCTCCACCACCAAGAAAAAATACTATAATATACCTTAAATATTGACAACCCATTGTATAAAGACCTTTCTATAAATTATGTTAAGCTACTAATAATTTTGAGGAAAAATAGCATATCTACTAGAGTCCATTTTACTTTAAATACATCATGTATTGCTTAGACTTAAGTTTACCAGTAGTGTTGGCCATGCATTAGCAATTTCCCACCATGGACATCATAAAAAATCATGCTTTCCAGCCATGTCATTCTTTAATTTGTTAGATTTTGATATTAAATGAGTTATTTTCTTGTCAGACCTCAAGGAATACAGTGGTTATTAAATCACAGGATGGAGATTAGAAATATTAATTCACATCATTTTTGAGTTTGCTATTGCTAATGGTAATGTGAAGATCTGTAACTTTTATTGTGTTGGTCACTAACTAGCTGTGTGACCTTGGGTAAGTCACCTTACCTTTAACCTCAGCTTCTCTAAAATGAGAGTTAGGACTAGAATATTTATAAGTGTTTTTAAATCTCTAATATTCTTTAGTTTAAATAAATATCAATTTTATACTGTATGTTATACCATATTGTATTATGACTGTGTACTTTGTATGGGAAGATGCTGCCCTTCACACACAGTACAATAGTGGAACCATGAAAAAGCAGATGGATAGTCTTCTTCATTTCTTCCCGTCTCCTAAGTCCAGTGATGGCATTTAATGACTCATTTGTACAAAATAATCTTACAAATACAGAGACTGAATTATGTGATCTTGGCCTCAGTGTCCTAACCAAGAATTCTTTGTATCATCATTTTTGTCTTTTAAAGGAGGCCTTTAGAATTGCACTTATTATAACCTTTTCTAAATCAATAAAAAATGTATAACTTGCCAAGTTTTTCTAGAGAACTAGGAAGAAAATGTGTTCCCCAAATGGGACTTCATTGATATGTTCCACTCATGTTTCTGGAAAAAAAAAGTGGTAGTTTCTGTCCTTGCTCACTTGACAATAAATCCCTGGGCTTGCTTTTGCTCAGGGCTCTGGTGGTGAATTTCAGGAATTTCATCATCTTAACATTTAATACCTATATAGCTATTCTTTGAATGCTTATTCTCTAGGGATGCTACTAAGCTTTTTGTGAAAATTTTCTCCTGAGAGTCTCATAGAAGTCCTCTGGGGTAGGTATTGTTATCCTGTGTTGCAAAAGAGGCAACTGAGATTTTGAAATGTCAAGCAAATTTCCTCAGTTATATAGGAAATGGCAGAACAGGGACTCTTACTGAGGTCAGACCACATTGAGGCTTGTGATGTTAACCATCATCAACACCAGGCGGAGGATGCAGGCACATAATCAGAAACATGCACACACACACATACACACATGCACATGCACTCACACAGATGTCGTCTCCATAACAGAGAAGCACAGCCCAGAGTGCACTCTGTTACATGACTCCGCTCCCTGCAGGTGCACCAGCCTCATTCTGGGTTGCCCACTCTCCCACCCCCGAACCTTGTAATGTCAGTGAGAGCAGCTTCCAAAGATCACCCCCCATGGGCTACCTCCATTGGCCTTACCTCCCACTTGCACTCTCTCTGAATCTCTTGCTTCGCAGCCCTCTCTTCACCCTCCTTTGCCTGCCCCGAGCTGGCTGAGGCTTCCACAAGAGAACCGATGTGACTCTCGGCTCCTTTTTGCCACCTGGAGTTTGTCCTGCCCTGGGAACAGTTTGACACCAGCAGGTTCTCTTCCTCCTCCTGGGACCTTCCAAGTTCTGAACCTCCACTGCAACCCCATACCTGCCCTTCTTCTTCCCTTTCTTAGACCTAAAATGCCCAGATATAGGCTTTATTTATTTTAGTGGGGGGACACATTTTATATTGTAGCTATTTAATAATTTATTGATTATTTGGGGGTACACATTTCCTGTTGCAGAGCATGCTTAGCTTTAGTTATGCATTTCTACTTTCAATTACAAAACTTGTCAACAAAATTTGTTGAGGAGTCTATTATCTTTTAATAGGGACATAACCTCCTAAAAAGTAGTAATACAGGATCTGATTACCCAAAAGATCAATAGTACTTCCCTCAGGCCCTCCTCTTTTTTCCAAACTGCTTAGTTTATTTTTTCATTCTAAGTATCTCTTGGGGAAGGGAAAACTCCAGATTTCTTTTGCTCTTCTCTCCTATCTGACGAGCCATCTCTCCTCCAGAACAACCAATCGTTTAGTCTGTATGGTAGTTTCACCTACCCAGGACCTAAAGGTGTCCTGATCCAGAAGTTGTTTGGCCCTAGAATATTAGCATCATCCTAATGTTTTTGGATAGCTTTCTTCTGATTCCCAACGAAAACCAGAAAAGGCCAAATGTTTCTTTTAATTTGGGTAATTACAGTGGATGAAGACACAATGCAGGCAGTAGAAGATTATAAATGTTATAGTGACCTTAACTGTGGTCTTGGATGAGGACAGGTTCGTCTTTGTGTGCACCCATCTATCCATTCGTTTGTCCATCCATTCCTTTGTGTATTCATCTGTCTGTACATTTATCTATCTGTCTGTCTATTTATCCGTCCACCCATCATCTCTCTATCCATTGTCTATTCATCTTCCATCCATCTATCCATCCATCTATACTTCTTCCCTTTCTTCCTCTCTCCGTCCCGTTCATCCATTTAGTCTTCTGTCCATTTCTATATTCCCATGTTATAAAAAATTTTTTCCTTAAGGAACATACTTTTTCCTTACTCACCTAAGTGCATTGAAACATCTGTCATTCATTTAACAAATTAGGATGCTGTGATAATACATACAGGTAGGTTATTGCAGGCAGAATCACAAAGAATTTGAACTTGTTTTTAACTAGGCACCTTGAATACATCAGCATATTCATCACTATCTGACATTGTCCTCTCTGTACTGTCCATTTTTCATGCATTTTTCTGGCCACAGTCACCATGTAATGCAGTTTTCTGGCTGAGAGATGACCAATGACACACTTTGGACATCATTGCTGTTAAGTTTCCCAGGAAACTAAGAGCAATTATCTTGAAAAAAAATCAGGCTCTTTCTCCCTCATTTCTTTTCAAAGAGAACACAACTAAAACACCCAAAAATCCTAACATGGTATCTATGGTATCTATTTTAGTCTTTAAATATAACAGACTAGAATAGGGTTTCAAAATCTATTGACATTTTGAGCCAGTTTATTTTGTTGTTGTTGTGGGGGCTGACTTGTACATTGTAGGGTGTTTAGCAGCATCCCTGGCTTCTACCCTCTGGATGCTATTAGCACCATCTCTAGTAATGGCAACTAAAGAGGTCTGCAGAGATTGTCAGATATCCCCTGAGGAGTGGATGGGACAAAATTAGCCTTGGTTGAGAACCATAGGACTAGAATTAGAAAATTAAAGTGACTTTTGGAATCCCTTCATGCTGTCAAAACAAGTCATGTGAAGAGACAAAGCAAAACTAAACCTAATTCATTGACCTAATGTTTCTTAAATTCTGCTAACATGCCATGGCACTGCGCCAAGTAACAAAGACTCAGACATCAAAAAGGTTCAGTCCCTGCCTACAGAGAGCTCACAGTGAGATGGAGGAAGCAGATGTGTAAACAGATATTCATATATCCACAAGACTCATAGGGAGGAAATTAGTCATATTGCTAGATGGTATATAGCCAAATCTGTCAGATACTTACCACATGTTTCACTTCTCAAATGGTTCCTCTGGGGTCCTGCAGACACAGCCTTATTTTAAATTTGGTATCACAGAAGAAGCATCCCTCGGTCATTTCCCCTCTTTGGACCTCGCTAAGGTTGTTCCTGCCTTAGAAGGTCTTATCTCAGACTTTTACATCTCCAAATTCTCCCTGCCATTGATCGGAGGACTGTCTCCTCCAGAAAGCCATTCTGGATTGCGTTAGCTTGCTTTGATATCTATCCACTCAGCTCCCATTATGAAACTCACATCTCTTTTGCAGAGCTATGGCTTATTGTTTGGTCCCCACCGCCCTGTTTCCCATGAGTTAGTCTGATCACTCAAGTAGATTATAGGCTATTTGAATGTAGAAACTAAGGTGGATTCTACTCTCTAGTGATAATAAAAATTTCACAGCTTCCCAAACATAGTACCTTCTTTGCTTATTCTCTTCTCTGTAAAATGACATTTGACATAACTATCTTAGAATAATTACCTTCATGACTTGTTCTCCTTCCTTAATGAGGTTCTGGGGACTGACCATTGGCTGTAAGACTGTCAGGTGGCTAAGTCAGTAACAGAACCTCAGTGTTCTTCTCTATAAAATGACATTTGATATATTTATCTCAGAATAATCAAGTACTGAGATCCTAATAAGAAGAATAACTTTTTGGGTAGTAGAGCCAGTTTACAGCTCTGTCTCAACATGTTATGCTAAGAGAAAGCTACTTTGTAAAGACCCTGTCTGAATCCCGTGGAAGTGGTGATATGTCTCATGCTGTGGTCACTAGTTACTAAGGGTGCTATTCTGACCACCAGGAGAATAACAGTGTTTGGTCTATATGAACTAAAATATTTCAAATGGGAAGGTAGTTGCTTTCCAAGACAATTCTGCTCCAAAAGCAAGGTTAAAAACAGTAATAGTCCACTGAGATTTTTAATAAACTCCTTCATCAAAGAAAGCTTTTAACTTCTCGTGGAGAGAACAAGCAAATATGATTATGACCACCTACTAATTACTTAGATAGAGATCCCATGGGGTGCCTGAGTTTAAACATAATTAATGCCAAATATTGAGGAGAGTAATGAAACAAAAATGCATTATATATAAACACTCATGTTTAGTTCATATGGGGCAAAATCTAGTTACTAAGACTAACTATATTAGATAGTTGATAGTGGAAACTGGGGCCAAATTTCTTTGATTTGAAATAATGGGTAGCACCTGCTTATGTTACAGGAAATAATTAACACACAGAGGGAAAGGCCATATAAGCTCCTGAACACTGAAGAGCTAAAATGTCTTTGTATTTCAGCTTTGGACTGCTAAATCTGGACTAGAAAGCCCTTGACAAGTATAAAAATCTATAACAATCAAAACAGTTGAACAAGAAATTACATTGAGAGATAAGACATGATGATTCTGGAGAAAAAAATGGAGGAATAAATATGCATTTTCCTAACTAAGATCCAAAATCTTTGGTATTCCTTTCATAGACTCCATACCCCATAATTGCTAAATTAATATTGCTTATTAGTCAGTTTGAAAAGTTGTTTTTCTTGTTACTACTCAGCCATTTGAGAAGTTTTTCTTAGTCAGATGAAACATTCTAACTAAGGATACTCATCTTTTATGAGACACAATCACACTTTGTCTGCCTTTGACCTACTGTTTCCTGTGAATGTGGCAACAGCCAGATAAGAGAGTCTTCAAAACTCACTCTTCTATCGCCACAGACTTGGCATCTGGTTAATAAAGGACAGCTTTTTTGGAATGGGTTTTCTAGACAGATGTTTCTCTACAAGGCCCATCTCACTCTTGAAATGAGTGTCCTCATCCTGGTCATCCACAGATGCCTCTCCCATTTAGCATCCCTCCTACTCCATGTCTCTGGACTCTGCTAGTCATGCTTCTCACTTAGTAACCAAACCTTCATATTGGATTAATTTTCTCTCCTCCTGGAATTGAATTTTCAAACTTTCCAGGCTTGCTGGTCACTCTAGCTTACCTCTGGATTCTTAGTCCCTTTGCTGCTCATGTGGCCTCCGACCAGTTTCACTTCTGTTTGGATTCATCCTGGACTTTGTTCTTTGGGCTCTGAAATCAAAGGGCAGCGTTGCCTATTCATTTGTCCACCCCAGTTGAACCCATTGTCATGGAGAATGCTGGGAAGAATCTCAGTACTGGAATGAAGTCTTCTAAGAGCTCATCTCTTCTCAGGGACCTCCTTTCTGGAAGAAGACACTTTTTCTCTTTTAATCCTAGGGCCCAGGTCAACAGTCCTGGACACTAATCCCAGTAACCTACAAGATGACCCTCACCTTGAGGTACAAACCATATTGAGCACATTTCCAAAGTTATGAAACATGGCTTGTCAAACCTCTTGGAATTTCCAGGTTTCTGGAAGAAAAAAAATTTATTAAGGTTCTGAGTTCTGTACAATAATGTGAACTCCTCATAGCTTTCCTTGGCGCACATGGGGAGCCGGCCACCCACCTCTCTGCATTTCTGTTGGTCACATGATCTAATTTCAGGCATTTTAATTAAATAAAGCAATGATCCATGGCCAAGACACTGCTCTTCAAAGTATATGCATTACCAACAGCCAAGGGAGCTCTAGTAAAGATTGTTCCCCACAAGGAAGTGGTTCAGAGGGTTTTCTCCTGCCTAATTCATATGGAAATTGAAACCAACAATTTGGAGATACATTTTTCTTTTTAAGTCATTGTGAGTTAAAATTCAGTTGATAACATCAACTGATTGATGACTATTTCAAAAAAAGTAGTTTTGTTTTCAATGATGTAAACAATTATAAGAAACCTTTGTTTTTCTGATATTATTTTTCTTCTATTTTAAGTGTAGAAGTTAAATTTGGGGAGAAAGGTTTTCTGAACAATAGTGAGTCTTCTAATCCTTAAGGGCCAATTAAGGTCTTTAGTTTCTTTTAGCAATGATTTGGAGATGATCTTTTAAAAAATTTTAGTCCTATATAATTTCAGATTTATGGTGTTTTTATATATTAATAGTATTATTGATTTATTTATTGTTTTTCTATTACAGTTGTCTCACTTTTACCCCCATTGCTCCCGCCCAGCCCAGCCTTTTCTCCCACAGTTAATCCCCACCCAGTTGTCCATGTCCATGGGTCATTTATACCAGTTCCTTGACTAGACCCTTCCTCTTCTTATCCCTTTTTCTCCCTCCCCCCACCACCTTGGTCACTGTTAGTCTGTTCCTTGCTTACATGCCTCTGGTTCAATTTTGCTCATTTGTTTGTGTTGTTTGTTAGTTTCCTGTATTAGGTGATATCATATGGCATTTGTTTTTCATTGCCCGGCTTATTTCACTAAGCATAATTCGCTCTAGTTCCATCCATGTTGTCACAAATGGTAGGAGTTCCTTCTTTCTTGTTTTACCATTTTATTTTCTATCTTTTTTTGCTGCTGTCATTTAAATACAATATTCCCTCACTTATCGCGGGTATTATGTTCTAGACACATCCGCGATAAGTGAAAATCCATGAAGTAGAAACCTTACATTTATTTTAGTGATTATATATATTTTAAGGCTTTATAACCCCTTCCCACACACTTATAAACCGTTCCCAGCCCCTTATTAACCTTTCCCACTCCCTTCTTAACCTTTCCCACACTTTTATAAACACTACTTGTGTTCTTAAACATATTCTACACTCTTAAACGTACATAACTTTAACAACATATGTATACAGTACTGTAAAATTTTATACGTGTACTCACCAGTGAAGTATACTACGACTTGAATGATGAAGATGATGAATTAGCTGTGCAGTACTGATGACGATAAAGGTGATGAAGATGAGATGAATGTACTGCACAGCAAAGAAGAGCATTACAGCTCTTCTAAAGGCACCACTTCCTCAGGTATTTCTTCAGGTGGTGCAGTAGTATCTTTGGCCTTGTCTGTAACTTCTACTTCCACTAAAGACACAGGTGTAACCGACCTCTTCATTTGAGTGATGAACATAGTTATGGGGAGTTGCTGGTGCTGCTTCTTCTGATTGAGAATGTTTTTGTAAACTGACATGGCACTGTCGATGGAATTTGCAAACTGCAATGAACGAACCATATGGGGGGTCCCATTCTTCAGCCACTCATTGAAGTTCTTTGGCCATTCTGACCATGGTTGCAAGATGATCAAGTGTTAGGCCAACCTCCTCCTGTTCTTCAACCCGTTGTTTGTCTTGTTCCTCATTCTCTTCTTCACTCGCTGACTTAGTCAGCTCCTTCAGGTCTTTGTCAACGGTTGAGAGTGCACATCGATTAGGGTATTTACATCTTCAGTAGTCATGTCACTGAAGCCCTCTCCTCCCAGTATTTTTGCCAGCTTCACGGCCTTATCCACCGCAGAGTGATGGATTTCATCAGGAGAGAATCCCTTGTAATCATGGACCACTTCTGGCCACATGTTTTTTTTCCAGCTGGCATTCAAAGTCTCACTCTTCATCTCCTTTATGGCCTTTTGAATATTTTGGAGACATGATGCAATTGTGTACTCATGCCAGTACACATAGCTTCAACGAGGTTTCACAGGGTGTTTCGGGTGTAGAGCACCTTAAAAGCGTGGATAACACCTTGGTCCATTGGCTGAATGAGCGATGTGGTGTTCGGCGGCAAGAAGTCTTATCTGGACGCCATCATACATCAGGTCAACAGCATGGCCTCCAGCATTGCCCATTATCAGAAGCACTTTGAAATCAAGGCCTTTCTCTACCCGATAAACCTTAACCTCCTGGATAAAACATTGATGAAACCAATCAGTCATGAGGAGATTCATGATCCAAGCCTTAGCGTTGTGCATCCAGTACACAGGCAACACATTCTTATTTTTGTTTTCTGGGCCCTTGGATTCCTGGACTTATAAATAAGCTCTGGCTTTATCATAAAGCCTGCAGCATTCCCACACATGATTAAAGTTACCCTATCTTTTTGGGCCTTGAAGCCAGGGCTTTTGCTTCTTCCTTATTAATGAAAGTGCGAGATGGCATCCGTTTCCAGAAAGAGTCCATGTTGAAAACTTGTTCAGGCTTATAGCCTCTTTCCTCGATGATGTCTCTGAACATGTTGTTCATGTACTCCTCGGCTCTGGCTTTATCTGCAGAGGCAGCCTCTCTGTGCAGAGAAACGCCCTTGAGTCCAAAGCGTTTCTGAAATTTGTCAAACCAGCCCTTGCTGGCACTGAATGGGGTTGGTCTGGTTGGAGAAGCACTCGAAGGTCCTGCTTTAGCGTCATCGTCGTCATCCTCTTCTTTATTCTCATCACTGTCATGATCATCTTTTTTTTCTGCTAAACCATCATACAGTTGCTTGGACTTTGTCCTGATGGTGTTTGTATCCAGCGAGATATTCTTTTTTCTGCAATCGTTTATCCACACAGCTAATGCAAACTCCATCTTCACAATGATCTTATTGTGGGAAGTAACCACCCTCTTTGCTGTTTTGTTGAAAGTCACTGATGCCGTAGACCTGATATTCTTCTCATCCTTTTTTATATAGCGAATCGTAGACTCATTAATCCCATAATGGCAGCCAAGAGATGCATAGCCTCTCCCTTTCTTCCACATGTCGAGAAGTTCCACCTTCTCTTTTATGGTAAGCATCTTCCTCTGGCACTTGCGTTCACTGCCAGAATCCTTAGAAGATGCAGAATGTTTGGGTGGCATCATAGGGCTTTCAATAAATTCAGTCTTTAAGGAAAATTTCACAAAACACAACACCACAGAGCAAAACTACGCACAGCGATTGGAGGTAAGAGTGAAGTGGACAAGGCGAGATGCTGAGTGCATGCGCACACTGTGGGATAGCAGACAGACTGTTGCTATGGTTACTGAGCCAATCAGTGCCTGGGATACACAGGACAATGCTCTGGTTGGTTGCCTTCCATCAATCAGTCAATTATGTGCCGTGTATAATCTCACATAGGCAAATGAGCTCGAGCGTACATCTTGTTTTCAACGTAATGTATGTGTTTGTCTGCAAAAAAAATACATACAGTAAACAGTGTGCAGTATTTTTATTTAGATTTAATATTCTTTTAATGTTAGAATCATTTATTATATTTTTATACAGTTTTTGAAAAATTTTAGGCAAAAATCATTAAAATCATAAATACTACACATATAAATATGTATACAGTACCACAAAATCCCGCAATATACCAAAAAACCTGAGATAAATAAATATAATATTTTTAAAAATCCCATGTTACAGTGAGGCCACGATAAGTGAACTGCGATATAGAGAGGAACTACTGTAGAATTGAACTTATATTTTGAGGCTTTGCTAAATTAATTCCCTAATTTATTAGGTTTTCTTGCCAATTCCATAAGATTTTTCTACATAGATTATTATGTCATCTACAAATAGAGATAATTTTATACTTCTTCCTTTATGAACTTTATACTTCTTATTATTTTATTTTGCCTTATTCCATTGACTAGGACATCTAGTTCAGTATAGAATAGAAGGGTAAGGGTAGATATCTTTGTCTAGTTCCTGTACTTGGGTAGGGTGTGAGAGCATTTTTTTTTCATTGTATTATTTTAGTTTTAAGTGTTTTGTAGACACTTCTTTTTTCAGGTTAAGTTCTTTTTTTTTTTTCTGTTTGTATTTTTTATCATGAATGGATGTTTGTCATAATTTTACCATATCTATTGGGAGACTTTCTTTTTTTAGTTGATTGATTAGATCAATTACATTGATTGATACTTGAATGTTATACTCACCTTGCATTTCTAGGATAAACTCCACTCATTCTTTTATATATTGCTGGATTTGATTTGCTTATGTTCTATAGAGATTTTTTTTAAAAATCTGTGCTCATAAAGGATATTAGTCCAGAATTTTTATTTTCTCATTATGTTTTTGTTAGGTTTGGTATCAGGTTTATGCTGGCATCAAAAAATGAATTGGGAAATGTTCTGTCCTTTATTTTCTTAGAGTTTATATGAGATTAATATTGTATCTTCTAAATGTTTGATAAAATACTCCATTGAAACCATTTTGTCCTGGAGGTGTTCGTTTGTTCATTTATTTGTGAAGGCCTTTGATTAAAGTTCATTTTATTTTACATATGGTTATTCATACATTCTATTTATTCTTGAGTCAGTTTTGATGTTATGTTTCTCAAAAAATATGTTTATTTCATTGATGTTATTAAAATAATTGGCATTAAACTGTGCATAAAATTTCCTTACTACTCTTTTTATCTGTTGGACCAATGATTGTATCTCCTCTTTAATTACTTAATTAGTCTTGCTAGAGTTTTTATCAATTTTATTAATATTTTAAAGAAGCAGTTTTATGTTTTCCTCATTATTTTCTCTAAGTTATTTAGATTTCACCTTTCTTGGAGGCAAAGTAAATTCCTTACATCTGACATTTATCTCAACTGTGGTAAGTTTATGAAGATGTTTTTCTATCAGAGAAGACCCATACCAAACCATGAAATCACTTTGAACATGCAGCCTATAAATACAATTCTATAAAGAATGGGAGTATAATTAATTGAATGTTGTATCCACATGTCAAATTAATTATACCTTGAGATCTTTCCAGCCAACATTTCAAATCCCAACCTTAGTTGTTCAATTTAAAAACCATCTAAAAATGATTAAAAATAGGTTTTAGCTAAATTCATTTTAGTGAAGAGGACACTTGTTAAGAGCAGGTGTTCCCTCCAGTGACACTGGTGAATAATCCCTCCTGTCACCTGCATATTATAAATCATCATACTAAAAATCTATTTGTTTTATTTGTTTATGATTCATATCTGGCCTTCCCTGTAAAAACAAAGATGAAATGGTACTTTAAACTGAATGATTTAATGCACACTGAATGAATCTACTTTCTCTGAGTTCAGTCTTATTCTCTCTGAGCATTTGTTATTTTCAGGAGGAAATTGAGTTCTAAATTGAGATGGTATATCAACTCTTTCAAGACAATGGAATGACAGGTACAGCTTCTAAACAGCTTCCTGGAGGCCTCATTGAGTTATGCTTTTCTTTAGTTCTTCCTAGTTAAAATTCATTTTTACAAGGGGATACTCTTGGTTTTCCCTTGGCTTAGGCTCCCATCGTTTCTCTGAAGAAAATTTCTAGCTTTTTCTTGTATTCTTTTTTCTCTGAAGGCAGTAATAAACCTCTGTTGATTAGTAAGATTTCATGATTAGGGCAATAATTTTCGCCATGGTTTCAGAAGCAGTCTGTGGTAATTGTCGGGACACTTAACTAACTTCCCACAAAGAGTGCCACCGTAGCATGGCTCTCACACAAAACCATACTCAATTCTGGGCCAAGTACTTTGTATCTTCCTATGGTGCATGTATGAACAATTATGTATAGAGAATATTAAATACTTTCCAATGTGAGTTTATTTAATTCTTTTAAACTTAATTACAATTAAAAAGAAACAACTCTGTGATTTTCTTCTTTATGTTAATACTCATTTAACAAACTGCAGCATTCAGATTCAAGAAATATTTGAGAATGCCATTTAGAAAACTATGTAGGTCAGATTTAGTTGGCACTTTGCTGATCTGCTTTTTTCATATTTGACTATTTTCCATCCCTACCACTACCTTTTAGATAGTTGTAATTATGTCGAGACAGAAGGAAAGGCATTTTATTTTATTTTATTTTTTTCAGATTTAATGTGTTTTATTGATTAAAATATTACATTTGTGCCAATTTCCCTTCCCTCTGCTCCCCTCCACCCGGTGGCCCCCCTCCTTCCAGTTGTCCCCCCCTTTTAGATTATGTCCATTAGTTGTGCATACAGTTCCTCCCAACCTCTCTCCGTCTATTCCATTCCCTCCTACCATGATCCCCAATTCCTATATCATCTCCCTCCCTCTCCCCACTCCCCCTCCCTGTTGACCTCCCCCCAATATGCTTCCCGTACCCACAGTTCCTTTTCCACTCTCGTTGCCTGTTTAGTTTGCCTTTGTTTCATCTCCCTAGCTTCTGTTTTTTAAACCAGTCCCTTTAACATCTCATATAACAGTGGTTTGGATCTAATGAACTCTTTCAGTTTTATTTTGTCCTGGAAACACTTTCTCTGTCCTTCTATTCTGAATGACAATTTCGCTGGATAGAGTATTCGTGGTTGTAGGTTTTGGATTTTCATTACTTTGAATATTTCTTGCCAGTCCCTTCTTGTCTGTAGGGTCTCTCTTGAGAAGTCAGCTGATAGTCTAATTGGGACCCCTTTGTACATAATTCTTTTCTTCTCTCTTGCTGCTTTTAAGATTCTCTCTTTATCTTTAATTTTTGACATTTTGATTATAATGTGTCTTGGAGTGGTTCTCCCTGGGTCCAGTCTCTTGGGAACTCTCCTTGCTTCCTGGACCTGCAAGTCTATTCCCTTCCCCAAGTCTGGGAAGTTCTCCTTTATTATATTTTCACTCAATTTTTCAAGTTCTAGTTCATCTTCCTCGCTCTCTGGCAAACCAATGATTCTTATGTTGGGCCTTTTATAGCTGTCCCAGAGGTTTCTGATTCTCTCATTGTTGCTTCCCATTTCCTCTCGCTGCATTGGTTGACTGCTTGTTCCTTCTCCATATTCCAGTTTGTTGAAATGAACTCTGGATTTTTTTTCCTCACCATCTATCTCGTATGTGGTTTTGTTCCTTTCGTTATGAATGTTTTTCGCTTCTTTCTTATCTTTTTCCTGCTCTTTTGTGAATTCTGTAAGCCACCTGATAACAATGGCCCAGAACTGAGCCTCTGACAGGTTTCTTATCTGTTCATCTGTCAGGTTCTCTATCTGTTGCCTGGTGAGCTGTGCCACCGGGATTTCTATAGTTGTCTGCCTCATTTTGACAGATGCGTTTTGTTTTCCTGGGCCGGCTGTAAGGGGCAGTGCCTGTGTACACGTCACAATTCAGCGACTGGCGCCTGTCCGCGACCTATTTCGCAGCCCTGTGGCGCTTT
Organism: Furipterus horrens; assembly: GCF_987537825.1. Lineage (NCBI taxonomy): Eukaryota > Metazoa > Chordata > Mammalia > Chiroptera > Furipteridae > Furipterus > Furipterus horrens. The sequence continues at coordinate 23,651,101 of NW_028327175.1, forward strand.
CTTTGGGGGCGGGGGTCCAAGATGGATTCACACAGTTATTCAGCTAGGAGACCGGGATCCGTCCTCCCGCCCCCCTGGGCCTCACTGTTCAAGGCGATGCGGCGGCCGCTCTCCCCAGCGCCGGAGTCGCGCACCGCCAGGGGCTTGCGCAGCTGGGATTCCTCGCCGCCCGCCGCTCCAGGTGCGACCGCAAACAGCACTGCCCTCTTTAACTCTTACCTGCCCAAATGGCACCGCTGGTTTATAACTTCATATGTTGGGCTTCCGTGTAGTTTTATTTTCTGGAATTTCTAGTTATCCTTTGTTTTGAAGTAGTTGTATTCCTCTCTAGTTGTAGAGGGAGACCTAGCGTGTCCGTCTAAGCCTCCATCTGGGAAAGGCATTTTAGAAAGAACTTATGCTTTGGAAACAGATCTGAGTTTAAATTCTCAGTTCTCTGCTTACTGGTGGTTTGGACAAAGCTGTGACTTTATTCTGTAGATAGTAATAGAATGGATATGGAGAGAACGTTATCTGGCAGTCAGATAGATGATGGAAACCAAAGTCAGGATACTGTGTATTTAAAATATTTACTTGATGTTGTCGGGGAGGGAAAGAATTCTCCCCTGCTATCTCTCTTGAGTTCTTATGGGTGGACTGAACATAAAATTGAAAAAGGTGAGATTAATAGGAGAAAAACTAATTTAATATGTTCACACAGGAGATCAAAAATGATTATCTCAGAACGATGAACCAGCAGCTCTTTATGCGTTGTAAGCCAAGAAACAATAAATTTGTGAAGAAGTGACAGAACAAAGACACAAGTTTGGGTTGCTCATTCATGAAGACTCTAAACAAAGTTTGGGCTTGGCTAGTAAAGGAGTAACGAGGTTTGTTATGTGAGGTTTTCGGTTGTGGATTCCTTAACTAGTGAAAGGATGTCTCTCTTTGGACCCTCCTCCCCAATGCCCCATTGTAACTAGAGCATGGAGGGCATCTTTCACGGAGGAGATTTATATATTGCATTCAAGGCAAGTAATTTTACTTCAAAGTAATATGCCATTTTGAGATATTTGGGCAGTCTGCCCTGAACCCCAACAAGTGTGTGTAGCTCTTTGGTGAACATAAAGGGAGATGAAACTCTGCTTCTGTTGTTCTGAAACCTGCAGTTCATGGACAACAGGTAGATAAACACGTATCTGCGATCCCAGTGAGAAAGAAATCTGAAATAAACAGAAGTATAAACATTGGATTATAGAGACCAGAAAGAGGGATTCTGCTTAGAAGCAGAGCAGCACACGGTGGATGGCTTTAGATGGCATTAGAGTCTGCCACAGATAGATGCGAGATTTCATCTGGTGGAAAAAGAGGAGAAGGACTTCACACGCTGAGGAAGGAAGATGCTCCAAAGCAGAGAGGGACTGAAGTAAAAAGTACATCGTATTGGGGAAAACACAAAGAAGTTAGATGAAGTGAAATAAAAAATGTGCTTCTCTTTCTCTCTCCTCCCACCCTTTTTCCTTCCTTCTTTCACCTTCTTTCCTCCCCTTTCCTCTCTCCCTCATACTACTCCAGCCTTTCTTTCACCTTTCTTGCAACAATTATGTGCCAGGCACTGGGTGTATGTGCTGAAGTAAACACTTAGCCTTCCATGATGGAGTTTAGAGTCCACCGAACAGGGGCAGTTCTCCTTTCGTTAGGAATGTAGACTTGGGAGTTACGAAGAGGATCAGGGAATGATTCGCAGCTAGAAGTCCAACTAGAAAGCTATTTCAGTAGATTCAAGGAGGACAGACTCAAAGCTTTTATAAGAAAAGTTGCTGTGGCACTGCAAAGACAGTAATCATGCAATTAATTGTTATTAGAATTCCATGGTATTATTTCACAGTATAGTATAAAGGTTAATGGGTGTGAATGTAGGAGCCAGACTTCCTGGGTTTGTATCTCAGTTTCCAGTTATTACTGGGTGTTTCACCATGGGCAAATTGTTTAACCTCTCTACCTCAGTTTACTTATTTACAAAAAGGGGATTATAATAGTACCTTCCTAATAGAGTTGTCATGGGGCTTAAGTTAGTTAATATGTGTAACCTCTTAGAAAAGTGCCTGGGATGTGTTAGCCATATAAAAATATAGGCTAGGATTACTAAATTGTAGTCCACTAAATGAGGACAAACTTCCAAAAGAGGAGCTAATTGGTCTAACTTTGCTAGATCCCATAGTTTGTATAAAATTGGACAGCTTTTCAGGATTATTAAGTGTCAATACATCCAAATGTTATGGAAAGAAATAAAATAATAGCAATTACGTAGAGCCAATCTGGTGATTGTTCTATTACTTCCCTTTCCAATCTTGGGAAGAAATTTAAGTGAGAAAAGCATTGTATATATGCATTCATATATATCAAGTTTTAGAGGAGAAAAGGGTGTTTAGCAGTTCACAAATTTTGTTTAAGATTCAGAAATGTCTTAAAAACTGAAATTCAGGCCTTGGATACCATTGAGGTAAAGACAGAAGCCCCAAGAGGCTCATCTTCTATTTTTATTGTCCAAGCTAATGGTCCCTTAGCACAGCTCATTGAGAGCTGATCTGGTAGACAATGTGTGCCTTTCAGGGCAAGGATGCTAGGTGGATGTTTCCTGGTGGTGGAAAGCCACATACATTATTTTCTTGGGGGAAGAATGTGAAAAATCTTACTTACTGAACATAATGGCAAAAATAAGAAAGATCAGTATCTAGTGGGCAAAGAAATTACCAAGATACTATTGGTGTTCAAATGGAAATGCCTCTGTTCATAATTGGTTTAATAATTTTGGTTTCAGTAATTGTTTGTTCTTATTAACTATTCAATGAAATGGTGTTAATTTTAAGGCTCATTGGTTTATGAAGAACATCAATGCACTTTTAGGCAGATTTGCATTGTTAGTGAAGAGATACAAAATGAAAAATTTCATTGAGCTCATTATAGACGTGAACAGTTTATCCTTCTTTAAAAATAAGCTTCAAAAACCCAAATTCTTATTTCCACAAAGAAAAATTATGTTTATGATAAATAGTAAATAATTAAGCTTCCCAGTGTACTATAATAGTGATTTTAATTTCTTCGCCTCTGACATAATTCTGAACACATTTATTCCAAACTGCCAAGTATTTGAATTTTAAACCATTTTGAATTTAGTATCACCAAACAGGTGTGAAGCATCAATGTTTCTTATTCCTAGTAAGTCTGTCTTTTTAATCGTTCACCTTTTCTGCTAAGGAACAGCTAAGCTTCGTGTGTCAGAAGGCTGCCACCTGAGCGGGCTCCCCGATCCCACCCCATGCTAACTCAGATGAAAGCCAACACAATTTCTTGTCTCTCAGGGGACATCACAGCTGCATCAAACAAACCCCACCTGTTCACCCAAATCCAAGTGTCTAGTAGGGCCTCTGGCCACCATTTGTTACTGAATTGGCATGCAGGCAGTCTTGGGTCAATTAATTAGTAAGACTAATTGAAGCTAAATATAATTAATCATACAATATTGAGCTGTCCAAACTTAACTCCACTACAATTATGTAATGAATCTGGGACATAAAGGATTACAGACAAACACCTTTGGCTCATGGATTTAAAATTATGCTTTGTTTTCATCTACCTGATGTGATCAATAAATTGATAAAGGGTAGCCTAATGCATGTAGACACAGTAGCTCCCATCTAAGATGGATGCTGTAGGTGAAAGTCATTTTCCATATTGCCTACCATGTAGTTGTACGTAACGCAGATTTTAGTGAGCATCAACACTGAACAAGGACAACAGACACTGACACTTCACACTTGTTTGGTGACACCAATTTAAAATGGTTTAAAGTTCAAATGCCTAGCAATTTGAACTTAATGTGTTTAAAATTATGTCAGGAAGTTAGTGAAAAGCCAACTTGAAATACAATATTGATTGATTTGTAATGATAACATAATGTTGACTAATTTAATTATTATTCATCCAGAATTGTGAAAGCAAAAACCATTTTTTAAATAAATGAATCTTTGTATTAATATGATTAGAAATATCATTCTTATAGAATTTCCACCAAACTTTGTCATTTGGTTCTGTTTTTAAAAGAAAAATAAATGACCTTAGAGAATGAAATATTTCAAATGCATTTTGATATTTAATCTTTCATAAATGTAGAATTTAAGAGTACCCATGAATATGCATGGTCAAATGCATACTTCAATATTACATGTAAATTACTCATGATGAAAAAGACCGTGAGACAATGAGAGGGAGAGAGGGAAGTGTGGGTAGTGATAGACTTCTGTTGGTGGGTGCACATATTCAGACTTCAGGTAAGTAAAGAGTTCAAGAGAATACCAGATTCACCCAATGGACGCTGATTGTTTTAGCTCATTTGCTTTTAAAGGTTATTTAAACTGTCTAGGGTTTCTTTTGACAAGCCATGTGTTGCAACAGTTGGAGCTTTTTCACGCAGAATGAGATTCTGCAGGTTGTTTTGAGTTTCATTGTTTACTGGCAAACCACAGAGCAATTTCAGTTTTGTTTCACTCACGCAAAAGTGTGAACATGACTAATTAATTCTCTCAAGTTGATAGCACCCTTGAAAGGTTTTTGATCATTTGTACTGTAAATTGTCTCAGATTATTTTCCCCATTGAGTAGTGTGTGCTTTTTACAGTTTGTGAGTTTCAAAGATGATCCATTTGTGTACAAATTCTAAATCTTGACTAAAATGGCTTCTTGGATTACCCTATCGATAATTAAATGTCAGTAATGTATGAGTACATGAGATGTACTAGTAACAGATAATACATAATTTTATAATTCCCTTATAATTATTCTTATTCTTAAAACCTTAAACAGCTTTTTCACTTTTGTGCTTATATAATCTAATTACTTGTTTTTTATGTTTTCTTACAAAAACAAGAAATTCCCCCTTTTGCAGTAGCCATGTGTTAAGAGCAAAATAAATTTCCAAATAGAGTAGTCCTCACTGTGTTTCTGCAGAGTGTTTTTAATTTTATGCATGTGGAAAAATGATAATGTGATTTTCAGGTACTAAATATTCCTCAGCCATTCACACTCAGTACTGTTATCTGGAATAAAACTAGATTAAACTTGTAGAATGGTGAATTACTGAAAATAATGAAGTTAAGGCAATTCATTAATATTTATCTCCTTGTCTATTTTGTATAGCCTGGATGAAATGGAAAAACTCATTTGGGGGGCTGATCAGATTGAAAAGGGTTTAAGATTACAAAGAGAAACATGGAGATAAAAATGTTTCTTTTCTTTTTTTCTTTTTAAATTAAACACAGCACCTTTTTTCTTACATGCCTCTGTTTTTCTTTTAGTGGCAAAGCATTTCTATAACACTGGTTGAGAAAGTTCAGATGGTTGCTGTAATCCTAGGATCCCTGTTCTTAATAGCGAGTGTGACCTGGCTCCTCTGGTCAGCCTTCAGCCCCTATGCAGTGTGGCAGAGGAAGGACATCCTTTTTCAAATCTGCTATGGAATGTATGGTTTTATGGATCTAGTGTGCATAGGTAAGACCATGACGTTAAACATTAACAAACTGTCAGTAATCCATTTCTTGCAGCTGTTATATTTTCATCAGTTGGATGTAATATAGAATGTTGCGATTCACATCATCTTGCTTCTCCAGTTAATTAACTGTCACAATCTGGCCACTTTTCTCAAAAAGCATAGCGTCTGTATTCTTAAGTAGTCTGAAAAAGTGAACAGAATAATGCCCATATTAAGTGACATATTTTGCAACGCAAAGGAAGGAGGATTCAAATAAATTATTTGGGGTGGGTGATGTAAGGAGAATTGTTTCTTTCTAAGGAATAAGAGCAAATCAGTCACCCTTCACAAGCTGGAGTAGCACTGCTGGATGCCAGTGGTGATATTGTGCGTTTGGGGAGAGAGCAGGGATTTGGGGACAGTTTTACTTACTGCCCTGTGCCTCTGTTTCACTTGTTAAATTCAGTGGCTTAGAAGAAAAGGATCAAACATTTTCGCTTAAACCGACCCTACAAAACAAGGTTTCTTACTTGTACGTTTCACTTCACTGATCTGTTGTTTCACTATTGTTGTATCATGAGAAAAATGGAAGCCACCTCATGCAGCGTTTATGTGGTGTGTGAGGTGCCGCGCGCGCCTTGATGGGATCCGGTTGGCAACAAGGGGCGGGGATGAGGAAGGCAACACTGTGGCTTGGAGCCTTTCCCTGCTCTGATGTGCTTTATAGCGCAATGGGATATGGAAAGAGCTGAGGAGGAGAGCTATGGTTTAAGGCAGTGTTTCTCAAAGTATGATCTGTAAACCACCGGCGGCGGCAGCGGCAGCGGCATCTGCCACACGGTTTTCCAGGAATGCACATTCTCAGGCCCCGCCGCAGACCTGCTGAATCAGAAGCTGTATCACAAACCTCCTAAGGTTCTGATACACGCTGTTTCAGGGAATGGGTGCTGAGCTTAGGTCAAATGACTTGGCCTTTCATCTTGGCCTCTGCTTGGACAGATCAGCTTTGTCCATGTTCCTGTTTTCTCGCGTTTAAAAATAGTGATAATCATCCCTAGCTCACAGGCATAAATAAAGGATATAATGATTATAAAATAATGTTATTAATTGCAAGTTGTAAATTAAGAGTATTTGAGTAAATCACAAACATTCAAATAATTTAAATCACTTAAATAAATGTCTCTGCTCATGAAAGCTTTAATTAACAGTTCTAGTGTTCTCAGTTATTTTGTTCCAAAAGATCTGTAAGTTTTAAAATATGATCAGCCTGAATTTCCCCTCCTTATCTTCTTTTCTCCTTTGTCACTTGCACAAAGCTAGTGAGAAAAAAAAAAAAAAAAAAAAGATCAGATTTCAAGCCAGAAAGGAAAAAACAAGTCAGGGCAATGTCAGGAGTAATAATATGTAAACTTAGCAGATGTTGCCTGAATAATTGAGCTAATCATGTGTATAAACAATTTGCATTAAATGTGAAAATGCCTGTGCATGCTTTTGGAAATTCAAAATCTCTATACAAATGTAATCTTGAGGGTAATATTCTAAATGAAGAATTACAAAATCATTCTACAAGTCCCTCAACAAATTCAGGGATAGTGTTTCTTCTGTCTGTCAACATAAATGTTGTGGAATATGATATTCCATTAATATTCAAAGGGGAAGTGAAAAACAGAAAAACCATTAGGTACCCAATCCAACCTAGAGGGAAAAAAAATCCGGTTGACTTTCTTGATATTAACTAAGAGGAGCCATATATTTCCTGGTCAGGAAACCGTTTTCCTGTATTTCACAGCTTGCATTTAGTGTTGAGGTATTATATCTCAAATTTTGATTGCTAATATCAGACTTTTAATCAGGATTATTGGAATTCTGATTTAAAAGGCACCTACATGTGAACTAATGATATTTCAACAATATATGACATATTTGGAGTCCCTTTTTGAAATCTAGGTGTTTGCCCGTTTTATAAAGTCAAATTTCTTAGGAACAAAAACCAATTGACATTTTTCTGAAGACACTTTGGAGAGTGAATTGTTATCTAAGTTTTAAATATTGACAATACTTTTGTCTTTTGGCTCATGAAATCGAAATCTCATTATACAATGGTTTATTCATGTTTTGAAAACTATTAAAGAATTCAGATTGAACAGCATTCTTGATTTCACTTGAAAAACTCATTAGGTAGTGTGTTTGGGACCAAAGAAAATCTTTTTTTCTCAAGCAATAGGAAAACTACTATAGTCAAGAAAACAAATAGAGATAAGCTTCCAATACTCAAATAGATCATAGCCCTTAGTAGCTATTGTTAATATTTCAAACTAATTTAAATGTCTGCTAATTAAGTGTAGACAGTAACAAAGTAGATTACATTGATTATACCTTAAATATCCCCAACAGCAAGACTTTGAGTCAGAATAGAGTGAAAAGCAGGTCTGAGCTCAGTTCAGTTTAATAAATATTAATTGAGGGCTTTCTATGTGTCAGACACAGTGGTAGGTGCTGTGAATGAAAATAAAGAGTCCGTCAGTTTCCTGTCCCCACGGAGCTTCCAGCCCCATAGGCAAGACAGACATGTAGTAGGGGACTAGAACGCACTGAGATGGGCACAGCGTGAAAGGATGCACAGGAGATGGTAGCTGAACAAAGCTGGGAGAGGTTAACACTGGGCTGTTGTACGCAGGAAGGTGCATAATTTCAGGCTGATTTCATGGGGAAGTGAGAGCCAAGCAGGCTGACGAATGAGTAGGTGCTTGGCCAATGGGAAGATGGCCCCCTTGTCACTGTTAGAGGATGTAAGATTGGCTCACAATTCAGAGGGCTTTAAAGTAGTTGAAAATATTCCTACATTTCTAGTCATCCAAGTTCTTCAAACTTGTTTATAACTAAATGAGTAGGTTGGCAGCTTCATAAATGTTCTTTTTAAAGAATAATTCTGAAAATCTATAGATTACTTCAGAATAAAAAAATGTTATAATCCAGCCAGTGTATGTAATGTTTAAGGAGATATTCTTATTGGATTGTTAAATAGAAATGTAAAGATTTATAGAAAATTTATTTATGTGTTTCCAGACACAGTGAATTTGTCGATGCTTTCGTTTATTATTAATATGTTTTCTGCTTTTCCTTGATCCAATTTTTCTTTTTTTCCTGTTTTTCAAAATTATTTTATTGTTTATGCTATTATAGTTTTCCCAATTTTTCCCCTTTGCCCCTTCCACCAAGCACTACCTACTCCCTTAGGCAATCCTCACACCATTGTTTACGTCCCTGGGTCATGCGTATAAGTTCTCCGGCTACTCCATTTCCTATACTGTACTTTACATCCCCATGGCTATTCTGTAATGACCTATTAGTGCTTCTTAATCCCCTCATCTCTTCACCCATTCCCTCACAGCTCCCTCCCATCTGACAGCCATCAAAACACTCTATGTATGCATGATTCTGTTTCTGTTTTTCTTGTTTGCTTAGTTTGGTTTTTAGATTCATTTGTTGATAGGTATGTATTTATTGTCATTTTATTGTTCATAGTTTTTTAAAGTATATTTTATTGATTATATTGTTACCATAGTTCCAATTTTTTTTCCTTTGCCCCCCTCTGCCCAGCACCACCCCTCCCCCAGCAATACCCCCCCATCCATGCCCATGGGTCAGACATACAAGTTTTCTGGCTTCACCCTTTCATGTATTATTCTTTTTTAAAAGATAATTAATTAATTAATTTTTAAGTATATTTTATTGATTATATTGTTACAATAAATAGTTCCAATTTTTTCCCCTTTACTCCCCTCCACCCAGCACCCCCCTCCCCCAGCAATCCCCTCCCAAGTCCGTGCCCATGATTGGTACATACAAGCTCTCTTGCTTCACCCTTTCATATATTCTTCTTCTTCTTCTTTTAAATAAATAAATGATTAATTATTTTAACAATAAAAAATAATAATCCCTCCCTCTCAGATATTAAGACCCTTTATAATCTTATAAAGGACAATGGGCAAAGGTCTCGAGCTCCTCTAGCTGCTTCAAGCTGGACATGGTCGTCGTCCTACCTACCCTTGGGTCCAGAAATCCCTAATAAGAGTGGGGGTGTGGAGGGGAGGGTGGCCTTCCCACACGGGGAAGGATCATGCAGACTCCAGGTCAGTTGGCTGTCCCTGGACAACAGTGTGCTTGATTTAACAGGCTGGCATCCTTGTTGTATTCTGGAAGCAAGAGAATTGGCAACAGGGTTAAAAGACATCATTGAATCCATAACCACTAGATGACAAAAGGCAGGTATTAATTTTTCAATGGCCCATATTAGGGAAAAAAAGGGCTTCTTTGGAGGAAGGTGTGCCAGGCACATCCCACCTGTCCAAAACCCTGTTGCCCATTATACTTAGTTTGGACTGAGGGAAATAGTTTAGGTTTTCCCCCTCTCAGACCTCTGGGTCCTTTCTGTCCAAGCCATTAGGATAGAAAAGAGAAACCAGTTCTAAAGTGAAACCCACAGACCACCCCATGCTTCACCAACCCAGCCACTTAGTTCAGCCAAACTGTTGAGTCTCAGGAGGCAGCTCTGCAGACAGGATTAAATGAGGCCCATACGTACAGACAATCACTCAGGTAATGAGATCATAGGTTTATGCCCTTTGAAAACAGAAAACACATGTTAATTTATGTAACATAACCCACAAACAAGTCTCTGTCTGTAAGTCTGTCTTATTGGAAAGACATCCAGTTGCAAGGCATTTGACATTCTTCTTGCCTGTAAATTATATTGTTCATAGTTTTGATCTTCTTCTTTTTCTTAGGTAAGTCCTTTAACATTTCATATAATGGCCTGGTGATGATAAACTCCTTTAGTTTTTTCTTGTCTGGGAAGCTCTTTATCTGCCCTTCTATTCTAAATGATAGCTTTGCTAAGTAGAGCAATCTTGGCTGTAGGTCCCTGCTTTGCATGACTTTGAATATTTCTTGCCAATACCTTCTAGCCTGAAAAGTTTCTTTTGAGAAATCAGCTGACAGTCTTATGGGAACACCCTTGTAGGTAACGAACTGCTTTTCTCTTGCTGGATTTAAGATTCTCTCTGTATCTTTAACCTTTGGCATTTTAATTATGGTTTTAGTTATGGTGTGTTTTGGTGTGGGTCTCTTTGCACCCATCTTGTTTGGGACCCTCTGTGCTTCCTGGACTTGCATGTCTATTTCCTTCACCAAATTAGGGAAGTTTTATTTCATCACTTTTTCAAATAGATTTCCAATTTCTTGCTCTTTTTCTTCTCCTTCTGGCCACCCTATGATGTGAATGTTGGAATGCTTGAAGTTGTCCCAGGGGCCGTTTACACTATCCTCATTTGGGGGAATTAAAAAAAAAAATTTGTTTATTCTGATTGTTTTTTGCTTTCTTATGTTCTAAATCATTGATTTGATTCTTGGCTTCATTCACTCTATTGTTGTTTCTCTGTAAATTGTTCTTTATGTCAATTAGGGTACCTTTGTTTCTGACAGGATATTTTTTATGCTGTTGAGGTCCTCACTAAGTTCCTTGAGCATCCTTATAACCAGTGTTTTGAACTCTGCATCTGATAGCTTGCTTATCTCCATTTTGTTTAGTCCTTTTTCTGGAGTTTTGATCTATTTTTTTCATTTGGGCCATGTTTCTTTGTCTCATTTTGGCAGCCTCCCTGTGTTTGTTTCTATGTATTAGGTAGAGCTTCTATGACTCCCTGTTTTGGTAGCATGGCCTAATGTAGCAGGTGTCCTGTAGGGTCCAGTGGCACAGCCTCCCCTAGGCTGGGTACTCAAGGTGCTCCCCTTGTGTGGTCTGAATATACCCTCCTTTGTAGTTAAGCCTTGGTTACTGTTGGCAGATCAGTGGGAGGGATTTACCCAAGCCAGTCAGCTGCAAGGACTGACTGTGATCACCACCAACCTCTGCCCTCCATGGAGGTTCAACTGTGCAGGGGCAGGGTGGTGGTGCTCCATTGTACTCTGTTCCTGTCCACTGGGTGCATAGGCCCTGGGGTTTCCTGGGTGGTGCACGCCAAGGTCAGCCCCCACCTGTGTTCTCTCCGGGGCCATCTGCATGAGATATAAAGCAATATGAGATGGCTGATACTTGTGCTGGGCTTGGAGATTCCAAGGTGGAGCCACACTGTGAATCTAGGCTGGCTGTTGCTAGTGCTGGGCCCAGGGCCACTTAGCAAGAGGTACAGGGGCTGGGAGCTCACTGAGGCTGGCTGTTGCTTGTTTGATAGAATTTAGGGAATGGTGAAGCATGAGCCAAGAACAGCTCTTCATATGGAAAAGTCACAGTTAACAGTTTGTGTGGGCCTGTAAGTGGGGTGGCACAGAGTCTCAGGGTTAGCCAGGTTGATGGAGTCTGGATATGGTAACAGCCTTCCCACTCTATGGCTCTGTGGGGAGAAGGCTCAGAAAAGGGACAGTGGCCTCTGCCTGACTTTCTGTAGGGGATAAAACACTCCTTCAGCTCCCTTATTGATGTCAGACACTTCAGTTCCTCCCTCTATACCACTGGTACTTTTCAAGCTGCTACCCCAGTGCTGGAGCTCAGAGGAAGTGAATCTGAGTAAGTCCATGTGTGGACTCTTTAAGGGGAACTGCTTGGGACTACAGAAGTTTCTTCTAATGACTCAATCTCCATTGCATTTTGCAGCCAGAAATAATGGGAATTTAATTTCCTGGTATTGGAATCCTTGGCTGGAGGTTTGGTGTGGGACTGGAATTCTTCATTCCTGAGATATCCCTCCCGAATTTTTATCCACCACACATGGATGTGGGACTAACCCATACCGTGTCTGTTTCCCTCCTACCGGGCTGGGTGGATGTTGTTGTCAGACTTCCATTGAACTTGATTTCTGATGGTTCTGACTGAGGTTGTTTTATATTTTAGTTGTAATTTTGACGTGGTTGTGCGAGGAGGCAAGCTGTGTTTACCGATGTCCGTAGTTTTTTTCTGCTTTTAAAGTTTTGGATTTTCTCATGGGTCTAAGTGCTATTAGAGTTGAAGAACCTAAATTAGGACTTTCCTGAACTTTCTGCTATGATGTAAATGTTGTATAACTGTGCTGTCCAGGACCATTGACACTGGCTATATTTGGCTGTTGAGCACTTGAAATGCGGTCAGCGAGAAAGAGAAATTGAATATTAAACTTAATTTCATTTAAATTAATTTAAATTTAACTTAAATAGCCACATGTGGCTAGTGGCTACCATATTGGACAGATTTCTAAATGATCTAATGGTAAATGTGTAAGGATTTGATTAACAAGTTCACCATGTCTATATAAATAGGTTGTGTATCCTAAATGATAAAGAAACTGTTTCACGAGACATGAATAAAGTGAAAATTAGTTCAAGAAGATTAACTGAAGAAAGGGTACTAAGGTGAGAGAGTGGTGGTCAAGAGGTAGACTAGACAGAGAACCAAAGGAGGGAGACATGTCTTAAGGAAATGGAGTAAAAGAGATAAAACTCTGTATTATGTTTGGGGAGATCTTTTCAATATTTTAAAAGATGGCATTCAGACTATCCTTGTGCATCAGGAAAACTAATATAAAGGATTTAAACCACCCAGATGTTGTAGCTCAGGGGCAGTCATTTAGGGAAAAGTAATAACCAAAGCAGACTCAGGTAAGCTCTCTCCTAAAAAGATTTTCACAATGGACCAAGAAAGGTTAGAAAACTCAGAAATGAAGAGCAAATGCATGGCCGATGGCACTAGGTACAGCATCTGGTTCTTAACTGTACTTTGCACATGGAGAAAATAGATGGCTCTTGGTAGTGTGATTCAAAGCAAGTTTGGGCTACAAGAAGAATACATTTATTAATGACTAAAAGATTGAGGAACTAAGATGGCCATAACGACAGACAGTCAACTGATTCACTTCCATCTAAAAAGGGAGGGCAGTTACCAAGTCATTTAGTGTCTAGCAGAATAGAAGTGAGTTCAGTTTCTTGTAGAAGCAACGAACTACAACTAAATCTCTATTTTTTAAGTACAATTCCCAAAATAGAGTTAGCAGTGCTTATACATAATCTCATTAACACTATAAAGTGGTATCAAATCCAAGTCTGGAAAATGTTTTGATCTTCCCTGAGATACTAAGGAAAGGAACTAGTTAAGGTTACAAAATTTAAAAACTTGGATCACTCTGGTTTAAAAAATTTTTCTTAATTGTCTTCATAAATAGGTACATATTCAAATTAAAAAAACACCTTTGTATTTATAATTGTGAAATATGTAAAGTTTAAAAAATACCATTTTGTTCATGCTGCTCTGTTATATCACTCCATTTGAAGAAACATTCCCTCTCAACATTCTGATGCGTATCTTCCAGATCTTTTTCATTAGGTTAACATGCATATGGGTACCAAGACATTTATGTGTTTTATTTTTCATACAAATAGTCGTCTTCATTCAACGATATGATCTCGTGCTCTTTTCACATTAGAACAGATGTACACGATTTACTTAAACTTTCTTCTGTTGATGGATATTTTTGCCATTAGGAACAATGCTGCAAAGGACATCCTTTTATGTGTTTTTGTAGGCCAGATTCTAAGAAGTGGAAAGTCTGGTTTGAATTAATAAGCACATGTTAACAATTTGCACCCTAAAAAGGCTTTGACAATTTATATTTTCTTCTGCCCCCCACTACTGCGAGAGTTTCAGCTTTCCCACACCTTGACAAGCATGGATATCATTTTTTGATATTGTAATTGGTAGATGGAACTATATTAAACACCATTAGAGTGATTTTTTAAAAATCTATTCTGTAACTATTTAAGTCTGTGGGGCAATTTTATCTAAGAAAATAAAGAGTGGCCTCACTGGGCCATGCGAATATGGAGCTCATCCTGCCTGGTGTCTTTTGGGATACCAGGGATGTGATGTGCAAGGACAGAGATGATGATCTGTGTTGTAAACACTCCACTTACTCCTCCTGAAAAATGAAATCCAGCAGGGCTGATTGGAATCAAAGCTCACTGCCTCTCAAAAAACCTGCCTTCCCCACACATTTAGGAGCTCCGGGGCCAATTTCTTCTGTTACTGTTAACAGTGAGAGGATTTTGCTCCTCAATCTGTCCCTTTCTTTTGTGGAAAAAGTGCTCCCTGAAATTGCTTTAAGAAAAATTGCTCCTCTCTGTCACTTGGCTCTGTGGCTAAAGTACTGATTCTGTTACTGCTTGTTTCCAATATTTTTCTACTTCTCAAATTAAAGCACAAGCATGCAGATTGGAGGACACTCACACACACACACACACACACACACACACACACACACACACATTGTTTTCCCATCAGGTACCAAAAATATATCTCAGTGCTCTCTTGAAATAATAGAATAAAGTATGATTGTTTATGCTTTCTTGCTTTTGAAAGCTGCAGAGATTAAGGAATTTTTAAAATAACCTAAGCTGTACTAGAATGAGGATCTGATCCAAATATCTTCTTACTGTAGTCAATACTGAAAAAAAAATAAATGCTCCTCTGCAGAATGTCGTACTCTCCGAAATAAAGTTTTATTTTCCTATATTTTGAATCTAAATGTTTTTTTTAGTAAGTAAATTTTATCAATATTATTATGCCCCTTTTGAAAATCTATTTTTCATAGCTGGTAATATATCTAGCTAAAACAACTTGAAAACTTGTACACACAGGAAAACTAAGTTCCCAGTTGGTAACTTTTATTCACATTTCATTATAGAACTTCAGATCAATAAATAAACACAACATATTCCTACAGTTTTAGGCTGATGATATCAGACATATGTTTACATTTTTAAAAGCCAAGGTAATATTTTTCTCTTGCTTTTGTTATTACTTCATTTTGCTATTTTTTTGTCCTCCAGGGAATGCAGCAAAAAGTACTACATCATTTAACATTTTATTGACATGAAATTCAAAATGTACATTTTATAATTCTTTGATAATAATGAGAAAAAGTGGGGAAGTTTGACAAATAATTTTAGAATAATCAAAGAGTTGGTTACCACAAATGAGTTCTTGCCATTGAGGATGACCAGTCATCTGTCTATTTAATGCGAAAGTTGTTTCCTTCTAAAATGGCGCTTTTATGTCATTTTCCTTCCTGTGGCTCACTTTCAACAAGTATAAAGCAATTAGCTTAAGCAAAGCATAATTTAAAAAGTAAATCAACCAAAGAAAAGGAATTCTACTGCATTCCAGGCAAAATATAAATGACTTTTAGACGCTCTCCTCTTTAAGATTTTCCATGCTCTCTGGCACTTCTCAATCACCATGATTCAGAAATTGACAATATTTTAAATGAAAAACATATTTACTGAACGGGTTTGAAAGAAATTAGCGTTGAAATTGAAATGCCATAATGTAGAACAGAGAAAAATAAGTTGGCTGGAGAGCACAGAAGAACCTCCAAGTTCCTGCATAGCCACGCAGGGTCATCAGCCACAGAGAAGAAATGTACCTGAAAGAGTGATGGTCGGCAAAGTTGGCAGAAAGTACAGCCCTTGGGTCATTGTAGAGCGAGCACTTTTTTTTTAAACTGCAAAATATTTATAGATAAATATTTAGTTATCAGTTTCAAGGGAACACGTAAAATTACCAAGAGAACACACATGTTGACCGGACTGTTTAGGGCCTGCCCAGGCGCTGTCCTGCACAGAGGGGTTTGTGGCTGTCTGATGGAGTAAGCTCTTTCCTGGCCTTCCCTAAGGAGGGCCAGGACTGCAGAATCCAGTGGGATTGGACACAGGCCACCTCCACATTGAAAATACTTTCCCTGTGGGGAGTGGAGACAATAGCTGTCAGTTGCCTAAGTCACAACACCTGCCCCACCCCATTAAAAATTGTCAGCAAGTTTGATTCTAAGACTTCAAATCTGTGTAAAATAGATTTAAAAAAAAAATCATATAACATTGGAAGCCCAGATCCAAACGTCCGTCACATTCTACTTCAGTCCACTCCAATAACCACTCCCACCCCAAGCCTGGGATCCGAGCACTGAGATCAGTCAGGAGATCAGCCTTGGATGCCCTTAGGTCAGCATTCAGCCACAGAGGGGCATGCAGAGAGCTGCGTGAGTGGGAGGTTGGCATTGTGCGCTCCAGTGTAAGAAGGTGTATTGCACAAGGTGTTGGCCTTGTTTCATTCTGAAGTTCATAGGAAGTACTAACGTGTATAAATCTGCATGAATTTTAGACATGTGAAAACAAACAGACAGTCTCAAACACTGTTTGGTAAAATAACTAAAATAGTTAATTCACCCAGTATTTCCTTGTTGAATCTTCCTGTCACAATCTTCCTCCTGACATAAAACTATCAGCCAGCCCTACTCTGCTTCCTGATTTATAATCTGATCAGGGACCTACATCCATTCAGTTCTACAGTATAGCTACTTAGAAGACCTTTGCACAACTGCTCGTTAGAGCAGAGTAGACCAAAACCTTCTTCCACTCTGGCCTGAGCCCCTCTGGGTTTCCCTTCCAAGTTCCTCCCAGGCCGAGGACTGGGTTGTGAGTTTGGCCACGCTAGCAGGGTCTGTCGCCCCTGCAGCCTGGACTGTTACCAGAGTTGCATGCTCTGCTAGCTTATTTAAAATGATTTCTTGGGGTAGAGTTACTTTACAAGCACAGATCATATTGCCTGATTTCAGAATATTTTAGCATGCTTCTTTCCCCAAGAAATGCCACAACGCCGTTTATAAAGATTCTAATACAACGCAAGCAGGAGTTTGTTCTCCAAGACCAGCCCCAGCCCCTGGTCCTTATGTTTCTAATTTCTGAGCATGTCCATGTCCTGGTTAGGCCCTTTGGAGGGAGAGGCCCTTTGTAATTCACAATTCTTAGAGGAAACAAATTTTTATTCTTTTTAAGAAGTAGGCTGTTATTATCTCTACTCTGGAGGTACAAATTATAGGGTTTTGTATGCCTAAGTTATACTGATGTTTACCAATTTCCCTAAAGATGATTATCATAGTTAGTTACTATTGATACTGTTGCCTTTGCTAAACCCCAGGAAATAGAATAGAAGGAAATTTGTTTTGCTACTTGCCCTTCATGGTCTCCCAAATCTAATGAACTCTTTAGGCCTCCTCTGGAGAGAAAACCCAAACCAGCACCTTTTTTTCATTTGACCTTGTAAAGTTCAAGTTCTTTTGGGGAAATATTGGCTAATAAGCAGAGCAGCTGACCAAATATATTGTATTGCTGACTTCCATTTCCTCCATAAGACATAGTGTGGCCCTTTAAGCCATGTCTCTCGATTGGGGCAGTTGAGCCAGAGGTGTCAGTCATCTATTGACTATTTATTGTGTCCAAAGCCCGGAGTGCAGAGTAGAGATAGAAATAACACAAGGATGTTCTTGTACAGCCCATGATCTAGGAATGGATTTTACATATTGAAATACTTGAAAAACATCATAAGAATAATATTCTGTAACATATGAAAATTATATCCAATATAAATTTTAGTGCCCATAAGGAATACAGACATACCCGTTCATGTATTATCAATGAGTAGTTTGAACCTTTGAGAGACCATTGTAAGGACTCTGCCTGGCAGGCAGATGGTGGAAAGCATCTCCTCAGACCCTTTTTCAGAGAAAGAAAAACACCTACTGTTAGGGGTCTCAGAACTTGGTGACCACAGGGTTGAGAAAGCTGAGACAAGGTCTGGATGTAAAACAGGATGCCTGGCCTCAAAGAGATAGTGCAAAAGATAACCACACAACCAACCCCCAAAAGAAAAAAAGATGGTGTTCAAAAACCCCTCTCCCCTGTACCCAGGGCTCTTTGTTTGCTGAGTGTTCAGAGAGCCTTTTCTTCTTTGGCTGAATAAACCTCTGCTTGCAGTCTTTGAGATTAACCAGTGCGTCCATGTGGAGGAGGTGTTGCCTAACAGGGGCCAGAGAGAGGCAACTGCTTGGACTTGTCATCACATGAAAGCATGTAATACTTTTAAGGATTCATGTAATTTTGTGTGGTAAGATCAAAAGATGCTTGTTGGCAAGTAGCAATGAGGGAATAAGTCTTGATCAGCTAGAGGGCCCCTGTGATGTTGCTTGGGAGTGGGACCAAACTGTGAAAGCTCAGGGACCCCTAAGTGTGGTCTGCTATGCAAGATTGATCAGCTTGATATTGAAGAAAGGACCTTGATGGCCAGGGGACGTTGAAGGGGAGGGGGTGAGAGGGCTATGCTGGAGAAGTTAAAGATATTGTAATATTGTGTTTAGGCCTGCATTAAGACCGGCAGTGGGCAGCTGCTGGACTATCAGAATATTAAAGAGGTCAGTTAGAAGATATGATGATCAATTTGATGTTGGTAGGGGGGAGTAATGGAGAGGGCCATCAGATGTGATTCATAGAGTCTGATTAATAAGAGAGAAAGCTAAGTTCCTTTGAACATTTTCTTTTCTGGGCAGTCTAGGTGGATATGGCTGGTAAGCAGCTGGATTTAGGAGTCCGGAGTGCAGGATAGAACTATGAGCTGGAGATTTATATCTGGTAGTTGAAACCAGTGTGTGTTGGCTAAGGAAAGTGATTTGGGTGAGATGATCGGGAGTTTGAGGAACACAGAGAGACGCGAAGAGAAGGCAGAGAGAAGCACCAGTGAAAAAAGGAGCAGGATCAGGTGAGGTGAGGAAGAACTTCAGGGAAGAGGAGCAAATGACCAATGGTTCCAGATGCCATGTCGAGAGTAGGTGAAGTAAAGCCAAAGTGTGTTCACTGAGGAGGTGAAATAAAGTGTGTTTCCTGGATTTGGCAATATGGGGACTGGATGAATAGACATGAGACTGCAGTAGCCTGAGGATGGCCAGGATAGGCAGAAGGCTGCTCAGAATATGTCACAGAGCTCGGCAGAATGAAGGCTGAATCTAGACAGGGCTGTGGAATTGAGAAAGGTTCCATGTTTTAATGGTAGAGTTAGGCATGGGAAAATGCTGAGAAGAAAGACCCAGAAGAAATCAGAAGACTGACAGTCCAGGTGGGAAGGGACAGCTTGATGAGAACACAGAGAGAGAACCCAGCACACAGTGGCAGACCTGGTGCCCTTGAGATGGACAGGCAGGAGAAGGTGGCACAGCGGGGACGGCTGCATGTGCAGCTCCAGGAGAGTAAACTGAAGGAACTCCTTGCAAAATATCTCTGTCAAGTAGGTAGTATGGCCATCTGCTGGGACAGAGAAGGCACAGTGTGGGAAGGGGAGTCTCAGGAGAGCCATGCAGGGCTTTTGGGGAGGACGCTGAGCCAAGACGTATTATTGGGTATGATCGAGTGCTCTCTCTTTTTTTTTTTTTTCTCAGATTTAATGTGTTTTATTGATTAAAATATTACATTTGTGCCAATTTCCCTTCCCTCTGCTCCCCTCCACCCGGTGGCCCCCCTCCCTCCAGTTGTCCCCCCCTTTTAGATTATGTCCATTAGTTGTGCATACAGTTCCTCCCAACCTCTCTCCGTCTATTCCATTCCCTCCTACCATGATCCCCAATTCCTATATCATCTCCCTCCCTCTCCCCACTCCCCCTCCCTGTTGACCTCCCCCCAATATGCTTCCCGTACCCACAGTTCCTTTACCGCTCTCGTTGCCTGTTTAGTTTGCCTTTGTTTCTTCTCCCTAGCTTCTGTTTTTTTTTTTTAAACCAGTCCCTTTAACATCTCATATAACAGTGGTTTGGATCTAATGAACTCTTTCAGTTTTATTTTGTCCTGGAAACACTTTCTCTGTCCTTCTATTCTGAATGACAATTTCGCTGGATAGAGTATTCGTGGTTGTAGGTTTTGGATTTTCATTACTTTGAATATTTCTTGCCAGTCCCTTCTTGCCTGTAGGGTCTCCCTTGAGAAGTCAGCTGATAGTCTAATTGGGACCCCTTTGTACATAATTCTTTTCTTCTCTCTTGCTGCTTTTAAGATTTTCTCTTTATCTTTAATTTTTGACATTTTGATTATAATGTGTCTTGGAGTGGTTCTCCCTGGGTCCAGTCTCTTGGGAACTCTCCTTGCTTCCTGGACCTGCAAGTCTATTCCCTTCCCCAAGTCTGGGAAGTTCTCCTTTATTATATTTTCACTCAATTTTTCAAGTTCTAGTTCATCTTCCTCGCTCTCTGGCAAACCAATGATTCTTATGTTGGGCCTTTTATAGCTGTCCCAGAGGTTTCTGATCCTCTCATTGTTGCTTCCCATTTCCTCTCTCTGCATTGGTTGACTGCTTGTTCCTTCTCCATATTCCAGTTTGTTGAAATGAACTCTGGATTTTTTTTCCTCACCATCTGTCTCGTATGTGGTTTTGTTCCTTTTGTTATGAATGTTTTTCGCTTCTTTCTTATCTTTTTCCTGCTCTTTTGTGAATTCTGTAAGCCACCTGATAACAATGGCCCAGAACTGAGCCTCTGACAGGTTTCTTATCTGTTCATCTGTCAGGTTCTCTATCTGCTGCCTGGTGAGCTGTGCCACCGGGATTTCTATAGTTGTCTGCCTCATTTTGACAGATGCGTTTTGTTTTCCTGGGCTGGCTGTCGGGGGCAGTGCCTGTGTACGCGTCACAATTCAGCGACCGGCGCCTGTCGGCGACCTATTTCGCAGCCCTGTGGTGCTTTCTTTGGGGGCGGGCGTCCAAGATGGATTCACACAGTTATTCAGCTAGGAGACCGGGATCCGTCCTCCCGCCCCCCTGGGCCTCACTGTTCAAGGCGATGCGGTGGCTGCTTTCCCCAGCGCTGGGGTCGCGCACTGCCAGGGGCTTGATTGCCTCCGGGATTTTTCGCCGCCCTGCCGCCGCTGTCTCAGGTGCGACCGCAAACAACACTGCCCTCTTTAACTCTTACCTGCCCAAATGGCACCGCTGGTTTATAACTTCATATGTTGGGCTTCCGTGTAGTTTTATTTTCTGGAATTTCTAGTTATCCTTTGTTTTGAAGTAGTTGTATTCCTCTCTAGTTGTAGAGGGAGACCTAGCGTGTCTGTCTAAGCCTCCATCTTGGCCGGAAGTCCGAGTGCTCTCTTGAGGAGGGAGCAGGGGTGGCCCCAGTTAACCGGGCTTTGTGGCTATCCTTTTATACCCAGTATGATGATGAGTAAGTGCGGAGTGTTGAAATGGTGAGACTGGGCTACAGTGGCTTTTGTTTGCAGAGTTGCTGGAAGACAGCGGCCGGATTGACCTTGCCTTTCACCTCCAGTGGTGGGAGAGTGATTCCAGCGTGCGGTGTGCTTTCCTAGCTCTCAGGGAAGGGACCACAGCCAGGAAGAAGCTGTTGGACTGGGGGAAGACAACATAGTCCAGGGGATCAAAGTCTTTAGGGGTTGGAACAGGACACACTGAAATTAAGGAAGTGAGTGAGGGAGAAGCATTGGAAGTAATTATTGTCAGCAATGGGTGGTAGTTTCAGGGTTTGTAATTGGAACAGTTTCTGGGAGGTCAAATTCCTGGCTGGAGTGAAAAAGGAACATCAGAGGACAAGGGTTAAGCACACTAGATTGTGGCTGAGTCATCCACATGGACCTGAAGTGTGTGGGTCTAGAAAGACAAGGGCATCCAAGAGTTAGGGGACACACCAGCTGTAATTGTGGAGAGGACCTGAGCAGTCCGGCGACAATGGCTCCTATGGCCTTGCTCTGTACGCAGGCAGGAACGTATGTGTGTGTTCATGCAACTTGACTCTGTGTGTGACTTCACTATTTTCCAGAAGAGTGGTTATGAGAATTCTAAGCACATGAGGCTTGGGAACACCTGCACCAATGTCAGAGCTGAGTGCACTCCAAGGCCACTCTGAAATGAGGTTATTAAAGAGGTCAACCTAACTTGGTAACAGGAAGTTTTCCTTGGAAGAGAGAGCAAAATCCATTGTGTGGTGATGGGAACTATGACAAGAAGAGGCAACTCCCTTACCTACCATCAGAACTAGCACCCCCTCTTTGGGGATCTCCTGGCTTCCTTCTGTTTTGCAGCAATATGTATATATTTTTTTATTGAAGGGAATGTGAATATGATTTTTCTTCTAAAGGATGCTTTTATATATAATACAGAGGATGAAGGACTCGGTGTCCTGATAGAGAATGGGAGACAAACTCATGTCATGAGGAACCACAGAGATGAGCATAGACATGAAATCCATACATGTTTTCAGTTGCTTCCAAAACCGTATCTCCAGTGATAGCTGAGATCCAGGCAACATTCTAAGCACTTTAGCCCAGTTTTCACATTTCATCCTTACAACCACCTCATGAAGTGTAGGTGCTTTTATTATTCTCATCTCAGAGATGAGAAAACTTTTAGTTTCCCCGAGGTCACACAGATTAGAAAAGGCACCCAAGACTGGAGTACAGACCTTGTTGCTCCAGAGCCTGTGTATTTATGTGTCAGTTAATTCTGTTTATTATTTGGTAAAAACTGCTTCTTATGTGCTGAGCTTGAATGGCTAATTTACAAAATATTGCCTAGTCAATAAAATGAAACCACTTTTTGAGTTGCTGCTTTAAACACCTGAGGCATGACATCAAGGAGAAATACTTTAAGTATAAAAGAGCTGATTTTAGCTCAGGAATGGAGAAAAAATTTTTTTCTGAAAGCCCAAAGTAATGTACCTGTTTTGTGAAGTCTAAATTAATAAAACCAAAAACATACAGAAACATTAGTAAAGAGAATGGAAAATATTTATACACTCTACCAAAGTAATCTCTTTCCACTGATCTGAGTGAAAAAATTTCTTAATAAGAATTGTTTATGTAAGGAACCACATTTCAACCTTGAATTCTGTTGCTAGATCACATAATAAAATATTCAGGAAACAGAGGTTTGAGCATTTTTTTTATAGTCAGCTTAAAAATTCCCTTAATATTTGCAGTTAAACAAACTTGACAGATGTGAATGAAATGGAAGAGTTGGGAATTTTATTTATGCTTAGATGGCAGCTTCTGTTTGGAATTTTTACCCACTGCCTGTATGATTTAAGAGATGACAAATAAAGCCAAGAAAAGTGAAATAGCCTATTACAGGTCTCAAAGATAAACGGGTTTTCATTAGATATTAAAATTTAGATTTTTTAAAACATTATTCTCACCCTGAAAGATAAAACAACCAATACCCATATGGTTTACCCTGAAGATTAATAACACTGGGTTCTGTGAGTTTGCAGTAGGCAGTTTGTCCATTGCACACAAAAAAAGGGGGAGATTGCTTGTTTTTTCTACTTCCCATGAGGAAAATCTAATAGTCTCCTTCTAAGAACTGGCTATGGTCCATATACTAGAGTGTGAGAAATAAATGGACCTATATCAAAGTAAATTACTGATCCCGAAAGGTTTAATTACCACAGAAGATGGATTTTGATCAGTTTTTAAGCACATGTTGATACATCGGTCTTGCAGAGTGATTTATTGTCATAAATTGTGAGGGTCACTGTAATCCTACCATCTCCTATCCAAATGCTGCAATGTACCCTTGAGGCTAAAGACCAGAGAACTTACTACCCCAGCCTCTTGTTTAACTGAAAAGAGATTTTGATTCTCTCTACTTCTTAGTTAGCATAATACCCCTTGGACCAAAGAGGCGCAGTGAGGGCTGGCTTTGCCCGAGGCTCCCGAGGGCTGAGTTCTTGCAGCGTGAGCACACTGGAACCAGAGTCAGGGGTCTGGCTCTGATTCTTGGCTGGGGCACTAACCAACCGTGGACCTTTGTCAAGCCATATTGTTATCTGGTCCTTAAGGTCCTCACACCCTGGAATGAACGGGTTTGATTAAGTCATACTCCCAATTTTCTAATTTTGAAATTCAGTAACTGTTCACTTAGACCTGTGATATACAACATTAACCCTTTGCTACAAGGTGTTTTATCTGTTCATGAACCGAAGGGCAGGATTGAAGTTGCATTCAACTGAAGTGAAATTGAGTCTAATCCATGCTCTCAGTTTTATGAGAACTCTAGGATATCTTTTTTCATCTATAAAACTATTGGGCTCATTCCTTTATTTCTTTTATTGAAATAATCATATCCATAGGTGTTCTTTTCTTTTTTTACCTCAAGCAATTTTGTGTAGAAACTTAGATGCTATAACAGTTCTCTCCAAGGAATTCTTTGAATCCTTTTACAAAAAAATTAACATAATGTATTTAATAATGTATAACAAAGCTTGCAGCTTTTGAGGAGTGTTCTGTGAATATAGCAATGGTATGTTAATGCTTCAGGGCTAGTAATCAAAAGATCAGGAGTCTCCTATCTACTAAGGAATAAAGAAATCATTAAAATAATTAATCGAGAGATTGGATTCTTAGGCAAGCAAGTGGTCAGATGAATAGATAATCTGCATCTTTTTATTCTCCCTGTGTGCTTGGATCCATACCTGTCTCTCAGGCTTTGGGCCTGGGCACAATCATTTTGTAACTGTCTAACTTCATGATCGGTTGATGCAGGCAAACATCTGATGGTCTGGCCAACAAAACAGTAGGGAAAGCTGTTATAACTTATTGGGGCTGAAAACAAATCCTTGTAGAGAACTTTATAGCTGTTTTACACTTGTTGGACCCTCTATGTGTACACACACCATCATCATCATCACCCCCACCCCAATAGCCCGGAATCCACTGTCATAAAATATGGGCCCTTTTCTTTAGTCCTGGAGTGTACATCTATTTGTCTCTGTTATCAAGGTATTACCCTAATGCTTCAAAGAACAATACTTGAGATCTCTAGATTGTCGATTCTTGTCATCCTTTAAATTCTAGTGTTGGCTACTCTCATTTCCTCTCAGTTAGTAAATATTTACTGAATTCCTACTGTGTAGCAAGCATTGAAGTAAGAATAGGGTTTTTTGTCCTCAGAAAGCACACAGCTGATGAGTGCCACAGGCATATAAACACATTGTTTCAATACAGGTCATAAGTAAAGCAGTGCAAGTATTTCTTGTGTGGAGTGGTAGAAGGTAGGAGGGAGTGATTAATTTTGAGGGAGTCAGAGAAAAAGATGATGAGAGTGTCTGCATCTTAAAGCATTTTTAATACTTCATTATGCAAACGCAGGAGAGTGTTCCTTTCAGGGGATTCTCTGATGCATGTTTTTATCTCAGATTTGCTAAGAAGACAGAATTAGCGGAATTTAGTGCAAGGGGATAGAGGAGTCTAGGTGATTTTCAGGTTTCAGCTGACTTGAATTGGGAGATGGTATTAACCGAAATAAGGATGGCAGGTTAAGAAGCACTTCAGCCTGTCACGACCTTTCAGGAAAGGGTGTGCTTCTCGCCCTGCCAGCTAGTAAAAGATTGTGCTCCTTACTGACATTTGGCTTTGCTGTTTTGTTCTCTTCCTGGTCAGTGATGCCATCAGCATTACAGATGCAGCACAAATGTGCTCTTTGCATCCAGGCTGATGATCGCAGGTTTCATTGAGCAGAGAGGAGGACATAGACAGGTGTCCGTGGACAACGACCATGACTCTTCCTTTGTGCAGTCTCAGAGAAAGTCATTTAGGGCCTTTACTATTCAGTAATCACTTCTTCATGTGCACTGTGATCTGATTCAGGGCTGGGTGGGTTAGATCATCAATGTTTGGAAATTAGCCAGCCTCTAGTGTCAAACGTTTTCATGTCATGGGATGTTTCTGAGTAAGTTGTTGACCTTCTCATGGTTTTTGCAGATTTTGTTATCAGTGGTTTGAGTGTCGAGCCTGTAAGCTTTAAGCTCTTATGACCAGTCTGCCATTAACAGCTTGGTTCTGTGAACGTGTATCTAAAATTTGTGTTCAACAATGAAAAAAATCAACCCATCTTTTATAGATGTAAGTGCACTTTATGTGGGATTTTCTTTACATTGTTTGTTCTGACATGGGCATTATTGGAAATACGTATTCAGAAAAATTTCTATATAAAATCAGGACATTGTAGTTCTCAGAGACTTGACTTCTAAGTTATCAATTTATTACAGCTTTGTTTTGTGAGCTTAGTGACTTCTGTGATGACATATATATTGTTTTCAGTCTTCATCCCTCTAAGTGTCATATTTTTGCATTGCTGTTTTTTTCTTTAAGCTCCATCCATAGTTTCATCCAGCAAAAAACATTCATATGCATAGCAATAATGACATGGTTATTTCGAGATTTATGTAAACAAGATTCAATAATGGATGAGTGACTTTTAAAGTGATCATCGCTACACTCCCATCTAAGTTTCTATGACTGTTGGGCATTTAAATTTGGGGTAGGTTGGGAAAATGTGCCAGGAAGATTAGTGCATTTTATTTCATTCTAGAAAAGATTATCTCAGCAAAGGATGTCTTGGACCAAAGTCTCATTTACTTAACCTCTTTGGTCTAAACATATACTGGTCTTCCAAATAGGAATGAAAATTAAGACATCAAAAGCCAGGCCACTTTATGAGATGGACCCCAAACTGTTCTTAAACAGTATCAAATGGGACCCAAAGTCACCATTTTTTAAGTGCACACTGACTTCTCAGAATGACCCCGGATTATATTTGTAAAGTTTGGTTATGTGCAATTTTCATAGAGAGAGAAAGAGAGGAAATAATCTTGGTAAGGGAAAATAGTAAAATTGAATCTAGAAATCTTGGACATTTTCACAATCAAGAGCCTTTTCTGGCCAAATATCTGCTATGAGTTGCAAGCTCTTTAGCTTTCCCAAGGGTCATTTTTGATTGAACAGCATGCAGGGCTATAGCCTGTGCTTCTCTGTGGTTTCCTCAGAGCCTTGCCCTGCTTTGGAAGGCTCAGGGTGAGTGCAGCTTACCAGCTGAAGCTCTCCGCACGTAGTATTGCCTTCAAATAAAGCTCTCATCGCTTTTCTCTTACACCAGTACAGAGAGGAGAAAGGGGCTGTTTCATTGGCAGTGACATACAAGGGTGTTATAAATGGCAATTAATTGTATTATTTTGCTCAAACCACAGTCCCCAGGACTTAATTTACTCATATTTTTAATGAGGGTGATATACAAGGTCTGTCTTAGCTTGTTCAAGCTACTAAAATAAAATACTGCTGACTGGGTAGCTTAAATAACATTTCTTACAGTTCTAGAGACTGGGAAGTCCAACGGGAAGGTGCTGGCATACTCAGTGTCTGGTTAGGGCTCTTGTCTTGATTTGCAGATGACAATCTTCTCATTATGTTCTCACATGGCCTTTCCTCAGTGTATGCACAACAGAAAGAGAGAAGACTCGTGTTTCTTCCCCTTTTTTATAAGGGCATTAACCTCATCACGCGGTCTCCGCCCTTATGACTTACTATAGTAGTCCCTCTCTATATCACAGTTCACTTACCGTGGCCTCGCTGTATCATGGGATTTAAAAAAAAATATTATATTTAATTATTTATCGTGGATTTTTCACTATATCGTGGGATTTTGCGGTACTGTATACGTATGTTGTTTAAGTTACATAGGTTTAAGAGTGTAGAGTAAATGTAAGGTTCCTACTTCGCGGGGGGAGGGGGGTCTAGAACGTAATACTCACAATAAGTGAGGGAATACCATGTAACTTTCATGATCTCCCGGAGGTTCCACTTCCAAATATTCCACATTAGGGATTAGGGTTTCAACAAGAATTTCAGGGTTGATAGCAAGTCTCTTTTAGTTGGTCATCATTCTATAACTAGCAGAGACTGCCTTACATTTAACATTTACCATGAGTAGGACTGCAGTACTCAAGGTTTGCTTATAGACAAATTTGAGCTTTAATCTCAGCTCTCATTCTTTTATTTTCATGATGTTGGAAAGTTCTCTGTAGGTATCAATTTACTCAACCATGAAATTGTTCAATAACAGTATCTATTTGTAAAGTTGCCATCAAGCTTAAATAAAAATTGGGCATGTGGAGCACATAGCACAGTGCTTGGCTATCAAAATCTACCCTTGATAAAAATCTGTTTTTTAAATTATGAGAATAACCAAGCTTATCTGAGCAAAAGCTGAGACTGGCAGCACAAGAAATGAAATGGTTTGATCAGTGCTTTGGTCATTAATATAAAACTTTGTAGTTGATGGTAAATTTTGGAAGTCTCTTTCAGTTATAACACACCATTTATGTTGACATAAACACAGACATATGGTGTGTGTGTGTGTGCATGTGCATGCATGTGTGTGTGAACATGTGTACCTGATAGCCTGTCCCCTACATTTTTTTTGGTAATTAGCTCATTTTCTACTACCATATAAGAATTTCAACTAACACACCACTTCCAAATTTCAGATATATTTTACCTACATAAAAAATTGCTTTTATTTCAACAAAACCAAAAAATATTTAACCCTGTTTTGTTTTTAAAGATTATTCCCTAACAAAAATGTTCTTTTGCACATCAATAAGGGGGTGCCCCAATTAAATGTTACTGGCAAGAAAATGATAGACAGCCATGCACACAGAGCTCAACTCCTAAAACCCTAAATTCCCATGACTCTTACCTTGTTGATATTCATGCCATTAATAATGTAGCAAGTATCCTAAAATATTTAACACTTATATTTTATAGAGATTATTGATTTTCCCTTCAGGTTTAGTTGACCCAGATGAAAAAGTAAAGTTAAACCTGTTCTCCTATGACCTAAACTGTCAAGGTGATGAATTCTTTTTAAGACTTAACTTGTATTGCTCAGAGAGTGATAGCTACTGGAGAAAATGTACTTTTCCGTTAGGAAGCCAGAGGAGATTGATCATCAGTAAGAAAGGGCGGCAGTATGATTTTAATGGCAGGATTTTTCAGCACATGAACTAGAGTTGAATGAACTCTTATCTCAGGCTTTCAATGATTATAGTAGTCTTGTCTTCTCATAACCACTAGTACAAAGGGCATTTGCTACAACTCCAGAACACTTAAGGAAGGAAGGAGAAAATGCACATCACAGAGCACAGCACTGGGGGTCGGACAGGGATCCTCATATTACAGTAAAATTTAAGTTTCTAGACGGCAAGGAGTAATTCTGAATGCTTGTGGGTAATAAAACACAATCCAAGCATTATTTATAACTTGAAATGCAATTAAGAAGCAGTACCGAGATCTGGAAATTTAAGAGGCTGTCTTCATAAAAACTTCAAGTAGTTCTCTCTCCTTAAATTTGGTTCAAAATGCTCTATAAAGACCTGTTGGATTTATTCCCATGCCCTGGGTGGATTTATGTATTTAGAAAAGGGCTACCAGAAGTGTATGCCCAGAAAGTGACTTTAAGCTCTAGCAAATTATCTGACTTCTGGCCTTTCAAAGGAAATCAATAAAAAAAAGAATAGAATTCTGCAAAATGAGTGCTTTTCCCTGGTGAAGCTGTCCCCCTATCAGGGCACTTATCTGCAGTGAACCTGTCACAAGTGGTAATGGTTTTGTGATTAGTGTGAATGAATATGCCTCACCACATAGATTCATTATTGATTTTTTAATTAATAATAATATCTTGTATTTATATAGTTACCATCTCTGAGGAAATAGGAGAGCTTTATAGTTGATGAATTCCACTTTATCTTCATAATGTTCTTCTGAATGTATAGATTAGGTATTCCAGTTGCATTTTAAAGAGAAAAAATAGAACTAGAAAAATTAAATCATTGAGTGCAGAACTTTCAGAAAACTGATAATAAAATCATCCATTAAAATCTGGTAGTCTTCTAATTCTGGCTGTTTGCCAAAGTCATCTCATCAGTTGGGTCAACTATGAATATTCCTTAAGAAAAAGAAGTTGATCATAACAATTATTTGAAATTGCTGTAATTAACAGACATTTACATTTCTCTTTATTATTATGGTGCTATACAATAGTTGGGTTGAAGACATTTATATTTATTAGACCATATGCATTTTTAGTGGCCTATGATAATATCTTTGGAATGCCGTTAAGTCACATGTGCCCAAAGTTGATCTCCTGGTAAGGGAGCAAATTAAAACTTAAATTCTGCTCTTAGGTTGGTGTGGTGTTCCAAGGGTTGGGTATCTCTCTCACCAATCTCGCATTGCTTTACCTGACAAAAATATGAAATAATCTCCCCCAAAAAACCTGTTCAAAACCTTTACTCATTGTACTCATCCTCTCAATCACTCATTTCTCAGCCTTAAAAACGTGGGACTCTTCTGATTTAACCCCTTCTTTGTATTAAAATTCCTGTTCGATTTTCCTCTGACAAGTTTATTGCTTTTTCCTTCTGTTTTCTCCTTACTGCTATTGCTCTACTCCTCCCATTTCTATGGGTAACCTCTTTATTTTTGCTCCTTCTTCACCCATTGATTCCTCAATCGGACTTCGATCAGTTTTCCTCATTCTCCGTGATTGTTGAAATTATGAATCATTCAGGTACACAAAAAAGGATACAGAATAATATGCTGAACATCTGTTTCCCTAGTATGCAGCTTAAAAATGCGACATTAGAGATATAGTTGGATGACTTCTTGAAAGCCTCTCCCTGATCTCACTTAATTTTTTCTCTCCCCATTATTGTGAATGTAATGGTTCTTATCCTCATGCATGTTTTTATACTTTCATTTATCATAATCTGTATCCACAAAAAATGTATGTTATTTCTTTAATTATTTATTTCTGAAACTTTCATTTGTTTTTATTGTGGCTTTGAGATTTCCACCATTGTTTTAAGGTTTATCCATGTTAGTGGCGGTGACTGTGTTTCCTTCTATTTCATTGCTGAAGTCCTTTGGATCCACACATGACAAGCTATTTGTTCTTCTGAAGATTGACACTGAGATTGTGCTGATATTTTTTCTCAGAAACAAACAAATATGTAAATAATTATTTTTAACTTTCTTTCTTGTTCATATTTATGAGTGTCTTGAGGGTATATACCCAAGGTTCTAAATGCAAATGAGGTAGGCTCTACTCATTTTCAAATTTATTGTTAAAAAATGGTTGTCATCTGGTGCATTCCACTAAAAAAAAGAAAGACTTGTTTGGCTTCTCCACCAACTATCAATGGAATTGCACCTTCCTGGAAGAGAAGAGCTCCTCCTCACTATTTGAAGGACACCTCCACCCCCAAGGACTCCTTTCTGTGAGGGGGTTACAAATTCAAAGGCTTATGGACTCCATGCTGAAATATAAATGTATGAAAAATGCAGGGTGTGGCAGGACTTTGGTTGGACAGATGACATAAATCCATGTATCAGGGCACCATATCTGACTCAGTGACTGCTAGTTTGTGGTCTCTGAGGTTCCTGTATCACCTAGTTTATTTTCCCAAGATGCTGTCTCAGAAATGTGTACATAATCATCCAATTTACCATGAAGCAGCGAAGATCAGGGACCTGGAACTGGCCTGCCTTGGTCTGAATTCCTGCTCCACCACAACTAGTTGTCTGCTCTTGATCAAGTTTCCAAATGTGCCTGGGGCTTGGTGTTCTTGCTTGTGAAATAGGGTACATGGTCAGAATTACTTCATAAGGCTGTGGTAAGAACAAAATGAGATAATATACATAAAGCTTTCAAATAGGTGCTTAATAAATTTTTTGTTGAATTGTTGAGGAGAATAAAAATAACAAAAAATTATATCATCCCTCCTTTTGTGTAAAGCATTGTTTGAGGAACTGGCCATTGACCTTAATATCTGTCTCTTTCCCAAATTAAGTTACCAGCTGGGACCAACCCCTTAACACATTGTTTGCCTCAAAATATATATATTAAATATATGTTGAACGAATAAATGAACCTAATGTTTCTCCTAAAAGCAAAAAAAAAACAAACAAACAAAAAACTGCTCAAGATATGTCCTGAGCCATAATGAAGCAAGTAACTTATATCCATGATGACTATGATTTCTGCATGGTAGTGGATTCTTAATCATTGAGTATTGATTATTCCCATGTAATATGGTTAGTTTTTGCTATTAACCAGATATTTGAGTAGTCAGAATACCATACTTTTAAAGATGAGTAACAGATTTGACCAAATCCTTAATTTCTTAACTGTAAACAAAATAACATTCCCAACTTTTGATTATGACCAGTCTTTTATAATGAATTTTTTTCTTAAATTTTAGGTCTCATTGTCCATGAAGGAGCTGCTGTTTACAGAGTGTTTAAGCGCTGGCGAGCTGTTAACTTACACTGGGATGTATTAAATTATGACAAAGCCACAGATATCGAAGAAAGTAGTCGGGGAGAGTCTTCTACAAGCAGGACTTTGTGGTTGCCATTGACGGCTCTGCGGAACAGGAATTTAGTCCACCCAACGCAGGTAACCTCCCCAAGGTTTCAGTGTGGCTACGTGTTACTACATCTGTTCAGTCGAATGAGGCCCCATGAAGATCTGTCAGAAGACAACAGCTCAGGGGAAGTTGTGATGAGAGTGACTTCAGTGTGACAAGTCTGTGACAGTGCAGTGTGGACCACCCTGAACATTTTGGAATGTAATTGCAATGAATGGCAAAACCGTAACACTTCTAAAACAACACATCTATGAACTTTTTAAAATTTATGCTTTTTATATGAACATTTGAATTGCAAATACATTTTTCTGAAAAAAAAAAGAGTGCTCTTGTTTGCTTTCTGATTTATCACACATTTTATAAGTTGATACTTGAAATCATTATACGTATAATTTAATTCAACTTGTTTAAAGGAATGATGAAAATTTTCCTTAAGGCCAAACTATTTTTTCTTGCTTGTTTTAAATATATTTTTTATCAGACTTTGTGCTCCATGTGTAATTCTTCAGACATGCTGTGAATGCGGAACAGTTTAGAATTCTGTGGACAGGTTCCGAAGTGCCTTTCCACGGAGCAGCCCGGAGGGGCTTCCACGATGCTCTGCACTGGGCCTTCTCGTGCCTCTGCTGGTTGGCAAACTTGACCATGACTTTCTAATTTTTGCGCTGGGATGAAATAACCTGTCACCAGGAAAGCAAATTCTAAAAAATATGGCTTGTTTTCTAACTTTTGAAACAATACAGAGAGCTCATAAAAAGATACAGTAAAATAGTTTTACTCCAATACATGTTACATAGGCAGAGCATCCTGCATACCTACAACCTAAGTGCCCCTTGAAATGAGGCATCATTAGGTGTGTGATAATAATACTGACTCACATTTGCATAAACCTCTTACAGACCTATCAAAATTATTTTGGTTAATTATTAGTGTCTTGATTTCTATGAGCACCATCTTAATTAGATTTCCTTTTTGCAAAAGCTTGTATATCTACTTAATCATCTAAACACCAATCTTATTACTTGGTTTAATGAAGTACTGGGGAAATACATTCACCAGCAGCAAGAAGTGTTTCTCTTTCACCAGATAATTATTTTTTAAATGAAAAGAGGTGAAGAAAAACGAGGCTATTGACTCTCTGGGATCAGGTTGCTAACTAGTGTTACCTGGAGATTTCCACCTTTTTATCCTTCTAATGGAATTAAATGGCACATTTTAATCACTATGACAAAATAGATGAGGAGACAGGTGGTCATGCTTTCCTTAGAAAATGAGATGAATAATGTAGGTCATTTCAAGTAATTGATCAGATTTTAAAGCATATGATATAAAGTGCTTTACATTCTAATTTCTAATAATAACCTTGAATGATTGATGATAGGATAGTGAATGTTCACAAGCAGCATTGTGATTCTTACATCCTTACACAGCGAATTCTACCAACACTTGAAATATTTTCCCAGTTAAAGTCACAAATGAGTTAAGGATGTGGTAATTTACAGAAATGTGAATAAATCAGGAAGTCACGAAAGAAGGAAAATTTAGCCACCATTTAGAAGCAGATCTAGGATGTGAGAGTGTTAAACAAATGTTTGTCTTAATCTGATATTACAGGAGCACAGTCCTGGGTGAGGCGCAGAGAAGTGGAGGTCAGTTCTATAAAGCGGGTCACCATCTCTCAGAATCTTGTCACCTGGGACAGGAAGGCAGATTATTTAATAGAGACACTAGAGATGCAAACTGTCAATGATCCATTATTTGTACCCCACAGATGTTAAGATATGTCTTGCACCACATTTAACAGAATAATTTTGGGTACTGTTTTTAGAGCTTTGTATTAACAGTACTGGATAAAGAGATTTTAGATACAGATTGGACTATCACTGCAATGGTATTTAGCAAACCTGCCCTTCCAATCAACAGAGCACTTTGTATTCCTATCAACTCACTAGAAAACACAAAGGGGCAGAGGATGAGAAACCGTGTCTGTAGCATCCAAGTGGGGCACATGGGGAGGAATGGCTGGGAGTGCTGAGGACAGCGTGGATTTGTCAGCCTGAAGGGAATGTGTGCCCCTTTTCTCTCTTTCTTTCCAGCACCTTGTCTTTTGAATAGACCCATTATTTCCCCTCAATATCTTCACAGGCCCCACCTCCTAGCACACCCCAACACACACCCACATGTGACCCTAATCAGTGTGGGAATATAGATATGACAATTTCCACTCAAAATGTATCGCTCATGAAATGATTATATAAAAACTCAAAAGAAATACTTGTTGGGCTGTGAAGGGAGCACATTTAGAGAATTGAATTCATTGCTTAAAATAAAATTCTAATATTATGCAATATGAGTTATGAATAATTAACTTTCAATTGTGAATGGTGTCATTCAAACTTGGGCTACCTTAGAGTTCAAAAACATTTATGGTCAGGAAAGAAGTTGGAAATACTTTAAATTCTTTTAAAAAACTTTCCAACATAAAGACCTGTATGCAGTCTGTTTCCAACAATTAATTTGCAGTACAAATATTTATGGAGCACCTTCTGTGTGGGTCAGACACTGTTAGCAGTGGGCCATGGAATGCCCCAGGTTTGCAGGGAGACTGTGTCAGGATACAGGTGAGCTAAGGGAAGTGGCATACAGGTGAGCCAAGGGAAGTGGCAGTCTAGAGGAGCAGCCAGGTGCAAAAGTCACTGAGGAGCTGTCAAGACTTGAATCTTAAAGCATGAGTAGAGGTTGCCTGTCAGACAAGTGGAAAAGAATGTTTTGGGAACAACTTGGGGGTAAAAGAGACATGTTCCACTAATGGTGAGAGATTTCACATGGGGGAGCATAGGATACATGTGAAGACATGATCCAAACTCATGGGGTTGGCTGGGTAGGTAGGACTAAATTCTACACAGAACCATAAGAAGATGGTTCAAGGGGGGAATTGTTATCTTTTATTGTTATAAAAAATAATTAATTAAAAAAAAAGAATATAGGAAAGGGCAAAGCCAAAAAACTTGTATGCACAACTCATGGATATGAACTAAGGGGAGTGGGATTGCTGGGGGAAGAGGGTTACTGGGCGGAGGGGAGCAAAGGGGAAAAAAATTGAAACTATTGTAACAACATAATCAATAAAATATACAAAAAACAAAAAAAGAAGATGGTTCAAGCAGCAGGTGGGAAGAGTTGGCAAGGTCATCTCTGGGGGGTGATGTCCTCTCTCCACCCCATACCTATGGGTAACACTCCCAGTTGTAAAGGTCGGGGTAAAGTAATGTAATGAATTGTGATCACATCCTCAAGAGTTTAGAGAAATCCTACATAATGAAATAGGTAAAAGTCACTCATAGGTGCTGTTGCTGTAAATGATGCAATACAATAGAAATATTGGGCAGAATGAGTTTTCCTCCCCTCTCCCAGAAGACAGCAAAACCCATAATTCTGAGGAGGAAAGCACATTGTAGCTCTTGTGAAGTAGAAGATAGTTTATCCATTATTGAAAGTATGGCCAAATACTTCTAAGAGTAAATAAAGTTTATCATCTGAGTTTTAAAAAATATCATTAAAATTATTTTCTTCTTTTTTCCTCATTAACTAAAAATATGCCAAAATGAAGCAAGCTCTCTTGGTTGCATGTGCTTCTGTCTGGAACTCCTATTCTCTTCTTTCCAGTTTTTTCCCTCTTAGTTTAGCAATATTAATATAACCTATTTTTTTGTTTTTATTTACTTTTAAGTATATTTTATTGATGATGCTGTTACAGTAGTCACAATTTCTTTTCATTTTACCCCCCTCTTCCCAGTACCCCCCTTCCCTCCAGAAATCCCACTTCCCCTTAGTTCATGTCCATGGGTCGTGTGTACAAGTTCTTTCCTATTTTATTCTTAACTTCCCCTGTCTATTTTGTACCAACCAATTATGCTTCTTAATCCCTGCACCTTTTCCCCATTTCTCCCCCTTCCCCCTCCCAGCTGATAATCCTCCAAATGATCCCCATACCTATGATTCTATTCCTATTCTGGTTTGCTTAGTTGGATTTTGTTTTTAATTTTTTAATTCAGTTGTTGATAGTTGTGAATTTGTTGTCATTTTAATGTTCATAGTGTTGATCTTCTTTTTCTTAAGCAAGTCCCTTTAACATTTCATATAATAATGGCCAGGTGATGATTAACTCCTTTAGCTTTACCTTGTCTGGGAAGCACTTCATCTGTCCTTCCATTCTAAATGATAGCTTTGTGGGATAGAGTAGTCTTGGTTGTAGGTCATTGCTTTTCATCACATTGAATACTTCTTGCCAGTCCCTTCTTGGGCTGCAAAGTTTTTTTTTGAAATATCAGCTGATAGTCTTATAGGCACCCCTTTGTAGGTAACTCTCGGCTTTTCTCTTGCTGCTTTTAAGATTCTCTCTTTATCTTGAACCTTTGGCATTTTAATTATGGTGTGTCTTGGTGTGGTCTTCTTTTGGTCTAGCTTATTTGGGACTCTCTGTGCTTCCTGGACTTCACCAAATTTGGGAAGTTTTCCTTCATTATTTTTCCACATACACTTTCCATTTCTTGCTCTTCCTTTTCTTCTTCTGGCACCCCTATGATTCAGATGTTGGCACATTTAAAGTTGTCCCAGAGGTTCCCAAGCCTCTCCTAATTTTTTTCAATTCTTGTTTCCTCATTCTGTACTGGTTGACTGTTTTTTTTCTTTCTTATATTACAAATCATTGATTTGAACCCCGTTTCCTTCTCTTCACCATTAGTTTTGTGTGGATTTTCCTTCGTGTCACTTAGCATAGTCTTCACTTCTTCCCTTATGCGTTTGCTATACTTAAGCATATCTGTCAAGCCTGTGAGCATCTTTATCACCAGTGTTTTGAACTCTACATCTGTTATATTGGCTATGTCCTCATTTGTTAGGTTGGCTATCTCCTCATCGCTTAGTTCTCCCACTGGAACCTTGATCTGCTCCTCCTTTTGGGCCATTCTTCTCTGTCTCATCTTGACAGGCTCCTGTGTTTGTTTGCCTCCATGTCTTAGGCAGAGCTGTCACACCTGTTACATTGTAAGAGGCAGAGCCTTAGGCATTCATCAGTGCAGAGTGACCTGTGTTCACTACGTTGTGGTGCTTTGTGTAGGGGAGGGGTCTGAGAGGGAACAATGCTACTTGCTCAGCACTCCTTTTCCAGGCACTTCTCCCACTTTCATATGGGACTGGCACCTCTCTAACTAATGCCCTGGCCGTTCTTCTCAGAGTGGGTGGGTCTGAGGACATTCTAGGACCATGGGGGCCCTTTAAACAAGCTGACTCTGCTGAGAGACCAGCAGTTTCTGCCTCCACCTCAACCCCCACTGGTGTGCATAGTCAAAAGCAATGAGGCTTTATTTTCCCCAGCACTGGGACCATGAGCTGCGTGGTCTAGTGTGGTGCTGGGAGTGCTCCCCAGGTGTGTCCCTCTCTACTTTTTTAAATGTTTGACTGTGCTTTCTGCTGACCTGCCACTGCCACCGCTGCCGCCACTGCTGCCACCACCGTACCGCATCTGCTCCGCCCTCCTACCTGTATGGATGAGTATTCTTTATGTCTTTGTTTGTTG
This sequence comes from Furipterus horrens, assembly GCF_987537825.1. Lineage (NCBI taxonomy): Eukaryota > Metazoa > Chordata > Mammalia > Chiroptera > Furipteridae > Furipterus > Furipterus horrens. The sequence continues at coordinate 23,689,294 of NW_028327175.1, forward strand.
TAATTCTATGCAGCTCGATTTTCTGGAACTTCTGGTTGTCTCTAGTTTTGAGGTAGTTGTATTCCTTCTTAGTTGTGGAGGGAGGCGCAGCATGTCTGTCTATGCCTCCATCTTGGCTGGAAGTATAACCTATTATTTTTGATGATGTGCTAATGCTCAGTTCTCCTTTATCTATGGAGTTGAATGGCAACATTCATTTGTCTTTGTTAATCTAGAATTAGATTACCTGTCATCTAGCAATTGATGTTTTTTTAAACAGAGATTGCACTGTGTCCATATTTTCCTTTATAGCTTATTTGTTTGACTTACAGAGTTTAATGGCAGTAGGTTGCATGTAGCTGATACTTTAAAATTTTCCTTATAAAACTCCCATGGCAAAATTTGTTTTTGTTTTTTTAATTTTCAATATATATGTTTGTATAAATGGCATAACATATAAAAATAATTTGATGTTTGATATATTAAGAAATAGCTGTTTAAAGGCCTTAAGAAGATTCTTTAAGAAATTACTTCAATCCCTAGTTTATTAATTCAGAAAAAATGTTCCTATCATGTGTGTGAGATACAACATTATAGCAGTGGCTGTAATTTATAGCAAAGCTCTAAGTTTCAGGCCCCAGTGGAACCTAGAAATTAATTCACTGCATTCATAAAGATGCCATGTGCATGCTGTGGATTTATCTGGTAAATTAGTCAAAGACTTCAAAGTTATTTTAACTGAATTTTTTCCCTAGGAAATATAGGACACTGGGAGCCAATAGGAGAATGAAAACCATGCACAATTTCCTGTAAAACTTTCGTGGTATGTTTTTTAAAAAACACATCATAAACCTCACCCAAAGCACTTTATATTGATTTTCTAAAATAACTTAGCGGTCACTTAATTTTCTTGTAATTTCTTCATATTTTTTGAGAAGTTTTTTATATGCAACAAGGCTTTTCAGGGAATATGTACCCCATCTCCTGGACCACAGAATGGGTTACTGCACAGCTAGACTTTGCCTAGCAGCCTTTGAATAACCAATTTTTCATTGTATCAGCTTACTAGGGACTATATGGGCTGCCAGAATGGCTGTGCCATTAATGTCTAAATGCTCTCTGTAGCATATTGGTGATCAACAGAGTCCAATAAAGTCAGTCCTCTAGTTACACTCTTCCTACCCAGAGAAAGAGTGGGGACCTGGAAGAAGTCAAGTTGAGTGGTTCAATGTCAAATCAGAAAGAATCACTTGATGCACAAGTTGGCCAGAGTTCTTCAATATGGGGTAACTTCTAGACTGTCAGCTGAACAGACACTGGATGCTCTGGGAGACAGTGTTTAATCACTTTTCCCTAAATCTTTTAAACTCATAAGGCATATGTCAGAAGTTTGGAATGGGCCATTGTAGCTTACTGAGACAATGCATCAAGTAAACTCATTGAATCAGGTTGGATTTCCACAGCCTCATTTTTGGTTGGCTTTTGGCCAACCTTGAACAGTTCCCATTTTCTAGTGTTTACTGGAATCCTATTTCTATAACCCTACTTCTGGTTATCTTATGTATCTGGAAATGCTCCACCACCTAGACCCAGTGCCTGTGGAAGAGGGTCGAGTGTGTGTGTGTGTGTGTAGGGGACTGAGCAGAGGGATGTGAGCTGGAGGAAGGACCTGAGCTGTGGTAGTTCTTATCTCAGTGTTACTTACCAAGTACCGTTCAACCTGGCCTCCTCTCGAAGAGACTGAATAATTCATCAGAAGGGAGGTGCTGAGACACATGATTATGAAAGTGGCAAACAAAAAGGTCTTGTATTATTTTCCTGTTTCTGCTAAAACTAATTACCACATATCACAAATGGCTGAAAATACAAATTAAAAAAAAAACAAAAAAAAAACCCCGCAAACATATTACAGTACATTGCTGGAGGTCAGAAGTCCAAAATTGATCTAAAGGGGCTAAAAAAAACAGGCGTGGCTCCTTTTGGAGGCTCTAGGGAAGAATTTGTTGCCTTGTCTTTTCTAGCTTCCAGAGGCTGTCCACACTCCTTCACTTGTCCCTTCCTTCATCTTCAAAGTGCATCACTCCAACCTCTCTCTCCATCTTATAAGGAGGACCCTTGTGATTACATCTGGTTCTTCAGAAAATCCAGGATAATCTCCCCACCTCAAGATCCTTATCTTAAACATTCCTGCCAAGTCCCTTTTGCTGTGTAAGGTATTTACAAGTTTGGGGAAGGAGGACATCTTTGTAGAAACATCATTCTGCCTATCACCGGTGATCTTCAGTCTCTGCTCATGTGCAAGCACATTATTTTGAGTCTCTTCCAAGCCTGGGTCCCATTTTGGTGTGGGTACTGTGGAGTAGCCCTGGCTGGTTTGGCTCAGTGGATTGAGCGTCGGCCTGCGAGCTAAGTGTCGCTGGTTCGATCTTCCAGTCAGGGCACATCAGAGAAGGAAAACTCTGACTCCAAAAAACCTCCGCTGCCTTGCGGCATACCTCTTCAGGGGAAAGGCTAAGGGAGTAAACCCCGACAGAAAATCCGGAGCCGGAGTCCCTAAGGCGGTTTGACGTTGTAGTCAACACCGGCAACTCCTGCGGCGCACCTGAAGCCAAGCTGTATTGACTCCGTCTTTCCCTTGGACCCTTCAGCTGCGAAGAGAGGGGGGGTCTGCTGCATGGGCAACAGCAGACCCTCCATATCACCCTGCCCAGGCTCTGTAGCTTCAGCTTCACTGGAGAGGACACTCCAGCGTCATCGCAAGATGTCGATTCAACACAGGAGGAGACAGATACCGTGTCACTCCCGAGTCGGACTGCACAGCCATTCTCGGCGGTGCAGATAGACTCTTAAGAAGCTACACCATCATCTCTTGAGAAGGACGGCTGCCAATACTGTGGAGTATAATTTTCTGCAGGAACCAGATGTGTTTTCAGAGATGTCTTCATCATATTCAAATCATTAATTTTTTGTTGTTGTTAAATCTCAGAAACATGTAGAATCTAGGAAACTACCTAGCCTGACAGGGGATGGCCGAGGAGAAGAAAAGTACTGTTCTGCTCTTTCCTCCAGGACCCAGAGGGGCTAGTCTATGAAGAAGAGCGCTGGTTTCAACCGTTCTGTTGAAGATGCAAGTTGCTCACCTGCTCAGCCTCCAGGAAGATGCCACCACAGAGCTATCTACCTTAGTGTCTTACTAATCCCTCTATGACAAAGTGCTTCTTTACCCTAGGACTGCCTCTTGGATTAAGAAGCCCAGTGGAATTGACTGGTGATGAAATGAAGTCAGATAGACCTGCAAGCAGCATCATGTCACTCTCCCAATGGCCCTTGTCTTTTTTGTTTGTTTATTTATTTGTTACTGTTATTTAACCTGAGAATTATTTTAAACATACAATTTTATTTGAAAATTATAGATGAAAATGGTTTTTAGAGGGCATAACTTTAGACTATAAATTGATTGGTTACCTCTTTAAATATAATTTTCCATTATAATTATTAAATATAATGATGTGTTTGAAGACCCTCGGAGTGCAAGATTTAATATAAACAGCTAACATTAATGAGTCTTTGCTCCATGCTAGCAACTGTTTGAGATGTTTATTTTTATTTTATGAATGAAGAAACTCTGGTGCAAGGGGCTAAATTACACTACCACGTGGTGAGGAGCAGAGCTGAGGGCGAACTCAGGCAGCCTGATTGAAGTTCCTTTACCTTCAACTCAATAACACCCCACCTTCCACTTAGTTGTTTTAGCATCATAGGAAGCTAAAGCTACCCAAATCCCCTCTTTTTTCTTTTCCCTAAATAGTCAAAGGGAGGGGGTCTAAAAATCTATGAGGCCAAGGTATTAATTACAACTCAGCAAAATTTCCTGCATAGACTTACCCAATTTTACTTACCACTAACGCTTGTGTGTGCTTTGGACTTTGCAAACCCTGTTCCTTGGCCAACCCAACACCCATTTCCTACTACCTTATAGCTTGCCTCTTGCCGCTATATGTATACCTTTATAAATACACTCACTTTTCCAGTTTGTTTGGCTAAGGAAGGCTACACAACCCCATTCTGGGCAAAGAGACATAGGCAGAAGCTGGGTAGGTTAGCTCTTTTAACTCCCCTTTGCCATGTAAGGTAACATAGTCACCGGTTTCATGGATTTGGACATATTTGCAGGGCTTTTCTTTGGCTACCATACATCTATTCCCTACATCTCTCACCTTCCGTCTCTTCCAGGACCCAGGATAATTATTCTCAGGGAAAGAAATAATAAATGATGACAATACAACAAAACAAAAAGCTGTCCACAACAGGATAAAGATGCAAACACAGACTTAGGGATGAGGGAAGGAGAAGTAATCCTTTTATGTTTCAGTTTCCCATCATATAGAAGGGAAAATTAATAGTTAATAATTAATAAATTACTTCCCCATAGTTTACTTTCACCTCCTTCAAATCCATGAAACTCTCTGAAAAATCTCTAAAGGTGAAAGTAGCATTAAAACATTAATTTATATAATTCTTGGCTATCATCTACACCCAGAATACCACTCATGAATTCAAGCAAAGATGAATTTCCTGAAGCTGAGGGGCGTTTTAAATATCAGAAGAAGGTTCAGAAAGGGAGAGTGACATTCATTTCTCACATGTTTAATCTTTGTGCTGGCCTTCGATGTGATATAGCCTTACAGAAGACACAATTCTAAGTGCACTTATGAATTGCACCCTAGGGGAATTATGCGCCAACTATCTCTGTTCATTGGAAATTTCACACAGCCATGTTTACAAAGGATTTGCATTGGCCCTCTTTTAAGTAAAAGTAAATTAGATTTATTGACAGGACTGCAGGAGGAAATTTTTCTTTTTCTTCTTTTACTTAAAATTCCCTGGGTTATAACTTATATCGGTCTCTTTCTGAAAGGCAAGTAGAACCAAGTTTTATCAAAATAACAGGGAAAATCTTTTATAATAAGATTTTTTGACTCAAGGTCCTTAGGTTCAGACTAAAATTGTATTATAACATGTAGCACTGAGGAACACATCTACCTCCATGGGTAATGATTTTCTGGGCGTGACAGAGAATGTGCTTTGAAACATAGCACTAAGACAGTAAGTAGATTTTGGTCTGTGACACAGAAGTTTAAAAGGTCTGTCACTTACAAGTCTGGTGAATAATAGAATGCTGCTACCACCATTACTGGTGCTGGATGTGGAAGGTTCTGTGGTTCTGCAGAGACTTCTCTGAAGATATAATCAGGATGAGTCATTCTTTTTAAATAAATCCCCTAAATGCACAGTTGTAACAATCTACAGAGCAGCAAAGTAACCCTAGCTTAGCCAGTTCCACTTTACTTGGTTGTCATGACCAGAAGAATATGTGTACTGGGTAGAGAGATGGGCAGTCTCAGCAGGGCATGGGTGTGGAGGAGAGGTGACAGCAGTTTGTCAGTGTCAGTGGAAAATGTCATTTTCAGGACAAAAGGTTGGAACAATCAGGGCTCAAGGTTTCATTCTCAAGGGTATGGTGCTTGCTTTGTGTCACCATTCATTGAGCTAAATCGAATTGTCGTTCACCATGCATATTCTTCGGAGTCACTTAAGAATCAATTTTCTAGCTGTGCTCAGAAGCGTTTGCAAGCCTGGCTCCTATCCTAGCTTTATGACCTCACTCAAGGCTGATGATCTTGGACCCCAACAGCACCCAAGATTGAAAATGTAGAACTTGCCTTTGGGAATATAGATACTTTATTTAGTAAATATTTACATTATGAAGGATGGTAAGGGAGAATGTTTAGAGAGAAACACCAGGTGGGAGGTGGAGGCAGTGCTATCCTCAGAGCTGTAAAGAGGTCCCACAAGGTGCTTCTTTAGTCCCCTCTAGCTACACAACTCCCCATGACACAAGGAGACTGTGAGCCAAAGGTACATGCCCACCCAGAGTCCCAGAGTCCATCCAGAGCCCACCTCTCCTTTAGACAATGCTATAGGCATTACCCAAATGGCTCAAGTCCACTTCCTGAGCCCACATGACCTGTTCCCTGGGTTCCTTCTTCTGGGGCTGACCACCGTCCAGCATGGGCATCCCTAGAACCTTGGGGCTGCACAAGAGGCAGCTGATAGGGCAACAGGATGGAGGAATGAACTTGGATGTATGGGTTGTATGTTACACACATGTGACCCTGTAAGAGGAGAGGATCCAGGGGTAGAATGAGAAGGGGCAATGCCATGGAGTCCAAGAACTCAGACCTGACCACTTAGATTTCATGAAGGTATTTGTACAGTTAAGAGGATAAAACTTATTTTAGTTGACAGTTTTTAACTTTAAGTATTAAACTTCTGGTATTAATTTGTACTCCTGCCTTGGACCCTGTAAATATGAAGAGCTTACCTATAAACATAAAGTTAGGAAATCAAATCAAATTGTTATGTATTATCAACTACTATGTATGTTTTAGAAGGGCTTCTAATTTTTTTTTCAGGGATATAGTAATATATTGAATAGTTCTAATGTCATAGTCTTCTGAGTTCAAAACTAGGCTTTATCTTTTAATTCTTCTGTAATTCTAGGGAAATTTCAGGGCAAGTATACTTAACAGAGTGACTGGTTGATGTATGTTCTCCATTCCCTCTATGAAACCAACTAGTTGCACCCAAAGCACTCATTGCAGTTATCTATTGCTGCGTAACAAACCACCCAAACTTAGTGACTTAAAATAACTATCTTCCATTTTGCTTACTAATCTGTACTCGGGCAGTGCTCAGCAGGGATGGCTCATCTTCACTGTAGAGTGGCTTGACTAGGACTGGAGGATCTGCTTTTAAGATAGTTCATTAATATTGTTGACAAGTTGGTGCTGGTATAGTTGGGAGCTCAGTCAGGGCTATGGGCTACAGGATAAGGGAATTAGCTTGGAATTCAGGTAGTGTTGATACAGGGAGATCTGATTAAGATCACTGGGGAGAAGTAGGAGGGACCACAGGAGGAGTTTGCTGAGGCAGTGGAAAGCAGTCTAGGATGGGACTGGCTGAGAGCCTGAATGCCTCCACAGCCAATGGAAGTGAAAAAAGGGATGGTTGGCTCAGGAGCTTTCCTGGCTTCTGATCAGGCTCTGGCTTAGGCTCTCTCTGGCCCTCAGGCTCTTCTTCCTTGAGAATACCTGGATGATCATCCTGCAGCTGCCTGCATTTACCAATGCACAGTATTTTGTATGGGAAGGAACTCCGGGCACAGCCTAGGTTTCGGCTGGCCTGTCATAGGATGGCAGGTTTATTCTTTGGGTGTTCTAGAGGGCAGAAGCTGCCATTCTTCCTGAATTGTGTAGCTTTTGTGTATTATATTGTTTTAGTTTGTAAACTAACCCCATAGAAGCTAACAAGGAGAAAGATAGGAGAACCCAAGTGTTAGAGTTTAGCCTTAATTGATAGGTTTAAGTAATTAAAGCTGTGACTCGATAGGCTTAAGTGAATTCTTTTGAATAAAGACTCCTTTCCTTTATCACCAAACCTTTGCTTCTAGAATTTTGCTTAGAGGGTGACAGCGGGCAGTGGGACCCCAACTTGCTGATCGGTAACAACATCATTTTCACCATATTCTGTTAATATGGCCACCAAGTTCCCTTCAGCTTGGGGGAGAATCATTTAGCATAGATTCTAAATAAGCATGTGAGATAGTACATGTCGTTTCAACCACCTTGGACTATAGAAACCTCTCTAATAGACCTAACACTTTTGCTTTTACCAGGTGATTTGTCTGAGTTACTTCTCAAATCTCTTCATACCAGTTACCATCACATAATTTAATTACATATAACTAATAATGAAATCTGGGTGTAAAAAAAAAAAACCCTGCCTTTTTTCCCTGTGAAAACTAGGCTGAATATTTAGGAAGGACTGGGTAAGAATGAGCCATGCCAGCTGGATGCTGGAAGGATAACTATAAAATATTAAAAAAATAAAAGAGAAGTCTAGAAGGATTCTGCATTGGATTGCTTCACACATTTCTCCAGATTTATTTTGCATCAAAGAAACTGAAGCTAGGAAATGTTGAGCATATGTTTTGTGTGTGGTTTCTGCCAGAAAAACCGTGCTGAATTCCATCGAGCAATTTCTACTGAAAGGAAAAGCCTTGTCAAGTTGATATACATTAATGTTTTTAAGAAAGTAAAATGTTTAAGGTATGCATGAATCAGGTTTTAACAATGCCTGTTTCAGTTTGCATTTTCAGTTAACTGACCAATTACTTATTGCATTCAATAGGAAGGCTTCCATTGTTCTCAACCCTCTTTTGTTTCAGTTTATTCATCAGTAAAATGGATATTATAATATTTATTTCACAGTGATTTTGAAACAATTAAAACAGGAAATTTACTTAAAACATTTAGCATACAGTAAGCATTTGGTCATTATAATAATTATAACACTGGGGAACAATTTTTAACATAATTCCCGTTGAGTTCAAATTTTCAGCTGTTTCAGACTTAAATAGGCATGCTGATTTCAAAACTTAAGTTAGTTTTCTTCTATCACATCAAGCTTTTTCTGTACAGCTGATCTTAATGCCACCACTCTAGGCTGGATCAAGCCTAGATTGAGGGAAGCACTAGTGCTCTCCTCTTGGTTGAGAGCAAACCTCCCTCACATAGGGAGGGGTGGGGGATGACCTTGGAGACCAGAGACAGGTTCCTACTTGTCTAGGCTATTCAGTTACACATTAGACAATGTGGTGAGAGGTTGTGTGGTGCTCTATATAGTGAATCATATTCCAAAGTATAGTCAGAGTTCTTATCTGTATACAAGAAGTTACCATAACTTATTTTTTAATTTACATGAAAACTTTTTTCCTTTCCTTCAGATCATGTCTGCCTCTGCTATTTCTCATCATAAGTGCCTAAACAACCCTGATTCGTTTTGTTATATCTATGGCAGTTTCACCATTCCCAGCCAAAGGACAAACATCAGTGCATTTGTCAGGCAAGCCGATTTTGCATATTTTAAAGTAAAACTTGGTGATCAAGTTAAGTCTTGGGCCCCTCACAAGATGTGCAAGCAGTGTGTTGAGAGTTTATGGATGTGGACGAAGGGAACACATGATCAATTGCCATTTAGTATACCTATGGTTTTGCAAGGGCCCAGAGATCATTCAAGTGACTGTTACTTTTGTATAGTGAAAGTGTCAGGATATAACAAGAAAAATAAATGTAAAATGGAGTATCCTAGTCTACCATTAGTTATACGACCAGTGTCTCATTCAGCTGAAATCCCAGTGCCAGTTTTTATTGAACTACCCTCTTTCGAAAAAACAGGAGTATGGTGAAGAACTAAGTGACAGCAACGATGAAGATTTTGAAATTGAAGATGACTCAGTTCTTAAGGGATTAGATCAGCATGAGTCGAATGATTTGGCATGAGATTTGGGATTATCCAAAAAGGCTTCAGAACTCCTAGCAACAAGATAGCATGAGAAAAACTTGCTCAAAAAAGGAGTGAAGGTATCCTACTTTCAATCAAGAGAAAGTGAATTTCTGCAGTACTTTCAAAGTGACAGTAGCTTTGTATATTGCCATAACATACATGGTTTAATGGAGGAATTGGGAATTCCAGTCTATAACACAACTGAATGGTGACTGTTTATCAATAGCTCAAAGTGGAGCTTGAAGTGTGTCCTCCTCCACAATGGCAATTTATTTGGTGCAGTCCCAATTAGCCATTCAGTTTGTTTTCATGAAGAATATGAAGACATAAAGAGAGTCATTGATCTGTTGCAATATCACAAGCACATCTGTGGATCATCTGTGTTGACCTTAAAATGGTCTACTTCCTTCTCTCGGTCAGCAACGTGGATATACCAAGTATCCCTGTTTTCTGTGTATGTGGAACAGCAGAGCTTGTGAGAAGCATTGGGTGGAGTCGAATTGGCCTCCAATATCTGACCTCAAACCTGGTGATCCAAACATTCTACATGAGCCACTTGTTGACAGAAAGAACATTATAATCCCACCTCTGCACATAAAACTGGGTCTCATGAAGCAATTTATTAAAACTTTGCCAACTGAAGGAGACTGTTTCAGGTATCTCCTTTTGGCATTTCCTAGCCTGTTGTTTGAAAAGATAAAGGCCGGTGTATTTGACGGTCCACAGATTCGGCAGCTAATTAAAGATGAACACTTCATCGGGACAATGTCAGAACTCCAAAAGAATGCTTGGTTGTCATTCAAAAACTTTGTTGAGGTCTTTCTTGGAAAGACACAAGCACAAAATTACACCAACCAAAATTATCCAGAAACTATTGGAGAGCTTCAAAATGCTATAAGCATGAATTTTTACCTTAATATGTATGTTTGGCAGCAGAACTTCACTACTTGTACACAGTTTGAGTTACAGTAACAATATATAGCCTTTATGTGAATAAAATAACTCTAAATAAACAATATATTCAGGTAATTTTTTCTTTATTTTCCTTCGTATGTACATTTTGTATGATTTTTGGGACAAAGGGGGGGTATCCTGTACCTTAAAAAGTTGACGTGATAGAGAAAAACTGGGGTCATTTTTGGAGTCAGATGCCAAAAGTTAGTAAAAACAAGTGTCAGATCCAACTCAATGAAAATTGTGTTTCCCAGCATTATTATAAATACTTTGGCTCACGAGGAGAAGACACATACTTGAGATATTTCAAGCGATGGGGATCTAGCAAGGAAGCCTGGTGAAGTGAGGAGGGACAGGAAACACCTCAAGTTTCCCATAGTAGGTGTCCCAGGAATTGAAGCATCATTCCAGATCCTTAGGAGCTCTAGTACCCTATTGTCCTCTCTGCCAATAGCATCTGTTGGGAACTTCTCTAGTGAGTTTGCTCTTCTCAACACTCAGCTTTTTATCTAGCTGTTTCTTTCTCTACTTTTGGGTTCTCTCTATGCCCTGCCTCTATTTCCTCCTTCTGCTTTTTATAGCACTCATTTAACTACTCCAGAGAGAAGTTCTCTCTCAGTTGGCTCCCCTGGATCCAAAAGAGAGCACACTTACCTGGTACTTGGCCACTTTGCAAGCCACTGGGCTACTACGTACATCAGGTTGCTTTTAGCTGAGGAGTCAATCTGTAGTTTATTCTGCTGCAGCCAAGATATCTGTGTCTGATGGTACAGAGCAAGACAACACATGCTCTTCCACTCTGGCCATAGGTGCAGCAAGGGTACTAAGTCTCTGGAATATCAGCTCATAGCTGATATTCACACAAGCATAGTTACAGCCCATCTGAAAGTTTACAACCAGTTTCATTCTGTTTGAGCAATGTTGGACCTGCACCAATACTCTTGAATCTCACCTTTGCATGGTGATTATTTGATGATAATCATTTATAAGTAGAACGTGCATGGGAATCAAACCCTGGTTTTAATCCTAGCCTCTTCACTAGAATCTCTCTTTCTGCTTCCCCATTCTCTTTATCTCACATGCACACACACACACACACACACACACACACACACACACCAATTTTCATTACAATTACTCTGTATTTATTTTCACAATCCTACTGAGCATATTTTCTATGCTGTAATTTACGTCCCCATGACTGTTTTTTAAATTGTTTTTCTATTACAATTGTCCCACCTTTTCCCCCATTTCTTCCCCCCACCCTGCTCACCTGTTCTCCCACAGTCAATCCCCACCCCGTTGTCCATGTCCATGGGTCATTTATACTAGTTCCTTGACTAGACCCTTCCGCTTCTTTCCCCTCTTCTCTCCCTCCCCCTATCCCTGGTCACTGTTAGTCTGCTCCTTGTTTACATGCCTCTGGTTGAATTTTGCTCATTTATTTGTGTTAACTATTAGTTTCCTGTATTAGGTGATATCATATGGTACTTGTTTTCCATTGCCTGGCTTATTTCACTAAGCATAATCTGCTCTAGGTCCATCCATGTTGTCACAAGTGGTAGGAATTCCTTCTTTCTTTCTGCTACATAGTACTCCATTGTGTAAATGTACCACAGTTTTTTGATCCACTCATCTACTGAAGGACACAGGCAGTTTCCAGCACTTGGCTATTGTAAATAGCGCTACTATGAACATAAGGGTCCATAGGTTCTTTTGAATTGGGATTTCAGGATTCTTTGAGTATAATCCTAATAATGGAATTGCTTGATCAAAAAGCAGTTCAATTTTTATTTTTTTTGAGGAAATTCCATACTCTTTTCCATAGTGGCTGCCCCAGTCTGCATTCTCACCAACAGTGCAACAGGGTTCGCTTTTCTCCGCATCCTCGCCAGCACATGTGGTTTTTTGATTTGTTGATGATGGCCATTCTGACTGGTGTCAGGTGGTATCTCATTGTGGTTTTAATTTGCATCTCCCTGATGGCTAGTGATGTTGAGCATTCTTTATATGCCTATGGACTCTCTGTACGTCCTCTTTGGAGAAGTGTTTGTTCAGGTCCTTTGCCCATGTTCTAATTGGGTTGTCTGTCTTCTTGGTATTGAGTTGTATATGTTCTTTTTACATTTTGTAGATCAATCCCTTGTCTGAGGTATCATTGGCAAATATGTTTTCCCATACAGTCGGTTCCTTTTTCATCTTGCTGATGTTTTCTTTTGCTGAGCAGAAACTCTTTAGTTTGATGTATTCCCATTTTTTAATTCTTTTCTTTATTTCCCTTGCCTTAGGAGATATATCAGTGAAAAGATTGCTACATGGAATATCTGAAATTTTCCTGCCTATGTTTTCTTCTAGGACTTTTATGGTGTCATAGTTTACATTTAAGCCTTTTATCCATCTTGAGTTTATTCTGGTGTTTCATGTAAGTTGGTGGTCTAGTTTCATTTTTTTGCATGCCCCTGTTCAGTTCTCCCAACACCATTTATTGAAGAGGTTCTTTTCACTCCATTTTATGTTCCTTCCTCCTTTGTCAAATATTAGTTGTCTATATAGACCTGGGTTTATTTCTGGGCTCTCTATTCTGTTCCATTGATCTATGTGTCTGTTCTTATGCCAGTACCAGATTGCTTTGATTACAGTGGCTTTGTAGTATAGTTTGATATCAGGTATTGTAATTTCTCCTGTTCTGTTCTTCTTCCTCAGGATTGCTGTGGCTAATTAGGGTCTTTTTTGGTTCCATATAAATTTTTGAAATATTTGTTCTAGGTCTGTGTAATATGTCATTGGTATTTTAATAAGGACTGTGTGGAATCTATAAATTGCTTTGGTTAGTATGGACATTTTAATGATGTTGATTCTTCCCATCCCTGAACTATGTATGTGCTTTCATTTATTTGTATCTTCCTTAATTTCTTTCTTCAGTGTTATGTAGTTTTCTGAGTACAGATCTTTTACATCCATGGTTAAGTTTATTCCTAGGTACTTTATTTTTCTTGTTGCTATAGTAAATGGGATTTTTTTCTAGTTTCTATCTCTGATATTTTATTGTTGGTGTACAGAAATGCCTTTGATTTATGAATATGTACTTTGTACCCTGCTATTTTGCCAAATTCACTTATTAAGTCAAGTAGTTTTTTCATGGAGTCTGTAGGGTTTTCTATGTACACTATCATGTCATCTGCAAATAATGATAGTTTTACTTCCTCTTTTCCAAATTGGATGCCTTTTATTTATTTTTCTTGCCTGATTGCTGTGGCTAGAACTTCCAAGACTACATTGAATAAGAGTGGAGAGAGTGGACATCCGTGTCTTGTTCCTGATCTTAGGGGGAATGCTTTCAGTTTTTGCCCATTGAGTATGATGTTGGCTTCAGGTTTCTCATATACAACCTTTATTGTTGAGGTATGCTCCCTCTATTCTGATTTTGTTGAGTGTTTTCATCATAAATGAGTGTTGTACTTTATCAAATGCTTTTTCAGCATCTATTGATGTCATCATGTGGTTTTTGCCTTTCATTTTGTTTATGTGGTGTAAGACGTTTATTGATTTGTGAATATTAAACCATCCTTGCATCCCTGGGATGAATCCCACCTGATCGTGGTGTATGATCTTTTTAATGTGCTGCTGGATCTGGTTTGTCAATATTTTGTTGAGGATTTTAGCATCTATGTTCATCAGTGATGTTGGCCTGTAGTTTCCTTTCTTTGTTGTGTCTTGACCTGGTTTTGGAATTAGGGTAATACTGGCTTCATAGAAAGAGTTCGGTAGTCTTTCTTCCTTTTGGATTTTTTAGAATAGTTTGAGGAGGGTGGGAGTTAGTTCTTCCTTAAATGTTTTGTAAAACTTACCTGTGAAGTCATCTGGTCCAGGGCTTTTGTGTTCCAGAAGTTTTTTTTATTACTGCTTCAACTTCAATAGTCATTATTCGTCTATTCAGGCTTTATGCTTCTTCTTGATTCAGTTTAGGAAGATTATATGTTTCCAGAAATTTGTTAATTTCATCTAGGTTGTCAAACTTTTTGTCATACAGTTGTTCATAGTAATTTCTTACAATACTTTGTATTTCTGTGGTATCAGTTGTGGTTTCTCCTTTTTCATTTCTGATTTTGTTTTTTGGGTCCTCTCTCTTTTTTTCTTGATGAGCCTGGTTAAAGGTTTGTCAATTTTGTTCATCTTTTCAAAGAATCAGCTCCTGGTTTTGTTGATCTTTTGAATTGTTTGTTTAGCCTCTGTGTCATTTAATTCTGTTCTGATCTTGATTATTTCATTCCTTCTTCTTGCTCTGGGCTTTGTTTGTTGTTGTTCTAGTTCTTGTAGCTTTAGGGTTAGATTTTTTATTTGAGATTCTTCTATCCTTTTTAGGTAGGCTTGTATTGCTATGAACTTTCCTCTCAGGACTGCTTTTGAAACTTTTTGATTTCTTCCTTGATGTCATTGTTAACCCATTCATTAAGAGCGTGTTATTCATTCTCCATGAGTTTAAATGTTTTTGAGTTTTTAACTTGAGGTTGGAGGTTGATTTCCAGTTTAAAGCCATTATGGTCTGAGAAGATGCTTGATATAATTTTAATTTTCTTGAATTTGTTGAGGCTTGTTTTGTGTCCTGCCATGTGGTCTGTCTTTGAAAATGTTCCTTGTGCACTTGAAAAGAATGCATATTTTGCTTCTTTGGAGTGAAAAATTCTATATATGTCAATTAAGTCCATTTGAACTAGAGTGTTGTTCAGTGCCTCACTATTCTTGGTGTTTCTTTGTTTTGAAGATCTGTCCATTCTTGATAATGGGGTGTTAAAGTCCCCTACTGTGAGTGTGTTTCTGTCAGTATCCTTCTTGCAAGATTTTCCTTATATATTTGGGTGCTCCTATGTTCAGTGCATATATGTTCACAAAGGTTATATCTTCTTGATGGATTTTTCTTTTAAGTATTATGAAATGTCCTTCTTTGTCTCTTTTTATGGCCTTTGTTGTGAAATCTATTTTGTCTGATATAAGTATTGCTACCTCAGCTTTTTTTTCATGTCCATTTGCTAGAAATACTCTTTTCCATCCCTTTACTTTCAGTCTGTGTAGTTCTTTTGTTTTGAGGTGGGTCTCTTGTAGACAACATATATGTGGGTCATGTTTCCATATCCATTCCACTACCCTGTGTCTTTTGATTGAAGCATTTAATCCATTTACATTTAGGGTTATTATTGATAGGTATTTATTCATTGTAACTTTTCCCCTCTCTCTTTTTCTTTTTCTTAAAGAATTCCCTTTAGCATCTCTTTCAATGCTGATTTGGTGAAGATGTATTCTTTTAGTCCTCCTTTGTCTGGGAAACTCTTATTTCACCTTCCATTTTGAAAGAGAGCCTCTCTGGGTAGTGTAGTCTTGGCTGTAGGCCTTTGTTTTTCATTGCTTGAAATATTTTTTGCCATTCCCTTCTGGCTTGTAGTGTTTCTGTTGAGAAATCAGCTTATAGCCTTATCGGGGCTCCCTTGTATGTTATTTGCTGTTTTTCTTTTGTTGCCTTTAGGATTCTTTCTTTGTCTTTGAATGTTTTCATTTTAATTGTGATGTACCTTGGAGTAGGCCTTTTTGGGTTCATCTTCATTAGGACCTTCTGTACTTTTTGTACTTGTGAGACCTTCTCTCCTCATTTTCTGGAGGTTTCCTGTCATTACTTTTTCAATCAGGTTTTCTATCCCTTGCTCCTCCTCTTTGCCTTCTGGTATCCCTATGATCTGGATATTATTACATTTCATGTTGTCCTGAAGCTCTCTTAAATCCTCTTTATTCCTTTTCAGTCTTTTTTCATTTCGTTGTACTGTCTGGGAATTTTTTTCTACATTGTCTTCTAGCTCACTGATCCAATCCTCTGCTTTATTTAGCCTGCTTTTGATTCCTTCTACTGTCTTCTTCAGTTCAGAAATCGTATTCTTCATTTCTTCCTGGCTCTTTTTGACAGTTTTTATGTCCTTTTTAATGCTGGTGTAGTTCTCAGTAAGTTCCTTGTAGTTTCCCTGGAATTCTCTGTAGTTACCTTGGAGTTCATTTTAGTTTTCTCTCAGTTTGTCAAGTTCATTGAGCTTCCTCATTACCATTGTTTTGAATTCCATTTATGATAGTTTCCTTGCCTCTTTTTCATCTGTCCTTCCTTCTGGGAATTTCTTTTTCCTTTTGATGGGGTGTTGTTTCTTTGTCTCCTCATTTTAGGTGACTTTTCTTGTTTGTTTCTGCTTCTTAGGTTGATTTGCTTTTATTTTCTGCCTTTGTGGTGTGACCTTCTGTGGTAGGAATCCTGTGGGATTCAGTGGTGCAGGCTCCTAATAAGCTTCTAAACATGATGCTCTTTATGTCTTTTATTTGGACTCTCTGGTGGTATTTTGGTTTTGGCTGTTGTTGTGTTGCTCTTTCGTGGGTCCTTCTCTCCAATTAGCTGACTGAGAGTCACTCTGCCCACCTTGTCTTGTAAACAGTTGTTGAGCTACTGCTAAAACAGAGCCACAAGTCCAGGCAAGAACCCCATGCTTCCTAAGATGCCTCCCACCCTCAATCACTGTATCAACTGCAAATGATCTAGTATTAATAAGGATGTATAGAGAGCAGGAGACAGAAGACCCCTGTAGAAGATCTCAGTGGAATTAGTCTCTGTAGTATCTGTTTTTCCCCCACTTTCTTCTCTTTCTGGATCTGTCCCTGATTCCCACTCTGGATCTAGGCAGTCTACTTGAGCCTACTAGTGTTTCTCCTGCTCATGTCTATCTCTTTCAGTTGTTTTTTGCTCTAGCCACTCTGTAATCTGCAGTCAGGTTTAAGCACTAGGAGGGGCAAGGCTGCCTAAATCTCTGGAAGGGGCTGCTGCTCACCCGCCAGCTAATGCCACTTGGAGGTGCTGTAGTTCGCTTAAGAGGCTTCTCCCATAGCACTGAGGATGAGTCTGCACGGGGATCCAGTCAACTACTCCCCCAGCTCTTTCTCTAAAACCAGCGCCCAAATCTTTTCCAAAGTGCTTCTAGTTCACTTCACCCTCCTTTGGCTGCAGCCCAGGGAGGTCTGGCCGCATGTGCCCCTGTACATCTGCAGCCCAGTCGGTCCAAATGCACCCCAACAAGCGCTCTCAGGTCAGGGCTGCCTGAATGCACCCTTGTTGGCATGCAGCCCAGGGTGGGCAGATGGGCCAAATGCATCCCACTTATACGCTCAGCTTAGGGCTGGTAGAATGTTCCCTCATGAGTGCACAGCCCGGGGCGGGAGGGCGGGCAAAAGGTGTCCTCACAAGCGCGCTCAGCTCAGGGTGGGGTGGTGGGCCAAAGGCACCCCTGCTTGGGCGCACAGCAGAGGCCAGGTGGGCCAGGATGCGCTCCTACACATGTGCTCCTCCCCGGTCAGCAAAAAACCAATCAAACCCAAACCCCCAAAACAACAAAAAACAGAACCATAAAATTAAAAAAGAAAAGAAAAAACATACACACAACAATACCCTGCTTCTTGCCTCATCTCTGCCAGCAGGCACAGCCTTAGTCTCCACCCTCGAATCCTCTCAGGGGAAGCCTAGGGGCATTATAAAAATCTCTCTGCATAGCCAGCCATTGCCCCAGGAGCCAAGCCAGCCAGAACTCCCCTGTCTCTTGGGTCTCCTCCGAGATCCTCATCAGACATATCACTCTGAGGTAGCCTCCTCTGCTACCTGCAGTGCCGAGGCTCAACTCCCCCCAGTATCCAGATGGTGACTGAGATGCTTTGTCCACAAATGCTTTGACCATTTTCCAGAGTCAGCAAGCACAGCCTCCACTCACTCCTTCACCATCTTCTTTCTCTACAATGACTCTTAAAGCTAATTTGAAATAAAAGTCTTTATTATTGCCAAAAATCCTAAATGTATGCACCTGAGTGGATTCTGCAAATTCATCCAGTGATGCCTACCCTGCCAGGGTTACTGTATCAGATACATCACCAAAGCATTAAGAAAAATAAAGCAAGAATTGAAGTCATTTGCCCAAAGTGCAAATGCAGCCAGATTTGCCATTCTAGTTGCTTACTATTTCAGCATCCTTCAATCTTTGGTGAATATGTACATTACATCTTTAGGATTCATTTAGTGACAACAATTCCAAAAATGATACAAAGAAAATCCGCCTAGAACCAATTGTTTAAAATGTTCAGCAAACCTCTCCTCCTCTTTGGAGGACGCCAGTGTCCCAAATAGTTAAGATTAAAATAAATCTCCTGCCCTTGCTGGTGTGACTTAGTATATTGAACACTGGCCTGTGAACCAAAGGGTCGTGGGTTTGATTCCCAATCAGGGTACATGCCTGGGTTTTGGGCCAGGTCCCCAGTTGGGGGCGTGTGAGAGGCAACCACACATTGATGTTTCTCTCCCTCTCTTTCTCCCTCCCTTCCCCTCTTTCTCAAATAAATAAATAAAATCTTTAAAAAAATAATTAGAGAAATAAAATGTTTCCCATCTCACCCCTGGTCAGAAAGCGGGCTAAGGAGATGTCCCAACATTATGAAGTAAAAATTCCCACAAAAGTTTCCTTTATATTATTAACCAACATGATGTCTAACTGGTTTCTTCTGGCCTTACACCTTCCTACACTTGCTCTTAGCTTGCATGAAATTAACACCTCATTTCTTTTCTTAATAGTGTAAAGGAATAGTGAGCTCACTCAAAGAAAGAGAAGTTAGCAACAGGAGGTACAAATAAAATGATCAATAATCAAGTGTGTTATCTTGGCATCACACCAACCTCAGCTGATGGTATCCAGAGCATTGTTCAGTGGTGTGCATTTTATAACTTGGTGCAGAAGGAAAATTGTCTGTCCATACTGACGAGAAACAGAAGATCCAATCTTTAATAGGGAGCCAAACACACTCACCCTTCCCAGTTGGACTCTCAGGCCCCTTCAGATTGGGTTTCCTGGGGTGTAGTTTTATCAGAAATATTCTTGGTTATTAGTACATGCAAACTTCAGGGCATAGACAATGAATCAGACACTATATGAAGTGATTTTCCAAAACACCAGAAAAAATTGGTTTCCTCTCATCAAGTGACTTTCACTACCCATAATCCTAAGCTTCACATCTCCCTGTGTCTCTTTTTATTCATCTTAATTAACAGTAAGTGAATCCAGTCATGTTCTGTGGTCAGCCAACTTACAAT
This sequence comes from Furipterus horrens, assembly GCF_987537825.1. NCBI lineage: Eukaryota > Metazoa > Chordata > Mammalia > Chiroptera > Furipteridae > Furipterus > Furipterus horrens. The sequence continues at coordinate 23,708,783 of NW_028327175.1, forward strand.
TGGATTTTCTGTGCACTTTAGACTCAGCAACCTGCTGTTATCCAGCTCCAGGCACTGCCTCATGCATGGTCAAGGGAAGTGTCTGTTTTTGATTTTATTTGTACCAGAAATCAAAAGCTTGATTCTGGGTGCATATCCAACACACTGATACCATGCTTGTTTTATATATTTCTCATTTTTGAGAAGTTTAAAGATTTAATAGACAATGACTGATCGGTGCTGCTGTGCTGAATATACAAGGATTTGTTTTGAAAAGAAAAGCTCTCCAAGGTTACAGTGGTGGTGCAAAAGCGAGTGGATGTCAGAAAGTCGAGAAGGACAAGCACATTGTCAACTCAGAATGGGATTTACAAGCACGGATTTGAGCAGTCTTCTTTGGTATAAGCCCACCTGAATGCTAACCTATTTGGGAATGTTCTCTGTATCCCCTTCTCTGTACCTCCCCCTTCCCCACCCTCATCTTAGGGACGGGTGCTCTGCAAAGTGAAGAGGAAGAAATTAGCTCAACATGCATCATCCAGCTGAGGACAAAAAGACCCTCTCAGCATCAGTGGTTTGCTCTCTGAGCCTCAGATTATTTTCAAATAATACAACACAGATCTTGCTGCCTTTTGGGAACTCTGGTTTATCCCATCCTGGGTTCAGACTGGGCCTGCTGGGAGTTCTTAGCTGCTTCTTAGATTGAGAGGGAATCACTTATAAGCTCAAAACATCTCCATGGAGTAGACCCAAGAGCTGTGGCAAGACATTTCTCCAGCATCTCAACATGCCAACATTCTAGGCTCTTGTTGCCCAACAAAGCCCAGTTTCAGACTTGAAATTTCCCAGTGTCCTTTTTATTCATTTTGATTACCTAGGGTCATGCCCTTGGTAGGGGTTGAGGAGGAGAAGTTTCTCTATGGACTGGCTAGAATTTGACCTGAAGGAGCAAACCTCTGTTACATAGCCAGTCAGAGGCAGCAGCCCAGGATTTATGACCACATAGCAAGTCCATCTGGTTCATCCTTCTGGTGGCCTTGAGGAAGGCACTTCCTACTCTGTCCTAGGTTCCACATAAAAGTCACAATCTAGAGCCAAAGACTCCAACATCTTCACTGACCCCCCCCCCCCCGATCCCCAATTCCCAAACAGCTGCTTTATCAGAGTCCTGGGAAAAAGGCTCTTGGAACTGATCTTGTGACGTGCTTTTCATACTAACCCCTTTAGAGGGGCTCCCTACAGCCCTACTCTAAAATTCCCTCACAAAATATCTTGTTACCACCACTTACACAGTCTAAGCTAGTCATTTCCAAATCATCTGTACTTGCAAATACCTTCATTGGGGGAAGGGAGGAGTTAGATACAGAACTATGTGTTGATTTATTCTAAAAGTTTTTACTGAGCACCAATTATGGGGAACACATAAGAGTTGCATGACTTCCAATAATGAAGAAGATACAGTCCCTGAGCCCAAGGACTCAACCAATATACAGCCAGTCTGCAACAGTGAATATGATAAGGCCTTGAGACCATAAGCCCTGGGAGTTGTGAGATGAAGAAGAGGGACCTTGACCACGCAGTGCCAGGGCAAAAAGGTTATCCATCACAACCCATTCACATCCCTATGTGCTGCTTCAAGTGCTGCTTATGGATTGAACGTGCAGACAAATTATTTTTTCAGCTGTATGAAATTAAGTTAAAAGTGATACTGGATGTATGGAATCCTTCTGTCCTCATGCGGCTCCTTTAGTAGAAGCACACCTACCCTCAAGAGGAAGCATAGCAGACTTGTTCATTGTGGGGGCTCTGAAACCTACCTAACCTTCTGGATCACAACTCAGCTCCTTCCTTCTGGTGGTGTGGTAAATTTGGGCAAGTTACTCTAACTTCCCTGTGCCTTGGCTTTCTCATCTGTGAAATGGCCTGATATTACTTACCTCGCAGAGATTCAATGAACATTAACTGAATCAATACACAGAAAACACTTAAACGGGGCAGGCAGGTGAATGTTCTTCTAAAATGTTAACTACAATAATAACAATGGAGGGGGCTTGAAATATTTTACAGTTATAAATGGGTTCTCAATACTGGGAAAATTCAGAATGGAACTCCTTTTCCAGGGGTCTGGCTGGGAAGAACTGAGCCAGTTCTATCCATGGTCATAAATCCTGCAAACTGTTGTCGGGGGTCCTAAGTCAGTGACACATATTGTGACCACTTGGCTCAGATATGTCATGTCCATTTCTTGCCCGTGTCCTTGTACATTGGTAACAATCAGGGAGGATGTCATTGCCTGAGACTCTTCCCTGCTTGAGGTATAAGACACTGTCCTCTGTTTTCTTTTCTTCCAAGAACCTGCCCCCCACAGCCTTTACTCCTCTTCCCTCAGAGTGAATCTTCTCATACACACACCACATACACCATAATTTTAGTCACCTCCCAGCTACACAGTAAAAGCCGAGGTCAGAGGCATGTTTGGTGGGAAGAGGGGGTGAGGGAGTGAAGCATTTATTGGAGTCCTGATGGAGTCAGGGGTCGAAAACATGCAATTAGAGTGGGAAAAATATATGGTCTTTGCTCTCCAGTTTTTATTTAAGCCCCTTTTTAGTATCTGAGTAGGTTTAATTTTTTTTCTTTCTTCTCCATGACCTCCATTTTCCACTGATGTCTCATTACTCAGTAACAAGAAAGAAATTAAAATAACCAGTACATGCAGGGAAACCTTCTAAGTCCAAATGTTAGTGGCAATTACTAAGGCTTTGGATTCAGGGAGATTCAATGGTGATGTCTCCTGGGCGTGTGGCTGAGTCAAAAACAATACTTCAGTCCTCTATCTCTGTCTTTCCATTAACCAGTCTCTCTCTCTCTCTTTCTATCTCTCTATATATGTATAAATGTATCATATATTTTTCTCTCCATGTCTCTCTGCCTATCTAGCTAATGTATTTCGTCTCCAGACTGAAGAAATGTTGACAAGAGTGTTTCCAAGATAGCTGGATTTTGGGTGTCAAGACAGTTGCTGGAAATGTGCATGTTTGGTATAAGAGACAGAAGCACACGAAAACCCACCCAGAAAATAAGTTACTATGCAATGGCTTAGCGCCAGGCATTGTCCTAGATGCCTTACATAGATCATTTTATCTTATCTCACCACCAGGCTGTATGGCAGGTCTAAATCTCTCTATTTCACAAAAGTGAAAATACAAGCCTCGGAGACACGAGACACTCTTCCCTGCATCACATAGCTGAGAAGTGGTAAATTTGTCCCAGTTTAACCCCCCGACATACAGAAAAATGGATCCAGGAGAAAATAATTTTTAATCAATTAAAAATAAAGTAAATTAAAAACAAGACCTGAATGCATGTTTTTAGGACCCAAATGTTCCTGCAGGTGTACATAACAATTAAGTACCCTACCAGAACCAGTAATTTGATAGCCTTCACTCAGCCCATGTATCTACTATGTCTGTTCTCTTTTGCCAGCTAAACGTCCTGCCACCTATCACTCCTTCCTGGACAAACTTCTTCATCTCTCAAAACGGAGCACCTTGGCCATGAGCTGCTGAGCGGTCTGGGTGCCCCACCCATGTTGACGGTTCTCAGGCTGATTTTGGCAATAGACTTTTTCTTCACCAGGACAGTTTTTGGTAAGATTTCAGTGAGGCTGGGTTTTTTTAAATGGTAAATATTTCAGGTCATATTTTCTTTGTACCAAAATTATGCTTTCACAAGTCCTTCAAGGCTAGTGAGCTAAAAACAAGAGTGCACTGTTAGAAGCTACGGTCAAGTTTATCAGTCGTCGTCGTCGGCGGCGGCAGCCGTCCGTCTCGAGAGACGATGGTGTAGCTTCTTCAGAGTCTATCTGCACCGCCAAGAATGGCTGTGCAGTCCGACTCGGGAGTGACATGGTATCTGTCTCCTCCCGTGTTGAATCGACATCTTGCGATGACGCTGAAGCTACAGAGCCTGGGCAGGGTAATATGGAGGGTCTGCTGTTGCCCATGCAGCAGACCCCCCCTCTCTTCGCAGCTGAAGGGTCCAAGGGAAAGACGGAGTCGATACAGCTTGGGTTCAGGTGCGCCGCAGGAGTTGCCGGTGTTGACTACAACGTCAAACCGCCTTAGGGACTCCGGCTCCGGATTTTCTGTCGGGGTTTACTCCCTTAGCCTTTCCCCTGAAGAGGTATGCCGCAAGGCAGCGGAGGTTTTTTGGAGTCAGAGTTTTCCTTCTCTGATGTACCCTGACTGGAAGATCGAACCAGCGACACTTAGCTCGCAGGCCGACGCTCAATCCACTGAGCTAAACCAGCCAGGGCCACAAGTTTATCAGTAACCATTGTGTAATGTTGCAACTGCATCACTGGTGTTAAGCCTTTGCTCTGAGGGCAGAAACAAGGTAATTTAACAAATGAAAAAGAGATTGGTGATTCAGTGAAAATAACATGGGATGTGTTCTTAACTAGTTATGTGACCTTGGTTAAGTCGCCTTTATCCCTCTGTAAGATAAGACTCAAGAGGTGCATCCTGCTGGCCGCAGAAAGTGCTGTCAGTCAAATGAGATAGTGATTATGGGAAAGCTCCTAAAAACTTATTTTATATAAAAATATGATATAAAATTATATATATGAGGTCTGTCTAAAAAAAGTCCAGCCATTGTTAATACAATGAGAACAGCTTGCATGACATCGATGCAACCTGGGAGCCAAGGAGAGTGGACTGGAATGCACATGCATGAACAATGATGCATTTACTGTACTAGTCAGTGGAGGCAGAAGATGCTGTTGAGTAAGCATGTGTACTGTGTGGCCATTGCATTTAAAATGATTGAGCAAGTAGGACAATGACTCTGCATCAAATTTTGCATTAATCTTGAACATTCCTCTGTGGAAACTATTCAGATAATTCAGAAGGCCGCAGCTATGGGCAACTGGTGACTGGCAGCTTCATCACCACAATGTGCCCACTTATGCATCATGTCTCATGCAGAGTTTTTGATAAAACATCAAATCACCCAGGCGACTCAGTCCTCCTACAGCCCAGATGTGGCACCCTGCAACTTCTGTTTTTCCCAAAATTAAAATCACCTTTGAAAGGAAACAGATTTCAGACCATCAATGAGAATCAGGAAAATACAATGGGGCAGCTGATGTCAATTGGGAGAACAGTGTGAGGTCCCAAGGTCCTACTTTGAAGGGGACTGAGGTGTTATTGGTCCTATGTACAATGTTTCTTGTATTTTCTTCAGTAAATATCTCTAATTTTTCATATTACATAGCTGGATACCTTTTGGATAGACTATATATATGTACACACACATACATATATATGTATACACACACCATACATACATGTGATATTATATACACTATGAACACCACTTCCATTAAGCCAGAAGCTGAGTCACTCGGATTGGCAATGAACAAATGATGAAAGAGACAAGGTCACAAAAGATCTAGACATGATCCTGAGCTGAATCATTCTCCTTGGGTCCTCATTACATTGTGGCAAGTCAGCAGAGGGTGACACAGTAGAGGGGAAATGAAGTGAGCAGTAGGAGAAGCAGGAAGATAGAGCTTCTGTTTGGAAAGTGATTCAGGAGCTAGAAGGTAAGTGAAAAGGGAGGAATAGATCGGCAGCTGAGGGCACCCCTTCAGTGAACTATTATCCACTCATTCATTCATTTAATCAATCAGTCACTCTACTCATAGTATCAAGCATCTACTATGTGTAGGTCACAGGGCTAAATGCTATGGGGAATTCAGGTTATATGACATAGTTCTTGCCCTTATTCATATAAGTGACACAGCCTAGTGAACTGAAAGTTGAAACAAATGTTGTAAATGAGGTATGGTAGTCCCTCCCCAGTCATATATTATTTCCTGTGTATATTTTAGGCAAGCTCAATATACCACCCCAAGAAAGTCTGCAGGACTAGCTCTTCTTATGCATACGGAAACTTAGGTATTTCCATTTAGCAGCTGTGCATGCGGTGGGGAAGTAAACCAAATGACAATGCAGAAATAGAGGCAAGAGAGGACAGTGAGAAGCCAGGAGAATTCCTTGGAAATTGGAAAAGGGAAACTGAGACAGACAGCTAAACACAATGGCCGAGCAATTTTCAGCCAGGTGCAGATGGTCACCAAGGTGGAAGAGCCCCAGTGCCTGGCAGGGGGCAAAACTGGGAAAATGAAAGGTTGCCCCCAGGGTAACCTTTCTTCCCCTGGCCTTCCCTCCCTGGAGATAACATCTAGGCCTCAGTTGTGTTTCAGCTCCAGGCCCAGAAAAGCAGAAAAACCAGGGGACCTATGATGCCAGAACCAACTGTAGTGACTAAGGACCCCCCTGCCCTGGCACTGACCAATCAGAGGAGACCATGACCTTGAAAGGCACACCTGGAGAACTGATGAATATTCTGCTGAAACCCTCCCCTAAGATTCTTATCTGCAAGAGAGAGAGAAAAGCCTCAAGACAAAGGATCAGTGACCACACTTCCTCGGGGAGCAGCCCACACCATTCCCTTTCCCTTCATCTCCCACCACACAGGCATCTCCTAATCTCAAAGGCAATGGGCTTCTGGCAGTTTATCCCAGGCTAATCCCCTGAATCTGTCTCCCAAACCCTCTTTCCTCTGACTTTCCAGTGAGCTAAGGCAGCCCACTGCTTATTCTATGCTGAGCCATTCTGTGTTTCATTGTCCCCAGCTTTAATAAATGTATCCTCATAGTCACCTGGACTCCTGTTGTGAACTCTTTCCTACACAAAGTCAAGACCCACACACTACACTGGCCCTAGGCAGACCCACTCAGGGCCAGGCCACTCTCTGGGAACAAAGGTTTGGGTGTTTTGAAAGAAGAACTTCAAACATTACTATGCTGAGGGATCTGACATGGTCACCAAATATGGACTAGGACAGTCTTCAGGTTGGCCTAGTGAAAGAGTCAATGGACAGTTCAAGTCTTGCTTCCAGGGCACTGAACAACCTCAGTCCACTTAAGCCCTCAGTGTCTCTATGCATCATTTGTAAAATGCAGACCACAATATTTACCCTTTGGAGTGTTGTGACAATTAATATGATAATAAATGTCAACCACCAATCACAGTACAGGGAAGATATGTGCTCAGTAAAATTCATGGCTCCTTGTGCCAGCTTTTGCCTGAGTAAATACTACCTCAGTTATTCTGGAGTACATGATTATCCCTGGGTAATATGATTGGATGGAAGTGAATTTTAATAATACTTTTCTTCTGATTACAAAACTTCTTTAAAAATGCCATATCAATATCAAATTCTATACCCTGTCCCCAATTTTTGGATATTCTTAATATATAGGAAGGACTCTGTCCTATAAGATCAAATGTTACTTATCTGGCAGGATGCATGAGAGGTTGGGTTAGTGAACAGGGGTCTGTGCCTTGTGGCCTTTACATTTGTCCCAACAGGGACTGTGTTCTTTGGAAATGTGATATTCAAGGGTATTGTGAGGTTTTTTTCTGGGTCTGCAGTAGGCTGCAGTGTATGGAAATAATTTCACCTGCAATATTTAGAGCTGGGACTAATGAATCTTCATATCTTTTCTGACTCATCTATTCTTATTTAAAAGCAATGAAAAGTGGCAGTTTGGAAAGATGTACTTGTTCATTGGCGCAATAAAAAATAGATGGCATTATAGCACAAAGTTCTTAATGTCCTTCCCCAAGGTGGGGGGGGGGGGGATAATTGCTACAAGGAGTTAGAATTTAACTCCTTGCTCTTATTCCTTCACAAAAGTTCACTAACCTTTTTTCCTGTTTCAAAACTCCCCCCCGCCCTATAACTTGCTCAATTCAGGTAAAGAATATTTTATGCTTACATAAACACATAAATATTCTCTTATTTATATTTGGCATATTGATAACAAAAGAAACTTTCATTTGAATTCCTTTTCTAAAAAACTCAAAGGGTTTTAGGGACTTAAATTCAATGTGAAGAATTTAGACTTTGAGTATCGCTCTTCCCAATTTACAGATGAGTAAATAGTACTGAGAGGCAAACTGTATCTCAGAATTTCTAACATAAAAAGAATATCTGGAGAAAACTCTAAGCAAATGCAAAGCAAATGTCCTTGAGGGAAAATGGATAAATGTGTGTGAGGGAAGAGAGGCTTTTAATACAGTACTACTTTCTGGATTACATTTTCATGAGACTGAAAGACTAGTGTTAACATCTGGAGCTATATTCATGCTACTAAGAGTTTTTCAATGGTGTAGTAGAAAGCGAGTCAGGATATATTGACTCTGACTGTGATTTTTTTTTTGTTAACTAATTATGTGATCTTAAGAATATCATTTAATGTTTTTTGCAGCTCAGTTTCCTCATCTATGAGGAAAGGGTTACAGCAGACATCTCAACAGACATGAATATCAATTCAATCTTGGCATTCTTTCCTGTTGAGCCCATATTTGGCCTCTGCGTATTTTCAACATCATGTTCTAGGTAGCCATAATCAATTCATGAGAGTTAACAAAGTAAGATCTCTTCTTTGCCACCCCTGTGACTAACAATTTCAAAGGTACCATCTAAAATTCCAGGCGTCTCTGTCTTCCTAGCTTGCCTGCATTTAATAACAATGATTTTAAAACAATGGGAACATTTGGAAAGCACCTGTTATACTCTTTGTCAGATGGAAACCCCAGGGAACAAAGCCCCAGACTAATGAAGTACTTAAAACATCGCATGCATTGCCCACAGCAGTGGAGTGCTAACTGATGGGCTCTCGGGTTCTGACCTCAGGATGTAGAGGCATCATCTTGTTTCTCCTAAACATTAGCTGTACTGGTGATTTAAAACTGCCACAACCAAAAGAAAGAGGCCACTTAACAGTAAAAGATCTAGGTATTGGCAGCAATATACTGTCAGATCTCTGTGGAATTCTTGTTTTTGAGGTTGTTGAGATTACCCTGAAAAGGCATGCAGCTCTGAGCCCTATTTCCCTTGTCTCTGGGACCTAACTGGGGATTGACATAGGTTAGCATGCTGGGTCTGTAGTAAGGAATTACATGTTTGCATATATTACCCTAGTAAGTGAATTCTCAGAACATATTGTTTAATGATTGCACTGATTAGGTCCCTGGGAATTGATGATGATGCATATTGTCCCAGCTTGTTTTATTTCACTCTGGACTCTTAAGTTTCTTTGGCCTGCAGAAATCAAGAAACAAGATATTTTGAACTGCACTATTGATTTATACTTGCAAATGGTGAATAGCCTTGGGGAGAATGAGGGCTTTTGCTTCGTGTGTTATTTGTGGTATGATTTGAAGCTCGGTTTCCTTCCAAAATGAGTCTATAAATTGATACTGATGAGGATGCTCTGCTTTTCCTCTGTCTTCAAGTAGCTGCAATTTTCCCCCCAGAATTTCCTTGCTGACTTAAGAAGACAATCCAGTGACAGAGCTACTTGAGGTAGTTTAAGGAGGTCAACATAAAGAGGAAGCTGTAATCCTGTCAATTCCTCCATATTGTTTTTTGGACACATCCCTTTTCCTCTCCCCACCCTCCTCATCTCTATACAGCAAACATATTGGACACTTGCATTACTTTGCTTGGGCTGCCGTAGCAAAACACTATAGACCGGAAAGCTTAGAGACCAGAAATTTATTTTCTTGCAGTTCAAGATTAAGGTATGAACAGGCTGATTTTCTCTGATGGTCCTAAGGGAAGGTTCTGTTCTAGGTCTCTTTGGTTCCAATATCTCAATTTTCTCTGCAGTCACTTTGTCCAATGAAAAGATCTTTCAGATCAGACAGTGTTTACTGCCACTTGCACAGTTATCATATATGTGGAAAGGCACCTGACAAATCTAAGTAGAGAATAGTTACATAATCAATATGTAATCATTATTTTGTTCCAGTTTGAGGGCACCATCAGCTGTACCATTTATTCACACACAATTCTACAGCAAAATCTTTTTTCTCTCTTTGTCACCACAAGCAGCAAAAACTCCTAAGTCTATTTCAAAGGGAGAATTTACATAGATATAATTGAAGATTTCCCTTTGTTCCAAATCCACATGTACCTGGGACAGGGATCCCATAATGTCACTCCCTGGGTTTTCTTTGTTCTGATCTTGGCTCCCTCCTAATACCCACCAAAGCACAAAGAGGAATACCACCACTATTTTTTATTCAGATTTTCTTTTTTGTATGCTTGAAACCTATATAATTCTATTAGCAATGCCACACCAGTAAAGTTAGTAAAAATTTCTTTCTAGAAGTGCAATTCCTTTGATGACAAAGGCTTGGAAAGTATGGTGGTCCACTCCTAGACTCAGAATTTACTGCAAGGGGAAAGAAGAAAAAAAAACAACCCAAAGTGCAGTCTTGACCCCCAGTCTCTGCTTTCCAGACCCTCTGTGTGTAGGGATCCAAAATGACGGGTGATCAAACAGCCCACTATAAAGAACCAGATGGGCGGAGGAGCTTTGGCATCACATGGGTGTTCTGTGGCTGGGAGACTTGGCGTAACCTTGACATTACCCAAACTTCAATGGATACAAGCCAGACTCTTAACTCACTTTCCATGTGGTTTTTGAGCCTGAGACACATACTTACATATTGTGTACAGCTGTGGCTGCTTGCAAAAGCCAACCTCTGTGATAATGATTTTGTTTTGTTTTGGAAAGAAATATCATACATATATTCCTCAATAAACCTCTTAACTTTTCCTCTCTATGAAACCAGCAGTTTTATTTGGCCTTTGGTATCTAATTTATGTCTCTAGTTTGGCTTTGATTCGAGGTGAATGGCTTCTTCAAATGTTATTTCCCTTGAAGTCATCATTTGTCTGATCCCACTGTCCAGAAATAGCTCTATCTTGCATGTGTTATGCTCCAAAACCTATTTGTGGGTCAAAAGCCCTTCTCTATTTGTCTTAAGAGCACAGGGAATTATGGGGTAACTATCACCAAAATACTCCTTTATGGCTATGGATACCCAGAGTTAAATGAGAATATTTCTCAGTGTAGTGGATAGAAAAATATGCTGGTCTATATATCAATGTTACTTTAAGAAACCTAATTGAGAAACAATACTGAGGCATAATTTCCCCCCAAATGTAAAAGTTATCAGTCTTTGGTTGTGGCTAGGTTTCTCTTGTGTTTCAAAAAACCCAAAAGAAGCCAACAAATAAAACTCTTACATTGAAAACTGTAGGTTAGCCAGATAATGCTTTGAAATATCACTGTATTTCCCCTTTGGAAAAGGCAGCCTTTTCTTCATTAAGTCGAGGTCAGGAGTCTGAGGGTTACTGTTCAGGAGAAAAGGGCAGCTTACCACTTGAAATAATAAGTGATGATCATAATAGTAGTTAATGCTTACATGGCATTTGTAACCTGCCTGGTATTGTTCTGTGCAGTTTGCACTAGAATCTCGTCTTATCCCTTATATTAAGCAGGCAAATATGTACCTCTAGGCTCACATGTGAACCATCTTAGGCCACTGAAATAAGAAAGAATACGGGAACTTGGGGTCAAAGCCTTATTTAGCAATAACACAATATACTTCCCTGACATTTTCTGTATGCATATAGAGAAATTTCAGAAATTTGCATACAGATTCCTCTAGCAATGCAGTTTGGAAGTGGGAATCTGTTCATTTGTTTTTCATCAGACGCTGATAATTTCATGGGACATAGGGAATGCTCAGCTGCATTCTCTTCTGCCCTATTTTTGGGTCATCTCTAGGTATCTGAGTAGATAGTAGAGGTATCTGTGTTCATGTAAAATATAGGCGCAGGTCATTCAAGATAGCTCTAGCAGTCTTAGGCAATTCTGTCATCTCTTATTATATAAAATGCCCATTTTCTTCACAGAGTGCCTTAATATCTTACAATTATTCTGGTCTAAAGTTTGTTCATGTTGCATTCATACTGAGCAAACACTGCTAGTATGAAAAAACACATTTTGTACACTTTTAAGCAGCTTTACACTTTAAGTAGTTTACAATAAAAAATGAAATAAAAATAACTTAAATTCAATTCCATGATTTAAATACTCCATTTATTTATTTATTTATTTATTTTCTTTTTTGGTTTTTCCATTACAGTTGTCCCATTTTTCCCCCATTGCTCCCCCCACCCAAAAATACTCCATTTAGATAATGATCAATCTTACTAGAAAATTGCTTGACTAAGGCACCAACCTTTTTCCCTGGATCCTCCCTAGAGTTGGATATAAATGTATGCAGGAAGGATGTACTTTATGTACATGTCTGGCCATAGGAAGAGCAAGAGGTCCTTTGTCATCTTGTCCTCTGGCTTTACACCAGGCCTGTGTCTCTTGTCCGTGCCTTGGTTGCTTCCCAATGGGTACAGTATGTGGCTGGCATGACTCAACATTTTGTTTTTCTCTCCATTTTTACTTGGTCTATGTTAACAGATATTATTTTATTACAAGTAGAAGATATGAAAGATATAAAAAATAACTCACAGACTATATGTAGCTCAATATGTATATGAAAATGAATAATTAATATTATTAAAATCATATTCTGTATCCCCTCCCCTCCAGAAAAGTGAAGATATATTTACTAAAATTAAAACGAGACTCTTGAGAGCATCTAATATACTGGTATATACTACGAAGTACTGTATTATTCGCTCCATAAGATGCACTTTTTTTCCCCCCAAAAGTGGGGGGAGGAAATGTATGTGCGTCTTATGGAGCAAATATTGCACCACAGAACGTGATGTGTATTACCTGACCTGTCAGTGGTGGCGACAGCTGTTAGAAGAGAAAGCAGTGGGCCCACGCGAAACCCCTGGGGATGCTTAAATGTCCCACATTATTGCTGAATCTCAGGGTGTCTGGTGAGTTGCCGTCTGCCTCTGCCCCATCACCCGGGACCTGGGAGAGTGCAGAGAGCCACCTGACACTCCCAGCTACAACTGCTGACCTGTTGAATCAGCTGAGGCTAGTAACGGTATGAGGCACAGTGCCGATTGCCAATTGTCTTTGACACTGGGTGGGGTCTGTGTCAGTAGAACTGCCTCCAATAACCATTCACTGTGTCTTAAGCTCTGCCAATCATGAGAGGCAGATGAGTGGAGCTGAAGTAACATGTTCTCTGCTGGCTACTGGCTCCGTTAGATGCTACACCTGTCTTATCTACATCCACACTGTTTCCAGTGCACACCAGATTTCTGTGTGAGGAGGCCAGCTGTAACTGGTGAGCAGACATAAATGTTGAAGTTTGTAGTATATACAGGGAGTTATGGTGGGGTCACTATTCTAATAGTAACACAGGCACTGAGGGGATTAAGGGGTATCACTAGGCATAACAGATGCTGGGGGGAGTCCTCCAGAACCTGTAACTAGGATAGTGATACTCTCAGTGACTGTTACAACTAGTGATACCTATTAACTCCCTCAATGCCTGTTATTAAAGACCCCCATAAATTCTGACACTAGCAATGATGAGTTCTTGGGGTTCCCAGAAAACTAGAAGAGTCCTTAAAGTTTCTCCTCATGTGTTAATGATAGTGATGATGGTTCTTAATATTGCTGTTGACTGCTGCTCACTTTACATGGTTGGAATATTATGCTGTTATATTTTATTAAATATTTTAGTACACCATTTGTTTCAGAATTTTTTTTTCTTGTTTTCCTCCTCTAAACCTAGGTACATCTTATGGTCAAGTGCATCTTATAGTGTGAAAAATATGGTATGTTTTTTCTCCAAGAAATGAATATCTCCAGGAATTGCAGGGTCCCAAAATATCTCTTTCTTCCAATAACATTTCTCAACCTATGCTCACTTGCTGGCAAATTTTCCTCCCCTTTGGGGATGGGAATAAGCATGCCCTGGGTCGGGGTGGCCCCTGTGCCCTGCAAGTGAGGGTGGGGTACACAGATGTGGGTGGGGAGAGTACTGGGGACATCTTCAAGGAGCTCGGTCTTCCTTTGTATGTCCATGGGTTGTAAATGAGCACTTGACCTGGTGTCCTATCCCTGGAGAGGCTTGTGGGGAGAGAATGGCCATGCTGAGACCACAGGAAGTAACTAGTGACTACGTCTCCTAAATATCCCTGTTTGGGGAGAGTAGAAGGAATCAGAGGACCCGCATTTCCCATTGAAGGCCAACTATTACCCAAAGCATTAGAATCGAAATTCTCAGGTATCTCTAATGAAATATTATTCAGTCATTTTTTAAAAAAGGAAATCCTGCCATTTGTGACAACATGGATGAACCCTGAGGGCATTACGCTAAGAAAAAGAAGTCAGAGACTAAAACTGTATGACCTCACTTTACATGTCGAATGTAAAAGAGCCTAATTTATGGAAACAGAGAGTAGAATAGTGGTTGTCAGGAGTGGGGTGGGGAGGTGAGAGAAATGATGAGATGTTTGTTAGGAGTACAAACTTATAATATGAATATGTTCTGGGGGTCTAATGTAATGTGATTACAGTTAATAGCACTGTATTATTATATACTTGAAAGCTGCTAGTAGAGTAGGTCCTAAATCTTTCTGCCACCAGGACAATAACAACAAAAAATGGTGATTATGTGAGGTGAAAGATGTGTGCCCTTATTTTGGTAATCATTTCACAATATTTATATGCAGCAAAGTATCACATTGTATACCTTAAACTCACACAGCATGAAATGTCAGTTAAAGCTGGGGACGGGACTTCACAGCTGGACATAGTTGCATGGGCTTCCTTAATGTGACCCGGCAGCTGCTTGGTTTGGCTTCCCCACAGTTCATCCAGCATTGACAAAGAATAAGGGGTTCAATTTAGAGACCTCTTCTCAGAACATGCATCAAATCTTTAAGAGCAAAAAGTTGTTTTGTTTTCATTATTTTGAATAAATATTTATAAAACATACCATGACTTTGCCTAGTTATTTAAAAAATGCTACAGGGAAGAAATGTTATTTTGATTACTTAGGATTATAGTTAGAATGGTGGGCATAGATACTAGATGTTGCAGTGTTGTGGAGGCGAATTCAGCATACATGCCAGGGTCAGACAGTCCGGGGTTCAAATCCCGACTGCCACACATAGAATCTTCATCTGAAGATGTAGTTAATAATTTCTTGCTCTGTAGGAAGACAATATGTGTAAAGTGTATTATGTTACCTGGCACATATTAGGCATTCAGTAAATGTTTGCTTCTCTCCTATTTCCTTCAGTTCTCCTTGTCTTTCTTCCCAGTAGTTTTCTCAAAATGTAGACATATACAGAACCATTCCTTACCTTTCTTATGACAACTGTGATGAGTAACTGATGTCTAATGCTCCAATATTCTCCAGGTGGGAGGGTCCTTACAGAATGAAGAGTGAAGCCTTTTTCTGCCCACCCCTGATGAGAACACAAACCAAACAAAACTCAGGACCTTATGAAAGGGACTTATTACATACCACCAGATCCACCCATCTTTCAATCTAAAGGTTGGCTGAGCTTCCATTTCCGATCTATAGATGGAGGGATTGAGTTCTTTATTTGTTGCTCTGTTTTAAGGAAAAGAAAAATGATACAGGGCAGGAAGTACCTTCTTTTTAAAGTCATACATTATCTACACATATAAAAAGAAAAGAATAATAAAAGCTAATCCATATTAGGTTCATACTACTGCCCAAACTCTGTTTTATGAACTTTATAAATGTTAACTCACTTCACTCTCATAACTGCCCTACAAAGGAGTTTTCATCGGTGAGAACACTGAGATATAAAGACATTAAGTCCAAGGTCACAGACTGGAGAATGGCAGGGCCAGGATTTGAGCTCAGGATGTCTAGGTCTACAGACATAATAGATATGCATTATAACTTCATATATATATATATATATATATATATATATACCATCAAGTAAAATTTGGAAAACACTTTAAATTTAACTGGTAATAACTTTTCTAATGTATATAACGTACATCTTAATATAGGAATTGGTTGTAGAATAAAACATAGGAAAATTTGCAGAAAACAGAATATATTGAAGCATTATGAACAAAGCCCCATACTTAAGAAAGAAAAACATTTCAAATCAAAAAGGTAAAATTTGGGGGATTCTATAAGAAAATTACATCCCCTTTCCCCACCTCCCTTATAGGTACCACCTATCTTTGGACTGCTCCTGTGGAATAAGGGCCCCGTGAAGCAGCCAGATCAAGCATATTAACTCTGGATAACAATGTACAACACATGTCAAAAGTAGGCTACTTTCATATCCATATAAAGTGTCACTCTCCACACTCGCCCTCTATATTAAAAAGAGTTCCTGGATGAAGGAGAGAGAAAAGTAACTAAAGATCAGGCAGAGAGTTGATCTTCAGCTAAGAACTTTGCCTCAACTGTAGAGACCCTTTAAAGCCAAAGTCAGGTGAACTGGTCCAGCCTGGCCTGTAGGTGTGGGTGGGTGCAAGGAAACTTGGGAATTCTGCTTCACGTGTGTCTGGATTGGAACCCATTATCTGTATGTTTAAAGGGCTTCCCTATTGATTTTTTTTTCCGCTAAAGATGTATAAATCCACTCAAAAGCCTTGGGCTTCCTGTTTGCTTTATACATGCAGGTTTTTTAGTGGGAAGTTCAGTGCTTGTGTTCTTAGCGTATTAAACGAGGGCAATGCTTCAAGCGAGCATTTTGCCTAATCTTAGTGTAGAGAAACACTATGCATCTTATAATTTCCATAAACATACAATTTCTCCTGTTTCCTCACTGGCCTTGAACTCCATTCACTCATTGACCTTGATTTCTGGCTCTGCTTCTTGAGTGAAGACATTCTCAGGCCCCACCCAGACCAGAGCCGCAGAGAAGTGTTAGCATTTCATTGGTCAATAGTGACATCATGTTTTAAATATTCGACTCTGGGGATTAGAGTAATTGAAAACATGCTTTTTTCTCCAAACACCACTATAACACTGATTGTCTCTTACATCTGTAAATTTTTCTCCAAGTACAATTGTCAGTGTATCAATATTTCCCCAAATATAAGGTTTTATTCAATTCTGTTCATTTGCAAAGAAGATTGTTCAGTAACTAACAGACTAACCAATCTCTCCCCATTTTATATTCCCCAAATGTCCTTAATCTCTATCCATTAGATATTTCAGGAAAACAGGTGCAGTCAGCACCTGAACATGTGTGTGTGTTGTATGTGCATATGTGCACATATTTGATGAGTCTATTAGTAGAAATGTTTCAATTTAGTTACAGGATAAGGAGTGGTCTGTTGGTGAAACACTTTATTACTTTCACAATTATATATCACTACATAACCATTTTGGATTTTATAGAGAATCATAGAAGAAATATGAAAGACCTTCTAGTTCAAAACTTACATTTTTCATGTTACAAAAAATAAAGCAATTTTTAAGATCTCAAATCATAAGTTTGTGATATCTTCTTTTGAAAAGAACCTGTACTTTTGGTCGGTGCTCTTTTTCTCTCACTCCATTTTATCAGGCTTTGAAAATCTTATTTTCATATATTATATTTTGTCTGTCCTTATTTTCTCTGCTTTGACTGTGTCCCTATAGACAGATGATAGGTACATGGATACATATGTATGTGTTGTATGTGAATATGTATTCCTAGACCAGGGCCTAGAACCCTGTGTTGTGTAAGTATTTGCTATTATTATGGTAGATAAAGGAAGTACAGTGTGCTGCGAAATTGCATAGCAAATTATGTTTTAAGCAGATACTTGAGGATGGGATGGAAGGTGGCCAATCAAAAGTGAGGGGCCTTATGGGTAGGGGAAACAGAACATGCAAAATCTCTGAGATAGGAAGGAGGAGCACAGTATTTCACAGGAACAAGAACTTCATTGTGGCTGGAGCAATGTGTAAAGGGAAGAAGGAGAGGCAATAATTGAAACTGGAGAGGTAAGCAGAGGCCAAGGGCAGGACAAAAACCACATGGCGCTTACTCAGGCCATTCACAATCTCTAAGATTGATATGCTAGCCATGAAAGTGACTTTGTTTGTAAAATAATGGTAATTGATAAACCAGTAATTTCATAATTGTTATATGAAACAATGTGTATATTATTTTAGAGAAACATTGGTGGGTTCGAATGAACTCAGTTTATCTTTCTGGGTTGTTTCCAACATTTATAAATGAAACATAATAAACTTTAAGTTACTAAAAAAAAAAAAAAGAGCAAACCCAGCCGTCTCAGCATTTCACTTCCCCACAACCACCCAGGAGGGTGTGAGGGACCAGCCCTCCTTCTCCAGCAGGTCAGCTCAGTTGCTGACACAGTTCTGGAACAGGAGACAGTTGTCTATGATGTCAATCATGCAAACAGGGAAGCTTTGGCTCACAGCAATTCATGTGTCCTTGAGCCTCCTGTCTCTTCAGGGAGTTCCTGGAGCGTCAGCCATGGAACACATCTTCATTGACATGAGCTAACCTGAGCTTAGGAACCCAATGCTGTAAAGAGCAGGAGTCATTTTATGGCATTTCACCAGTTCTAAAAGCTGGCTGAGATGTTTTAACATGCCATGTAGAGCAGCATTTTTAAAGCTTGTCTTGTTTTTCTTTCTGAAGGGAGCTAAGTCACCTCCCACAGTCTTTTCCCTGCATAGGCACAACAGCAGTAACTGACCCTGAACTCACAGGGCTGCCAAGCTTGCTTCCCATTTCACAGCCAGAGACTAGAAGCATCAGGTTTTCTTTCAATATTGGGAACCCGTACTCTGCTTGAAAAAAAAAATTAATGCTTTTGATTTTCATAGCACCCCTATTGTGAAATCTGGCCTGTTCAGCCCATCATTCTGGGTCATTTGATCCCTATCAAACATACCTGGAGCTATTTTCTTCTTTTTTCTTTAAGATGAGTTGCTGAACTTTTACTGAGACCAATATAGGACTTTTTAATTTTATTCTGTTAAAAAAAAACTAATGTAATAAACATTATTTGCTCAGGGTTGGCATTTTGGCTGGACCAAAGTTGGATGGAGAGATTCATGCTGTTAACTTTTAATAGTTAATGTAAAAACATTTTGTAATTGCCAAAGTGTTTTGCAAATAGCTATTGTTATTTGTTGCTGTCATTATGGCTATTCATCACTCCTTCCCCATACTGAGGGCGATGTAATTACTGAGATGTGAAAAGATCTTAACTCTTACAAGCTAACCTTGACCAACGTTGAAGGGGAAGAAACACTCTTTACGTGTTTGAAGAGGTGGGAGGCCTGCCCTTAAAAATGGTAGATGCCATGGACATTCCATAGATTAAAGGAATTGTTTTCAGAATCTGAAGGAGGGGAAGATAATTAAAAGTTAAGGTGCATGTCCTGGTTACAGGATAGCATCAGTAATAAACCTATTCTCAGAGGGCTTTTTATGATTACCAAGTATCTTCACTGGCACCAGAGAGAGAAACATATCCCATTACGAAATGTTAGTCACTAACATGAATATCACTGATTACTTCTGCTGGTATGAACTGGTGATAAGCAGGCAAGTAAAGAAAGAACTGAAGATAATCAATGAAGCTCCTAGTAGATAAAATCTTGGCTTTGAGAGATGTTAAGTAATCTTCTTAGCGCAGGAGGTCCTCTATTTTTCCTGGGAGTTTTGGAGATACTGAATACAGAATAATTTCTGATGATTTCGAGAGGAACCAAGGCCAAGACAGTCAGAATTCATCATGCACTTAAGATTTACAATGCAATCATTTTATATACTCAGATTGAATTTGGCTGGAAAAGTTCAAGATAAAAGCCTCCATTTCCCAGCACTGCAGCATCTGTGCCCAGTGTTTGCCATCTGTGCCCAGAGGCATATTCGTGTTGCATAGCACTCAGAGACAGGACTTTGTTTTTGCCTTGGCTTTGTAACTTGAACCAGGTTTACCCTCCCTTTGCAAGGTCATTTACCCACTCTTGGTGCTGCTGGGTCAGAACTGCATAGTCAGTGCTGCCTGAGTCCAGAGATGTCTGCTCTGTAGCCCTGACACCCACCTGCCATAAGAACCTATTCTGAGTCCATATGAACCCAAAACAGTGTCAACACAAAATATTGGCTTTGGGTGCTGCTATGGACTGAATGTCTCCATCTCCTCAAAATGTATCTGCTGAAGCCCTACTCCCAAAGTGAAGGTGTTAGAATGTGGGGGTGTTGGAGAGATCATTAGGTTTAGATAAGGTCATGAGGCTAAAAAGAAGAGACTAGAGCTCTCTCTCTGCCATGTGAAGACACAGCAAGAGGGCACCGCCTGTAAACCAGGAAGTGGGTTCTCACCAGACACCCAATTGATTGGTTCTTGGTCTTGGCCCTCCCGGCCTCCAGAACTGTGAGAAAAGTTTGCTGTTTCAGTTACCCGGTCTATGGTACTTATTATAGCAGCCTGGGGGAGACTTTTAGCAAGTATCTGCATACTTCATTTTTTCCAAAAGGGCTGGATAGGAAACATTTTGAGCTCTGTAGGCCACCTGTCTACAAGAAGATATTAACTACAAACAAACATACCTTAAAACAGACCCCTAGTGCTAGGAGTGAAGGAGAAATGAGAAGGAAGGAGACTGCATCTCTAACAGCCTGGAGCATCTCTCTAGTTTATGGAAGAAAGAAATATCCTTCTAGCTTATTTAAGCTGTTGATATTATGAGTTTTCGGTTGCTGGCTGACTAACCCATTTCTCATGACTACAGGAGCTTAAACTGTTACTTAGATTATATTGCATGAAACTGATCCTATATGGTATCCTAGCATGGTGTTTCCTAGGAGAAGGTAGAGAATAGGACTAGAAATGACATTAGCATAACAAGAGCAAGGTTTGTGCCCCATGTAAAATCACATAAAGCTGGAAGTTACATGGCCCAGATCCCAGCTCTGCCACCAGACCTACTGAGCGCTGGTCTCCAGTGGGTCACATAGCAGTCAGCATTTTTAGTTGCAAGAAGCTTAAAAAAACAAACAAACCAAAAACAACACAAAATATAAAACTGTTGTCTGACTTAAGCAGATAAGTATTGTATTGTGTTGTATTGTATTGTATTGTATTGTATCGTATTGAGAAGACATGAGGTAGCTCTTAGGACAACCAGAAAGGCCATAAAGAAAGGCCTGTTCATGAACACAGGATGCTGGTGGCAACTGGGACCATGAGACAGAACCTGTCAGGATAGCACTGCTGCCTAAGGCAATGGACCAAGACCACCACAACTGCAGCATCGAGCCTGCAGTTCTGAAAACACTGCTGCCACCACCCACCACCAGAATGGACTCTTCCTGCTTCTTCTCACCTTCAGCTCCCAATTCAAAATTTGGGACAAGTGCATCTGATTGGGAGAGGTTTAGACACATGTCCATGCCTTAACTGCAAGAAAGGATAAGAATGTACAAGTCTGGTCTTTTCAGCATCTTTAGTAAGAGTCAGGCTTTGCCTCCCACTGAGATCTATGAACTGAGGAATTATCCATTTGTAAGATGGTTTCAGATGACCAACAGCCAGAGACAGAGAGATAGAGGCAGAGAGACTGTCTACAACAGGAATTTATTTGCTCTTCTGAAAACCAGACAGCTTGACTTAAATGATACCTGAGGTTTTAACTTTCCTGGTGTTCTGATTCTAGAAAAGTAACACCTGAAATCTTATGCATATTATAGTATGTTCCTTGTCATTTAAAAAGTATTGGAGGAGGCAGCACGTAAAATATTTGCTTACTGAGTTACTTGGACCTGGCTAAGAGTCTTGATGGCAAATCTTTCATCTTGCATGCTAACTTCTATTGATTGATTATCATGTTCAAAACTCTTATACAAGAAGTAATTCAGAGAATGACCCTGAATTCATCAGGAAAGAGAGTTGGGCTCAACTATCAGGGAATTCCACACAGGGACAGAAGTGGGGAGTAGCATCTGTGTGATCTACCTACCAATTCTAGTCTAAACTGAAAATAGGGGCCAGAGCTTCCCCTTTGTATATGTGATACCCTTTTTCCCCAAAGAGGGAGCTACAAATGGGAACTAATACCTTAGGAGAACTTCAGGTCATGGTTAGAAACAGCCAGGATATGATGGTTAATTTTCTCTGTCAACTTGAGCAGGTCATGATGTGTCCAGACCTTTGGTCAAACATTATTCTGGCTGCATCAGTGAGAATATATTTGGATAAAATTAACATTTGATTTGGTAGACTGAGTAAAGCAGATGGCGCTCCCTAATGTGAGTGGCCCTTAACCAATCAAGTGAAGACCTGAATAGAATAAAAAGGTTGAGTAATAGGTAACTGCCTGCTAGAATGTTGAGCTGGAAGATTGGTCTTCTGTTGTCCTTGGACTAGAACTTACAACATTGACTCTCCCGGTTCTCATGCCTATGAACTCATACTGGAAGCACACACCCTACACGCTGTTGTTCCAGACAAGGGAAGGTGAAGGAAGAAGGTCCAAATTTAAAAGGAAGTGGACCATGTTATACAAGAAGGCACTTAGGAAAGATGGTAACCAACCCAGAGCTGATTTCTGGATGTCAGCACAAAAGCAAACGGCCCCTGTTGCTCAAGCATGCTGCTGAGGAATGAAGATACCAGGGTTACTGGGTAGACTGAGCAGCTTTAGGGGTTGTCACTCCTTAGACAGCTGGACTGTTAACAGCACAATCAACCAAAGAGTTGCCATGGTAGGAGCAAATGTCTCAAGGGTTTTTGGAGAGTTTTTAGGTTAGCCAAGGGATACCTTACCCAAACTGAAACTCTCAAATAGTCCTCACAAACCTTCAGTATTTATTTTCTAACTGTCTCCTTGTCTTAGTTGTTTCTCCACGTGTTCAATAAACCCTCAGCGGGGTTTGTCACCAGCCAGGCTGCTGACTACTTGTCAGCAACAACAGATGTAGAAGGGTGACATCCTGGCACGACTGACTTTCATACTTATGTCAGAACAACTTGTTTTGGTCTTCGTCATAAACAAGTGGATTGAAACAACTTCACTTATGTCATAAACAAATGGATTTGAAACCACATTAAACCTATACCCAACAGAGTTATTTTTATTTCTAACTTAGGCATATGATCTAGAATGCATGAATGCAAACATTAGTGCAAGTGCTTGAACCATGTAAGATTTTGTCTTTCATTGTTCAGTCACCTTTCTTCACTGGCTCTGAATGACTTTTGGTTGTGCTTAAGTCACATCAGTCCTCCTAAGATGAAAACAGTTCTTTTAAAGGGATGTCAAGGGAGCGCATTCCATTCTCTGAAGGCTGTTTTTGGGATGAGATGCCAAAGAGCATTTGCCTGAAAGTAGTATCATTGGAATCAGTGTAGAAATTTTCAAGGTAGTAATTTTGAGGTGATGATAATCTCTTGACTATATAACTTCTTGAATGGCCAGAAACTTTTGTCATATGATTTTATAGTCAGATTATTTTTCAAAGGCCTTCATGGAAAGAGTTTCCACAGATTTTCACAGTAAGATTTATAACTCTTTCTTCCAGGGAGCACCTTTTTATGTCAACTTTAAACCTCTTCTCCTGCTGATTACATTTTGCTTGATGCCGTATCATGACAGCCACATCTACTAGTTGATCCTCAAAACAGCTCTCTGCCTGTGAGGGAGCTACTATTGCAATCCCTGTTTATGGATTAATAACACTAGTTTTAGGGGGATTAAGTACTTCACACAAAAGCACACAGTAATGATGCAGGAGAACTGGGGTTCATAGCCATTCAGATCTGAGACCCTTCACCGCTGCCCTTCAGATCCTCACCAGAGAAGATGGCTTCTCAGCAACAGGAGCTCATTTTTCCTAGAGGGGGAAATGAACACAGATTTCCAAACATGTAAAGAGGACTCACCTTGGGATAGGTTGTTTTATCTGAATTCTCCAAGTCTTAAAAACCTGATACAACTGAGTGGCCTAGAATGGAAATGTACCTGGGAGCTGTTGTCTCCAAACAAGGTTTCTCTAGAGAAGCTTAACTCCATTTCCTTGGAAGAAGCTTGACCTGGCTCCTTTGCATTGGTTGATAGGTGACTCACTTCACTGGCCAGCCAGAATTATGATGCAAGGGAGAACATAAGGAGTCTAAAAGGAACCCTCTCCTTAAAATCCTTAAAGGACCCGTTTTCAGCATGTCCCTGGGCCTTTGGGAGACACTCTCACAATAATACATGCCACTGCCATCTAAAAGAAAACAGAAGATGCTCTTTATAAATCTTGGACCATAGCCATGCATGCTATATCATTCCTGGATTTTCTGCTTTGAATATTTAGCATCTGCCTTGTGAACATACATTCATAAATCAATGAGAGAATCTCAAGGGGTAAACTATACAAAGCTGAATAACCAGTGGAGCCTTAGTTTGTTGTATATTCTGCCCAGAATATTAATCTTCAAGTGTTCATGTCTATTCCCCACCAAACAGTCCCTTGCTTCTTGGGAAAATGTATAAGCTGCCCCCACCCATTTCAGGTCAAAATAACTTTTTCCAAAAATCACTCAACAACTCTGGTTTAATAACTTATTTGAAATATTTCTCCTTTCTGAGCTGTTGTATCCCAGAGGAAGATTTTTTCAATAGCCTCCTAACCTCCCAATAATTTTAGCTAAACTTCCTCTGGAAAGCTGATGCTCTTCTTCACTTCAGTTCTATTTAGGAAGTTTAAAATATTGGCTCCAATTCTTCACTGTCCTATACTATTGCATTTCAGATTGACCACAGCCAAATGATAGAGAGTAACCTTCCTTGACCTTTAACTTTGGGTTTGGCTACATGGCTTTCATTGGCTGTACTAGTTTCTATTGCTATCATAAAAAATCACCACAAAGGTATTGACCTCAAAACACTTCCATTTATTATCTTGCAGTTTCTATAAGTCAGAAGTTTAGTTGGCTCAACTGGATCCTCTGCTTAGGGTCTCACAGGGCCTAAATCCAGGTTATGGAAGGGCTAGACCGTTACATGGAAGTTCTAGGCATGAGTGTGCTTCCAAGCTCATTCACATAATTGATCAAATATAGTTCCTTGTGAATATGAGACTGAAGTTTTCATTTTCTTGCTGGCTGACAGCTGGGGACCAGGATTCTCCTAGAGGCTCTCTGCCTTGCTTCTCATGCATTCTGTGTGGCCCCCTCCAGCAATGGTGGGTTGAGTTCCTCTTATGTTTCAAATCTCCCTAACTTTTCATTTTGATGACCCTCTCACTTTAGCTGAAGAAATCTCTCTGCTTTTAAGGACCCATATGATTAGATTGGGCCTATGTAGATAATCTTGGACAACCTCTCTATTTTAAGGTTCATAATCTTAATTACACCTGTAAAGTCCTTTTTTCCTGTGTAACATAACATATTCACAAGTTCCAGGGATTAGGACATGTGCATCTTTGGGGTTCATTCTGACTACCATATTGATCAATGGGATATTAGCCCAACACCTAGTGAGGATCCAAGCTCAGCCCAACCTGAAACTTGAAGCAGAGTCACAAGCCAATCCCAGCCTAGATCAGTTCATCTGTAGTTGGTTGACCTTCAGACCTATTATCCCGAGAATAAATGCTTACTTCCATCTGCCACTGAGTTTGAGGGAATTTTTTTAATACAAAATTGTGATGATTTCTGACATATAACAATTAACCTTAAAAAAGCCCATTTCTCTTTTTCTTCATTTTTATTGTTGATACTATTACAGATGTCCCCATTCCCCCACTTTCTACGCCTCCACCCAGCCCCCACCCCCCTTCCCTCTGACCACCCCCACACTGTTGTCTGTGTCTATGGGTTATGCATATATGTGCTTTGGCTAATCACTTCACACTTTCTGAATCCAAACTTAAGCTTCATTTCAAAATCTGTTCCAACCCCATTTCACCCTAGAATATGAGTTTTATTACTGTATAAAGGCTCTGACTAAGGACAGAAAACTTGGTCTGGAACTCTGGCTCTACTTTTGAGTCATGTGATCTTGGACAAGTCATTTTTCTGTCCATATGTGTTAAATTTTTCATAAATAAATCAAGAAAATAAATCTAAATTTGTAGAATTATAGCAAAAATGAAATAAAAACAGTAACTTTTTTCATCAACTGTTTTTTGGTATATTCATGAAGTTGATACTTATTGAGTTCCTAATATGAGCCAGACATTTTGTTAAGGATTGCATAATCAAAGATTAATTAAGACAAATTTCTTATTTGTAAGAATTCTACATTCCAGCGAGAAAAGTATTCTTTAAACACTAAAACAATCTACAAATCCAAGACATTATTGTTATATTGCTTATTATTTTTCTTATCCCTTCTCTCTTGCCAAAACTGTTTCTCCACACCTCCTGCTCTATTTTCCTCTAACCTGTCAATCAACATCTCTCAAATTTTACCTTCACATTCTTTACCTAAAATAAAAGGTAGTTACAATAATTCATTTCAGAAAAAAAGTTTACTTGAGAGAGACCCGAATTCACTAAGCCCTACAGGCAAGCATAAGTACTTGTCAGTTGAAAATAATTAACCTTTCCTAGGTATATTGAAAATCATTTTATTTATTTGTTTCTCTCATAAAATGAACCTCAGGGTATATATGCCTCAGTACAAAAACCCAACACCAACATAAATAAATTACATGCACTTCCAAATAAAATATTATAATGGATATTTGTCTGACTTCATGTTATGCTATAATTCTCCAAAGCCCAATCTATTTATTCTTTCTTCAGCATGAGATTATTTCTATAAATGCTCTGGCCTTTAAGAGTTCTCTTTTCCAGACACAGTCATTATTCAAAGTGTAACCCAATAGAGTATTTTTGGGACATTGTACTACTGTTGTTAGCCATGTTATTTTAGCTGCTGGTTTCCTTCCCTGCTTCTTCTATCTCCTTTTCCTCTTGTACTATGTCCCTGGACCAGAGCAAATGTTACTTTTGCTGGGCTGCCCCTCATAATAAAAAATAATGCTAATGTGTCTAGCTTGACCTGTTTTGGAACAATTTACCAACAGTCTAACTGACAGAATATGGGTATTAAAAATTGCCTCATGGACACATCAACACCCACCCAGAGCTGCCAGGAGGGCTGCTACCCTGTGATAGACTTCCCCTGCCCTCCAATGCCAATATTGCCAAGCCTCCAGGGAGCTATCTTAACTCTGTCTTGAGAAGGGCCTCTGATCCAGGCCCCAAGTTCATTCAAAAGCTACTGGAATGGTCACTCTGGTAGGTCTCCTCACTGCTCTCAGAGACTTTCTTACCTTGCAGATATTTTCACATAGAATGAATGATTAAATGGTTACACATGCTCAGTACTATCATGCTTTCAAAGAATACAACCAACAGGGTAGAAGTGGAAGCCATACCCAGTTAAAGGGTAGGTCACTTACTGGTCAGGGGCAGTGTGTTTTTGTTATTTTGATCATCACTTGCATCTGAATATGATATCCAACATTTGGGCATAAGAACCAGAGAAGATATGATGCATCTTAAGAACGGGAGGTATTGTCTACTAGCTCCAGGCTTGGGGGAAGTTCGTGGAGGTGTGTCAGAGAGTCATGTCAATAGAATTAATACTAGGCATCCTGGGTCAAGAAAGAAAGACACCCTTTGTGCAAGGCAGTGAAAACATGAAGGTCAGAATCTGGAGGGATAGGCAAACAAACAAAAACCAGGAAATAAAAGAAAGGCTACGAGATATCCGAGGGTAAGGGCAAGACACAGAAAAACCAGATGGAATGAAATTTAAATTTAAAATAAGGTGCTTTAGGGATGCACTATGCTCTTACTGGTTCATCTGGCCTGAAGCTTGATATAAAGTGTGGGTTAAAAGGGAAAGTCTTAAATTAGCAGGCTGAAAACATAGTCCACGTCTTAATTCTGTAACTTAAACAAGTGGGTTCAATAAAAGCCTGCTTCTGCTTCCTTCTCCCCCCAGTGTATGATAAAACTTCAGAGGACTGGCTTGTCTGTCGATGCCTTACAGCATTATGATTAAAAGAGACCTCAGAGGCCATTTGGATTACTCACTTGCTTTTAGGCAGTTCTCTCTAAACCATCCAAGATTACTCTTCATGTTAATATGAGGATATTATTACATAAGTCAAAACAGACAAGTTAAGGCCCCAACAGACATGTGGTCAGGGCGTTATCTCTTCTTGAGTGTGTCTTACCAGCAAAGTTTCTGGGGCTTGTCTATCCATTTTAATAACATAGATCCTATGATAGCCTTTCCAAGATGGACAACATCACTTATTCTTGCCTCTGCCTTCCACTGGGCTTTCCAATGAAATACTCGGTACATAGCAAGTATTTCATTAATGTTTATGGCACAGATGAATGACTCAGGTGCAGATTCTTGGCACTCTCACAGCTGATGAGGTCTATTAAGAATTGTAATATGACTAGACATGGAAATCCTCACTGTGCAGGTTCTACTCCCAGAAAATAGAAGCCAGTATGGCCCTCATGAGAAGGGAAAGGGGCTTAACATTTTAAAAACCTTGCACAGATGTGGGCTGTGGTGAATAAGCAGGTAGAAAAGAAAGAAGCAAAAACTTCTTGGTCAAATCAAACATATTCTGAAGAATGACTATTAGCAAATTGTGCCTATGACAATGAGTTAATAAACAAGAATATTACATGCCTATCTTCATGCTGCTTTACTGCAGAAAGGAGACTGGACACAGGAAACTGGCTTTATGCACTAAGCTAGTATTCAGGTGCCAAGTTACTCAGGAAGGAGGGAGGAGATTGTAAATGAGATGAGATGGGGCTTTTGATTTTTAAAAATTTTATATTTTCTAGTTTTATTGAGATACAATTTACATATATCATGGTATACAATGTAATGAGTTGATATATGTATATATTATGAAATGATCACCAAAATAAAGTTATTTAACATTTATCATCTCATGTAGTTACACTTTTTATCCCCTGTGATGAAAACTCTTCAGATCTACTCTCAGCAATTTTCAAACATACAATACAGTATCAATAACTATCACCACTATGCTGTATATTATATCTCTAGAATTTACTTATCTTACACCTGGAAGTTTGTACATTTTGACCACCAATTCCCATTTTTCTTTCTTCCCCACACCCCCTACTCCTGCACCCACTAATCTGTTTCCTATTTCTATCAAGTGAAATTCTTTTAGCTTCCACATGTAGGAGAGATCATACAGTCAGTAGTCCCCTCTTATCTGTGGCGATATGTTCCAAGACCCCCAATAAACACCTGAAACTAAGGAAGGTATATTGTTTTTCTTATACATACATACGTACTTATGATTAATTTATCAATTAGTCACAGTAAGAGATTAACACAAACTAGAGATAAAATAGACGATTATAACAATATAGTATAATAAAAGTTACATGAATGTGGTCTCCCCTCTGATAACACATTTGATAATCGAGGGATGGCTATTAAGTTGGGAGCATTAACAGCTACTGGACAAAGGGATGATTCACATCCTAGGTGGGACAGAGTGGGTCAGCATGAGATTTTATCATGCTACTTAGGATGGCATGGAATTTAATACTCAAAAATTGCTTAATTCTGGAATTTTCCACTTAATATTTTTGGATCCCAGTTGACTATGGATAACTGAAACCTTAGAAAGTGAAACCCCAGATGTCAGGCTCAGGGGGATTACTATATTGCTCCTTCTCAGTCTGACTTATTTCACTTAGCATAATGCCATCAAGATTCATCCATTTTACTGCAAATGGTAGAATTTCCTTCCTTTTTATGGCTAAATAATATTTCATTGTAAAGATATAACAGTTTTTCTTAATACATCCACTCATTGATGGACCTTAGGTTGTTTTCATGTCTTGGTTATTGTGAATAATGCTGCATAAACATGGGAGTATAGATATGTCTTTGAGATGGTGTTTTCATTTCCTTTAGATAAACACCAGGAAGTGGAAATACTGGATTGTATGGTAGTTCTTTATTTATTTTTCTGAAGAAACCCCATACTCTTTTTCATAGTGGTTGTACCATTTATATTGCCACCAACAGTGCACAAGTGTTTTCTTTTCTCCACATCCTCAGGAGAACTTTCATCTCTTGTCTCCTTGATAATAGCTATTCTAACAGTATGGGATGAAATCTCATTATAGTTTTGATTTTCATTCCCTTGATGATTAGTTATGTTGAGCTATTTTCATGTACCTGTTGGCCTTTTTTATGTTTTCATTGGGGAAGAAAAGTCTACTCAGGCCCCTTGTTCATTTTTAACTGGGTTATTTATTTATTTTGCTATTGAGTTGTATGAGTTTATTATATATTTTGGATATCAACTCCTTATCAGATACGTGGTTTGGAAATATTTTCTTCCATAGTGTAGGCTGCCTTTTCATTTTGTTGCTTTGTTCTTTTGCTGTGCATAAACTTTTTAGTGTGATGTAGTCCCATTTGTTTATTTTTGCTTCTATTGCTTGGGCTTTAGGTGTAATATCCAAAATAGAAAAATCATTGTCAAGACCAATGCCAAGATTTTCCCTTATGCCTTTTTTAAGGATTTTTTATGCCTTCAGGTTTTATATTCAAGTCTTTAATCCACTTCAAGGTAAATTTTGTGAGAAACTGGTGCCTTTTGATTTTGTGATGAGGGGATCTTTCTCCATAAGTCAGGGCATCTCTGGTTGATGTACATACAGTCCAGGATGTAGGTGGTCATGTAAGGCACTTACTGGCTCATATACAAACATCTTTGTACAAATTAGGAAAAGGGATGTGAGGGCAATCTGGCTGCGACATCTGTCACCCCATTGATTGCCAGGGTTGATTCGGCTGATCTGGCTGGCTAGGTGGGTGTTCCCTTCCTCCCTCACCGATCCATGTGTGTCCCTCCCAAAGCTGCACGCTCGGTCGAAGAGGACGACCTTCCCAACTAGAGGAGAGGACCGGTCTTCGGTCAAGGGTATACGAGTAGCTGCGCTCCCCTGCTAGAACCTCCAAACAAGCTCTCAAATTAGGAAAAGGTGCCCACTCAAGGTGCATACAGCCCAGTGCTAAGGTATGTAATCTGGCAAGCAGGACATAAGCTGTATTTCAGTCCCCACTCACCACTTTGCTCAGTCACACTTGCACAGGGCCCAACTTGCATTCCTGAGTGTGGTGGCCCTGATAATGGGGCTGACACTTCCCAGGACTCATCCTGAGAAACCAGGGAAATGGACAGACAAAAGTTTCTGAGTTTCTGATTTCTGGTGCTTCCCTGGATAAAAGAGAGAAATTTGAGCTTCTTTTACTAAACTTAAAAAAATGGGTTCTTTAGATTCTTAAGTATGCACAGGAAGGATTTTTTAGGGCTTCTTTAAATTTTTTTAAAGTTTAGATTGCTTTAATAAGCATGTGAATATAGAATTCTTTTTAAGATAAAGATTTCATATCTTCCACTAGTCTCAAATGGATCTGTTACCCCAAAAGGTTAAAATTCCTGCTCTAATTATCTTTTGTAATTTAAAGATTAAACCAATAAACACAAAAGGGAAGAAAAAATCTGACACAAAATGTTTTCTTTGCTTTGCTTTAACTGTTATGGTCCAATGAGGATAATATAAACATAATATAAACTTCATGAACAGCTGTCTATTCAAGGAAACTTGCTCGCCTTACCTGCTTCACACAGCCTGGAGAGTAACTCCTGGCTACTTTAATGAATATATTATTAAATGAATAGATCTGAAAATCTTCCAAACAGGAAAAAATATTTAAGATATGCAATTCTGTAGAAATGCTGGCAAATGGCCATGTGCCCTGGGCGGGCAAAAGGAAGCCCAACTCCTGTTTGGAGTCAAATTTAATTCATGTCTCTGCCATTAAAACTAACTGGGGGCTGGGGTTGGGGGTGTTTCAATTTGCCAAATTTCTCATTTACAAAGGGGAGATAACTAAAGGACCTACTCACCTCATAGGATTGTTTGAAGGAGAAAAATGTAATAATACATGGTAAGTACTTTCTATCATCTTTGATGCATAGTAAGAGCTCTATAAATGTGAGATGTTTGATATTACTTTCTTTTTTTTTTTTTTTGAAAAATGGAGCTATCATAAGTAAATGTGGGAGTGTTATAGTTTTGGTGGCAGTTCCTTTTTTTTGTTATTGTTGTTTTTCTCGGGTCTTGTGCCATTCATTGTAATTTTAGAAGCAAATGCCCATATTTCTAAGACAAGATGCATGCCCTCTTTGTTACACCTTTGATTTGTTAAATTTAACCTTTAAATAATTTAATAACTATTAACAGTGTACAGTAAATGAGATTTAGAAAAAACAAACTTTGACAAATGGGGAGAAAGGGTAGGGGTAAGTTGGCAGAAGGGAATATATCCATTGGGTAAATGAATGCACAAAGATTAGAAGCAATTTCATTTCCTTTGGATTTTGGTTTAGGGCCAATTTTAACCTCCTTAGGAGTAGGGAATCCTTTTAAATTTATAAGGAGCAGACAGTACATTGAGATATGAATGTCAGAGACCATGATTCTGGACTTGGTCCTAAAACTCCCCCAGCTAACTCTCTGTGTGGACAGCACCCTTTCCATGTCCAGGGTCCTCTAAACCCACTGCCCTACTCATTTCCCCAGTGTTAGCCAAGAGATTGTATCTAGGTCCTGGGTGCATTTATTTGAAAACGTTTTGAGATGTAATTCAGTTAAACTCTGGGGAGAAGAAGGGAGGTCAGAGTTTACAATAATAATTAGCCATGGGGCACCAGCAGGCAGTAGACAGCCATTCTTCCTAGGCCACACATTATAACCAATGGGCACAAATCCACTAACAAATATTCATGGGCCGGATCCAGGCTGAATCTCTATGGTAAGTCTGGGTGAGGCAGATTTCCTTTTGGTTATGTTCCCCCAAAAGAAGAGAAAAAATATGCATTGCTTTATTGGGAGAATATAATCAAGATGAAATTTCCACTCATTTGAACAATAGACAATAAATATACACTCACACACTTGAGTGGCAACATACAGGTACTAGCACAAACAACATGAGCTTGAGAACACAGGGGCATGTTCACTTAAACTCTGCATAAGGTAGGACTCAAAACTGGAATATGGTGATGGACGGCATATCTACTTAACAGGAACAGGTATAAAGGGGAGGCAGAAGAATGTCAGGGTCCCATGAGTCTTCCCAGTGCTACTTCTGTGCTCTTCTGTTCACTTATTAATGTGAATAATCTCTCCCTACTCCACTTTTGAAATCCAAGTGGGACGTACATAATCTTGTCTCACTGCCCAAAAGACATGGGTACAAGAGTGGACGCCTACCTCAGAGTAAACCTCATAGTTCAGGCCCCAGGCAACGGTGACTGGTGCAGAGCTGAGCTGTCCAATACAGTCGCACTGGGCAGTTCTGGCCTCACAATTGGACAGTATTGGAGCTCAATGAGAGTCCTTTCAGCAGTTGTTGAAATAGAGTTGGCATATAAAAGTCCTTTCCTTGTAGATGTTAAAGACGGGAAGCTGTTGAAAGTTGAGCACCCTGGGAAGTAGATTCTGAAGAAAAGATCAGCTTGCTGGAAGATTTTTTTTTTTTTTTTTTGAAGGAAGTGCTCTTGGGATTAATAGTTGCAAAGGTAAAGGGAAGAAGCAGCACTGAGCAGTGGGAAATATTGGGATGAATATACTCTCAGTGAAGGACTTGGCTGACCACATGGAAGCTCTGAAAGCCCAACGCATCTTCAGAGTTATCCCAAGGTAGGCTAAGAGACCAAAGCCCATATACTATTGCACTGACTAGTCACTGGATATAGCTGCCCTGAAAAATGGGATGAACCTGGGCTAGGTGACTCTTTACTCAAGGCAATTCAAGAAGATGGCTGACAGCGCACCTGGGGGCATGGTGATTCTAGTCACGGAGGCAGCGTGTCGCAGAATTCATACAGAATCCTAGCACTGCTGAAGGGGAAAGAGAGAAAAACCAAAGAGAGTCCTGATGACATTTGAGTTCATAATTCTATGTATCCTTGCACTTCTGGAGTTTGTTTACAAAAGCTGATTAGGTTCTTTTTTATATCTAACCTCGTTTAAATTGGGTTTTCTTCATCTTCTGCTAAAGGAATCATGTTTAACATTATTATATATATGTATATGTATGTATACCCTGGCTGGTTTGGCTCAGTGGATTGAGCGTCGGCCTGCGAGCTAAGTGTCGCTGGTTCGATCTTCCAGTCAGGGCACATCAGAGAAGGAAAACTCTGACTCCAAAAAACCTCCGCTGCCTTGCGGCATACCTCTTCAGGGGAAAGGCTAAGGGAGTAAACCCCGACAGAAAATCCGGAGCCGGAGTCCCTAAGGCGGTTTGACGTTGTAGTCAACACCGGCAACTCCTGCGGCGCACCTGAAGCCAAGCTGTATTGACTCCGTCTTTCCCTTGGACCCTTCAGCTGCGAAGAGAGGGGGGGGTCTGCTGCATGGGCAACAGCAGACCCTCCATATCACCCTGCCCAGGCTCTGTAGCTTCAGCTTCACTGGAGAGGACACTCCAGCGTCATCTCAAGATGTCGATTCAACACGGGAGGAGACAGATACCGTGTCACTCCCGAGTCGGACTGCACAGCCATTCTCGGCGGTGCAGATAGACTCTTAAGAAGCTACACCATCATCTCTCGAGACGGACGGCTGCCGACGATATGTATGTATATGTAATCTGCTTGGAAATCTATAAAATGAAGAATGGAAGCATGTAAGAAAATTTAGCCATGGGAGTGGGTAAAGGGAGAAAGTAATAAAATTATTATTGATTGAGCATATCATGGAGGATCTTTAACAGATACATCATAGTTCTAGTTTAGTAATTTGGGCCAGAGGAGGATTCTTCTTCTTTTTTAAAAAAGTATTTAAAATTTTTATTCTGAAATTTTTCAGACACAAAAAGGTATAAAGAATAATATTGAAAACCCATGCACTCATTACTCTGTTTCAAAAACCAACCATAGACAAATAGTGCCCAACTGAAACCCATGTTTCCTCTTCCCAATCCTATTTCTCACTTTTTGCCAAAGGTGATCATTCTCATGATTGCTGTTCTTATTCTTGTGCATCTTTGTTGCCAGACACATATAGATCTCTATGTAATTTATGCTAACATGTTGGTGCTTTTAAGCTTTCAGTTTGTCTAAACATATCTTTATACAACTTGCTACTTTCAACATAACTCCTCATTGAATTTTCTTTTTTTCTTTTTCATGTACTGATTTTTGGTATACAGCTTAGTGGTCAGACAGTTATATACATTAAATAGTGTTCCCCTCTATATTTCCAGTACCCAACTGGCACTGCACAGTTATCTCAATATTATTGATTATATGTCCTATGCTTTATCTACTTCCTTGTGACTATTTTGTAACTACCACTTTATGCTTCTTAGTCCCTTCACCTCTTTTTCCCAGTCCCCCAAACCTCCTCCCCTCTGGCAACTACCAGTTTTCTCTTTGTATCTATGAGTCTGTTTCAATTTAATTTGTTTGTTTATTTTGTTCTTTAGATTCCACATATAAGTGAAATAATAAGTATTTGTCTTCCTCTGACTGACTTACTTAACTGGGCATAATACTTTCTAGGCCTATCCATGCTATCAGAAATGGTAAGATTTTATTCTTTTTCATGACCGTATGATATTCCATAGTATATATGTACCACAGCTTCTTTTATCCACTCATCTCTTGATGCACACTTGGGTGGCTTCCATAGCTTGGCTATTGCAAATAATTCTGCAATGAACACAGGGGTGCATATATTCTTTTGAATTA
This sequence comes from Furipterus horrens, assembly GCF_987537825.1. NCBI lineage: Eukaryota > Metazoa > Chordata > Mammalia > Chiroptera > Furipteridae > Furipterus > Furipterus horrens. The sequence continues at coordinate 23,744,462 of NW_028327175.1, forward strand.
GTGTTTGGGGTTTCTTCAGTTAAATTCTCAGAAGTGGAGTCATTGGGTCATTGGGCAGGTCCATTTTTAATCTTTTGAGGAAACTCCATACTGTTTCCCATAGTGGCTGCACCAATCTACATTCCCACCAATAGTGCACCAGGGTTTCAGAGGAGGATTCTTTAAGGAAATTCAATCTCATAACCAACTACTGGAGTATCATTGAGCTGAAAGTAGAATGTCTGATACATTCTTGACCAGCTTGTCTTATAAGTTGATTTTCTCAATGATAGAAGAAATAATTAGGAGAGTTTTTCATATGGCCTTAATTCTGAAGAACAAGAGGATTTGACTGCAGAGGAACAAGTTAGATAAATCATTGCTTTGGATATGTTTTGATAGGTTGGAAAGAAAAGATTTGGTAGGATTGGGATCTCAGTTTAAAGAAATGGATAATTTCATGTTATGAGAAATGGTTGGGGAAAAAACTCAAGAGGGTTGGAATGCTACTAAAACTCAAATTCTGAGTATGTAGCCCCCAATCAATAGGAAACAGAGAAGAAGCAACATTATATTCCCAAGATGAATACAACCTTTAAGAATTGTGCCAGTGAAACTAAAAGCCTTGCCTTTGACTGAATGTTTGTGCTCCTCCCTCCAATCTAATTCTAAATGTAATGGTATTTTGAGATACGGTTGTTGGGAGGCCATTAAGTTATGAAGTTAGAGCCTCCATGAAGGAAATTAGTGCCCATAAAAAGGAAGCTCCAGAGAGCTCCCTTGTTTGTTCTTTCTTGTGAGTACACAGTGAGGACAATGTCCTTACTAGACATGATATCTGCCTACACCTTGATCATGGACTTTCCAGCCTCCAGTACTATTAGAAATAAATTTCTGTTGTTTATAAACTATATAATCTATGTTGTTTTTGTCATAGTAGCTTAAACAGACTAAAAAAAAAAAAAAACCCTAAAGACAGTAATGGTGGCTTTCTAAATTCTCTTTAGGAGAGAAAGATCACAAAAGGATGGTTTTGTAGTTTGAACACACCTAATGTATTTGTGTTATATTGCTGGATGACAGTCTAGTTGTAAAATCACAACTCTCAGTGACTAGTTTCTGTTTTATTTGTAGTTTAAACATGAAGAACCCTCATTGGTATGTGGAGAATAAAATACAGGGTGTATGAATAAATGAAAATGAAACTTTGGCTGTTGTGCTTTTTTGGCTCAGACCATTGCCTTCCAAGGACCAGAAGGAATAATAGCTATGATTTATTGGATACTTACAAAGTGATAGATATTATGCTAAGTTCTTTATGTGAATTATCTCATGTAATCATTACTTAAGTTCTTTTCAAGTAGGTATTCATTAATATACTTATTTTACATATGGTAAAAGTCAGGCTTGGGAACATTGGGTGACCTGTTCCCAGGGTGCAAAAATGAAAGTTAAGACAAAGCCAGTGTTCCAGACTGCTGTACTGAAAGCTTGCAAATGAAAATGGCAAATTACTTTTCATGATGTTTGAGGTATTATGAAGAAAAGAAATGGTTCTCCTTAGGATAGGAATAGAGAGTACAAGAGTGGCAGAACAAAGATGTCCAGCATGGGCTAAAATGTAACCAATTCTCTGTTAGTGGGCAGGCCTCATCCCTGCAGTGGGATTGTGAAAGCCCAGAGAAAGGGGTTCTTCTTTCTGGTCTACCAGAGGGGGTCCATTTACAACTCCTCTGCTTAGAAATGAAAACACCCTCATTTACACAAAAGTGCTTTGTGCTCTAGAGATCCAGAATGAAAAGCAGAATCAATCAATAAAGGAATGAATGTGAGGAAAAAAACAAAGAAAAATGTTAATGCAATTTGCAATAAGATGAACACTGTAGATTTTGAAAATTAATAGGCAATAAGATAACTTCTGCCCTGGGCAGATTCCTGATAGGACTTATGATGTGAATGGTTTGTTTTCCACTGCCTAGCTTCTCTGAGGTATTTTTTGAAAAGTTGAGAGCAGGGATTACATTAGCATATACACCCACACCAGCAGAGGGAGTCTTATATGGCCTTAGCAGGCTTGTTTAAAATACATATATGTGTATGTTTGTATTTATTTATTTTAAGATAATTATGCTCAATAAATTTTTTTTGAAGAATGAGTAAATGTATAATCTGAGAATAAGGTCAAAAGGAGTCCGCATATTGATATAGCTCATTTGAAAATTAATTTAATCATAGAATCTATTAATCGATACAATAAAAACAATGATCTCATTCAATGTCCCTTCCTTTGAAAAACCTTTCTTTATTTCAAAATCTAAATCAGGTCCCTCTTTTTTATCGTTGTTTAAAGCACCCAAATTCTTTGTCCTCATTTTACTTATCACACTTTGTAATTTATGTCTATTGGGGTGTATTCATTTGAATCTCATATCTAACTACTGCAGTGGCTATATCTTGAGGTTCATTGTTGTACTTCCAACACCCAGCACATTGTCCTGCACATAGCAGCTGCCTAATAAAATTTTGTTGAATTATTTCAGTCATATGTGGAATCTAATGAACAAACTGAACTAACAAGGAAAATGGGGACAGACTCATAGATGGAGAGCAGGATGACAGCTAGTGCCAGGGTGGGGGTTAGGGGGTTAAAAAGATTGAGCAAAAAGTATAAAAGACTCATGGACATGAACAACAGTGTGGTGATTTCTGGGGAGAAGGGGTGTAAGGGAACTAAATTGTAATAGGAAAAATAAAGATGAAATGAATAAATTTTATAAAGTAAGAATATGAATGAAAGAGGAGGTAACATCTCTACTTAGTAGAACAGATGACAGTGGTTATTGCTGCCGTTCTGGATGTCACAGTTTAAATAAATGCACATGAGAAAGAGGAGTATATTGAGAACAGAAGAATAACCCATTATCAAAGTTAACCCTGAGCTAGAGAGGAGATTTAAATCTAAATTATACGAAGAAAGAATCATTTAACCCATTGAGAAAAGTTTCAAGTCTTGGACAATGACAGCTGGCTAGCTGGCTACATATATTATAAAGGATGTCTCTAAAGAAGTGTATTTCACACACACACACACACACACATTTTTAATGTGGCATTAGGGGGTTGTCTAAAACCCATGTTGACAATGATAATTACTAGAAGATAAACATTTGAGCTTAGTGTAAAAAAATATAATTTTTAATAGTTAAATCTCCCCCCAAATAGATTGGGCTATTTTAGAAAGTCTTAAAATCTCCAATTAGACAAACACTTAGTGGATATATTGGAATGAAGATAAGTAAGAAATGGCATGGGAGTTGCACCAGCCAGCACTGGAGAGTTCTGGCTCATCATGGCTGCCTTGAACTTGTGTGAGATGGTCAGATGATCTTTGGCTTTTCTAGCCCCAAAGTCACACAGAAATGATCACAAAACCCATAACTTCTTAGAACCTTGATCATCCATGTTGACTTAAATGAGGCTGGGTAGAAAATCTGGCCTTTTGCATTTGAAGTTCATAAGGTATATCACTGAAACTGTAGTGCTTTATAAACCCATGTCAAATGGATTAAAATTTAATAACTTCAGTTTTTCAAATGAAAGATGAGAAACCTCAGCAATTACCCCAAACTGTCTAACTATTAACCTGGATTTATTGGTAACAAAAGCAATTACATATTCTTGATAATATAAGCCCTATCTAGACACAGTTTTAGTATTTATTAAAACAATTTTTTTCTGTATGGCAAAAAAGAAGTGAACTAGTTTTTTCCAGCAAACCAAAATTCAGCAGCTTTTTGACTAGCAAATAATATTGCTACACAGAACTATGAGTCTATAATTCAGATTTGTCATCTTTTCCAAACCTCATAAACCTTGATTGAACTGCTATAAACTGATCTCCTAGGAATAGATGCAACCCTCGCCAGTTGTCTTGTTCTTTATCTCTGTTTACTAAGTTTAAGTCATAGAATGAGTGTTTCAATATTCTGAAAAGTTCTTGTCCTTGTCAACATGTAAGATGATAAAATGTTTCAATCTTTTATTATTTATGTACATTTGTGTTTATTTTCCTCCATTATCCCACATTCCTCCAACCATCTCAACAAGTCCTAGCTGGAAGAACAACCCAGCACCTTTCAGAGTTTATAGTGTTTGTAGATGTTGCATTATTATTGTTCTATCTTTTATGCTTTCTTTTATAATTACTGAGAATATCATGTAAACATTCACTACTCATCAGATCCATTTGACTAAAAGCAATGATCATATATCAGACAGTAAGGGGGCCGCTAGTCTTATGCACATAATGAATAAACATGGCCTAGATTTGGAAGGGATGTCATCTTCTCAATTACAATCAATATTGTACAAACTCTAGTGCCAATTTTTCTCAACTCATTTTTTCCCTTCACATTTCTTTTTAATCTTATTTCTTTCCCACAAATTATGAGGCAAACTGGCTGTGCTGAGGCAATCTTTAGTACCAATAAATCAGGGGTTCCCATAAAACTGTACGATTTCTTGCTGTTGGCACTTGAGGAAGAAAGTTATTAAATCATTACTCATTTAATATGAATTTTTAGGATGCTCTAATACTTCTCCCTCCATACTTTGCCTCGTATCGTCATAGTGTAGAAATGTAGATATTGTATAGAAAATCCAGGCAATTTCCTAGTGATTTTCAGGTTTAATACTTGTCCTTCAGTTGTTAATGACAGAATAAATAAGCAGATAATTTTTAAGAATGCTCTTTTCCTTTAACTGCATCAGCCAGGGCCAGATGACACACCACATGGAAAAATGGACAGGAGTCAGGGAATACGGATACACCATTGTTGCTGAGACATCTCACGAACTAGGATTTTCTTGTGATCATCCCTACATTCTCATGGCTTGGTGCTGCATACAGCACGTTGTAGGTGCTTATTGGTTGATGAAATGAATTTAGTGCTTGGTCATTAGTAAGGGGAGGAGAGGCACAAAATCATATAGATGAAGAGAGAGCCTCATTTTCTTATTAGGCAAGTGGGTTGATCCTTTGCTTTTTTGGAAGTGATGTGGCTAGAGCAGGGTTCCCTGGAGTGGGGTACCTGTAGGTCCTGCAGCTAGGACAGAGATTTCTCTGCATGGGGGAGGACCTGGTCCCTGAGATCACCTGAGGTTGTGACAGTTCTGAGCATGAGACTTCAAAGTTTCATTCACAGTCCACAATTAGGAGGACTTAAAGGACAAAAACACCCAGTGCAAAGCTGTATTTTTAAAAAATCTGCTCTATCATGAACTTCAGTGGTACATGTGCTTCTCTGTGGATAGAAAAAAGTTTCTCAGAAGTTGACTTTTAGCCTTCAGTCTTCCACAATCCCACTTAGTAAATTGCCACCCGTGAAACTGGCTGGAGACCTCCTGAATGACATGTGTTGAGTGGAGAGTCCAAGAACGCTGAAAATTTTCACACTATTGTGTACATAGTGTGAGGACTTTTACAATTATAATGTCAGCTACAATGGTTGAATACTAACTGATACAGTTTAACCAGCCACAAGGGTAGGACCAGCTGCAGGGAAAACACTTGAACCCAAGTATCTGTTGCATTTAGGGACCAGTACTTAAAACGCTACTGTTAACAATTCATTTCTTTGCCTTAAATATTGTCCTTGTCCTCTAGTTCCCTTTATCAAATAGCCCAGATGTGTATTAATGTGTTAAATCACTAACACCTTAGGGTTAAAGAGTTTGTTAAATCCATGGATGACAGAAAAGGTAAGGAGATGAGAAGCTTAAAGCATTGTTGGGAAAATATGAAACGATTCAAATCAAAAATTAATATTTTGCTTGGAATGGCAGGATTAAAACTCATCTATAAGCATACGTTTCATCTTCTCTTGTTCTCAAAGCAGAATTCCTGTACCGTGTCATTAGGGTGAGAAAACTCTGTTTTGTGGGGCTGTGGTGTGCACTGTGGGATGCTTAGAAGTGTCTCAGCTCTCTATCCGCTAGAACCCAGTTGTCACCATCAACCCAGCTATGACAACAAAAATGTCTCCAGATGTTGCCAAATGCCTCCTGGGGGAGGGGGGGATTCACCCCTAGTTGAAAACCACTGGTCTAGTGTAAATTATCTTCTAAATGTTAAGGGTAGAAATCCGTGTAACTGATTTCTCCCATAGATGGAGCTCTTGTTCAACTAAGTGCTTCATTAAAAGGGCAATGGGGACTCTCACAACCAGAAAGAATAACACAGTTCACTGGCTGCTCAATCAACTGCAAACTGTCCCTTGGTTTTGCCCTTCTTCTGAGTCAACAAGAAATGAGTAGCACTGGGAAGTTCTGGTTTATAATGTCTGCCGTGACCTTCAAGGAGCCGGTTAGAAAGGCTGATTTTGAAGGTGGAAGGTGCTAGCTCTCCAGACTTCATTCAGAGAGACTCGCAGGCTGGGCTGGGTGAACACCATGGTTAGCTGAGCATTGCCCAACGCAGCAGGTCACTCATATGCTTTTGATATTGCAGAACTGTCCTCGTTACCCTGCATATTTTGTCTCTAAATTGCTTCCATAGTTTTATGTGGTCTGTGGTACACACCTCATTTCTCTCAGCTTGCAGCCATAGTAGTTCCAGCAGTTACCTCGTTTAATAAAAGTTCCTTTTTTTTTCAGGCCAAGGAGTCAACATTAAGTTAGAGAGGGAAGGTCAAGGGTTGGAATATATAGCCCTGAGGTGTGTGGCAACTAACTAATTCTTATAAAATGTGTTGTTACCCAAAGAGAGAAGGGATATTCTTTAAGCACACAAAGTGATGCTAAGCAAGTCTCAAAACTCCCTTTGACATTTTGGGACTGGTTATACATTAGAAAAATTTCAGGTACAGTTTACCAGGTCAGGGCAAAGTCACGCTACCAAGAAGTAACAGGGATGCATCTTCCAGGTGGATGCACATTGCAACCCTAATAGTTTCTCTTCCATCTGTCGAGTGGATGGACAGGTATAGGGTAGAATGGAGAGTCAGAACTGACATTTTCTTTATTTGTCACTAGCAGCAGAGTCCAATGTCAGTACTGAGATTCATCATAACTGGGAGCAGTTGCCCAGGTCCATATGTTATTTATTATCTTTAACAAATACCAAAAGGACTCCAGTTGCTCAGAGAAATACCCCAGAAGCCAGAGATTCAGACCTATAAGGAACTTTTTTTAGATTCATTAATTTAACAAGTACTTTTTTGAGGGTCTATTGTATGTAGATGTATACTTTGTTCCATCTTAGGCAATGATGTTGCTCCTCAACACCAGCACTAAGCGTAGCCCTGCCTAGAGGCATATAAACCCATACGCAGGACACCACTTTGGCCAAGTCTGCTTGTCAACACTCCAGCACTTCCTTAGAGCCTCTGTGGGACCATTTTTCCTTTGTCTGCAGCAGCAGCAGTGGACCATGGACTGGTATGTTCTACTCTTCATTGGGTGAGGAGTTCAAAAAAACAAGCCATAGGTGGTCTTCGCCCGTTAACACCATCCTCCATCAACAGCAGTGACAGAAGTGGGAGTTTTGCAGCCTGATGCAGGCTGAGGGTGCTTCTTGGATTTCTATTCTTCCAAATCTCCCTGGATGTCTCTTGTAGGTGCTACTGGTGTAGACCCATTGTTTTGATACAGAGATTCTTAACCCTGGCTGCGCATTGCAATCACATGGGAGAGCTTAAGAAATATTGTTGCCTGGATTCCATTTTTCAATATTCTGATTTCATTAGTCTGGGGTGGGGGTTTCTCCATGGAAAAGAAATAACATTTACATCAGTGGTTCTCAATCCTGGCTGTATATTAATATCAGCTGGGGACCCTTTAAATATCTTGATGCTTGAATCCCATCCCAGACCAATTCCCCTAAGACTATCAACTGATCTCTCAAAAGAAAGTTTGCAAACAAGAAGGATCTGGCAAGAAGTATTCAAAGCGATGAAAAGCAAGGACCTACAACCAAGATTACTCTGTCCAGCAAAGCTATCATTTAGAATGGGAGGGCAGATAAAGTGCTTCCCAGACAAGGTAAAGCTAAAAGAATACATCATCAGCAAGCCATTATTACATGAAATGTTAAAGGGACTTATTTAAGAAAAAAAGATCAAAACTATGAACATTAAAATGACAACAAATTCACAACTATCAACAACTGAATCTAAAAAACAAAAACAAACTAAGCAAACAACCAGAATAGGAACAGAATCATAGGTATGGGGATCATCTAGAGGGTTATCAACTGAGAGGGGGAAGACGGAGAAATGGGGAAATGGTGTGGGAATCAATAAGTATAATTGGTAGGAAAAAATAGGGGATGTTAAGAATAATATAGGAAAGGGTGAAACCAAAGAACTTGCATGTATGACCCATGAATATGAACTAAGGGGGGTATTGCTGAAGGGAAGGTGGTACTGGGTGGAGGGGGACAAAGGGAAAAAATTGGGACAACTATAACGGCATAATCAATAAAATATACTTAAATAAATAAAAGTGAATCTCTAGGCTAGAGCCCCAGAATCTGTAATTTTTAACTTCCTCAATGTATTTTAATACATAGGTAAATTTGGGCTCACTGATGCAAGTTCTATTACTTTCATGTGGAGACAGCCTATACCAACAATTAAAAAGGCAGAAAGAATCAGTAAAAAGTCAGACTAGAATGGTCCTTTGTGTATAAGGAATTAAAAACCAAACATTTCTTCTGGAACTTGTGAAAAGGGTGTGTGCATGTATGTGGGTGCATACATGTTTATATATGTATACCCATGTATAAATATGCACATTGAACACACGCGTACAGGTGCATGCATGTGATTCATGTGCATGCATGTATATATGTGTATTTGTTCCTATATGCACATGTGTTGTGCATGCATGGGCACAAGTGTGTATATATGTGTGCATCTTTGTATGTATATACAAAGGTCTGTCCAGAAAAAGTCCAGCCATTGTTAATATAATGAGAATGGTTTGCATGACATCAATGTAACCTTGCAGCCAAGGAGAGTGGACTGGAATGTGTATGCATAAACAATGATGACTTCACTGTGCTAGTTAGTGGGGGCAATAGATACCTTTGAGTGAGCATGTGTGCTGTGTGGCCATCGCATTCAAAATGACTGAGTGGGCAGAGCAATGAGTCTACAACAGATTTTGCATTAAGCTTGAACATTCCTCTGAGAAAACTATTCAGATGATTCAGGAGGCTGCAGCTATGGGCGACTGGTGATTGGCATCACATCTCTTGCAGAGTTTTTTGACAAAACATCAAATCACCCACATGACTCAGCCCCTCTACAGCCCAGATTTGGTGCCCTGCAACTTCTGGCTTTTCCCAAAACTAAAATCACCTTTGAAAGCAAAGAAATTTCAGACCATCAGTGAGATTCAGGAAAATGTAACAGGGCAGATGATGTCGATTGGGAGGACTGTGTGAGGTCCCAAGGTGCCTACTTTGAAGCGGACTGACGTGTTGTTGTCCTGTGACAATGTTCCTCGTATCTTGTATGTTCTTCAATATATGTCTCTATTTTTCATATTACTGGCTGGATACTTTCTGAACAGACCTAACTATATGTGTATGTATGTGTGTGTATATGAACATTAGCAGGACAGGTTTTACAGAGCTGCATATATAGAAGGAGGATGTTCATGTTTAAGAAAATGTAAATTCTGTACCACGAATATCTATTAACATCTCCATGCTGAGGGCTGTGAGAGAAAGTAAGGTGAGTAAGACTGAGTCTTTTCTCCTGATTCAGAAGCTTGCAATCTCAGAAGGACATATTGCTTTGACAGGCCTAGTAGAGTTGGTAAAGAAGAGAAAGGGACAAATTCAGGCTCATGTACCAAAATTTGTCACTTGTGTGAGCTTGGAGGAAGTTCAATTCCTTTCTAAGTCCTTGTTGTTCACCTATTGAAGGTCCCATTTAGATAGGAGAGTCTGCCCTACTGCACCCTCCTCTTCTCTGTAATTTCCTCTCTTCTAGAAAAGCTTCCTACTGCTGTACCTCATACAATATACATTGACCTGTGTCCTGAGGATCTTGATTATTCCTGAGCCCACCCCTTCCTCCCCCAAATGATATACCCTGTCTTCTGTGATCTGTCCCTTAAGGATCCTGTTCTCAGGAGTCCCCATTGACACCTTATTGGCCATGAAACTCTTCCCAGGTGAAATGCTAATGAATAATAACGACATACTTTGTTTCCCTGCTAAGCATGAGTGATTGGGGAAAAAATCTCCAGAAAATATATTTCCTGGTCCAGATTGGTAAAATGTGGAAAAGCATGGACTTCTCTGTGAAGCTCCTTAATTGACCCCCAGAAGTGAGTTTTCTGTTCTGCTTGTGATGGTCCTGGGCATGACACCTCACTCTGGGAGGCTTGGGATCCACAGTGAGGACACAATGAGTCTCCTTTACTCTGCCAGGATTTGTTAAAGTAAGAAATTTACTGAGGGTAAAACCCCAGAATTTTATTCTTTTGAGAATAGTAACTATTGTAGTGGCCAAAAAGTCCCTTTAGTTTTTTCCATAAAATAAAAGACACATTTCTCATTTTTATCAATAACTTTATTGATTTGGATATTTCAAGTATGTGGGCTGGAAGGCTTAGTAAAGTCATCCAATAAGCACAGAAAGATGCAGGAGCTGCCTCGTACTTGCTTGTGAGTGCCCATTATATGCATCTCTCCCCTAAACTGAGTTCAGTGACATGATGATAGTACCTTGCAATTGGCTATAGTGAGGCTATTTATACCTCAAATATTGGCAAACACTACAATTAGGGCTTTTTAAACAGAGCTGATAGTTAAATATTTACCAGCACACCAGTGCTACAAGTGTTGTAGGACCTGCCCTTTTGGTTCCAAAGAAATCAGCCTGCACTAAATTGTGTCTGTTCATAAGCTCTAGTTTGTCCCACAAAGAGGTCATAGGAGCATCTGGATAAGTTGCTTACAAAAAGGTGCCCGGGGCTGCTAAAGATTCTAGCTCTCATATCAATTGTATGTGCATTAATAGTAAGGGAGACAAGGCTAAGGGAAGCCTAAAAATCAACTTACAACTCTTATCTCCACAGAACTCTGTTTTTAGACTCATAAATCCAAATATGACAATCAATCAAGGTTCAAGATACAGGTAGTGTTTTAGATCTTGAGATAAATAGGTGTAGATAATCGAAAAATTTCCTCCCTTCCTTCTTTTCTCCCTCCTTCCTTTTTTTTTCTTCCTTCTTCACAATATATGGGTTTATAAGAAGAAAGTGGTATTGGGATTTCTTTAAAAAAGCTAGAAAATGGCAAAAGAAAAAAACTAAAGTAGAAATAGTGGGAGGTGAGCAGCAAGAAGAAAAAACAAGCAAAGGAAGGTACAAAGGAACTGTTAGAGTTATTAATATAATATAAAAAAGATCATTTCCAATGATGAATTTAATGAAAGTCTATATTTCCTTTAATAATTTCTAAATTGACAATGATCTTCCTAAGATCAATAAGGTTAATACACTCTTTGATTCTTTGGCTGAACAGTTATACTCTCAGTGGCCCCAAATATTCACAGGGCAGTCTGCAGCATGAACCACTTCTCTTTCAGGAAGAAACGTGGAAAGATCTCTTGATGAGAGGCAATAAGACACTCTTGCCACACACCACCCCTCAACATCTTCTGTAATTCACATTATTCTCTACTTCAAGCAGCTCTCTAAAAGGAGAATATTAAGTCCGGGGAAAGCCAAAGCAGACAAAGCATTACATTATTTTAGCCCAATGGTATGTGATGAAAGAAGGTACTAGAAAAGCACAATAAAAAAAATGAGGATTATCATTGACACCTAAATTGTTCAAAAGAGTCAGGGTCTTTATTTTTTTTAAAATCTGAGACAGTTACCATTTAGTGATTCTTAAAATCTCATTAAAGAAATCAGCATGAAAAGTTAATTGTAATAATATGAGAACGAATTTTATATTTTTGTAAGTCTACCTCTTGAGGTCAGCCTAAGTCACTCTTAACTCGACTCTTAGAGAGCAAGGCACTAAAGGAAAGGCTAAATGGCAAAGAGGGTGCTATGTCTTGATTTGTCCTGTGCCAAGATAATTGGCCTTGCCTTCCCTGCTCAAGGGACTTTGAGACAGCAACTCGGAAGCATCACGAAGGATAAATTTGGATTCTGTTGAGTTTCTTAGCATGTCTTGTGTGATGGACTCTCCTCTTTGCTGCTTCATTAAATGATTCAACAATGTTCTAAAAGGTTGTTGTGTGTATCCACATGGGATGTTCCAGGGGTTGTATAAATTGAAGTTAGTTCAGGAGTCTAGATAAATTTAAAAAGTTAAGATTGCTTTTCCTGTAAGGCTGTGATTCTATACCATAGGAGCTCTACAAGCAGCTTATACCAGCCTTAGGACATTTTCAAAGAAATGGATATACCCCCCAAAAGGTAGACTACCAATTTACTGATTCCTCAATTTGCTATTTTAAAATGTCTAAGGAGATTATTTAACTTCTGATAGTTAAGGTCATGGGACAAGTTGATATTTAAAATTAAATTTGAATAAATGTTGAATGATATGTAATATCAAAATTTTCAAATCAAAATAATTTAAAGATTTCCATATATAAATAGAAACATAAAACATAAATGTGAAAGTAACTATTTACTTTCTCTAAAGAAATGTTAACAATTGAAACAAATAATATATACTAATAACATACAACATAAATGTGAAAGTAATTATTTACTTTATCTAAAGAAATGCTAACAATTGAAACAAAAAATATATACTAATTTTAGTCATTAAGTAATAGTAAAGGAGATAAGAAAAAGACTTGGTTTACACTGCTGGAGTACATTCTGACCCAACTTCTAAGAAAGGTGTTTGGAAGATAAACTCTGAATCCACATATGTCTGAAAATATTTTATTAGGCACTGTGGCTAAGAATTTCAGCTTAAATTTTTCTTCACATTTTATTTTATATCTTGTGTATGTTATTTAGTTTTAAGATGATTTTGTTCTTGTTGTATAAAATATGGACATTTTCATTAATTATTCTAGCACTTAGGAAACCTCTCCAAATGTAAACCACTTATATTCCTTTATTTTTTGGAATTTTTTTTTCTTTGAAAAGTCCTCATCTCTATTTTTGGCCTCACAACCTCCCTTTCTTCCCCTTTCTTTTTCTCTTTACTCATTTTTTTGTTGTTGATATTGGTTGATGTTATATTACATAGCATTATTATCAGATATTGTCTATATGTTATAAATGAATGACATTATGTTATTAATGAATAAATTGATAGTATCTTATGTTATTTAATTATATTAAATAAAGTTATTATATGTTTCTAGGTAAATAGAAATCTGACTGATGTGGTTCATTCAACAAACCACAGTTTTGAATTTTGCTCTAATAAGTAATCCAGTGGTGTGAGGTCTGATGTGGCAATTCCACAATGCTGTACAGACTCAGGGTCCTTCCCTTTCCCCTATTCATCACCTTAACACATGCCATTTCCCCTCACCCTCCAGGGTGGCTGGCTGCTCCTTCTCCAGGCACCCTTCCTGTGGTCAGGTCAGAAAGTGGAAGGAAGAGTGAAGGAGAAAGGGAAAAGCCATGGGAGGTACCCTTGACTTTACATGTTAATAAAGAAGATATGGAGAATGATGCTGAGCAGGCAATTCTTGGTGTTTGCTAGAGACTTCCCCATTTAATCTCTATGTCCTTTATCGTATCTCCCTTAATTATGGTCTGTATTTCTTCTTGTTCTCATAGATTTCCTTAAATGTATTTTCCAACCCTTCTATTTAATTTTTTAAAGATCTAAGCAATCATGACTTTAATTTGTTAAAGTTCCTCTGTACTTATTTTACGAAGGCAAACATCTTTTTACATTTCTCTGAGGGAATAACAGAAGGATTCATTGATAAAAAGTGTCCTTTAGCTACTTGAATCATCTCTCTTTGTTATGAGCCAGAATTTTTTATCCTGACTCTTCTCTTTCATGTTTCATGTTTTCCCAAATGAATGGTTGGGAGTTCTGCACATAGCTGGGGCATTTCAATCATAGACTATTCTAAATACAGAATGATAGCCCTGCAGTCCAGTCTGTACTCCCCCAACCCATGCAGCCAGCACACCTGGACTTAGGCACAGACACCTGGAGTCCATTCTCTTTTCCTGTACATGGCACTTACTGCAGTTCAGGGCCATGTGTAAGCAGGCTTGGAGAATGAAGAAAGAATAGATTAAGGAAACATAATGCTTTTTGAGAAATGCTATATTTGATTTCACTTTTGAAACAGATTTGTATCCTTCTTGATCATTGGGATCATTTTGATCTAACTCTTTCAGAAATGAATTAGAGGTAATTCAACTTAGGAAATCAGCGAAAAAAGAAAGAAAGTAATGACATTTTGCAACTCCCAGTGAAGGCACTTAGGATGACAGCCAGATTCTGAAAGTGCTTGAGCCTCACTTGAAGTTAATTTTGGTATAAATTATGGGGTGGCTAGCTCAGGCAGCACCTCTTATCGACCTAATTTATACCATCTCAGCACTCGATGGTATTTGTTTTTCTGAAGAAGCAGTAGCAATGCGGAAAAAAAAAACAAACAAACCTGTAACAGAGTTTGATGACCTCCCTTTTGCAAATAAAAAATATATTTTTATATAAAAAAGAACTATCACATTTTAAAATTACTTATATATTTAGCTGGCCACATATATATAATACTATATATTGTGTTTAATTGCAATGTGATTATGAAAAAGAAGGCAAAATTGGGGTTGATTTATAATATCAAAAGATAAAATCTTTGTGTGCTGATTTGTTGTTTTGTTTTTGTGGGGTTTTTTGTTTATTGCAAAGTGTCTCATGAAAATCTATTCTGACATCATTCTGAATAAACTTCTAAGCCTTTTGCCAGTGACAGGAATCCATTTTCTATCAAGAGTAACTGACGTCACACATGCCATAGCAATTTAAGGTTTACATCGAAGAATAATCACCTTCTTACAGCTTTTTGTTTTTTTAATTTCGCAAGACAGAAACCTTTTAAAAGTGTAAGCACAGAAGCTATAAAACCCGATAATATCAGTTACTTAAAAATATACTCCAGTTCTATGCTAAGTATTAGCATAATTCAGAAGGATAGGAGGAGGTGGAAGAAGTCACAGTGAAGAGTCACAGTTTCCCAACATGGGGCTACTTTTTTTAGATGGTGTTAGGGCAACTAAGGAAATTTTATTAAAGAACCAGCACCTACACCCTTACTTTTTATTTTTTTTAAGAAACTAAATTCAGACTTAGTTAGATATTATTAGCCTTCCCACTAATGTTCTTTTCTGGCCCATGGTGCAGCCTGCGATCCCTCGTTGCATTTAGTGTGTACATGCCCATATTTTCTCCTGTCTATGATAGTTTCTCGCTCTCTCTCTTCCAGAACCCTGATACTTTGAGAGTGTATTTTTCAGCCTGTCCCACCATTTGGATTTATCCAAGGTTTTTTCCTCAGTAGATTAAGTTTGTGAATTTTCGACAGGAGTGCCACAGAGATGACGAGCCCGTCTTAGTGTGTTAGATCAGGAGGTGCACGACGTCAGTGGGTATGCCAACCTTGATCGCTTGGCTACGGTGGTATCTGCCAGGTCTTTCCATTTTAAAATCATTATTTTTTGTAACGAATGAATATCATTGGGGAGATAATTTCAGACCAGGCAAATATTGTGTTTCTCCTTAAAGTTTTGCCTATTAGCTTTTAGCGTTCACCGGTAAGACATTGCCTGCAACCATTGCCGCGGTGGTGTACTTCTACTCCCCTCATTTCTACGTTTATAAATTGGAAGAGCTGTCCTCTCTCATTTGTTTATTTATTCAAATACATATTTATGACATTATGGGCTCAGTGATGCTTATTGTATTCTTTGTTATAATCCAATCTATTGTTACTCACTTTGTTGCTCAGCTTGTTCCCGCTTTGGACATTGGGAGCCCTTCCATCTGGGCCCCTGTGGCCTTTTGACATGCTCCCGTCTTTGTCTATGTGCACTTCCTTACTTTCTGATACCACAAGATGTGCCAGGCTCATGTTTCCCCTGCTCCATCCTTGGAATCAACAACATCAACGAGGAGTTCCTGTTTCTTAGATAGGAAAATGACATTTAGAAACAAAGTTCTGGTCTCGAGGAGTGTTCATTATTACTGGGACATCACTGATTCTGCACCCCATCAGTGATCCGCGCTTTTACCAATAGCATGCTGTCCTGATTCATGTGGCTTAACATTGTCTTGAAATTGTGTAGTCAAGGTTCCAACTTTGTTCTCAAAACTATTTTGGCAATTCTAGTTGCTTTTCCTTTACATGTAAGTTTTAGAATCAGCTTGTCATTATTTACAAAACAGTCTGATGGGATTTTCATTGGGTTAGCATAGATCAATCTGGAGTGATCTTAACAATATTGAGTCTTCCAGATTTTTACTCTTAAAACTCTGATTTCTATATAAGATTCAAGCCAATGCATGGAAAGCTCTTTAAGGAACTTGAGGTCAGGAAGCAAACCTATGTACTAAAAACAGATCATAATGTTAGGCAATTTAAGAGTTGAATAGGGAGCAGTTCACAAATTCATTTTTTAAAAATACGGAGTGCCTCAAGAATTTGCATGTCACAAATTCATTTTTAATTGGGTTTTGTTTCTCCTAAGGCAATAATGGGTAGAGTAAAAGAATAAAAAAAGATTTCCATATGGTAGCAGAGTAAGGGAACTAAGAGCAGAATTTATTTCCTCTAATGCCCTTGATAGCACCCTTACCAGATGTCCTGCTAAATCTGAAATATTTAAAAAATATTCTTCATTTACAGAACTATAACATTTCTTCTCTGCTTTGTAAACATTGAAAGCATGCTTTCTGTATTTTTTCATTTTTTATACTCATCCCACATATTTTTTGAAGGGAAAAAACCTTATTAAAGAAATAAGTACAATTATTTTACACCATAAATGCATCATTTGCATAACTACCTTGGATTTTATTTATCACAAGGACTTTAGAATAATCATTCCGAATGCATTCATTATGGTTTGGAAACTAAAGAGACTAGCATATGTTTTTTTAAAGCCTGTTCATGTGTTTGAGATTTTAAAAAATTAATATGTTCAGCTGACATTTTCTTATAACTTCATCTTATTATACACAGGTTGGAAGGATGCTTGTTGGGTAGAATATTAGTAAGTTTTTGTGGTGGTTTAGAAATTAGTCATATAAAAGCAGTGATAACTCAGAAAAGTTTAATTATTAAAGTTTAAGAAGGGATACACTGATAAATTCATTTCCAGAAACCCACGTTTCTAATGATGGCTTTGTGGAAAATTTGTAATGTAGTAAAGTATGTTGTGATATGGAAGGTATGTCCTTGTGATTTTGGCTGCCGGTGCCGTGGGCTAGAAAATAAAATAAATAAAATTAGATTTTGAAGGAAAGACACTTTTTTTAAAAGTATATTTTATTGATTATTTTGTTACAGTAGTTCCAATTTTTCCCCCTTCGCTCCTCTCTGCCCAGTACCCCCTTTCCCTCCAGCAATCCCACCCCCCTTAGTTCATGTCCATGGGTCATGCATATGAGTTCTTTGGCTTCACCCTTTCCTATATTATTCTTAACTTCCCCTTATCTATTTTGTACCAAATGATTATAATTCTTTTTTCTGTTTTTTTTTTGTAAGTATATTTTATTGATCATATTGTTACAATAGTTCCAATTTTTTCCCCTTTGCTCCCCTCCGCCCAGCACTACCCCTCCCCCAACAATCCCCTCCCCCAAGTTCATGCCCATGGGTTGTACATACAAGCTCTCCTGCCTCACCCTTTCATATATTCTTCTTCTTCTTTTAAATAATTAATTATTTTAACAATAAAAAATAACAATCCCTCCCTCTCGAGCTCCTCTAGCTGCTTCAAGCTGGACATGGTCATTGTCCTACCTACCCTTGGGTCCAGAAATCCCTAATAAGAGTGGGGGTGTGGAGGGGAGGGTGGCCTTCCCACATGGGGAAGGATCTTGCAAACTCCACATCAGTTGGCTATCCCTGGAAAATGGCATGCTTGATTTAACAGGCTGGCATTCTTGTTATATTCTGGGGGCAACAGATTTGGCAACAGGGTTAAAAGACATCATTCAATCCATAACCACTAGATGACAAAAGGCAGGTATTAATTTTTCAATGGCCCACATTAGGGAAAAGAAGGGCTTCTTTGGAGGAAGGTGTGCCAGGTACATCTTACCTGTCCAAAACCCTTTTGCCCATTATACTTAGTTTGGGCTGAGGGAAATAATTTAGGTTTGCCCTTCTCGGACCTCTGGGCCCTTTCTGTTCAAGCCATTAGGACAGAAAAGAGAAACCAGTTTTAAAGTGAAGCCCACAGACCACCCCATTCTTCACCAACCCAGCCACTTAGTTCAGCCAAACCATTGAGTCTCAGGAGGCAGCGATGTGGACAGGATTAAGTGAGGCCTATACATACAGACAATCACTCAGGTAATGAGATCATAGGTTTATGCCCTTTGAAAACAGAAAACACATGTTAATTTATGTAACATAACCCAAATACAAGTCTCTAAATCTGTAGGACTGTCTTATTGGAAAGAAATCCAGTTGCAAGGCATTTGACATTCTTCTTGCCTGTAAATTAAACATCTTTGATAATACCACAAACTTAGTTTAATTTCCAAATCAAAACAAACTTTAAATGAAGATGAACTTTAAAGACGGTTAGCTGCACTACTTTATAGTCTACCATTGAGCATTTTGATTTTCCTTGAATCATGATTTTTCTCCCCGAGATTACCTTCTTTGTCATTAAAGGGACTGCATTAAGTCCATTTTTAATTTATCCTGTTCATTTGCATAAACACAACAAGAGCAGAAAATCATCACTTATGATCTTTAGTTCTGTTTTGCCGGAGCTTACGCAAGGAACATTTAGGGTGACCTTCAGTCTGCCCTTCAGGGCACAGAAGCAGAACCACATACCTGGCATTCAGCCTTGCCTGTAAACACCTGTCTTTTCCAAGTCCTTCTGGTTTTCCATTGTGCCTTAAGGTCCCTTCTAGCCATCTTTCAGGAAAACAACCTTCATTCCTTCCCTGGGAAGACTTCAATGGACTGCACATCCAAACAAGGTACCAGGCCTTTTATCTCATAAGCTTTTATTACCTTTGGAAGCCAATCCCAGTTCCTCGGGGCTTTTTGGTAACAACCAGAGCCCAAGCAGGTCTTCTTTAGGCATGGCATTTCAGTCAAAGTCTTAGTCATAGAAACCTTTATTAACAGCTGGTCTTATTTTTTTATGCAAAGAAACTTATGTCATTACTTACTTGTTTAGAATGCCAAATTCTGGAGGGATCAGACAGGGAGAAAAATATACAGTGTGAAGGAAAATCCTTGTCCTTCTAATATTCACTGAACTTGCATTTTCATTCTTTATATTTTTATTTTTTCCCCTACTAAATATTTTTCTCCATTACAATTGTCCAACTTTTCCCCCCCTCTTGCTTCCCTGCATCCTGTCCCACCTTCTCCCACATTCAGTCCTCATCCAGTTGTCCATGTCCATGGGTCATTTATACATGTTCTTTGACTAGACCCTTCCTCTTCTTACCCCCTTCTCTCCCTCCCATCTCCCCCTTTGTTACTGTTTGTTTATTCCTTGTTTACATACCTCTGGTTCAATTTTGCTAATTTGTTTGTGTTGTTCATTAGTTTCCTGTAATAGGTGATAGCATAAGGTATTTTTCTTTCATTGCCTGGCTTATTTCGCTAAGCCTAATTCTTTATAGTTCCATCCATGTTGTTGCAAATGGTAGAAGTTCCTTCTTTCTTTCAGTACTTATTCATTGTCATTTTCCCCCTTTGTACTCCTGTTCCTCTCTGTCTCTCTTTGCTTCTTCATCTTCTTAAAGCAGATCCTTTAGCATCTCTTGCAATGCTGGTTTGGTGGAGATGTATTCTTTTAGCCTTCTTTTGTCTTGAAAACTCCTTATTTCACCTTCCATTTTGAATGAGAGTCTTGCTGGGTAGAGTATTCTTGGTTGTAGGCCTTTGTTTTTCATTGCTTGGAATATTTTTTGCCATTCCCTTCTGGATTATAGTGTTTCTGCTGAGAAATCTGATGATAGCCTTATTGGAGCTCCCTTGTATGTTATTAGTTGTTTCTCTCTTGCTGCTTTTAGGATTCTCTCTTTGTCTTTCAATGTTGCCATTTTAATTATGATGTGTCTTGAAGTGGGCCTGTTGAGGTTCATCTTCATTGGGACCCTCTGTGCTTCCTGGACTTGTGTGACTCTTTCTCTCCTCATATTAGGGAAGTTTTCTGTCATTAGTTTTTCAAAGAGGTTTTCTATCCCTTGTTCCTCTTCTTCTCCTTCTGGAATTCCTACAATACAGATATTATTGTGTTTCATGTTATCCTGCAGCTGTCTTAGAGCCTCTTCAGTCTTGTTCAGTCTTTTTTCATTTTGTTGCACTGTCTGTGAGTTTTTGTCTACATTGTCTTCCAGCTTGCTGACCTGATCTTCTGCTTCCTCTAGCCTGCTTTTAATTCCTTCTATTGTGTTCTTCAATTCAGAGATTGTGTTCTTCATTTCCTCCTGGCTCTTACTGATAGCCTCTATGTCCTTTTTCATGCTGGTGTAATTCTCAGTAAGTTTCTTGTAGTTTTTTTGGAGTTCCTTGTAGTTTCCCTGGAGTTTTTGTAGTTTCCGCTGAGCTCATTGAGCTTATCCATAAGTCATGCTTTCAATTCCATATCTGATAGTTGGTTCCCCTCTATTTCATTTACCATTCTTTCTGGAGATTCTACCTTTCCTTTTGATGGGGGATTGTTTCTCTGTCTCCCCATTTTTTGTGACTCCTATTGTTTGTTGGTGCTTCTTAGAATGATCTGCACTTCCTGGATCTGCCCCTGGTGGCGTCAGATCCTGTACCAGTCTGGGCCTAGGCAGCCTGTTGGAGACTTCCAGGGATCTACTGCCTTTATCTGCCTTCTTTAGTTGTTAATCTATTCAATCTGTGAGTAGCTGTCAGGCTTAAGGACCGTGGATGTGGCAGCTTAATTCCTGTAGGCTGGGCTTTTGCTCCC
This sequence comes from Furipterus horrens, assembly GCF_987537825.1. Taxonomy (NCBI): domain Eukaryota; kingdom Metazoa; phylum Chordata; class Mammalia; order Chiroptera; family Furipteridae; genus Furipterus; species Furipterus horrens. Next base: position 23,765,591 of record NW_028327175.1, read on the forward strand.
CCTCAAGCTGAGACCACTTGGAGGGGGGGGAATGGTCTGCCTGCAGTACTGGGGATGAGTCAGCACTGGGACTCAGTCGGCTGCTTCCCCAGTTCTCCCCTCAAAGCCACCACACCAAACTCTCCCCAAGCATCTCTAGTCCTCTCTGCCTTCCCTCTGCTTGTGCCCAGGGTAAGTGGGGGCCAAAATATTTTCATATGTGATCCACTTAAGAGCTCTTTTACTCCAGCTGTTTCTCTCCGGCTAGCAAGAAACCATGTGGCTTTTCGCTTTTCTCAGCTGGATACTATTTTACTTTCCACTCTGTTGCTGTAGGCTGGGAAGCTCAGCTGGGGATTTAGACCCTGCCCTTCTCAGGGGGAACCCCTGCCTGCTGAGCTGTTTCTCAGTCCCTTCAGCTGTCACCCGTGTGAGCCCTGCCAGCCCTTCTGCATATCCGCACTCCTTACCAGTCATGTTGTGATGTAGCGGCCTTTTCTGTCTCTCCATAGTTATAAGACTTCTCTCCAGCCAGTGTTCGGTTGGGTATTCCAGATGATCTCTCCAAAATTAAGTTCTAAATACAGACTAGTTCTGGGACGAGGTTAGTGTAGCTTCCACTTACTCTTCCACCATCTTGTTTCTCATGATTATGATTCTTAATCCCTGCGCCATATCCCCATTTCTCTCCCTCCCCCATCCCAGCTGATAACCCTCCAAATGATCCCCATAGCTATGATTCTGTTCCTATTCTGGTTTGCTTAGTTGGATTTTGTTTTTAGTTTTTAGATTCAGTTGTTGATAGGTGTGAGTTTGTTGAACTAGTGTTCATAGTTTTGATCTTCTTTTTCTTAAGTAAGTCCCTTTAAACAAGCAGACTCTGCTGAGAGACCAGCAGTCCCAACCCCCACTGGTCTGCACAGTTAGAAGTAATGAGGCTTGATTTTCCCCATTGCTGGGACTTTGAGCTGTGAGGTCCCGTGCGGAGCTTGGAATGTGCCCCAGGTGTCCCTCCTGACTTTTTAAAATGTGTGACTGCACTTTCTGCATGCTTGTCACTGCCACCGCTGTTGCCACCACCACATTGAGTCCTGTCTGCCCTGGCTCCGCCCCCTCCTACCTGTCTGGATGAATATTTTTTCTTTACATCTTTGTTTGCTAGACTCCCACTCAGTTTGATTTTCTAGAACTTCTGATTGTTTCTAGTTTTGAGGTAGATATATTCCTTCTTAGTTGTGGAGGGAGATGCAGCGTGTCTGTCTATGCCTCCATCTTGACCAGAAGACAGAAAGACACTTTTTGATAGTGCACTTTAATATTGGTTCATAAAGAGTTATTTATTTAATTTTTAATTGTGGTAAAACATGCAATAAACATACAATTTACAATCTTAACTATTTTTTAAGTGTAAAGTTCAGTAGTATTAAGTACATTCAGACTGTTATGCCACCATTACCACCATACATTTTCAGAACTCTTTTCGTCTTGAAAAAAAAAGAAACTCTATACTCACTTAAAAAAATGACTCTCCTTTCCCCCTCATTCTGGTCTGTGGCAACCAACATTCTTTTTGTCTCATGAATTTGATCACCTTAGATACCTCATATAAGCGGAAGTGCATAGTATTTGTCTTTTTGCAACTGGCCTATTTTACTTAGCATAATGTCCTCAAGGTTCATGTGTGTTTTAGAATGTGTCAGAATTTCTTTCCCATTTATGACTGAATAAATAGTCCATTTTATGTGTATACCACATTTTACTTATGTATCCATTCATCCATCAATGGCTACTTGGGTTGCTTCCACATTTTAGCTATTATAAATAATGCTTCAATGAACACAGGTGTACAAATATACCTTTGAGACTCTGCTTTCAGTTCTCCTGGGTACATACCCAGAAGTGTAATTGCTAAATCATATGGTAATTTTACTTTTAATTTTTCAAGAATTACCATATTACTTTCTACAGTGGCTGTACCATTTTGCATTTCTTCCAAAGGGTTTCAGTTTTTTTGAAAATGTCCCATCTGTACCTGAGAAGAATGTGTATTCTGTTGCAGAGCATACTGAACATATCTGCTAGATCTAGTTGATTTACTGTGTTGTTCAAGCTTTATATTTATTTAATTATCTTTTGCCTGTTGTTCTAGTCATTATTGAAAGTAGGGTACTGAAGTCTCCAACTATTATTGTAGAACTGTCTACTTTTCCCTTCAATTTTGCTATATTTGCTTCTCATATTTTGACATGTAATTAGGTATGTGAATGTTCGTAATTGTTATATTTTCTTGATGAATTGAACCTTTATTAATGTATATCTTTCTTTGTCTCTTATAAACTTCTAAAATTTAAGACTGATTTTTTCTGATAGTATAGCCCTTGTTCTCTTATGGTTTCCATTTTCATAGGATATCTTTTTCCATTCTTTAACTTTCAACTTATTTGTGCTTTTGGCTTTAAAGTAGGGGTATAGCAGATGGTAATTATAAAATTAAAAGTTGAAAGTATTTTCCCTCCGTTTTGAAATTTTACTGCTGTGTGAATTCTTAATGATGTATAGATTAATTTTCCTTTACTGCTTTAATGAATTACTACAAACTTGGTAGTTTAAAATGTACCCATTTAACAAACAATTTTGAAAGTCCAAAGTACAAAAATGGATCTTACCAGACTAAAATCAATATATTAGTGAAGAAGTGTTCCTTCAGGAGGCTCAGTGAAACAATCTGTTTCCTTACCTTTCCTAGCATCTACAGACTATCTGTTTCTTTGATCATGGCCTCCTTCCTCCATCATCAAAGCCAACCTTGTAGCATTTTCAAATCTTTCTTACATTCTAACTAACTCTCCTTGTTTCCTCTTTCAGTAATAAGGATGCTTGTGATAACATTGGGTATATTCAGATAACTTAGTATAATCATTCCACCTGAAAATCAGCATGTTAGCAACCTTAATTTTAATTCCATGTTGGAATATAACATGACATACTCAGAGGTTCCAAGGATTAGGATGTGAACTGATATTCTGCCTACTATGCAGGGAATATTGGGAGAACATTTCAGGCCACCAGGTAGCAGTGAAAAAAGAGTGTGGCATGAAGGGACAGTGGAGTGGTGGGAAGGAGCCAGGTAGTGCAGAAGATTTAAGGGCATGTCAAGGGTCTGGCACTTCGTCTCCTGGAAAACCACAGAAGCCAGGCCAAACAGGAACATCTCTTGGATAAACATAAGGTCAACTGATTAAGGACTCTAATTGCATGTGAAAAAATCACTTCCTAGCAGCACCTAGAATAGTGTTTAATTGAATACTAGAGAGAAGGTGTATTGTATCAATTGGCTGTTCCCTTTCTTCTACCCTCCCACTCTTATGAGAGATATCCTTGTAGCTCATCTGAACCACAAATATACTAGAAAAGAAATTCTGGAGATCATAGTAGCCTAGCCACGCTGACTTATTACAAAGTGATTACAGGAGTAAGGAGTAAAGGATATGCAAAGATTCTTGTATGGGTGACTGGGATGGATTTAGGGAAGACAATCAGGTTGTGAGGTACAGTGAGTTATAGAGTCAAGACAGCCTTTTCTATTTTATATCCTTAGTTTCTACATGATCTCACACAGAAAAATTGGGGTTAAGGGAGGGTAAGAGCATAGAAGGTACACCACCTCAAGATCAATAAGCCTCATTATTGAATATTGCCTCTTTTCCAGTTTGTTGTGTCTCAGCCATAGATCCACAGGAGCCATAGGCATTAGCCCCACAAAGCTGATGGATGCCATGGTGCTAAGACTTGTAGCTTTTGTTTGGAATTTTACTAGCTGGTACTACTATTCACACCTCTTGAATTCTTGGCCTCCTGGACACTACAAAATTGGCATCTTCTCTACTCATCTCTCCGGGGGATATTCCCAGGACATTGGAGTATGTATTTGAAGAGGGTAGTGGTGGAGGGGATTTAAAGCTGCCACCTCGGTTCCCTGTTGTATCAGAGTACACAGATGGACCCTCCAAGGAATCATTTGCTTACTCTTGGCCACAGACACAGCTTGCATCATATGAGAGGGCATGGCTTTGCTTTTTGATGTCATCATTAGAAAGTTAGAAATATACCTGCTCCAAGCACCCTGTTCTTCCTACAACCCAGGCAATTTAATATCTTAGCATAAACAGTGCTTTGTGGTGTTTCTTAATGCATTTGCCCTGTTATTAAATTTCATAATTTTTAAATTACTTTATTGATTATGAAATTTAGAAAAAATGTTTGAAACCACCATTCATTGAGCAAGAACCGTGTGATTTTTTTTGCCTACATCTACTTTTTTCTCCACAGCAAGTCCAAAAGATGGACATTATTACTCACAGTTTGCAAATAAGGAAACTGTCCAGAGTAACACTCTTAGTTAATGGCACAGTGAGGTTTTGCACAGATGTCTGTCTGAATCAGTGAGTATATTTTATTCTCCATGACTTGCTTTGCATCTAACCCCCCAATGGCAGTTCAATTACTTTACTTCAAAATCAGGTCATGCATATTGATATCAATGATAAAGTTGGAAATTAATAGACTGTCATCCTCAAATACTCTGTTATGGAAAATTGTCATTGAACATAAGAAAAAAAAATACCACACTCTAATAAAGGAAACATAACATAAATGGCTAGAAAATAATGAAATTGAGTTGTCAAGTCATGTCAAGGTCCTAAAACCTTGATTTATTTAAATGAAAAGACAGTTCTGATTCAAACTCTGAGCTAAAGGAGTTTTATGTCTGAGTGGAGGAAAGGTATATGACATAGATTATCACAATGTATTATAGAAAAAGGCTTTATGCCATAAGGGAAGAGCAGATAAGGTTTTTAGATAAGACTGGGATTTATAGAACATTCACCAAGTGCCATAACATGACACTCACAGCCCATCTACTGTATTGTGAATTTCTACATTTGGATATATGGTCTCCTGAAGTTTTGTCTAGACAAGCATGACCCCACTAGTTTATACTGTATGGGTGGCATACAGTGGTAGAAGCAGATGTAATATATACTAAATTAAAGTTTCATTATGGCCTTATAAAGGCAGGCCACTCTCAAGCAATGTCTGTAGGTTACCAGGACATAGGTTAGCCAATTCCTGGTATGGTCTGAGTTTGTTGAATATCTTATTTTAGTCTCAGACTTTATGCCAGCATTTAAATGATGATGATGATGATGATAATGATGATGATGATGATGAAAGAGAGAGAGAGAGAGAGAGAGAGAGAGAGAGAGAGGCACAAAGAGGGGTTTTAGTTACAATAGTGGGTCCTAGGGGCAATATCAGCAAAATAAATTGATTGTTGTGCCTTATCTGAATTCCAAATTATACCCATATTTTGTTCTCTCCCTTTCTTAGTTGATCTTTGTACTTTCCTCACTTCTATGATTCTGAGTATGAACTCATGGCCACGCACTCCTAATAATAAACTTCCTGCACATTAGTGCTCTGATTGCTGGCTCTCACTCTCAGCTGGTTTTAGGTCACCCCCATCATTTTAGCTTGATATCTGGCAGGGGGCAGGATTGCGAATATTTTCCATGATCTGATTCTCTGAGACATGGCATCTTCTACCAGAAATAGGATCATCCCTAAAGGCAAAGTGGCTGTGGGCCTTGAATTCACTTAGAAGTTCATTTTAGAAGTCAAGAGTTCTTTCTCCTTCCTACTGTTAAGAGCAATATTGTACATGGTGACGACACACCCAGGAAGCTCACAGAAATTAACAAAAGCCACAGTATAAGCATAGTGACCTCGCCATCTTAGTAAAAGTGTTTTGTTTATTTCTAGGAAAAGTGCTACCTTCTTAAGTTTCAGTCTTTTTTTCAATTAGGCCTTGAAGGGCAAAACAACAATAATGAGGCTTTGAGTACCCAAAGGACTAGAAGAAATATCCCTTCATCTTTCAGAGGAAAGCTCAGAATTAAGGCAAGCCAGCCTGGGCATTTTCTCCCAGGAACAGAATGGAGGATCATTTGAAAGGGCTGTGGGACATTGACAGAGACTGGGAATGTTGTAGATAAAAAGAATTGTGCAAGTGTGTGGACAGAGGAAAAGCATATGGTTTGTGCTGTATCAGCTTGGTTAGGCAAAACCACACTTTCCTTGATTCCCATTCCCTGAATGGTCTTGAGTTGCACTTGGCCAAACATGAATTGATGCCTCTTTGGAAGGCAGCATTAAAGGCCCAGACATGCCTGAAGGTTGTGACTCCCACATCCTGGCCATGAACTTCCCCTTTATAAACCCACATTGACAGCTAGACACAGTTGGCTTCACAGGTTGACAGGTTGGTGACTCTCTTCACCATCCAAGTTCCTCCTTAAACTTTCACTTCCCAGCTCTTTCACAGTTGTTTGAAATCCAATTCCCATAGTAAATACCTAGACCCACAATTTAAGAGTTTTCCTAACTTCCTGTATGAGCCCTGACCAAAACAGAAAGTGACAAGGGGACTACATGTTATCATCATGAGAACTAACCCTACAGTACCTACCCAAGGAAAGCTCTTGCTTAGTACTGAGAAAAATAAGCAACTAGAACATGAGTTCCTAGGTGGTAGTGGGGTTTCCATTCAGTCATTCACTCACTCAACAGATATGTAGAAAGCTCTCAAAATGTGCCAGGTACTCTAGGTAGTGAAGACACAATTAAGCTAAAATTGGGTCACTATACAATTCATTGTCCAAACCAGAGCTGTTTGAGAATGAAAGGGGCATTATTAATAAGTATGCCAGAAAAAAACAGGCACAAACTGGGACTGTGCTATACAAATCAGAATACAGATAAAAGACCTGATTCTGGTCATCATTGTGCAGATAGTCAAGTTCAAAAGACAGATAATTTAAAAATAATCTCAAATATAAATGTAAACTTACAAGGATGAGAAGGGCTAAGAAAAAAGGACCATAGAGGTAATACATCACGAGATGATTGACCTACAGCAGGAGGTCAAGAAATGGCATAGATTGCATTGATATTCTGGGCGCTCTTTCCTCCTCCTCCTCTTCCTGTTCCTCCTCTTCTTCCTTTTCTTTCTTCCTGTCCCATTTCTCCTCTCTTCCCTCCCTCTTCTCTCTCTCTCTCTCTCTCTCTCTCTGTTTCTCTTTCTCCCTCTCTCTCTCCATCTCCCTCTTCCTCTCTCCCTCTCTCAGATATTACACAAAATTGAATAGAAAAAGGATTGGCTAGGGTTGCCAAGTATGTGGTCATTTACATGGGGAGTGTGCAGGCGAAAACTGAAAGTATAAAAATTAGATGTTCATGAGTTGGGGTGTGCCTAGGCAGAAAGAGAGCCCTTCTCTGGAAGTTTATCTGGTACAAGTGAACAGGATCTGACTGGGGTAATTTTTATCTTTTTTGCTTTTAGACCAGAGATTTTGATCTAAATGTTGATTTCAGTTTTTGCTAGTGGTTAGACAAGTTACGTACTGGTTTTTATTTCCTTATAGCCTTAGCATTCTCATCTGTAAAATGGTTACCATAACAATGCATCTCATAACAATGTTTCATAGATAAAATAATACAAAGAATGGAAATTCTCTGATAGAATTTGGCACATAATACCCTTCATATAAATATTACTTCTTGTTGTTACTAGGAATATGATCCTCAGTGAAATTCTTTCCTATAGTTATTCCTTAAAGATAAATCATTGTTAAAATCTTTCATGTTTCTTTTATTAATCCCTTATAGATCTAAAACTGTTATTATCAGAATGTTTAAAGTATTATGAAAATGAAGAAAGTAAATTTCCTATATTTCTGCATCTTAAAGATAAATACTGTTAACACTTTGATTTATGTTCTTTCCATCTGTGCTATGATTTTTTTATGTGGTTGAGTTAAAATATATAACATATTGTATATGCTGAATTTTTAAAGTTTATTTTTTTCTGACTTAAAAATTATACATGTTTATTATGGAAAAATTAGAAATGTTTACATATTTTATACTCAAAACATTAAAAATATACAGCTGTGAGTTAATATTTTGAGTGTATTTTCTTACAGTCTTTATTTTTTTCCCTCACCCAAGGACATTTTTTTCATTGCTTTTACAGAGAAAGGAAGGGAGAGAGAGAAACATTACTGTGAGAGAGAAACATGGAGTGGTTGCTTTCTGTATGTGTCTGGACCAGGGATCCTATGCACTGTGACGAGGGATTGAACACACAACCTAGGTATGTGCCCTGACTGGGAAGTGAACCTGTAAATTTTCAGTTATAGGTTGATGCTCCTATCAGCTAAGCCACAATGGCCAGGGCTCTTAAATCTTTTTTCTATGCTTTTAAAGAAACACAGTTGAAATCATACTGTGCATACTGATGTTTAAGCCATACCAGGGTGACTTTTATGAATCTCATATGAGAAATGTTGTAAAGAACTATTAAGTAACATGTAATATCACCACCTGAGATTTATTAGGTTTTCCCAATTAAAAATCTCCAATAACTGCTGTCTTCACATGAATTTTAAAGAGGCCAAAAAGTATTATTGAAGTAAGTTGCAATGCATTATATTGTGTATGCACCTCTAATTTTATGCATAAAGAAAACTTTTAGTACTTCCAATTCAGTGTCCCAAATAAGCAAGAGTTTAGTCTGGGTTGACAAGGGTAGGTACAAAGTAAAACTGATTTTTGTTTCAGATGCCATCAACCATGATTGTGGGGTGATGATTAAAAAAAAACAAATTTTCTGTTTAAAGCCAAAGGAAGCACTCTAGGGTCAAGTTCATCCCTGCATTGCAGAATGGACAGATAGCACATGAGCTTTCTCCATTTTAGGTTTGTGATGAATGTTGCAGAAGGGGAAACTTAGCCAGTCTTTTATACCCCTTCCCTCTACTCTCAGTTGTCTGAAATAATAACAAGATGAGTCAGACAGACTCTGTGTTACTTTGTAGAAAGCATTGTAGTTATGTTGTTATGTTCACATAAGTGATGCTATATAGACTATATGTTAGATTAAAATTTTAATTTATCCCTCATCAATTGAAACTGTTCAAAATGCTTTCTGGGCTGTTTCCATGGCTGCATCCAGAGTACATTTACTTGGGTAACCTTTCCTCCCAGAATGTTTTAATTCAAGTCTTCCTCTTCTTGCTCAAAAGTTTTCTGGGAGTTTAAGTCTCTAATGAACTTAAGCATAAAGGTACTATCACATTTTCAAAATCACATGTAGCACTTCAACTGGCATTTTCATGTAGATGAGAAACTATGGTCCAATTTTCCGATTGGTACCATCCTTACCTTTCTGAGTCAGAAGCAGACAGTATGTAGCTTTCCATCAATTTTTTAGTCATTGATAATTCCCTCATTTTGGAAACATTTGCCCATCAGTTCTACTTTTCAAACCATCATGAGTCATTACTAATTCATTGATTGACTGATGAATGGCTTGCTCTTGAGCCAGAAAGATCAGAAAGTGAAGAAAAATGAGGAAGCCAGGAGAAGTTTTTCGGGAACTGTTAGCCAGATGTCATTTTAAAACATGAAGTCTGAAACCATCTTCCATGATAAGGGGATGAGATTCAATTCCACTTATATAAGTTAAGTCTGCCTACTAAAGCAGGCACTTGGTTGAATCAAAGTAGGCTTTCTTTCTTTCTTTTCTTGGATGCTCTGGATAATTCCCTCAATTCTCCATTTAGTGCATATATTTTGCAAAAATGGTGTTCAAGATAATGGGAGATGGTAGATCTAATTAGCAAGTCTGGTTTTATAAGCAGGCTTCTTTCATCTCGTTCTTCCTTGGAAATAATGAGGTTTGTAAAATTATTGTAAATATATGTCTGAACATGTAACCCTCCTCACCTCTCTCTCCTCATGATTTCATAAGCAGCTGGTGTTGCTGTGGTAGTTTAAGAGAATAAACTTGCTCTTTTAGGGACATCTGTATCCAATATAGACTATCTCTGGCATGTCTGTGTCCCTTCTCTGTGTGTAACATGATGGAAAGCAGGCTCGGAGTTTTGGGCCCTTGCCCTGTGTACTTCTTTGTATCATGAAGTGAGCAGCCACTTCCTCTCCAAGTCTCATAAATGCTAGGGGGATTTTCATTTTCCATCAAGAGGATGAGATTTTCTTTCTCCTGTGATCTCAGAAGTCATTGCAGCTGGCACTTTACAGAAAGTGAAGAAAAGGTCTTTAGGCCCTTGATTGTATCATTTGCTCTACAGCCTCATGATTATGAAAACATAGTGAGTCCTAGCTTTTCATTTCTTCTTTCTGAATAAAAACCATAGACATAAAACAGGCCATAATTGACATCTAAAGTTGTACCAGATTGGGTGACGCCTATAAGGATCAAATTAATATCTCCATGTCCTAGGTTTGTTCTTCATTTTCTTTTTTGAATTTTCTATTCAAAGAAATCAACTTATAAAATAGTCTTGAAAGTGTATCCTTGCTTATAAATTCTGATAAATTATTTGAAATAAATCATAAATAGATTAATGTATTTTACCCTGATCCTGTCCCATTTAGAACAAAGGAGTTTGCTTAACAGAGAAAATATTTAACAAAGCCAATGGTCTTTATCAATGGTTCTCAGTGTGGTCCTCAAGCCAGCAATATTAGCATTCCCTTGAAATTTGTTAGAGATGCAAATTCTCAGATCCCAACAAAACCAGAAGATGCAGGCATGGGACCCATCTATCTGTGTTTTAACAGGCCCTCCAGATAACTGCAATGCAATCTAAAGTTTGAGAACCCCCGATTCCTAAAGACTAATTGATGAAGTGGAATTGAAAATAAAATTAGTATATCTATAGTGTGTTTGTTTAAGTATCAGCAAAGTAATTTTGGGGCTGTCCTGCTTTTTCTGAGAGGAATAACTTGAGTGCTCTTCCGGTTTGCCTGTATTAATTTAATTAATTCTTCCAACAATCCCATGTGGTAGATACTGTAATTCTTATTTTCAGGATCAGGAAACTAAGGTTAAGTACCTGCAACAAGGTCACCCAGCTTAATCAGCAGTGATTGCACCACCCAACTTGGGAAAGCTGGAGCTCAGAAATGGTCATCCATTCTTGGATTTGTTGGATCTGGGAAGGCACTGCAGACTCTTCATAAAGAACCCAGGGGCCCTCAAGGGGGAGAGTTTGAGACTGGACCTACTCTTCAAAGTACAAAGAAAGCTTCTCAGAAAATCTAAGATACAACTTCATATGTCAAGGAGTTGTTGCTCTCTGATATATAGGCAGCTTTGTCCCCAGAATCACACTCAAGTGTAACATAGATTTATCTAGGCAAGTTCATTTCTCAATGTTAAAGCTCATTCTCAAAGAATACATCTCCTATTTTACTCCTAATGGAACACTTCCCATAAATTTCAATTTCTAAGTCTGGTGTTACTGATGGCTAGAAAGTTCAGCATCTTTGCGGAAAATAAAACTCTTGGTCCATTAGACCTCCTGGGGATTATATCAAGTGTATGGGCTAAACCTATTTATGAGTGCTCAGAGGTGTCTGCTTATACTTTTAAAATTAGAGTTCAGTTTCCTTATGCTCTGACCATGTGATAGAAATCTGTGTAAGAAAGGAAATTTTCATTTCTCTAGAATGAAACAGGTGAAAGTTCAAATCTTAACATTCCTCCTGGATTATCACCATGAAGCACCATTACATCATTTGAGTATTATTGCTAAGAACATTTTATTGTATTGCGGACCTATGGTTTGAGAAAAAAATCAGGAAAGTTCACTGTGGGAAAAGTGTGCAGTTATGATAAGATCTATCCGGTGCTTCCTCCTGTTGTTGTATAACCATTGTTTGGATGGTCTCTTCTCAGTGGCTAACGTGGGACAGCTTGATCACAAGTGCTCTTCTAGCCATTCAAGGACTGGTGAGCAGAACCAACGAGCCTGGGCTTGCCTTTCGGTCCAACATCCACTGAGACAGCAGGTGTTTACCATCTCCTCCACAAGCCCTAGTCAGTTTTTGGTCACCTCTTTCACATACAGCTGTGGCCTACTTTGCTCACTTGCCCACCACAGCTGGGGCTGCTCAAATGCCCAGAACTGCTGGCTGAGCAGAACCCCTCCGTGTGGCTGGTGGATCACTTCTGTCTTCACTGGTGAATGTGTCCAGAGCCATCAGCAGTGGTTAGAACCTCTGTCAGGGTTGCCTGGGCCTCTCACTCACTGCTATTTCCACCCCCCTATGTTGGTCTTTTCTTTTACCACCATGACACTGTTCTCTTCCATGTTTTGTTCCTCACAGGACAAAACAAAATAGGACAGAAGGGAACAGACAGAGCAGAAAAGGACTCGAGGTACAGTTTTTCAGGGCCAAGAAAACCAAAGCACTTGGTGCCTAGTCTTCCCATCCTCCACACAAGGTCCTTGCTAACATGTCAGTGCCTATTTAGGAGATAGCTTCTTTGAGTGAGAAAGTGATATGTTAATAATATGGAAAGGAAAAACAAATTTAAAACATGTTGGTAGTTTTATAAACTAAATCCCAAAAGACTAAGTTAACTCTACATTTTCAAACTGAACCAACCTATTTGCTTACTCAGTAGGCGAAGAATTACCATTTACCAAGACATACAATTAAGCAGCAAAGCCTATTCTTGAGCCCAAAGCAAGTTAAAATCAAACTTAAGGATTTTTGAAAAAGAGTATCATCTTGGTATGCAGAGATATAGATTACAGATTGCTTTAGAATTAAAAGAAAATTCCCATGTGGGAGAGGTGAGACCACTGAAGAAAGAAATATTAAGTGACCTGCCCAAGGTCATATAGCTAATAAAGCGTAAAGATGGCAGTTTTGATCCCAAGCCTATTGTTGTCTCCATGACTCCAAGCCATCTCAGGAGATGGCAGTAAACACCTCACTTTGGTCACTGCCTCTTTGTCCCAATAAAATGATGAAGGAAGCAGTGACAGGAAGCAGCCAGTCACAGGGGACAAGCGATGACGACAGTGATGGTATTTTCATAACCACCACTCATACTTCCTGATCTCCACTCCAAGAAATGGTGGTTGATGAGCTATACTTATCAGTGCTGCTATAATACAAAAACACTGATAAAGGGACACACCATCCATTAATACTTAAAATGTACATGTGACTGGCACCTGTGTACTTGAGTCAGCAGTTAAACATACTACTTTTTTCATTGGAAGGTTTGTATGCTTGCATAGATGGGTTCAGCTGATATGTTGTGGAAAAACATCACTATGTACATTTAGCAGGGATCAGAAGAGAATGGATCTAGGCCCTCATTTATCAAGGTTGGCCACTGGCATAACAGCATGAAAATATTTGCAATAGCTCTGTCTGCATCACATTTTGAAGATGATAATAGAAGCTGAGTGTCACCAGCAACACCATCTTTGGATGCATAAATATTTATATCCCCTTTCTGTAAAGGAAATACTATTGTAGCTTTTTTTGTTTGTTTGTTTTTAAGGAAGAGAGGAAGAAAAGGAAATATCTGTGTGCCTTTTAGCTTATCTACAGGGGCAACTTTTTCCTGGTTCTGAATTTTTACCCATAAATGTTCCTCACCCTCTCCTCAACAGTCCTCACTTTACTAGACTGGAAGATCAAAGTGGATGCTGAAAATGTTATGCAGCCATCATTTTAGCAGACTTGTGTTACTTCAAAAAATCATCTGGACGTGGAAGTGCTCTTCTGTCTCTTTGGGGAAGCACAAACGTGACAATGGGATTTTAATGTGACTATTGATGTGTGATGCCCACATTTTAAGATCTCTCTCCCAGACCCAGGGTAAGGTCTTATGTCTTCCTATCAGTTTGCATGTTTAACACAAGTGAGGATTTAAGGCAATTTCAAAAGATGAACAGAAAATGGCAATTGGTGGGTCTGGGCCATGGAAAAACATTGCCAACTATGGTACTAAAGAACCAAGTGGGGAAGCACAACCTTTGGGCCAAAGAGGAAACAATCTTCTCCTTGATAGCTCTTCACCCTTATTAGCGTTATCTTACCCCAGAGAGTTCATAGAAATAAGCTGTTGATTAGACTGATCATATTTTAGGTATTTCCAGAAGTTCACTTGGGATGTAGTTGATACCTGATAGCATGGTTGGTTTCTGGTTCTATTTCCTGTGCTCAGCCTCTACATAACTTCATATCTTTAAACCAAATTGTGGCCAATTATGGTTTGACCCTATTTATGAAAATATTGAGGCTCCAGATTTTACTCCTCAGTGGGAGGATATAATAGTATAATCATTTACTAGGGCTGCTATAACAAAGAACCAAAGATTAGGTGGCTTAAATAACAAAAATTTATTTTCTTATAGTTCTGAAAGTTAGAAGTACAAGATCAAGGTGGTTATTTTTTTTCTGAAGACTTTCTCCTGAGCCATTTTTTCCCTGTATCTTCAATTGATGTTTCTTATATATATATCTATGTCCAAATTTTCTCTTCTGATAATAATAGCAGTCATATTGGATTAGTGCCCATCCTAATGAATTTATTTTAACTTAATCACCTCTATAAAGACTCTATCACCAAATACAGTTCATTCTGAGTTACTGGCAGTTAGGACTTCAACATACAAATTTTGTTAGAGAGGGCACAATTCAGATGGAACAAATAGTATTCTGGTTGAGTCGAGGAAGGACAAATCTGAATCTTCTTTTGCTAACTCCACAATTTTCAAGAAAGAACTCATGTAAAAGGTTGCATATTTCTCAGGATACTGGAGGGATCAGTTAAGAGTTTTTCATTTTCAGCAGTGCCATTGGAACTGAATGACAGTGTTTGTGTATAAGGACCCAAGCTTTGGAGCTAGAGCCAAGAATCATTTACTATTGGCTGAAGTTGTCATAATTTACTATTATTCGGAATATAAATCCTGCCTACTGCAAAAGGATTAGATGGCATATAACTTTAAACATAATGAAAAAAAGAGAAATCATATGAAACTTCAAGAATGAATAGATGTTACCAGTTACCAGGAAAAAACTAAAGATTATAGTTTGATCCTTAATTCCTTTCTGGATTTCCTGGAAACAAAGGAAGGCAGAGAAATATACTGAGATAAGTCATCCTCATGGACTGTTAAAAGAAAGCAGGCAAGCTTGCCTGGAGAGTGAATTTTTTCCCTGAAACTAAACCCCAGGAAAAATTTATTGCATGAGACATTTTACAGAGACTTGAGTGAATTAAGAGTGTCAGATGTGGAACAGGGAGTGGATCATAAAATAGACAATGTCTTCAAATAGCTTTAATGAGATCTATTATTTATAACAAAACATCCTATCACACTTTAATGTTATAAGGGGAACCGTTGGCATAATTCATATCTTTTGGGAAATAAAATTCTTCGAAAGCCTCTTTTTCCTTGTGATTGTTGGAGTGACTGGCAGTGAGAGAAATGTTGAGATAGTGAGTAAGCTACAACATTACAGGAAAGGACATTGATGAGTCTTTGGACATGAAATGGCATGTTTAGAAATGACCTGGGTTCAGAGACTGGCAAAATATGAAGTGACTTTTCAAAAGAAAATGCAGAAGTTTATCTTTTTTGCACTTAATTTATTTTCTTCTTCTCCTCTATTTCCTCCTCCTTCTTTTTTTCCTCCTCCTCCACCTCCTCCTCCTTCTCTTCCTTCTTTCTTCTCTTGGCTCCTGAGAGACAGATCAGAAGAGGTGATCAATGACATGACTGTATAACCAAGAGCTGAGTGGCTCTCGAGAATGGGACTCTATGTATTTGATGTAGCCATCTTCCAACATGGCCTCCCAATGAACCCTGACTCCTGGAATTGATGCCTTTTGTAGTTTCTTTCCACATTATATCAGAGTCAGTCTGTGTGACTAATAGGATACAGCAGAAGCCATAGGCAAGGTCATTAAAGACACATGGCCTCTGGCTTGCTATCTTTTATCCTCTTTCTTGGATCACTCACTATGGGGGAAATCAGCTGCCATGTCATGAGCAGCCCCATGGAGAGGTCACGTGGTAGTGCTTCCTGCCAGTAGTCACTGAACCAAGTTGAAAGTGGGTTCTCCAGTCTGTCAAGCCTTCAGATGACTACAACTTGGGCTGATATCTTACTGAGAGACCTTGAGCCAGAACCACTCAGCGTAACTGTTCCCAAGTTAAGTGAGATAAAGAACTTGTGATACAGTTCTATGACCCGCAGAAACTGTGAGATAATGAATATAAGTTGCTTTAAGTTGCCACATTTTGGGGTGATTTGTGATCTGTAACAGGAAACTAATAACATTCAATTGCAAATTGTTTACATTGCTACAAAGTAAATACATTCTCTCTCCTGCTGAAATGTCATCTCCTCAGAGAAGCATTCCCTAACCATTCTATCTAAAATAGGATTTCCCACCTTCTTGGGCATTCACGATCCCTTTTATTTATTTTAGTTTTCTTCAAAGTCCTTATCACTACCTGATATTACAGTATGTTTTATTTGTTCATTGTTTGCCTTTCTTTTTTTTTTTTTTTTTAATTTTTTTATTTTGGTTTTTCAATTACAGTTGTCCCCTTTTCCCCCAATTTCTCTCCCCCACCCAACCCACCCACTCTCCCACAATCATATCCCTCCCCGTTGTCCATGTCCATGAGTCTTTCATACAGGCTCTTTAATTAAACCCTTCCCTTACTTATCCCCCTTCTCTCCCTCTCCCCTCCCCCCTATTGACTGCTATTCTGCTCTTTGTTCTATTTAGTTCCTTTGTTTGTGTTGTTCTTTAGTTTCCTGTATTAGGTGATATCATATGGTATTTTTCTTTCTTTGCCTGGCTTATTTCACTAAGCATAATTCTCTCTAGTTCCATCCATGTTGTTGCAAATGGCAGGAGTTCCTTCTTTCTTTGTTTGCCTTTCTTTAAGCAAAGGAAGTTCCACAACGGTAAGGAATTGTTTGTTATGTTCATTTTGTTAGCATGCAAGAAAGTGCTTGGCACATGTTGATGTTCAGTCATATTGGCTGATTGTTTAAATGATTAACTAAGTCTTTGGTAAGTGTTGGATCACGATGAATGAATTCTGGGAACAGCAGTGCTACCAGGAGAAGTCACTGAAGAGAAGGCCGGAGGGGCCTTGCTGAGTACAGGATCAGCAAGAATCCAAAGAAGGTTGGTAACTGGAGGTGTCAAGTAGTCTCTGCTAGACAGTGGTGACTCCAGAATTTCTATAAAGAGGTTTTATTGGGAGTCAAATCTTGTTGAAGATGAATTCCCACAGCTTCTTATGAAATATTGAGAAAAACTGACCTGTGCATCAGTAGAAAGTGGTTTGGTGGAGGGTTGGCTGAAGCCATTCTGCATATAATCTGCTCACATTGCCAATGTAGATAGATGAATGGACTTCCCCTCATAAACATGACAGATCTTTGAAGATTTCGTCATGTAGATAGCCCAGGAAATAATGTCTGACTTTTTTTTTGTAGTCTCTCTCAATAAAATGAGAACGTGTTTCAGTTAACTTGGAGTCTTCTTTGATTGTTCTCTTTGCGTCTCCATCTACATCCAATCTGTAGGCTAATACTTTTGGTGTTAGTTTCAGAACATACCCAGAATCTGACCACTTTCTCAAACCCTGGTCCAAACTACTCTCGTTTCTCATGTAGACTGTTGCGATAGTTTCCTAGCTAGTCCCCCTGCTTGTGCCTTGTTGTCATGTGAGTATTTTTCCTTATAAAACCAGAAGGTTAATGGAAAACAGAGATTCAGAACATTTCTACCAATGCAGGAAGTCCTGTTGGGCAGGACAGAGAATATAAGCTCCATGAAGGCACGGACTTCTGTGTGTCTTGTTCACCACCCTATCTTCGGGGCCGAAAACAATAGGATCCATAAGTGGGTCTTCAAAAAACATTTACACTTTGGTCTTCCTTCAACAGATGGTGGTATCTTGAGGAATGAATTGTGATTGCCTCTTCCTATGTCTCCAACTGTTATTGCTGGAAGACCATCGGTAAGCGTTTCTCAGACTGAATATTTAGAACACTTCCCATCTTCCAGCTCCTGAGGGATAAATGTGAAGCAGGACAGGACGGTATGCAAGCTGGAAACTGGGCACAGGCAGAGCTGCTAGACTCTCGCTTGTGACTAGTCTTCCTTCTTGGTCAGAGAGAGAGCTCAGGACTGCTGCCTTTTACACTTTCACAGAGAAGTTGCTCAAGTTGGCTTTGGAAACCAATCCCCCTGGTGTCCCTAAGCTCGTGCAAACTCTCATCTGAACTCATATGCATAACAGTACTTCCCCTCTTCTTGTAAATGCCTCCACACTTCCAGATATGCCGCTTTCTAAAAAAGAAAAAGAAAAAAAAGATGCACTTCATTCTGAAAGAGTAGCTAAGTATGACCTACATAACCAAGAATTATTTTGACATATTTAGAATATATCACATCCTCAGCCCTTTAATTGTGTCTCCACAGTCAGATCTAACTGCTCTGTAACAAAGAAAACACTAAGAGGAAGCACATACAAAAATGTAGCTGTGTTATTTAGAAATTGTTTCCCTAGAATGCTGGCTACTTCTTATTATCAATGGTATTCATCCTGCTGTATTTTTTCCAGGAAAATAAATCTGGCTAGGGAATTTTAAAAATCAGTACAAAAGACACATTTCACTACTACCACATTGGAAAAAATATTGTGTTTGGCAAATGAGAGACCTTTGGATGCCATTAATAAATACCCTCATCTTTGGTCCCCGTAACCAGAACTGAGAGAAAAATCTAGGCCATGAAGTCTTGTCTGCATCCTAATTCAGATGGGTTATTTATCCCCTTGGCTTTCTCCTATAGCGTTTCAATTTTATTGGCTGAGTCAAACATCTTTTTTTTGTCCTTATTCCAACATCAGTAGAATATCTCTATTCTTTTGCTCTTTTTAGTTGGCCAGACTGGCAGGATTTAGAGTGATTTTGATAAAAATTGAGGGCAGATGCAATATTCAATGTTTTGATAGACGTGTCTCCGCTGCTGTTTTGTTCTGTGCCTTAAAGCTAATGTGTCTCCCAAAGTTAAATAAAATACTAAGCAAGTGAGAATTTCAAGAACACTAGAAACTTTAATGAGACAGCATCAGTGCTGGGTATTCCTCGACCAAATATATATAAATGTATATCTATCTATGATCTATCTTTAATATGAAAACAAGATCACCATTTAAAACATGAAAAATGATAATACTTCCAAAGAGCCTGACTTCTCAAGCATGGTTGTTGCCATACCTTTGAATACAGAAATAAAGTAATTCTTCCAAACATGAATAGAAAAACAGTGGCGGAACCAAAAAGCAAATTCTGGACTGTTGAATCCTAATCTAACAATTAGTTAACTTGATCAGACTTGACCATGTGCTGAAAAGTTAATGACAGCTCTTTCTCTTTATATCTACACCATGTGCCAGGCAGAGTTGGTCAGTGTCGGGCGGGGCATTCTCTTTGTGCAAAACCACATTGACGTTGTACCATGGACTCCTACTGTCAATGGGAATAATGCTACAGACGCTGATATTACTTTAGAAAGCCCCTTGGAGACATTCCAAATGCTGGACCAAAGTAAATTCAGGGCACTTGGAAATTTGTAATAAAGAAGATGAGAATGAACGACTGCATTTGGGCTAAGTCTTATGGCAATCCTCTCTGCTTTGAATTTAGAGAAGTGGGAGAGATTTTAGGAAGTTTGGAAAAGGGCCTGCAGGATGTTCTCCTCTTTACTCTGATTGTGCTAAGTCAGAAGGTTGGTGGCTAAAAGTTTTCTGGAGTTGTTTGGTTGTGCATAAATCTTAATGAAGTTAGCTGACTGATCCTAACTTCAAGCAGACTCAAATTTATTCCAATACTAATGATACTTTGAAATAAAATCAGTATCTAGAGCTTTTCTACTACACGATCCGTATGTACTGGACTTGTTACAACCCAAAAAGGAAAAGTATTTACATAAACCAGTGGGACCAGCAGGTGAGCCCATGGCATAGGCAACTGAAATGTGAAATTTCTAATTAACAGTCCTTTTAACCAAAGTTGGGACACTTCTAAAATGACACTTAATGTTTTAAAAACTCAGCTCCCTGTATTTCTAGTCCATTCCTGGACATATAAAAACAACGTACTGAGACCTTAGAAACAAAATACCTACAAACACCTTATTCCGGTGATATTCTACCAGGAACAAACATCATGAAGAACCTTGATACATTTCTCTAAGAGTGGCTTTTTGAAATTATTCATTCAGCCACATGTACTGAAGTGCTTACCTTTAGTTTTATAACAGTTTCCAAGAGGCTTGCTGATAGTTACTGATCCTTTACATGATGAGCCCTGGTTGTTTAACAGAAATAAAATTTACCTTTGGAGATGCTGCCAAAAGCAGGAACATGCAGGAAAATGAGGAGGAGATTATGAGTGATCAGTAAACAGCTACAAATAGATCATGAAGCAAAAGGTCCCCAAATTTGCTTACAGTTATGGGGTAATTAAGACTCTGCCTACAGTCTGGCATTCACCTGCCAGGAGAGAATGGGCTAGCTCTGCAGCCTTCCAGGTTGAAGTTTGTTACATGTCCAGGATCCTCTCCAAAAATATTGTGTCCCGGACAAATTCGTTTTCACATTCTGACAATGGTATCTTCTGCTGGACATGAGACTATTCCCTTTTAGCAATGTTGTCTGAACAGTTCTTTGAAATCACCACAGATGCCCCCCGCTCCCTACCTCGCCAAAAGTAGCCTATCCACATTGTGCAACTAAAAAAATATAGAAGAAAAAAACATGCAGGACCCAAACCCAAATTTGTATTTCATCAATCTCCACTGAGAACCCAGTGGGCAGATACTCTACAAAAGGCGATGGAAACATGAAATTTATCTCACAAAAGTCCAGAAATGGTAACCTTTAAAAAAAGCTTTAAATACTGCATTTGTTATCACCATAAAAATTACCAAGTGTTTCTTAATTTCAGTTAAAGGAGACTTTTGGTATAATTTTTCCCAAGGCCTTCCTTGGGTTCCAGCTCCCAGCAAAGTGTAACATTGGGTTCCAAGGCCTGCAGAGTACTTTTCTAGGAGCATAATAGGTTGCATTGTTTAGAAAATCAGATAAGAAAGGTCACTTTGCTTCCTGGCCAGAACAAGCTATTGGCTGTGAAGAATTAGGCATTGGAGCCCTCAGGCCACAGGCTGATGAAGTTAGGGTGAGGGAGTTAAAGAAACAGAAACACTCAGCACCTGTGAAAGTGTGGCTTTTAAAAGCAAAAAGAGTCCTTACCTCACATGATCACCCTGAAGGTTATTTGGCCACATGCATTTGGGATTAAGCACAGGCTTTAAAAGGAAGGGAGACTCTCCTGTGGCAGTGTTTGTATTTCCTGTGTGCTCTATTTTAAAAAGAAACATTACACACAGAAAGCCCAAGGCAATAGTACCAGTGAAACAATGCCCGCTTGGAAATTGGAGGGGACTCTGGTTTTCATTATGTGAGTGAGAGGCTGTTATTTGAATGCTTCTCTCTCTTTTTCCTTAAATCCACAGCCTTTTGGTCTCCAACCCTCCAGTGGGTCCATGGTCCATTATTCTTCGGGTGCTTTAAAATTATAAATGTTGTGGAGGAGAGCCAACTGGAGTCTCACTGTCCGACTAGCTAATGGAAAGCCTTTGCTGCAGGGACGTCATTCATAAAGATCCAGTATGTCGTAAATCACACATTGGCCCGTGGTTGTGAAGGGAGCAAGAGAAATGGTCTGAATTCTGCCCCTCTGCTTCTTCTACTAAGACAAGGATCTGTTCAGGAAAATGATCTTTTCAGGGCCAAGGGAGCATGAAAAACCAACATTTCTCACATTTCTCCATGATCAGGGGGTGGGATTGCAACATGAGGAATTGTACAGTTGAAATCCAAAGCATTTGTGCAGTTATTCTGGAAGTATGAAAAATGTAAAATTTTACAAGTGTACTTATATCAACTTTGGTCTCCAGCGCCAGAAGAACCGCTTTGAGATAAAATGAAGAGGGCTGTTTATCAGCTGTGACAGTGTTGTCCCTTTAATCTAGGTTCTCATAATTGAAAAAGCCTGTGATAGATTTGTTAAAATTCTAAATGGAAACACCCATGAAGAATACATTCATGATGTGAAACATGGATATTTTCTTAAACTTTATTTGTAGAGAGTGGCTGTGTTCATTGGTGGTTGGTTGAAAATTGGAGAAGAAAGAACTACCAATTACTGGTTAATCTTTGTAATTAGAAATCATCTCCCCTGTATCTTTTGCGTGACTATCTGGAAATGAGCTTAATAAGCCTACTGTGACTTTGGGAGACATTTGAAGCTCTGAAAAACCATGAGGATGGTTACCTCTGACTGCAGTGAAACAGAGATTTAAAAGACTTCCTACTACACTTTCTAATGGCTTTCATTGTTTATTGTCACTGTGGGCAGATAATTTCACATTCACAACCCTGATAATATTTGAGGTTTCAAAGAACCTATCCTCAGTGGGTTTACAAATAAAATTAATTTCTTGGTCATTTTAATGGCTACCTAATCAATCTTACTTGGGCTATCTAATCTTTTGTAAATTACTGACATAGCCTAGTTTTCAATAATACAACACGGTAAGTTGGGAGATCTCAATTATTCTGACCATTCCTATCATAAGTTCATAACAATTAGAATGATAGAAAAGGGCACCATGTGGCTGAGGAATGCAAGGATCATTGAGGGAGGGACCTACAGTCATTCTCTCTGAAAGCTTGATTCAGGGAAATTGTGATTGCAGGCTTGCAGGTGTATGGTATGTGTGGACTGTTATTACATATGCTGTTTGAAAGGACAGTCAAGCTGCTTTGAGGCCCTTAGAGCTTGTCCTAGAAATAATATTTGTTATTTTCACAGAATGTCCTCATCCTTTAAAAATAATATTGTGTCTGAATGTGTGAGAAAGAAAGAGGGGGTGGGGACGGGAGAGAGAGAGAGAGAGAGAGGGAATAAGGACTGGACCTTAACCTATGGGATAACATTAAAACAAAACAGAATCTGTTACTTCCATATGACTAACTCAAGGCCATGACAAAGTTGACTTATAGTTAATATTATGATACTGTTAAGCAATGGTAGAAATTGTTTCATTAACCTTATCAAATATTGTCTCCCTGAGTGGGCTCCATGTATGCTGTTTTGAATGTCCAAGCGCATCATGACTTGTGATGTTCACCTTGTCTGAGTTATAAAATCCAGCTCAAGGGTGTTCTCTGAGAGGAGTCCCTGAGCTTTATCCCTCTCTCCTATGCTGTTGAAAATGTTTCTTTGGTAAATGCCACGAAAGTAAGATTCACAGTACCAGTACAGTCCTGGCACATAGTAGATTCTTACTAAATTCTTGGATGAATGAATAAATATTGCCATACTTTTTATATTTCCCTTCCCACCCTCCAACTCATTATATGATGCTAGTTGTTTGATCTGAGTTCCATTTAGAATATGGATACTATATCTTATTCATTCAGATTCTATCACAGTACCTGGTCAATAAACCTTTGTTAAAGGAGTTGAGGATTGCTGAGTACCCTCTGCTCCTTCAGAAGAATGATTGGTACTCCCTGGGAATTCTTTGTTCATGAAAATTGATCTCAATTTTTAGTCTCTATCATATGTTCATCATCACATGGGCCAAGATTGAATTCAGACATACTGATCTCATCACTATAAAATTCAGTAGCTCATTGACTGTAACGAGAAACATTCCACAATATGGAAATGGCTAGTCTTGGAAATATGTAGGTCAGGGTTTTTTGTTTCTTTTTTCTTTTTGTTTTCTAAATGATTCTTCAAGGCCATCTTTTGGTACCTAGATGATGAGCTAATCGTTTGCTAACATATGAGCAACAATTTAAGCTTCAAGGTAGCCTTCCTGGGTGGCTCATGAGACTGGCATCCTAGTTGCAGGTATTTCCTGCGATAGTTCTGCTGCAGATGCTGCAAATATGCTGTTGACTGGCAGGGATTGTTTCACATTTCATTCCCAAATGGAGAGGTTCTGTTCCTTCCATGTGGTTTCAAATGCAAGCTGATCTGCTGACTTGAAGGAAAAAAAAGGCTTTACAAAATGGACCTGTGGCTTTAGGAGATGGTGATGCACTCAAAGAAAAAAGGAGGAATAATCACTAGGGTGCATTCCTGGTTGGGGTGTTCCCAATTTGAGTGGTTTTGAAATTATTTCTTTCCTCGAGGGAACAGCTTTGCCCACCTGGTGGTCATCTTAATGAAATCCTCTTGAGTTGCTCTTTGGGGGCTCCCTTTCCCCCACCCCTCTCCTTCCTTGACAGTAAGGAACACTTCCAGAGTATGGGTCAAAAAGAAGAAACCATTTGGCTAACAGCACATAGAATGCTTCACAGATTTTCTACATGAACATTTTCACTGCAATATTTACCTAGTCTTTAAATATTCTCTCTCCCCCTTCTACTGTCTATTCAGCATTCTATCAAATTAACTCCTCTCTGAACTAATCATGATTGTCAGCTCTTGAACAAATGCACCACATTTGGTGAATGCTCTGTGAAAATTTAGACAAGCTAAGCAATATTTTAAATTACTTTCTCTCTTAAAAATACTCAGTCTTTTTGGTTTCATGTAGCATACCCTTGGATACCAAACTTCTTGAAGACTTTTCCTAATTCTGAACAAATGTACAGGGAAAATGCATTTAATTTATTGCTTACCTTATTCTGAGATCTTGACAAGATGCATGGGGCTACCTCAAGTTAATGCTCCAAGGAAGTTAGCAGCCCTATTGGTTTATATGAGAATCATTAAGCAGCTGACATAGGGTGAGGAGAAGGTTGAGGGCAAACAGACTTAAAATCAATATCTCTTAAAACCTTTTTACTTGCTAAAGACAAAATTTGCCTTTCATCTATCAGTACTTAATTTCTGTCATATTGATTTCTCAGATCTAAAGGTCTGGGTGAGTAGAGATTTGGCATTTCTCTTTTTCCAACTGATTGATAATTTTTCCTTTTAGATCAAGTTGTCATTTTATCCTTCCAGGTTTTAATGCTCTAAGACTATAACATTTTTTTAAAACTTATAATAACAAATGGTCGACATAGTTTTGAAGATTTCTCCAATGTTTGTAATCAATGCCAGGAGAAGTATAACTAGGTGCACAGTTACTTATCCATAATTCTGAAATCTAGAAAGATCTGAAAAAAAAAGAAGGTAAAAAAAAATTATGTTTGGCACAAATTAATTTGGTGATAGAACCTGACCTGAAGGGATACAAGCTACTTATAGTTTTCAATACTCTTATGCAGAAATATTGATTGGTTTAATGAAGAGTGCTGTGCCAGACTAGGGGTGTTACAAAATATATCACAGATAGCTTTCTAAAATATGAAAAATTATGAATTCCAAAATATATCTGGTAAGCATGGGTTAATGAATTGAAGACCTGAACTAAACTGTGAAGATAAAGACTTTTCACTTACTTACTAATTTTTGCCAAGGGAAATGACAAAACCGTGGATGTGACTGTACAGGGACAACAGCTGCCAATGATCTGACTTGCTCTTTACGTCAATGTAAGACAAGGTTCTTGCTCACTTTTGTGTGTCTCATCTGAACACCATTCTCCTCCAGCCAGGATATTAAATGAAGCTTTACCCAATTACCAACATATTGCTTTATTTCTTGGTTGTAGTAAATTAAGGCTTTCTAGATTCATACAGCACGCAGTGATTTGAACATTAGAATAAAAAACAAAAACAATGAGCATTCAATTTAGCAGAGGCAGGAAGGAAGCAATGTTTTAAAACAGATAAATTTCCTAGTGAGGCCTTTTGTTTGGTCTCTAAAAATCTGCTGAGCTATTTCTCCAGTAACCTCTGTCATAGAGTCACACCCCGAGGGGAAGTAAAATGGAAAAGAAGATTGGGGACACGGAAGAAACTGGGAAAGACAGTATATGCTGGGCAATCAGTATGAAAGTTGGCTTTGTCTCATGTTTGGAAGACAGTTTAGATGTTGCAGTCAGGTGGTGGTGTTAAAAACTATTTGCATTAGGACTCCCCTTCTCTGGTTCAGGGAACCATTTAGGACCTCCCTTTTCATTCCAGGAGTATTGAAAACAGCTCATTTAGAAGACCCCAGTGCCAAGGGTTAGGAACAATCTTTTGTGACTCTCAAATTCTGAAGTTTTATATGAGGTAACAAGTCACAGAGCAGGAGAATTCTACTTTCAATCCCTTTTATGATTCTAAACTCTAAGGCTCTCACTAGATAGTATCCCCAGCGAGATAATTTGCACCCCCCCCCCCCCACCCGTGGCTTTGATTGCACATCTAATTTGTTGACTGGAAAGAAGACCTAATTTCACATGATGCGTGGGAGAAATCTCCTGGGCAGACACCACCTCACTCTATCTTCTTCCCAACACAAGACAAAGGAACGCAGGGAGCCTACAGTGGGAATGCAGTTGTCAACAGGTGTGCGAGCTTATTCTGAAACAAATCCCATGCGCTTGCCTTGGAGATGCAGAGGTTGTGGGTTCAGATGGTAGACACATTAAGAAAGAATGGGCAATCGGAACAGTGATGAAGGAGGGGCATAGCCAGATCATAATTTGGGAGAAGTCATGTGTTTATTGACAAAAGGCAACTCAATTTCATGAAAATAAGCAATAGAATTTCTTCTGGCATCCTGATTTCACACGAATGAGGCTAGCAAATGGATTTCTATCCAAATAGGACCTTTAAAATTTATACTTGGCAATAACTTTAATGTTCTGTTCCAGGACTCTGACTGGTAAACCAGCACATAAGCTTTATCAATGTGTTCCCTCTTCCATTTGTGGGGCATCTCTGAGTAAACAGCATTTGAACACCTGGAAGCCTGCCCTGCATTCTTCAATCAAGGACATGCAGACAGCCACAGGGGAAGGCACACAAGGTGGCAGTCTGCACAATTAAACACTATGACTTAACCCCAGTAGGCTTTATGTGATGAAGTCTGGATGCACAAAAGTAATAAATAGATGAGAAAAGTAGAAGTGTGACTGGAATGACAACGAACCGAGGTGTCTGTTCCTGTCATCTGCAGGGCAGATGTGCATGATTCAGGCCACGCGTGCACTGAGAGGAATTAGAAAAACCTTACAGGACTGTGTGCTCTTTGGGGCTATGTTAGTTAAAAATTGTGAGGGTCTTTCCGCCATGTGAAAGATCAGCTTGACTGGTGGATCTGAACTTTGCTGTGATGGTATTAAGTGGGCTGATGCTCTGGGCTGATCTAGCAGAGTAGGAGAAAGATGCCCAAGAGACTC
Source organism: Furipterus horrens (assembly GCF_987537825.1). Classification (NCBI taxonomy): domain Eukaryota; kingdom Metazoa; phylum Chordata; class Mammalia; order Chiroptera; family Furipteridae; genus Furipterus; species Furipterus horrens. The sequence goes on from NW_028327175.1 coordinate 23,792,874, forward strand.
ACCCACCCAAAACAAACAGGGATGGGAGTGAGACTCAGGTTGAAGTAAAGGACCTGTAGGACACCGGCGGTCGCAGTTCTGAATGTCCTAAAAGCGTCCCTAGAATTTATACATCATGTGCTCTATGCCAAGGTACTTCTGTTTATTGACATCTCAGTTCCCTCAATTCTAAAATTGGCGTGAAGCTAATTCTTGGGCTGCATGGTCTCTGATTTACTGCTGGGAGCTGAAGCCCATAGTGGTCAAATGCTTTGCCCAAGATCATAGAAGTGGTTCGTGGCAGAATGCAGATCTCCTCCTCCACCATGCTGCTTGTTGCAAGAGATTCTTTAAAAAGGTTTGGAAGTGATTTGCATATACCAGGTGCTGTGATATGAATTTAATAAGAATTTGCTTGGGTGCAGGATTGAAGCATGTGGCTTAGGCCAGTCAAGCATAAGGAGGAGGAGGAGGTGTGGACAGAGTTATTATTCTGATGATGTGTCGTTGTTGCTGTTGGAGGCAGAGGGGTGGGGGAATGAGGGTCGGGGTATAGAACCCTGGAAATGGGGTCAGGAGGAGACAGAGACAGAAAGGGGCATCTCCAATGACATTGGATCAGCTTTCTGAGGTACATCAGTTGTGAGAACAGGAACTGCCTGCAAATGACCTGAACAACAAAATCATTTACTGTAACAGAACTTTGTCCTGCCCACCTCATCCCTTTCCTTTCCATGACCTCTAGTGCCCTGGGAAATTAGAAAAAAAAGAAAGCCAGATGCCTAAGAACCTTCCTGGAAGAAAGAGCTGTTATGAGTGGGTGTCGATGCTTACATATGCTGCTTTAGAAAAACACATTTCGCTTTGTTCATGTTTGTATGAAAACAGCACCGGATGGGAGCTGTCCCTTCAGAAGAAGGCAGGGTTGGTATGCTCGATGACGCAGCGCTTGCAGTGGCGTTTCACAAACCGCAGGGCCTCTAAGGACACCTCGCAGTCCTGGACGTTGAGCAGCTGGAGATCGAAGCAGTTGGCCGCCACGATCTGCAGGCCCTGGCCCGTGATGCTCTCGCAGGACTTGAGGCTGAGCCGCTTGAGGTTAAAGCAGTTCAAGGCCAGGCACTCCAGGCCCGTGTCGGAGACCAGAGGGCACTTGCCGATGTCCAGGGACTTGAGTTTGGTGCAGTTCTTGGCGAGGTACTCCACGCCGTGGTCCGTTATGCCCTCGCAGCCCCTCGCGTTGAGGTAGCGCAGCTTGCTGCAGTACTTGGCGACATAGCGGATGCCCACGTCGGTGACCCGGCCACAGTGCGCGATGCTGAGGTACCGCAGGCGGGACTCCAGCTTGGCGATCTCCCGCAGGCCGAAGTCGCTGACGAAGCGGCAGTCGCTAACGCTCAGCTCCTTGATGGACGTGCAGTAGATCATCAGGTAGCGGAGGCCCTCGTCGGTGAGGCGGACGCAGCGGCGCAGGTACAGGTGGGTCAGCTGCGTGCAGTGCGCTGCGATGGTGTGCAGGCCCTCGTCCTCCAGCACAAAGCAGTCGGTCATGTCCAGGTAGCGGATGGAAATCTGTTTGCCATGCAAGGGGGACAGTTTAATGGAGGCCTCCCGGGTCAAGCTGATGCAGGTCACTTTGGAGCACCCTACACAGAGAGACAGAACACACGCTCAGAGCAGCCGCGGGGAATGGGGTGGGGGGTTCCCCCTGGCCCAGACATCACAGATCTCTGCCCTCCCCCTGATCCTATTCCCATGTTACCCCTTCCCTACTTGGCTTCTACAAAGAAGGAGAGCAAGAATGGGTTCACTGGTCTCACTGATTTCTTTTTCTTTTCTTTTTTTTTTTTTAACTACTTTGATTATCTGAGTTTAAGGGGATTTGAGGGCTTTATATCCGATTCCAGGCCATCGCTAGTTGCCAGACATGGGGCAAATCAGGCCTTCCGTGTATTACCTTTTCCTTAAAATGGGGACAAGGATGTTCCCTGAAAGGTGGCTGTGAAGAAGAAATGAGACATTTGCGTAAATATCTTACCTTGGTTCTGGAATGTTCTGGAAACTCAGGAAAGGTTAGTTTTTCCCTGCAATGGTCTGCTAGCTCCCTCATCCAAAGAAGTGTCATATGTGAGAGAAGGCTTGGCCTTGTCTTTGGTTTGGCAAAAGGAGCTCTGATTGGGAGTCACAAGTTTCAAGTCTACTTTTTACGGCCTTGGGCAAGAGGCTTAACTTTTCTGTCTCAAGACTTCCCTATAACATGTGAATCAACAGTAGGTATGCCTCTAATGTAGGGAAATGATGAGGATGAAAAACCAGATAATGGATAGGAGCCTGCTTAGAAAAGTCTACAGGAAATACATGTAGTTAATAGTTTAACAAGGTGACCATCTGGGGATTCAATTCACCTCTTCTTGGTAAAGAAAGAATGATTGTGTCATCTGGATTATTGTTCTAGCACCTCTGCTGGTCTGCCTGACCCCTGACCTTCCAGTCTCTTCACAGCTGCCAGAGAACTGCAATCAAGTCACCCTGCTCTGAGCCTTTGGATGGCACCCATCTCATTCCCCATGGGAAACAGGAAGCCTCAGAGGGCCTTGAGAACCTGCAGCCTGTGCACTTTGACCACACCACTTACCCCACTCTTTCGACCCCACTGGCCTCCTTGCTACTTTGCACACTCCTCACGCATCCTCCTGCCTGAGGACAGGGCTCTCACAGATCGCCAGGGGCCCACCCAGGCTTTCTTCAGTCCCTGAGCACAGGTCAGATTACTGGATACTTCGTCCCTGATCACCCTGTATGAACAGTATCCCCTGCCTGACTCCCATGCATTTTCAGCGCTCTATCCCTTTGTGGCATTGTGTATTTATTTGTTCACTTTTGTATTTGCTGTCCCATTCCGGAATGTCAGCTTCCGAGAACAGGGACTCTGGGCTGTTCACTGCCATATCCTTCACACACTGGGGCTCACTAAGTATCTGTAGAATGAATGAGTGAGTGAGTGACCTGTAAAGTGAATAGAATCTTCTATAGGACAATCAGGTAGTATAATCCAATTTCCCACATTTCAGTATCTTCAGGACTTCCACCCTGGCTGAGGTATATCTCCATTGAAAAACAGTTGTCTGTTTTATCATAATGCCTTTCATTTGTGTTGAATTGTGAAGTCTACGAAGTGTTTTTATAAACATTTTCTTACCAGATGTTTAAAACAATCCATTTTACAGATAAGGAAATGAAGTTCAGGAAGATATCATTACGTGCCTCTCTAAACATTGTTTCTAACCTCTCTCCCCCTAAGAACACATGTGTGTATAAATTATATAGCTATTTACACTATATATTATATAATTATGTATTTACATATAATATATGAAACACTTATTTATTGTATAATTCAGTTCACTATATATTCCAGGTAAATGTGTACAGTTTATTTTTAGTATGTAAAATAAAGAAATATGCATAGTCTATATATTCTGTAAATAAATGCATATGTATATATAGTTCATTTCACTGCACAGACTGCTCACTTTCTCTGCCCTACAGGAATCCCTCTGCCAGATCTTAAGCCGGGTGCCTCACCTCGGGCACCTCTGTGCCTTGTTGCTCATGTAATATCCAAGGCTTCCAAGCAGCTGCATAATAGTGCTAACTGGGACTTTCCTCCCACCTTCTGGCAGGCTGCCCAGGAAACTCATGTATAATTCAGGTCCTGGGAGAAATGAGATTCAAAAGCCACGTGCTACCAAGTCAAAGAATTTCAGGAAGGAGTAAAGCATACAATGCAACACTAGAGAACAAAGATGAGACTGGTCAGAGGCTTCCCACGCTGCTCCAGTGGGCTCTGTGGTTTCGCAGAAGGTGGCTGATACCTCTCAACTTCAGCTTTGCAATCTTCCTTTGTTCTGAGTTCCTTTTTCCAGGTTAACTGTGATCCTGCTTATACTGAATTTGTATGTCCACAGTAGTGGTTGCCCCTCTCTGATGCCTGCGAAGCACTTTGTTTTACAAGAGCATATGACAAACTCTGTCCCTTAATAGTTTGGTTCTGTTATTTTATACATATATATTTTAAATCTCCAGCAAAACCTGTTGCCCTGCAGGAAATATGTGCCTTGTTTTTGAAAATTACTTCTGAATGTAATGAAGTACTACTTTAGCTCAGTTTTGGTAAAGAAACTATTTTGACATGCTTATTTTAGATCAATAACTTAAAATTTTAACTTTAGCTTTAATGCTTACAGATTTGCTAAGTTTGATCCTTGTCTCAGCAGGTAATTATCTGTGGCTAGTTCATGCATTCATACATTACAGGCATACAGAAAACCTTAGAAATCATCCAATTTAACCTTCATTTTTTAAAGATGAGACATCTCAGGCTCAGTGAGACTAGGGCACAGTTTCTCAACTCCTAATCCACTGCTGGCTCTGTTTCTCTGGAGAACCCCGATTAGACATTTATAAAAGGTAAAATGTGATAATAAAAAAACAAGAAAGACAAAAAAACAATAGCTAGTTATAGTAATTTTCACTGACTTGAAAAGGTAGCTTTAAAGGTGGGCATTTTCTGCATTGCTGGGGACGGGAGAGGCAGTCTTGTGTCCTAGGGGACAATTAAGATTTAGACCAGCGATGAGTCTTACACAGTCAAGTTTATTGCCTTTGAGAAGGTGGCCACTATCAGAGGCCAGGTGGAAAAACCAGGGAGGGCAAGGCACAGATGAAATCACCTCTAGCAGCCCTCTGGCTGCTCCCTGTGTCAATATAACAATTTCCAGATTCCCTCAGAAATGGAGGGTGCCTTTCAGAGGTAGTGATCAGTTCATTCTTATGGCTTGTTGGAGCTTTTAAGTCCATCTACTGGAAAATGCCCCCTCCCCCATCTGTAATTCTGTGCTCTTGGTGAGTTACCGAGTCCCCTTGTTTTGGTCTTTATGTACACATACCGCGGGAGGGTTTTGAGGGACATGTGAAGACCTATAAAAATATAGTTGGATCTGCAAATTAGTCAGACTGATATAGAGAAAGGGCATCAAGACTTATATAATGGTTCATCAAAGAGGCTAAGCAGGACCCTAAGCAGGACCACTCACTCAGGCTAGAGCCCAGGAATTTCCATTCTCAAATAGCCAAAGTAGTTTTTGCACTGAATATCAGTAGGACTCCAAAAGAGAGGGCACAATTACTTGCAGCCTGTATTAAAGTTGTGTGGGGAGTCCCTTTAACAAAGATGGGGATTCCAAAAATAAATTATTTCCTGATCAGAGAAAGGAAAAGAAAATGAAGTGTTTATAAAAGAAGCCCACAGTGCCCAGAATCTTAGAGTGTTAGAGTCCAATCTCTTGCTTTTATTTTTAAACTAAAGATGAAACACATCTAGAGAAAGCTGCGAATTGTCCCAAATCACAAGGTTTTGAAATTAGTTTCCACCACATCACAGTACTTTCTCTTTCCAGAATTCCTTGGAGGAAAAATGTAAGAAAATCTCTTTGTTTCCTGCCTCTTTATGCCAATGGCTGCTCACAACTGAACATACGGTTACTATGGTTTTGTACTGAAGCCAGCTGAGGAGGGGAGCAAAGAGCCGCTTGCCAGCAGGGAAGAGAATCTGCACAAAATAATTGACTGTCATCTGAAATATTTTCAGATGTCGGCTTTCGAAGGAGTGAGCAAGCTGAGAGAACTGGCTTTTACCTGAGGTTTTTTTTTTCAGAGGGTGTCATTTAACTTAGAGGCTTGTAAATCCCAAATTCTGTTTATTTGCCCATCACAGTGGTTTTCACTCCTTGACCCCTTCCCCAACTAACCCTGAGGTTGTGGCTCATGTTGCTCATTTCTTTAGCTCCCTGATGCATCTTACAGATTTCAGCCCCTCGAATGCTCATCTTTTCAATGGGTGGCAGATGGGATAATGAGAGGCTGTTAGTCTGGCCATGACTAGTGCCAAAGTGTGAGTATGAGTTTTAATTCTTCCTGCCTGAGAGAGGTTTTTGAGCAAAGCAGCCATGCTGAAATTTCCCTCAGTTTTTAGAAGAACTGAAAGCCCCACTTGATAGGCCTTAACTTTGGATTCTGTAATTGATAATTTTGCTTAAGAAAAGATACAGAATCAACCCACAGGTGAGGAGAGCTGGGATGAAATATAAAGAGACACTTGTCCACAGCGCTGTGCTCAGGCTGTGTAGAACAGCCACCCTGTAAGGGCGTTTTTCAACTCCCTGTGCCTGAGTGAGAGATTTGGTTCCTCTTTACCTATGATGAGATACTTGATTCCCATTATTTATGGTTGCTCTGAAATAACTGTGGAAGTGATGGGGAGGAAAGGCATCTAAAGTCATGCTAACTTCAAGTGCCAGATAAAAAGATGCCTCTAGTTCTTCTAAGAAGCTCACATTATTTGCTGGAGGAGATATCTCTGACCTCCGGGGTCATGATTACACAGAGACAGTTTCTCTGGAAGTCAGCTCCTTCACACCCACCCTCCATCTTTAATGGTTATCAAAATGTGGACCCTCTCAAGTTGGCAATGTCCTCTACTGCTTTGGGCTGGTGCCTTGGGAAGGCCTCCCTGGTGGGAGGTCGGTTGCCCTTTACCTGACACATCCAGGTGCTCCAGGTTGGGGCAGAGGGACACCACATCAAAGACAGCCTCGTTGGAGATATTGTAACAGCCTGAGACTTCCAAGCGCCTCAGTTCTGGGCAGCACTGGGCAATGGTGTAAAGCCCTCTGTCCGTGAGCCGCCGGCAGCCACTGACAGTTACGGTTTCCAGCATGAGACAGACGTTGGGGGTGTCCTGGCACAGCCTGCGGGTCAGCACCTTGAGGGCGCGGTCCACGTTGATGGTCTCGCCCGTCAGGCGGATAGTCCTCCAGAGGCGCGGGTCCCAGGCCAGGTTGTACCAGCGGCGGCACACGCGGGCACAGCGGCACAGCTGGTTGGTGGGCAGGAAGGAGAAGATCTGGACCATGGAGTGGTCCGGGAGCCGCTCTATGCTGGCCTGCTCCTTCTGGGGTTTGGAGGCCAGCCGGATGAGCGGGTGGGTGAGGCGGGTTGGGGGTGGGGAGTGGACCAGGGCCACAGTTTCCCCGGTGATGGAGGACGAGGAGGTGGACGAACCCCTTCCATTCTGAAATCCGGGCAGGTTCGGTGGACATATCAGGGCTGGGCTGGGCGTGCTCAGTGTGCGCATGCTCAGGTCGGAGTCTGGCAAAGGACAGAGAGCAAAGGGTTAATGATGGCCCAGGCGGAGCCCCTGAAGGAGGCAAGTGGCGGTGACACTCTCATTCCACAGATACCCATCCTGGGCGGACCCTGCTGAATCCACTACCAGAAGCAGAAGCTCATGCCGGTATCACCACTTCCAGAAAGGGGCCCATCCTCTGCACCAGGGATGGGCAAACTTTTCTGTAAGGGGCCAGATATGAAATACTGGAGGCACCGCAGGCCATATGGGCTCCGTCTCTGGGGCCATTACTCAGCCCTGCGAGATGTGCATAAAGCTGCCATGGACAAAATGTAAACAAACAGGCGTGGTAGTTGCAATAAAATTTGTTTTATGAGAACAAACCAGCTGGATTTGGCCTGAGGGTCACAGTCTGCTGACCTCTGATCTACACGAATGATGATTTAGGGCACAACTGCGAAGTTTCATTATTCCTATTCTGGGAGGAGAATTCACATATTGTGAATACAAACTGATTTAATTTTCTAATTATGTTTTGGCTAGGCAAAAAGTATGCTTCATTTACAAATGAGGAGAATGAGTTTCAGAAAGGAAGTCAGGCCAGTGGGTGTATAAAGTTGCCTGTCTTTGCCCTGAACTGTGCTTGGCGTCCAACCCCCATCTTTTGCCAGAGCATACACCAAGATTTTTTCATTCTTTTCTACTTACTCTTTAGCAGGTCAATAACAATCAGAGAATTTTTTTGAAAGGATATGATTTGTCATCATTGAATACCTAGCACCTGATAATTAAAATTAATAAATAATAATGAGTAATGTGATGGTTTGAATATTTATATTCCCTTCGAATTCTTATATTGAAATCCTAACTTCCATGGTGTTACCAGATGGACAGTAGGTTGGAGCCTGGGAAGTCTCCTTGTCTGGCCAAGATGGTGGCAGTGGAAGATTCTTACACTGAGCATGTGCAAGGCTAACAAGATAATTTGTAGAGGGAAAAGCTCTCCTCCCCACCTTCCAGTACCAGGGGAAGGCAGGCACATGCATCATAGGAGTGAAAATGGCAGCATGGGGAGGTTCTGGATGAAAGAGGCTTGCCAATCTAGACTGGGGAACGAAGGGATTGGTTGGGAGGTGAACCCACTCCATGTGTGAGAAAGCACATGGCCTGTTTCACACCCAAGCTAATATAGTCCCAGGGGAACAAATAAATGGTCTCTGGCCCTTGCTTGCTTGTGGCTTTCTGGCTAATGACCTGCACTGGTATGGTGCGCTGCCCTTTTCTGCCATGGGCCTTAGCAGCCACGTGGCCCATGGGCTCCTGGAGGGAGTCTCTCTCTCTCTTTCCCTCCATCTCTCTCTCTCTCTCTCTCTCTCTCTCTCTCTCCACCACTCCCCATCTCTCTCTCCCACATGGTGATGCATTCGCTTGTGTGTCTGCATGCTCTCTGGCTTGGGAGTATGTGACCTTGAGGCTCTAGCAGCTGCATGGCCCACGGCCTCTAGGAGGGATCCTGGAATGGACAGCTGTCAGGAACCAGCTCAGTTAAGTGGATGACCACTTAGTAGCCACCCGCAGGCACCAAAAAGACTACATTTTAATTTGGAGCAGGTCTGGATACTGGTTTTTTCTTACTGTTGCTGAGGAGATGGGCTTTGAGACAGGAGTCTGCCATTCTCCTAGACTGTGCAGCACCTGAATAAAAGCTCTTTCCTTTTACACCAGCATGTACTTCACAAGTTTGGCTTTTGTGGCGACAGGCAGCCAAGCCTCTATTTTCTTTCTTTCTTTCTTTTTTTTTTTTTTTTTTGTTGTTGTTTGGTAACAATGGTGATGGTATTAGGAGGTGGGGCTTTGCGGAGCTGATTAGTTCATGAGGGTAAGGTCCTCGTGAATGTGATTAGTGTCCTTAAAGAAGAGACCCCAGAGTTCCCTTGCCCTTCTGCCATGGGAAGACACAGTGAGAAGACAGCTGACTATGAGGAAGCAAGTGTCACCAGATACCAAAGCTGCCATTGTTTTGATATTGAACTTCCCAGCAATCAGAACTATGAAAAATAAATTTCTGTTGCTTATAAGCCACCTAAGTCTTATGAGTCTCTGGTATTTTGCTATAGCAGCCCTAAAATAGACTAAGACAAGTAACAATAATTTACCTAAATATATAATACATATATTTATATAAATACATTAATTTAATGTACCTTATGTATATTTATATTACACATATTTAATCTTATATATTTATATAAATATAAACCTAAAACATACATATATTTACTCCAAATACACACACACACATATATATTAATTTAGAAATAAATGTTATGAATAAAATATGCATGTCTTGCCACACAGTCTTTCTTATCCATTGATACTAAGAGCTCTTTATTGCCACTAGGTATGATTGATAAAAACAGAAGTTTTTCATATAGAACTATCAAGAACCCCAGAATATAAATGTCTGCTGTATACTAGGAAAATAAAGCATGGCTTCAAATTCAAAACAATGATTGCATCCACCTTATGAGTAGTAGATTTCATTTGCACAGTGGGTTGCAGAAAGATCTAGCACACTGTTTGTACATGGGTTCCTTTCCTATGTCTTCTCAGAAGGCTGAGAGCTAAGTGGACACTGGCAATAGCTGCAAATTTTTCAATAAGAGTTTAGAAACAAGGATGCTGATGCCTGATACCTGGGTATACACTTAGAGTAGGCAGGGTCAAAGACAAGTATTAAGACGATAGACTTAGAAGAAAGCTGGAGCCCTCCTCATGGCCTTATGACATTGCAATATAAACAAAAGCACAAAGAAAGACTATGGATTTAGAATATTTGGCAGGCATAAACTTATTTTTATATCTGAATACCTATTCCAAGGGAATATCTTTAGGGCAAAATCAGCCTGCATCACTTAGGTGATACGTGTTGGGGTAAAACATGATTTGACAATAATTCTCAGAGGATATTATTGCTAATTTTAATACAATATATACAGTTGTATACATTTATATAAAACCTCACCATTATACTACCTCTTTCTTTACATGTTTCCCCTAGGCAAACGGTGAGATGAAGGATAGTTAGTATATGGATGGTCTCCACACTGCCATGCATTATTCTGAGCAGGGAAAGTAACAACTTGCAAAATGTGCCAAATGAAATATGCTTTCCCAAAAGTTTCTATCAAGGATCAAATTCACTGATGCCTCATCAGTGTTCTTAAATTCTGAGAAGTCCTTTTGATAACTGGAGGTGGGGATCATGGTGAAATGGCACACAGTAGTTTGTTTAACAGCCTTCCTTGCCTACTGCTTCTGTGGTATCCACATCGCCATAAGGAGCAGATATCACTCACAAAGCATTCTTGGCAAGAAACATTGCAAAGAGGTGTACATAAAATGCTCTCAGTCATTTATTTTAAGATAAGATGTCCCTTGAAAAGTCAAGAAAAGTAATGTTCAAACTCTTAGGAGAGAGATACACTTTAATAACTTGTAAAATATTTCCAGAAAGTAAGAGGTAAGAGGCTTTTTTTTTTTTAAATTTTATCTACCAAGACCACTGTTTTCCCTACAGACATACTTTAAGCAAACTTTTTTTTTCAAGAACAAGTACATGAATTGATAATGTAATCTTTTAAAGGTAGGCTCTGAAAGTTATTCTGTGGTAAAATGGATGGGTGCATGGAAGGATGGACAGAGAGACAAAGGAATTAGAGGAAAATATGCAAAAAAGGTTATGTCTGGTTAATTACAAAGATAAGAATTAGAAAAGAAGTTGTCCGTTATGAATATGTAAGACTCAAAGAAAGATAGAGATAAACATGTAAGTATCATGAAGGCAGAATGGTGGAATTTAAAGGAGAAATGATCACATACTTTTTCAATAGCATACAAATTTTGTGGCCTATATTTCTTAATGACATTGAGAAGCTGGATATATTCAAAAGATTAAAATATTGGGAAAACATATTTGCCAATGACATCACAGACAGGGGACTGATCTCCAAAATATATAAAGAGCTTATACGACTCAACATCAAGAAAACAAACAACCCAATTAAAAATGGGCAAAGGACCTGAACAAACACTTTTCCAAAGAGGACATACAGAAGATCCATAGACACATGAAAAAATGCTCAATGTCACTAGCCATCAGAGAGATGCAAATAAAAACCACAATGAGATACCACCTCACACCAGTCAGAATGGCCATCATCAACAAATCAACAAACAACAAGTGCTGGCGAGGATGTGGAGAAACGGGAACCCTACTGCATTGTTGGTGGGAATGCAGACTGGTGCAGCCACTATGGAAAACAGTATGGAATTACCTCAAAAAACTAAAAATGGAACTGCCTTTTGAACCAGCGATTCCACTGCTAGGATTATACCCGAAAAATCCTAAAACCCTAATTCAAAAGAACTTATGCACCCCTATGTTCATAGCAGCACTGTTTACAATAGCTAAGTGCTGGAAACAGCCTAAGTGCCCATCTGTAGATAAGTGGATCAAAAAACAGTGGTACATTTACACAATGGAATACTATGTAGCAGAAAGAAAGAAGGAATTCCTGCCATTTGCGACAACATGGATGGAACTAGAGAGAATTATGCTTAGTGAAATAAGCCAGGCAAAGAAAGAAAAATACCATATGATATCACATAATACAGGAACCTAAAGAACAACATAAACAAATGAACTAAATAGGACAAGGAGCAGAATAGCAGTCAATAGGGGGAAGCGGGGAGGGAGAGAAGGGGGGTAAGGAATGGAAGGGTTTAGTCAAGGAACGTGTATAAATGACTCATGGACATGGACCACGGGGAGGGATATGATTGCGGGAGAGGGAGTGGGCTGGGTGGGGGAGAGCAATGGGGAGAAAAATGGGACAACTGTAATTGAAAAACCAAAAAATAAAAGAGAAAAAAAAATAAAGAATTTAAAAGAAAAAAAGAAGATTAAAATAGAACAAAAATACACATAGCACTGATATTTGCATAAAAATATACAGATGGACTGTAAGGAATACATAGGGACAGACACTGGATGTTAAAATTCTGTAGGTTGGACTGCTGCAGATTTTTCAAGTAGAGATTCCTTCATTCATTGGATCATTTAACACACATTGTTACTACTGCTTCAGTGCCCAGATGGGGTCTAGGAGGGGAGGAGCTTTTGCATTTGACTGGATTATAAAGCAAATTTCTAGCCCACCTTGATTCTGCGTCTACCACAGCCCCATTCAAGTACCTCCATAACTTGGACTCTGAGTTCCCCAATTTCCTTTTTTTTTCATTTAGGGAGAGAGAAAATTGACTCTAAAATGACAATGCACTCAAATCACACAAAGTCCAGGATGGTAAAGGATAGAGAAGTTTGCACAAGCCTGGGTAACAAGGTCAGTTTTCATAAGTCTAACATGAAGACAATGAGTAGAGAATTTCACAGTAGTGAAAAACATTTGAACTAAACAATATTTTTGTTGCGCTTTTGAGTTTTCTCAAATCTTTGACACAATGGAGATCTTGAGTCAAATAAATATAATTATACTTTTTATATTGATATTTCCTACTGTTGTCTATACTAAGAGATAGTTGATTCTTTAAAGTTTAAGAGCTTGTGGCTCCATTGTCGGCAGACGTCCGTCTCGAGAGACGATGGTGTAGCTTCTTAAGAGTCTATCTGCACCGCCAAGAATGGTTGTGCAGTCCGACTCGGGAGTGACACGGTATCTGTCTCCTCCCGTGTTGAATCGACATCTTGCGATGACGCTGGAGTGTCCTCTCCAGTGAAGCTGAAGCTACAGAGCCTGGGCAGGGTGATATGGAGGGTCTGCTGTTGCCCATGCAGCAGACCCCCCCTCTCTTCGCAGCTGAAGGATCCAAGGGAAAGACGGAGTCAATACAGCTTGGCTTCAGGTGCGCCGCAGGAGTTGCCGGTGTTGACTACAACGTCAAACCGCCTTAGGGACTCCGGCTCCGGATTTTCTGTCGGGGTTTACTCCCTTAGCCTTTCCCCTGAAGAGGTATGCCGCAAGGCAGCGGAGGTTTTTTGGAATCAGAGTTTTCCTTCTCTGATGTGCCCTGACTGGAAGATCGAACCAGCGACACTTAGCTCACAGGCCGACGCTCAATCCACTGAGCCAAACCAGCCATTAATATTTCAATAATTGAAAACATTTCCAAGTATGTAATTTACACAAGAACACTATGTTTTGTGTTCTTAAGTTACTTACTTTAAATATGTAAGGAATACCAAAAAGTATAGTTGTCTTTTCTTCTGGGGGGAAAAACCCTAAAAACTATTTTTCTCATGGTTTCAGAAGTCCTGGAAATTTTGCATCTTTAGTAATTACAGTACAGTTTAAAAATATTCAAGGCATCTCATGCACACATGCTTATTAGACACATTTTCTTCTAACTAGATAGCTGCCTGTTTTGTACAAGTTTTTATTTTCAAACCACTGCTGTTTACACTCAAGGAAGTAATATTTACATTACACTGGCTTTTCAAAGTCAAAATTTACAAAGCTACTCTGCATGTTCCTTCTCTGATTACCAAACCTTTGGTGCAAGATGCTTTCCATTATAAGTGGTCTTTCTCCTCAAGAACTCTTGCCATAAAAAGCAAGGTTTCTTTTCTTAGCTTAAACTCAAGCTTAAACAAATACATCTATAAAACCCAGCTAGTGAAGAAAAAATACCATCTGAAGGATCTTTTTCCTTCTTGTTTTATTTCAAAATATTTTTTCTTAATGTGGTTTACATTATATACGCACCTAGACCTTGTTTAAGGAATAGGTTGCTATCAAGTGGAAATTAATAGAGACCAGGTTATCCTGCATTTTGTCTGGAGGAGTTACCTTCAGGACTCCAGGGTTCTTGTTGGTAATGTCATTGAGAAGGTGGTACCCCTAAGATTAGATTATGGATAAGACTCTCCAAGAACAAACACCCACTTCGCCAGTTACCTGGACTAGTCCCATGAGGGTAGAGCCATGGTGATTGATCCCTGAGATCCTGAAGACGATGAGGAGGCCCCTGTCACGTCAGGTCCAGTCCAACGCCCCACTTTACTGATGCTTGACCACCAGTTCCCTAATGTTATCCCGTTTCTGACTCTGAATCGAACTGAGGGCATGGATTCTGTTTTGCCTTTTAGCTCCTGTAGAAGGGAATTAGTTATTGCCAAGGAAACTGTTAAGCCACTTTGTTCTAAAAGTCATGAATATGATCAATGTAATGTACAGAACGGTATGTGTCTGTAACATATATATGAAGAATCTTTTAGGAAATTTATGCTCAATGAACAATCAGGTGGCCTCAGAAACTATATATAATTCACCAGCCTCCTTCTGGTTTTCTTTGGTGTTGAAAGGATACCTTCTTAGTACCCTCCTTGGGTACTAAGCAGTAACATGGCAAAAGGAGATGATCCTTGAACAGAGAGCTGGATGTTTCATCCCTGACACAGAGAGTGTGTCCTGCTCTTCATGGTTACCATTCTCAAAAGGCAAGCGCTGAGCATGTTTTTAGAATCTCTTTCAACATTTATTAACCTTCCTTTAAGAAAAAAAGCAGGTCTTAAATTCAAGGTCATTGACAAAGAGCAGCATTTAGCTAGCATTTAATAGCCTTTTTATTGCTTGGGTTTTACTTTTCATTATAATTTATTTTTATTAAAAAAAAATCATCCTCTATTTCTGGCAACTGATACTGGTTTTCCAAGTAAGGCAATATTGGAATATTTGGTTTTTAAACAGTAATTTAAGTTTACTTTAAAAAACATTGAGCGAATAAAAATCATGACAGCATTTGTAAGTGTCTTAAGTTCAGGAAATGCTGTTCAGGTGGAAAGAACATGGAAGACAACCGATGAGCTTGGATTCCCGTCTCTGCTATATTAGGTACAACTTGCATTCTCTCAGGTTAGTGGGTGAAACTTCATGAGCCATAGGTTCCTCTTTTGTAAACTGGAAATCATTCCACCCACTTCGCAGAGTAGTTAGGTGAAATCTATAGAAAGTGACACTGTTGGTGGAGGCATTTAAAAAAACATACAACCTCTGCTGAGGACTTTGTGGGGAAGGAATTCTGCACCTTTCTGCTATGGGGCTGTGTTTCTACTAGCAAAATATCCTGGGTTCCTTGGAATAGTCCCATTTTTGTAAATTTCTTACTGTTGTCTCCAAAAACCTATGAAATGTTTTTCAAATCAGCAGGAGGGGTTGGGTGGAAGAAGGTGGTAGAATAAAAATAAAAATCCATGGTTAAAGCACAATGTAATAATTTCGAGTGAAAAAAAACATGGTCATTGCATCTATTGGTAAAAAGAATATTGTAATGTGAAAGCCTTTTCTCATAGTTGATTTAATAAAATCTGTTTTTTCTATGACATGGTGCACTGCCCTCTTTGAAATTTCTCCTGTCACTTTTCCAGAACCATTCTCTCTTCTGCTTTTCCTTTCTCCTTCACAGGTATTGTTTGCTCACCTTTGTGGTCACCATTTACACACTGGTGTTCCCCATGGGTTTCATCCTCACTCTTCTCTGTTAGCCTCTGGCCTCCCCATGGGTGGGCTCTTGCATTCATATAGTTTCAGCAACTGCCTATACACTAATGATGCCCAAATCTTGATTTCCAGTACACACCAGTCTCTCTTTCCACTTCTGTGTCCCTCTCAAACACTAAACACATGTGCCGGCTGGACCAGTGCTGTCTAATAGGATAGCCATTAACCATGTGTGGCTATTGGAAACTAGATTTATTAAAATGAAACCAACAATTCAGATCCTCAGGTGCACTGGCCACATTTCAGGAGCTCATTGCCACATGTGGCCAGAGGCTGCTGCACTGAACAGCACAGATATAGACCAATTCCATCACTGTAAAGATTCTACTGGACAATACTATGCCAGCCCTTTTCCCATAAGTGTATTGAATGTATCTCCAATACAATATATCCAAGGCTGAATGTATTCCTATCTTTTGCAAACAATCTTTTTTCTTACAGTCTGGACTGTGTTAGTTACTGTTAATGGTATTGCCACTCATCAAGTTTGCCTGCCTAAGCTAGAAAACCTGGGAATCATCTTGAATCTGGTGTATTTCTTATTAGTTGTCAAGTCCTTTACTTTTTTCTTTTTCCTCACAATGGGCCTAATGTTCTCGCATGACAGTAGAAAACCAAAATTTGTCATCTCTTAAAGAATTGAGAATTGCATACAAAAAACTTACATAAATTAAAAGAATGAATAAATTTACAGGTGGAAATGCAAAACGTTTTCCAGCTCAAGGCAAGTAACAAGCCAGATGTTCTGGCAGGAAATATAAGCTAAGGAAGGAAAATGGGTCCCAATGCTTGGACCCGCCCAAGCCTGTCAGACTGGCAGGACATAAATGACAACTGGTTCAGGTCTTGTGCCAGCCTCTAGAGAAACCCTGGAACAGGCAGTTCATGAAAGGTAATACCCTGCGCACATCAGGGACATGGAGCCTTGCGATTCTCATTAAGCCACTGGATTTCTCTCCCAGAAACATGCATCTTGTTTAAGCCATCAATTGACCAACCGCAAAGCACAGGGGTTTAAATCAAAGATATGTACAAGGTGTTAAATGTGTACCAAAGGCACAGGTAACTTGAATACAAGGTCAAAATCAGCAACCAAGTCTACAATCCAGTGCTGAGATCAGATACAAGCTTCAAGGATAATCTCTTCTTGAAGGCTCATTCCAGTCTCATGAGTCCAGCATGAAGCATATAAATTTGCCAGGTTAAATTTAGGTGTGATCAACCCCTGCAGCAAATGCTACACATGTGTCCACAGTCCATTTAGAAGCATTTGCTGTTGACAGTGGAGGGGTCTGACTCATCGTACTCCAGCTTGCTGATCCACATCTGCTGGAAGGTGGACAGTGAGGCCAGGATGAAGCCGCCAATCCACACTGAGAACTTGCACTGAGGTTGGTGGGGTGAAGAGGCGGTGATGACTGTGATCTTTATCATACTGGGAGCCAGGGATGTGATCTTCTTTTGCATCCTGTTGGCAATGCTGGGATACATGATGGTCCCACCAGACAGCACCATGTTGGCATAGGGGTCCTTATGGATGTCAACGTTACACTTCATGATGGAGTTGAATGTGGTCTCATGGATGCCACAGGACCCCATACTGAGGAAAGAAGGTCTGAAGAGTGCCTGTGGACATTGGAACTGCTCGTTACCAATGGTGATCACCTGCCTATGAGGCAGCTCATAACTCTTCTCCAGGCGGTGTGAGGAAGAAGCAGTGGCCATCTCCTGCTCAAAGTCCAGGGTGACATAGCAGAACTCCTTGATGTCACGCACGATTTCCCACTTGGCAGTGGTGGTGAAGCTGTAGCCATGCTCCCTGAGGATCCTCATGAGGCAGTCTGTCAGGTCCCAGCCAGCCAGGTCCAGATGCAGGATGGTGTGGGGGAGGGCGTAACCCTCATAGATGGGCACAGTGTGGGTGACCCTGTCCCCAGAGTTCGTGACAATGCCAGAGGTAAACAGGGGACATATTGAAGGTCTTGAACATGATCTGAGTCATCTTCTCATGGTTGGCCTTGGGGCTCAGGGGGGCCTCTGTCAGCAGCATGGGGTGCTCCTCAGGGGCCACATGCAGCTCATTGTAGAAGGTATGGTGCCAGATCTTCTTCATGTTATTCCAGTTGGTGATGATGCCATGCTCCATAGGGTAGTGCAGGGTCAGGATGCCATGCTTGCTCTGGGCTTTGTTGCCCATGTAGGCAGCTGTCCTTCTGCCCCTGCCCACCATGATGCCCTGGTGTCAAGGGCACCTGGCAATGGAAGGGAACATGGCCTGGGGGCATCATCCCCAGCAAGCTGGCTTTGCAAAAGCCAGAACCATTGTCGACGACGAGTGCAGCGATCTCTTCTTCCACAGTGATCTGAGAGGGTGGCAGTCACGGAGCACAGAGAAACAGAGAGCAGAGATGTGAGGCAACAAGGACTGCGGGCCGGCTGCAGTGAGTGAGACCCCAAGTCCTTCATTTTGATTAGTTTATGGATCTAATGTTCCACTCCCTTCTCTGTCTCCATTGTCACCACTCCAGTTCAAGTTATTGTCATCTTTCTCCTCTCAACCACTACACTGAGATTCCTGACTCTGACCTTCCTTCCAAACCCTCTCCCATTCTAATATAGCCTCTGTCTTGCATCGATTTCCCTGCACTGGTGCCTTGGATGGCTCATTCTTTCTGTTGTGGGTTGAATTGTGTCCACCACAAAGATATGTTCGAGTCCTAACCCCTGGAACCTGTGAATGTGACCTTATTTGGAAACAGGGTCTTTGAAAGTGTAATTAGGTTAAATCGAAGTTATCCTCGATTAAGCTGGTTCCTAATCCAGTATGTCTGGTGCCCTTATGGGAGGAGAAAACACACACAGAAACACACACACAGAGTAAGATGGTAGTTCAATGATGGAAGCAGAAATTGGACTTATGCTGTACTAAGCCCAGGGATATCTGGGGCCACCAGGAACTGAAAGAGGCAGCTGTTAGCACCTGTATGTCCCTGTTAACACCTTGATTTCAGGCTGCTAGCCTCCAAAATTGTGAGACAATAAACTCTGTTGTTTTAAGCCACCTGATTCAATAGCCCCTGGAAACCAATACATTTTATTTCACACCTTTGTCTTGAATGCTTTCTATATGCCAGGCATTATATCCAAGGAATAAAAGTCAAAATTTAGAGTGTGTAGGAGAACTTTGCCCAAAATTGTACCTGCTCATTTTGTTCTCCCAGCCGAGGACATCTATTCTGCCAGACTAACCGGTAGATTCTTAGTCCTTGCTCAAGTCCCAGGTAGGATGTCAGCTTCTCTGTCAGGACTTTCCAGATCCATCCAGGTCGAATGGTGTTTCCATTAAATTCAAATATGGTGGCGTCATAGCCTTTTTCACATAGTGTCTCTAGACTATGAACATCTTAAGGCTAGGTGCTGTCTCATTCATGTCGAAGTCAGTCCAGAGTCTCACCTGGATTCAACCACCTAGACAAGTTTAACTAATGCACCAAGAGAATGCACGTTGCTTGGTCCTGCAACAAATCCCTTTCAGGAACCACTTTTAGGAAACTCTTGTAAGAAGCAGATGCTTCAGATTGAAGAAGTTGAAACATCTCTGTGCTTTATAGATATTTTATTTTGAGGTCTTTTTGTTCTTTCCCCTCCACTTAATTTAGGCTGAAGGCAGTGCATACACTTAGTTTAATAAGATTAGTCTACTCAGAAGGTATTTAAAAAACACACGCACACACAAAAACAATTCCTTGCAGCCTTTATCATCCAAACGGTCTCAGAGCCAAATGCTTGGTGCTTTTGTTTTCATGATACCTGCTGTTGTAGATTATTTATATCACTGCTCACTCCTAATAACAATAAAACATAAAATGCACAATAAGTAAAAAAGAAGAACACTTTTACATTGGCCTAGAATTTTAAGACTTCTGTTTAAGTTTATACCTAAGATGGAACAGGAACACCAACCCCCTTGATCTCAGAACTGATTCACATATTGATTGTAGTGATCACAACTGGCTTTGTCATCACAGTGCGGGACAGACAGTAATATTTATTCACTGTCCTCCAGAGAGCTCATAGGCAGCTTTGCAAAGCTAGGGAAGTGAGCCAGCTCTTGTCTTGACAAGAGAAGAAACACATAGATTTTCTTGTAAAGACTTGCAATCTATAATTTCTAACCTCCAAGTTGCACTTTATATGATAGCCTTAATTATTTTCTACCTTCGATTGTCAGTTAAAGCTGTTGCCTTACTTCCCCATGAATAGTTACAGAATTCCAACAGTTGCATCTTTAAGTGCAATACCTAGTATAGTATTGAATGTAGATTCTGGCAAAGAGAAACTGATACATTTTCAGTTCACAGAAGAAGCAGGCCCCACAGGGAGCAGCAGTCTATCTCACAAATTCAACTTTCTAGTGAGAAAAAAGAGAAATTGCAGTAAACTTATAAACATGTAAAAATCAATAATTAATCAGAATGTTCCTAAACCAACGTAAATCCTTGAATTTCCTTAGCTATTTGGAAATGTAACCCACCATTGTTTAAAATACTTACAACAATTTCTTTCAATGTAAAATATGTATAAAGTGTTTATTATCTACCAGACACTATTCTAAGCACTATCTAAATATTGACTCATAAATACAATACCCTGTTGTCATTTTTAAATACTTGAGAAAACCTATTATCAAATAGAAAAGGTAACAACTAAAGGAACTTAGCATGTTTAAAGTTGTTTTATTTAGTTGCTGAGAATCTCTGTGAGCTGGTGGGTGGATGGACACTCTTCACTGACCTGACACACATTTTGCAGGGGGAGTCCTCTCAGCCTACTACAGTTCAAGTTCATAATCTCTTCTTGAGAGACCCCAGGGCCACCCGAGACTCACAATTCAGAAGCACAAACACTGACTTTTTCATGGGTTCTTGGCTTTGGGGGCAGGACTCTCCAGGGCTTGCTCACATGGCCCCAAGCTAGACTATCTCATTTTTCAAAACTTAAATCACATTTATTTTAAAGGAAAATTAATAATAATAACTTTTAGGAAATTTGGCTGCAGAGTAGGATTCAAGCAAAGTGAAACACCTTCCATACCAAGTGCAAAATTACTTCTCTATAGAATTAGGACCTTTCATAAATGTTCCATTTCACCCATATATCAACCAGTCCATAATTTCTGGGTCATATATTTCTCTTTAGAAAGATATCTATACGTTTATATTTATTGAATATATGTCTTAACAACACTTGGATCAAGATTTTTAAAAAGTAAATCTAAAATTTAGCTCCTAATTATAGCATGTGGCATCAGTCAGTACTTAAAGCTCCCACTTAGTCCCAAGATCATTCAAAAAAATAATGCTTGGAGTGGAGGCTGGGAACTGGGAGGCAAGAGAGTATACATTTGAAAAATTTAAGATAATCTCTATTTAGTATTGTTTTCTGGACAACTTGTGCTTTTAGTTCCCTTCTAACCAAAATTTGAGACTTATACTTAGTCTGAAAACAAACTAAATGGTAGATTCTGGTTCATCATTTATATAGATCCAGTCAACTCTCCTTATCCCTGGGGGATATGTTCCCAGACCCCCAGTGGATGCCTAAAACTGAGGATAGTGCCACACTCTACATATACTATGTTTTTTCTATACATACATGATAACGTTTAATTTATAAATTAGGCACAGCTAATGAACAACTAATAATAAGATAAAACAACTATTATAACAACATATTGTAACAAAAGTTATATAAATATGGTTCTTTTTCTTTCTGGTGAGCAATGTGATAACTGAGATGAGCATACATAGCATGGAGACGCTGGACAAAGTGATGATTCATGTCCCAGGTGGGATGGAGCAGGACTGCATGAGATTTCATCATGCTACTCAGGAAGGTGCACAATTCAAAAACATGTATTGCTTATTTCTGAAATTTTCCATTTAACATTTTTAGACCATGATCAATCATGGGTAACTGAAACGTGGAAATAGAAAGTGTGTACAAGGGGGAACTACTGTGTATAATAGAATGTTTACTATTGAATAGGTTACAGTTCTTGGAAGCTATGGCTTGATCTTGTGACATGGGCCAGGGTGAGTGTGGGGACTCATGAGCAGGTTGGAAGGTAACTTCATCACCTCCATCCTGCCCTCTTCATTCTTCCCTTTGCTTCTCCCAGCCCTGCTCTCATTGGTGGACCACTTTGTTTACCTTCATAAATTTATATCTGAACTTAAAATACTTCATTTTACCAGAAAATGCTAACACTCTGACATTATATTCCAGACTGGTGGCTTGAGTTTTCTTTCAAATTTTTTGTTGTTACATTTGTTCATTTTGTTTCAAAATATCTCTATTTAAATTAATAAAATCAAAGATTACCAAAGATGATAAAACATTTTCAGATTCAATCTTTAGAGGTTGATGAGATAGTAAAGCTTTGATGAGAAACTGTTTTTGGTTAATTCAATATAAACTATCTTAAAAGGTATTTCTTATTCTGGGCCAGATTATTTATAGACTGGCCTCAAAGGAAAAAGTTAGTCCTTTATGGGTAAAGAAAAAAATCTAACCTCTTAAAATGATTTAAAAAGGGAAAATAAGATGGCACCTTACTTTTCAATTTTAAAGAGGAATTTCAATGTTTTATTGTCTTGGAATTAACTGCATGTCATTTTGAACAACAACAACAAAAAAACATGGTTTATAGCTAAGATTACTTCGGTTGCTTCATGGATCAGGCAAGTAAAAAGATGATTAAAATGTCATTTTGCAAAATGGTCAGTTTAGCTTTTTTGGCCATGTCAAGAGCCTCATGAAATCATATAGCTGAATGAATATTCAATGATTGACTGTTAGGATACTTCAGTATCGCACAGAGTAGTATAAGCCATAAAGAAATGATCAGATATTTGTATTTAACATTCTTCTTTGGCCAGTAATGCTAACTAAAGGCCATACTTTTTCTCATTCTTAAAAAAAGTAACCCACATAAATATTGCCAAAGAGTTATGAAATAGATATTTTGTTTCCTTGGGAAAAACTTAGGAACATCTTGACCAAGATTACTGTGCAAAAGAGCAAATGTGTAGTTGTTAATTAACTTCCTTTCTGTACCTTTACATTTCTGAAAATAATTTTGAGACTGAACCAGAGCTATATATTCTTTATCCCTGGAAATAGTTTTACTTCTTATGATTTTATTCTGTAAAGACCAAAATAAAATTTAAAGCAACCCATCACAACCATACTCTACCTAAGAGTTAATCATAGCAAGGAACCTCTGTTTTTGCTACAAAATCCACAAAGGTATATCATTACTTCTCTTAGTTTGGCATTGCTGCATAATCAAAATAGGGAACAAAGAGCATTGTGTCCTCACATCAGGGTTATGAGTCTTGTATGTTTTCATTGTGAAAAAGTATATAAAATATGAGAAATGTGTCTGTTGCAATTTACATTAGACTAATACATAACCTAGTATGAACAAAGCTGGCTCAAGTCTTAGAAATACATATATCAAAATAAAAGATACATCTTTAAGTCAAAGTAGCCAGGAAAAGTAATGTCTGAAGTAGTTCTGCGACTTTAATCATGAAACTAAAAATTATAAATACAATACAAAGCTGTCTGTGAAGATTTCACAATACTACTATATTGTCCCTTGAAATATAGCAATACTATAGGATATACCAAAAGTGATGTATTTCACAGTGCCACCCTTAAACAAAAAATTGTTCCAGTTTTCTCCTTCTCTTTTCATAGACTGTAAAAATGTAGTCTCCAAAAGTCATACAAAGAGAAAGCCATTATCCACAATTCTGATCCTTAGCTGACCTCTAATCTGTTTTTTAAAAATTGAGTTGGATGGGAAACAAACAAACAAAAACACTAAGGCAGTTGCTACATTGTAAAGTTTTATAATAACCTTTAAACAAGATTTCCCCAACGTATCTATTAATGTTTCTGTTTTTCAAAATTAAGAGCTAAAATCATGTAAAAAATATCCCTTTGAATAAATTCTGGGTACGTCTACCTGCTTCCTGTTTTTGCATGAAGACAAGGAAGAATTGTTGCTAGTCAGAAAGAACCTGTTTTCATGTGGACAGAAAAAGATAAAACTGCATCAACCAAGAAGGTGCTGTTGATCGTTCTGGAGGGAAGTGTGCCAGAATGTCGTTGGATGAGGAGAGCTTTAACCAGATTTCTTGGTGTTTACACCTAAACACCCTCCTCCCAACTGCCGTCTTTAGCAGTCTGCACCCAGTGCGTAATTTGCAGAGGGAGCGTGGTGGGGGTGGGGAATCAGAGACGGGTCTCAGGCAGGCATCTTTTGTCAGAATCCTTCAACTAAAGAGTTTAGAGTCAGATCTTTAAAGAAAAAAGATTTTCCTTTCCTCGATGGGTCCTGTTTTTCACGCTCTGGTTTCAGAAATGTTGTAACACATCCTTGGAAATGGCCTCAATGTATTCATAATCCTTATCTGACTTTCAACCTGCTGGATTTTCTGTGGGGACTGCCAGCCTTCATCAGAATGCCATCGCTGTGCCTTTGGTCCCAGCACTTCTGCGGAAAAGCTCTTGAGCCCAGACATTTAATGGGCGGGTCACCAGTCAATCCTCTAGTGCTTGCTCTGCTCTGATCGCCCAGACCTACTACTTGAAACTTTCACCATCAACATTTATCACAACTTTGCTGAGAGACTATATTGTGCTCATCTAGAGATCAGAAGGGCAAGGCACTGAAGCCATCCCCAAGGACTGCCAATGGGAATATGGTGTGAATTTCTGCGGACAGTTCCGTTTATTTCTATAAGTTTTGGGGACTTGATGAAAGAAATGTATTGAACTGCTGCCTCCTGAACTGTACCAAGCCAACCCGAAAACTTTTTTGGGGGTTGAGGGGTGGGGCAGGGGGCTAAAAAACAAAGCTACCAAACTTGCTCCTAAAGAGTAAGCTTTCCACTCAAACATGGGACACTCTGAATACCCACATCACTAATTAGGGCATACTTGGGGACTATAGGAACAGATGGAAATAGTATATCTCATGTGGAAAGCTGGGCTGGAGCAACTTCTTCAAGTCATCTGGACACATTTTTCTTGTAATCAGAGCATTGATTTCTTCCTTGTATATTATTCAGTTGGCTTCTATCAACATAATGGCAGCAAATGGTGGAAATATGCTGGCTCAAAACATTAGGCCATTTAGATAATAATAATTGTGTAAACATAGATGCAATGGTGGGCACTTACTGCTATGAGGACATTAAGAGTTCTGGGACTTTGCATGTTGGGGCATCTGTGCCTTCTAAGGAAAACAAACTGATAACTTCATAACTTTAAACATCCTGTACTGTCCCAAATATTAAACATATGTTCTAAGAGGAGAAAAAGCACATGTGGAAGCAAGACAACCAATATAAAACTGTCACTGTGCCCTCTACAGGCACCGAGAGAAGGCTAGGAGTGACAAGATGGGAGGCAGCTGCATGGGGTTTCTCCCATTTGGAAAAGTGGACAAGAATAGAAAAAAGCAGGGTCCCTGGAGTGGAATGCTTTGGGGTCCTAATTAAATGAAGTTTTCTGGTCATCCTATGATCACATCCCTTTGATAGTCTACACAAGGCAAGTGAACTGTTGCTGAGGGATGCGGTTAAATCACCTATGTATTTGCATTTTACAATGAGCGATATTAACCGGAAACAATAGGCCTCTATGATATGGCAGTCACATCCAGCTTCAAAGTCATTCAGAATGCAAAGCTAATCATTTACAAATTCATGGCTGAGTAGTCATGTACCTGGTGCTGGGTAGGATTCAAAAATCCTTCTACAAGTGGGAGAAGTATTCAGGCCTTGGTTCTACTCAAAAAGCATAATAATGCATTGTGAAATTTTGTGATACAATGTAACTGGCTTTGTCAGATTCTTGCTTGCTCTAATGTTCTGTGGTTCACTTGGGAAAAATGTTTTGGGGAAATAAATTATGACTTACTGATGAACAAAAAGCAGTAAGAGAGAGATACTTCGGGCCTCATCATGCAGTAAATTGTGTGGTAGATGGCGTTTAGAAATTGGAGTAGCCACTGAAAAATCTATGTCTGGAGTGGCAACTAATGAATCTATTTCTGATTTTTATAATTTTTTTCTACACATGATTTGGAAGTAGGTTTCTACTTGATACTTTATGAAAGAATTTATGTTTTAATAAGAATCCAGAGGTTTCTACCTTCAAAAGATTCTTAATTTCAATTGAGCCCTTTTCACAAGTTATTCACCTAATTTGAATTGCGAAGTAAAATTGTCTTAAAGAAAAGTGGAAATCTACTAGTTGGGTTCATGGGTACAGATGCTGATAAATATTATCAGAAGTTAAAGTAACAGTGATTCTCTCCTTCTTTGAATCAATTGGGTTACATTTTCATGTTTCAATTTCTACAATCACAGGCTTGTTTTTTTGTTGTTGTTCATTTATTATTTGATTGGGAATATGTGTGGTGTGCTGCAGTGTTTTCTCATAAGATTCTAGGGTTTATACATTTAATTTACTTTCATATGTTGCTTTGACTCCAATAGGGAATCCACAATAAGGAGTTTTCTGGGGATTATAAAGTATTTTATGTAGAAGATAACAAAATTCTTATTCAAAGGAAGTGATTATCTTGCCTACTATCTCCACCTGCCATCCTTTCTCTCACCACGGTTAGCATTGCTGCATGCACCATGAACAGACCCTATGGGCCTGAACACCCAAGAAAAATAGAATTTCCTTCCTTCTTTGCAATTCTTCAGCACAGATTTTACTACAGTGGTGCAGGGCCAGCTGTATGAGGAAGGATTATGTTTTCAGTTTAGGACCTGGTGAGGAGGGCTTCCCTTTTCTGTTCTCAGTAATGGATTTTTGTCTTTAGAGATGCCCTCTTGTGACCTTAAGTTAAAATGATCATGTCTCTGGAACAGGTAAATGCAAAATACTAACAATCAATTATTACTTAGAATGAATAAATATACTATATCCTTATGGGCATAGATGACATGATGTTACCCAGAGAAGAATCACTCCCCCAAAGTTATAATAGCCAGTCAATCTTTACATCCCCAGTGGAAAGTGGCTCTGGAGTTTATACATCATCCTTTCTTCCATTTCCTACAATTCTCAGTACCAGGTGCAAATTTCTACATAAAAGACCCTGAAGAAGTACTTGCTGACATTTTCTTAAATATGTATCTTTAAAATAGAATTAAAGGTTAATTTTTATCCTTAGTCGTTACTATCAACATTCTTATAGTAAGCCCATTCAAAGCTCCATCCCTTAACAATTATAAGTGTAGGAGCTTCTTAAGGGCTGTTGCTATTTTTTCTTTCTATTACTTATTTATTTTGTTGTTGTTTTTTGTTCCTTTTTCTCTTTAGGTCTCTGAAGAGCTGCTGATGGGACCATGCTTACTCTTCCAGGCTTGTCTAATACATTAAGTTGGCTGCTCCCTGTGTCTTAAGTACTGTGTGAGCAAAGCCAGGGTTTTTATATATTTTTTAATATATTTTTTGTTCCTGAATTATTTTATCAAGTCATTCAGTTGAAAATTTTAAGCTTATAAAAAGTTTATTTTTCAAATCTGTTATTCTAAATGACAACTCCTTTCCTGTGCAAAAGATCTTACATGCTATTGTTTGAATCAGCAGAACCCTTGAAAGAAAAAAGTATTTCAGAACATTTAAATTAAAGTACTGTATGATTGACAGGATGATTGATATACATGTATATATATCTTACATACCTTTATATATATCTTACCCACTTTATATTTATAAAGGTATATACACACTCTCTTATACATAAGAAATATATGTATTCTTAGTTTTGAATGTGCTATGAATTATTTGGTGCTCTTCAAAAAGAAAGTCAAACAAAAAAATCCCTATAAGAAACAGAAATAGCTGGCCAAAAATAAATATATGGTAGGAGATGAGCACGTGCAGAGAAGTGACTTCCCAGCTGAAAAGGAAAATAAACAGAGGAGTTGCCCTGCAAATGCATGTGATATTGAACAGATTCACAATACGCGCTGAGCTGCAGTTCTTCTGTAGGTATAATGTAGTGGTAGAGCCAAGAACACATTGAGTTTCGTCCAGACGTCTATGGAAACTATTTCAGGTAGAGAGTTAAATCCTCTGACACATATTTTTTGCCTGAGGCTGAAATCTTACAGAAGTGCCCCATTCTTAACAGGTATTCGGTAAGTATTTGCTGAATTAATAAATGGGATGAGTAAAGACTTTAGATTTAGCTGTTGGAGCCTTTCTTTTTATTTCTGGCAAGCTGAGTGATTGCATGGATGACTCTAATATATATTTGTTGAATTTAGAAGACCCTCAAAAATATTTGTTAAATTAGAAAAAATTGCATTGAACTCTAAAGTTTATAAAGCACTTTTAGGTATGGTATCTTTATTTAGACTAAATGCCTTACTGTGGGCAAATTAGGTGTTCTTCGATTTTCAGATTAAGTTACTAAGGCCTACGGAGAAATAGTAAATAGCAGCCCTGGGATAGGACATCTTCTGATGTTTGTCAACAACAATAGATGGCAGAGTAGTAAGCTGTCCAGGAAATCTGTATTTCAAAGAGTCAGAGGAGAAAGGAACTGGCAAGAGTTACTCCATTAGTCTGCAGGCACGTGGGCTGGAGAACTGGGGTCACATGCTTCTCTTGAGTCTCATAGCCAGGACGTACAGATTGGCTTAAAGGTCCTTATCTTCACAGTGGGTGAGAGTCTCCCATCCCATCCCTGGAACTACAAGATGGGTAATTTTAGGAGCTATTTTGCCTACCCCAGGCTCTCAGGATACTCTCATGGTTTAAATCCCTACTTTACAATTAGCCTGAAGCTTCAAAGTATGAAAAAATTGCCATAAGCATCAGAACTGGATGATCATGTATATAGATCACGGAATTTCAAGGATCATAGATGTCTTAGCTGCAATGTTTGCAAATGAAACATCCATTGAAATGCAATACATCCCGCTTATTCTAGCACCTTCCCTACTTATTACAATGTAATTTGACATTGTTTTGGTTCTGGAAAAAATGTAGGAATTTTCAATAATTTTTTAAAAGCTTTCTGTAAGAGTTTTAACTGTGTACCTCCCTCTGCTAGATTATAAGCTCAAGGGACTTCATCTTTCTTTTTCTTCCTGCTGTGTCTCCAACTCCTACAACAGATTGAGCTGACACAAAATACGTGCTTAATAAATGTGTTGAGTGGGTGGATTCTAAAATATAGAAAATTGTATGTAGGACTTCTCTGTCTTTCCAAGATTTTAAACGGTAAAGGCAGTGACTTCATATCAGCAGAAGCTACTCTGATCTGTGCAGAGTAGAATTTAAGTGGAGGATAAAATATAAAATCATTGGAAGTCTGCCGTCCCTGGGTTAGGCTTATACTAAAAGTAACCGGGACAGCTCCTTGCAATGGGCAGGGAGACGCCTGACGGTGGCGTTGCTCTTATATCAGTCACGCTGTCCTTAGTGCATCCTAGCTTGAGGCCTGTGTTGGCGGCCAGAGCTGTTTCATGCCTGGGGAACATAAAATTTAAAAAATTAAAAAAATTTAAACATGAAATAAAAATAAAATAAAAATAATTAGTACACATCTGACATGAGCAAGAACGTCTCTCCCCACAGACAATAGATTTTAGCACTTCTTTGATTCTTCTAATTGTGTACTTATTTTAAATATACCTCTAGCAACTGATTTTATTTTATCTAAAATATCACCATGAACTTCATTATAAGAAATGAGTTCATAAGCCCTTGATCACCTTCTGAATTTATTTATGGTGCATAGAGTTTACATATTGAAAGGTAAGGCTAATAAAGCCAAAATTATTATAAGAAATCTCATGTGGATTTCCATTTTCAGATCATCTTCAGAGGATACTGAAGTTGAGCTTTGTCAATGTTCTCTTTCCTTGAAAAAAGAGGACAAAGCCTGATACTCCCAAGACTTTTTGTCCATTATAAAGTCAGCACTATGAGAAATCTTCTTCAGGTTATGATTGGTCCACCATTCTCCCACCTCATTTGTTAAATTGGCATGGTTAACTTTTGTTTGTTTGTTGTTTGACTTTACAAGTCTTATCCTTGGTTTTATTTGGGGGATGCTGCTGAATAATCATGTGTTTGTGGAAGGAAAGAATATATGGACCCTGGAGATGAAATGCTCAAAGCACAGAGCTGTGCACCTGTAGAAATTTACAAGCGCTCTTATTAGTGCACAGATTCTCACACTTGACTGAGCAGTGAGATTACTTAGGGAGTTTTTTAAAAATGACAGCAATGCCTGGATTACACCTCCTGAGACTATGATTTAATTGGTCTGGGGTACATCATAGGCACTGGAGGTTTTCATAGCTCCTGGGTCCTCTAACATGGGAGGGAGTTGAAGAACTAGTGATTTAGAGAACCTGAACATCACCGCATGTATTTAATGCAGGTTTCAGCTGATTTGGGTCATACATGGCTTTTGCTGCTTTAGCTCTGAATAAACACTGTAGGTGCTCCCGTATTCCCTCACTTTGGATCATTAGGAAAATTTCCTTTGCTCAATGTTTTTCTAAAAAATATGAGCTTTCGCTTTTCTTTTTTAAAAAAAAATATCTTAATTATTTTATTCACTTGTTTTTAGAGAGAGGGGAAAGGAGAAAGAGAGGGAGAGAAACATCAATGTATGGTTGCCTCTCATGCGTCCCCAACTGGGGACCTGGCATGCAACCTAGGCAGGTGCCCTGATTGGGAATTGAACCAGTGACACTTGGTTCACAGGCTGATGCTCAATCCACCGAACCACAGCAGCCAGGAACTTTTCCTTTTCAATGAGGAAGACAAGCCTCCTGATGAATCTCACAAGGACGAATCTTATCTTAATCCCAGGTAGCGCTGTTTGGATGTGCATCAAGAAGATTGAACACTGTTCCTTGAAGAATAAACTCTTTACTTGTTAATCTTCAACCACTAAAACCCAAAGGGGAGGGCTTTCATTGGCTAGCAGCCAGCTATTGGTAAATTTCATAGAATTTAATACCATTTTTTGGTCCCTAGGAGGGTATTAATATACCTTTTTCATCCACTTTTCTCTTCTGCTTGTTTGTGCCTCTGGATTTGTCATGACTACCTGTGAGGTAGAGAAATCAGTCCATGTACACTCACAGGCATGAACAAATGAAGGGAGTCTAAATAGTGAAGGAGAGACTTCCGGCCAAGATGGAGGTGTAGACAGACAGGCTGTGTCTCCCTCCACAACTAAGAAGGAATACAACTACCTCAAAACTAGAAACAACCAAAAGTTCCAGAAAATCAAACTGCATGGAAGTCCAACAAACAAAGATATAAAGAGGAAATACTCATCCAGACAGGTAGGAGGGGTGGAGCTGCGGTGAAGAGGACACAGTGTGGTGGTGGCAGCAGCAGCGGCAGTGACAGGCTGGCAGAAAGCAGTTACATGTTTTAAAAAGTCAGGAGGGACACCTGGGGAGTGTTCCCAGCTCCACACCAGACCACACAGCTCGAGGTCCCAGTACCAGGGGAAATCAACTCATTGCTTCTGACTGTACAGACCAGTGGGGGTTGGGATGAAGGAAGAAACTGCCAGTCTCTCAGCAGAGTCCACTTGTTTAAAGGGCCCCCAGGGTCCTAGAACGTCCATAGACCCACCCACTCTGGGATTGACAGCCAGGGCAGCAGCTAGAGGGGCACCAGTCCAGTGTGGAAGTGGGAGAAGTACCTGGAAAAGGGCCTATTGCTGAGCAAGTGGCATTGTTCCCTCTCTGACCCCTCCCCCACATACAGCACCACAACGTGGTGAAACGGGTCACCCTGTACTGATGAATACCTAAGCCTCTGCCCCCTATAATGTAAGAGGTGCGACAGCCCCAAATCACAGAGGTAAACACAGAAAGACGAGGAGACAGAAAAGTACGACCCAGAAGCGGGGCAGATTAAGGTCCCAGTGGCACAACTAAGCAATGAGCAGATAGCATGGCTAATGGATGAGGAAATAGACAACTTAACAGAAGCACAGTTTAAGGCATTGGTGATTAGGATACTCACAACTCTGATAACAAAGATTAAACAGGATGGGGAAAGAATGAAGGCTACCCCGGCTGAAATGAAGGAAAATCCATATGAAACAAGTGGTGAAGGAAAGGAAACCAGGGTTCAAATCAACAAATTGGAACATAATAAAGAAACAAACAGTCAACCAATACAGAAGGAGGAAATGAGAATTTAAAAAATGATGAGAGGCTTAGAAACCTCTGGGACAGCTATAAATGTGCCAACATCTGAATCATAGGGTTGCCAGAAGGTGAAGAGGGAGAGCAAGATATTGAAAAAATCATGTGAAAAAATAATGAAGAAAAAGTTCCCTAATTTGGGTAAGGAAATGGACATACGGGTCCAGGAAGCACAGAGAGCCCCAAACAAACTAGACCCAGGGAGGACCACACTAAGACGCATCATAATCAAAATGCCAAAGGTTAAGAATAAAGAGATAATTTTAAAAGCAGCAAGAGAGAAGAGGAGAATTACTTACAAAGGAGTACCTATAAGACTGTCAGCTGATTTCTCAAAAGAAACTTTGCAGGCAAGAAGCGACTGGCAGGAAATATTCAAAGTGATGAAAAGCAAGGCCCTACAACCAAGATTATGCTATCCAGCAAAATTATCATTCAGAATGGAAGGGCAGACAGTGTTTTCCAGACAAAGTAAAGCTGAAGGAGTTCATCATCACCAAGCCATTATTCTATTAAATGTTAAAGGGACTTATCTAAGAAAAAGGATATCAAAACTATGAACATTAAAATGAAAACAGTATTACAACTATGAAAAATAGAAGCTAAGGAATGGAACAAAGGTAAACTAAGCAGACAACTAGAGTGGGAACAGAATCATAGGTATGGGGAGCATATGGGGGCAGGGAAGCTGGGAGGGGGAAGGAGGAGAGGGAGGGAAATGATTCAGGAATTAAGAAGCAAGGTAGGAGGGTGGGGAATAGACAGGGGGATGTTGAGAAGAGCTTTATGCACAACCCATGGACATGACTAAGGGTGGGGGACTGCTGGAGGGAGGGGAGTTGCTGGGTTGAGGGGAGTAAAGGGAAAAGAAATTGGGACAACTGTAACAACATAATCAATAAAACACACAAAATAAATAAATAAATAAATAAATAAATAAATAAATAAATAAATAACGAAGGAGCTTTGGTAGTGTCTGAACTCTAAGCTTTAGGAAGAAAAAAGCCAAATTTGCCCTTTTTCAGGAAATAGAGGGAAATTTGCATGAGTGGTAAAATGAACGCTAACAGTAAGGTGCAAAGGGTATTTGTCTTGGACTTCATCTTTTTATTAAGAATTTTCCAAACCTGATGAACTAGTTCTCTTAAGAAATTCATAGTTTAAAAAAGCCACCATACTAAAGTTAAAATCATAGAGAAAACTCAGTGGCTTCAGGAAGGGTGTTTGTATTAGCATTTTAGGTGGAATTTATAGGTGGGTCACCATAACCACTTTATCAGAATTTGGAAGGCAAAATTGAAAGCTATTGATAAGTTTCTGGATGGTAATGCAATATAAGTTAGATTTAGTTACTATGAATGCACTTTATAAAATATTTTAAATTGGCCCCTCAGATTGTCCAGCCATGGGATTTTGATTGAGGAAGGGTTCAGAGACATCTAGAGCTATGGCACCATAATGATGTCAGACATGAGGAGACTCAACTGTAGAGTGTGGTGTCCAGGTGCCTGGAGGAGCAGGTGGGTGCTCAGCGGGAAAGCATGGCAGCCATTGGGAGCCAAGGAATCCAAGAATACATTATCATTTGTTTTTCAGCATTGGCATCTCCCCCTCTTTCCATTGGAAAAACACATTATGTATTTAAAATAGTTTCACAGACACTAACACACAGTCAATCCTCTTGAGTTTACCAAAATAACCACATGTGATAACATCCAAATTCCCACAAAAGAGCTATTTTATTCATGGTTATAAGTAGATCCCAGAGTGACAACTGTCATGGGCGGCACAGTTAGTGTCACACTAAGTGTGTTTAGTACAGTACTTATTAGCTCACTGCTTTCAGGGAGACCCCTAAACAAAGTAGGAAATGCACGTGGTCAATATTTACATTCGCTGGTCACATCGGGATGGTTTGGAGTCGTTTCCAACAACAGCTGTGCAAATGGTTGATGTCGGGGTACTTTCTCAGACTTAACTCTCCATTTGGCAATTCCTACATATGTCCAAACACTAAAAATTTTTTCCCCTTTGATATGCAGAAGAATCCATCTTGGGATTTAAATGTCAAATGAAGAGAAATTGTCCATTCTCCTGCTTTCCCTTTCGCATGCTACTTTGTTTCCCTCCCGTGCCGTCCTTCTCAGTGACAGCGCACACTGCCATGACTTCCCCTCAAGAAATTCCCAAAGCACGCTCTTTTGTGCTGTCATAAACATAAGGGGTGAGGCATTGGCTGGAAATGTAAACTTGGATGAAGCTTCCAAAACACAACAGAACAATTGGTGGTCTTGTCGGATCCAGTCCTTTAATTGGAAAAACCATAGCCTTGACTAGGCTGTACTGTTTATAAGGCTCATCTCCACATATAAACGATTTTTAAAAATTATGGGAGACCCACGTTTATAAATGCAATGAGTCTTTGTTTTTTTTAAAAAAGCAATTTATCTGTCTCTTGAATGTTAAACCTTTTCTTTTTCCTCTTTCCAGCCCAAAGCTAAACAAAGCACAGTTTGGCCTTTTCTCTCTCTCTCTTTTTAGCAGTTGCATTTCCCACATTTGGGGAAATCGCAGGAGTCAGCACACTTGAAGTGCGATGGGTAAGTCTCATCTGGGGAAAATCACTTTTGTGATCATGGTATCTCCCCAGCCACATACATATAGTTTGGTCTTTTAACTGAAGGTGAGCTGCAATGAAATGGGTCAAGGCAAAGAAATCTTCATGGCACTTTAATTCACTTCGGGGAGAGTGTAATAGTTAGATCAGTATAATTGCT
The DNA here is from genome assembly GCF_987537825.1 of Furipterus horrens. NCBI lineage: Eukaryota > Metazoa > Chordata > Mammalia > Chiroptera > Furipteridae > Furipterus > Furipterus horrens. The sequence continues at coordinate 23,827,696 of NW_028327175.1, forward strand.
TTGTGAGCCATGACTCTTGGAAAATACGTGCTTGTGAGTCATAGGTGCAATGTGTACATGCATGTGCACACACACGGGCAAACACATATGCAGTTTCCAAAACTTGACCCTATTTTATTAGAAAAGGATTATCACCTTGGCTCTGTGTATGCCATGTGTCCCCTGGGATGAAAAACCCTATTGGCAGGATGGTTATCCATAAACCAGCATAATGAAGGGAACAAGTAAGGATAACTGAAATTAGGCTCCATCTGAAGACAAAATATAACTTGGGAGATGTACTGAGTACTATCCACTGGGATTGCCACTGGAGAAAAAAGGAAATAGCACACTTCAGAGAAAGAAAATGCCTTTTGGAGACAGGACTCATTTAGGCCTCTCCAACTTAGAATCTAAATCCCACTGTTCCCTGTGACTGTTCCCACTATAACAACCCGCAGGGCCACGCACTTATCTGCATGAACACACACACACACAGACACACACACACACGCATGCATGCAGAGCTCAAAATTATTTCTTGACAGTTCTTTCAGCTGATTATTAGAAACAGAAACAAGGAGACAGCATATCCAGGCTGCATTTAACACAGGCTATTCCAGCTCTTTGCCTGAGTTGATTGCCTCTTCCTTTTTTGCTTGCCTCTGGTAATTTACTTACACACATTTTAAACAAGAAAATGACATTTTTAAGTGTATGACAAATGATAATATGGATTGTTAACTTGCCCCGTTCTGGCTATACATATGGTCATAGAAACTAAATCGGGTCCTAGAAAGACAATGATGTGTATATATTTTTTAACATGTTGAAGAAAAGTAATTGTGGGAATTTAAATACTTATTTTATCTTCTACCTTTGATTTTGTCACCATCAAAGTGGAAACCAAGTGGTAAATACTTTCTGACACGGGTCCTAGTGATTTCACCTCCCGTATAGTCACCTCCTCTTGAATGTGGACTGGACCTAGTTACAAGCTTCTAATAAATAAAGTTTGGAAGAAGTGGTAGGATGTCACTTCTGAGATGGTTATAAAACACTGTGACATCCCTCTTACTTGCATTCTCTCTTACTTTCTCACTTGCTCACACCGATGAAGTAAAATGCCACCCGGGAGCTGTCCTATGAAGAGGCCCACAGAGCAAGAACACTCAGGAGGCCTCTAGCTCACAGCTTGTGAAGAGCTGAATCTGCAGTCCACCCCCAGCAAGAAAGTGGTCCTGCCAACACGCATGTGAGTGAGTGTGCAGTGGAACCTTCTCCGTCAAGTTCTGTGATGACCGAAGCCCAGCCAGCAGACACCTTGATAGCTGTTTTGTGAGGCAAGCAGTGCTTGATTCCTGACCCACAGGCACTGTGAGATAAGGCTGTTGTTTACGCCACCAAATTTGGAGGTACTGTAATTTGTTACACAGCAATCAGTAGCCAATACACAATTTTAAAAACATTCTTTATCATTCATTGGTAGAATGAATTTTTTTTTTAAAGATAAACATACACAAATTATTACAAGCTTCCTTCCACAGTTTTTCTTGGGGAGGGGAGTTTCATTTTGAATTTCACCACTTTTCTTTTTCTAAAAGTATCTGTTAGAGTAATGGTAATTAAAATGGTAAAAATGGTGCTTGCTTTGGCAGCACATATACTAAAATTGGAACGATACAGAGAAAATTGACATGATCCCTGAGCAATGATGACATGCAAATTCATGAAGTGTTCCATATTTTTGTGAAATAAGCCAGGCAGCGAAAGACAAATACTATATAATCTTACCTAATGCAGGAAACTAATGAATAACACAAACAAATGAGCAAAACAGAACCAGAGGCAAGTAAACAAGAAGTGGACTGACAGTGACCCGGGGGGAGGGGGGAAGGGATGAAAGGGGAGAAAGGAGAAGGGTTTAGTCAAGGAACTAGTATAAATGACCCATGGACATGGACAATGGGGTGGGGATGGACTGAGGGAGAAGGGGTGGGTGGGGTGGGGGGAGAACAATGGGGGAAAAAGTGGGACAACTGTAATAGAAAAAACAATAAATAAATTTTAAAAAATGGTAAAAATGTTCCCAATGAAATAACTCTTTATACCAGCTGCACTCTGTCTTTTCTCTATTACCATCTTGAATTTGATATTTTTAACTACTGTACCTATATTAAGTTCATTTACAAGTAAATTGTGACTTTAGCTCAGTTTTGTAATAGATAATCAAGATGAAGAATGAGTGATTATTGCCCTTTTTTGCATGAAACTAATTCCATCAACATTTATTAGGTAGTTAAGACTACTTGAATCTGTATTATACATTTGGGGGATAATTTTGTATTTATAAACAAATGATTTTTACTTGAAATAGTCTCACAAAAATAGATGGGAATTAGGATTTAATTAGTTTTAAGGTTCTAGCAACATATTCTTGTCCTCTGCCACCCACTAAAATATTGTCTCCAGATGTTCAACAAATAACCAACAGAAGTGGCAATTTGTCTAGCATTGGTCTAGGACTTAAGGAAATATACCCAAGACCACACCTTGGATTGTTGCCACAATCTTTCCAACAAAAGGATGCTTGTCTCACCACCTATAAAGTGGTGAATGAGTTCACAATGCCCAGTTTGGGGTTATAAAATCCATTTCTTGCAACACCAAAAACTGTTGTGCACATAACTTGTGATAAGAAACCAACGTGTGGGAGACCTGGTTTGGTGAATAATAGCTTTTCTATACATGGGTTTAAAAACAATTGAGTATCTCATGATCTATTTTAAATAAGAGTGGAACACACTGGTAGTATCCTCTCTTCTGGGAAGCACCAACAACTAAACAAAAACAAATTGAACTTTCAAACCGTCTTGTCATGAATAAATAAATACTTGGGAATGTGCATTCTTCTGAAATTTCTGCCCTGCCACAAGCCCTCTCAGTCAGCACCTACCAAGACAGTCATTATGCCACCACTGGAAATGTAAACAAGTACATGCTAACAGGTGAATGATAAATGTGAAAAGGGTGGTTTTAATTACACTGAAGAAGTTTTCAACTGTTGAGAGCTGACCAACATCTTGAAAGATGAGATGCATCATGATAATGTGCCTGAGACTAAGAGGGAGCAGGCTAGGCCTTGCTTTATTGATTTTTAAAAATGACTAGACTGACATATCAAAAAACCATTTAGTTTATAATACATATTTTAGTAAAAAAAAATTGCTATCTTATTTTCAACCTGAATTTCTAAGACTGGAGCTGAACTAGGCTTCAAAAGAACTGCCTTGTTCGGTGATCCCACAGTCATGTTATTTCTGCTCTGCAAACCGAACAGTTTCACCTCAGGGGTTTGATCAAGGAGAAAAAACAGTTCTGTGACCACAGAGTAAGGTTTTCTTCTAATGGGGAATACATTGAGAACAGGCTAACTGATGGCATTAAATGCCTTTTAACTTCACAGGGTTCATTGCTAGTATCACCTTCCTCAGGGCATTGATATATTTCTGGTTCTGTATAGAGATTTCTACAAGGTCTGTAATGTGAGTGTTACAGAAGCCTTGGCTGTTTGTGAAGAATGGGAAGCTGGTTTGATTCCTTGTTGTGAGAGCAGACATTTCCTGACTTGTGTGGCCACACCTTAGACAAGTCAGATGCCCAGGGAAAGCTTGCATTTGGACACCAGCCTTGACTGGGTTCCACAAGAGTGCTTAGTGCCGCTCCTGGCCCTGGCCCTTCAGGCATGGGTATACTCCTCTTTCATAGGTCACTGAGACCAGCAGCAGTAGGCGGCCGAGAGTGAACACTTCTTGTCTGTCTTGTGGTATCTTATGCCCATAGCTCCACTTTATCTAGGAGGCAGAACAGAGACATCCCTGGAATTTAAGTCTCAATGAAGAATTTTGTATACTTTGGTAGAGAATTACATGATCTCTGCAAAAGTAAAAGGATTAACATAATGAACTTGCTTGAATTTAGAAACAATGATAAATCCACCCAAAACAATAAAATAATCTATTCTGCAAACTATTGTCTTTTAAAAATGGCTTTTAGCTTACTTAGAAAAATAGTAAATCTGGTCCCCCAAAGGACAACTTTTGACAGTGAATAATACTATTAAGTTACTTCCTGGCAGCCCTTTCATAGGGTCTTCCATGCAAAGAGGTAGCGTGGCTTGGTGTGGTAAAAGTAAACTTTCTGAAAACAGATTGCTTGGAAAGTTACTTAATCTCCTTATTTATTTTCTTATCTTCTAATTTGGAATAAAAATGGTACCAGCCTCATAGGATAGTAAGGCTTAAATGAACACGCAATAGAGATGGGGTAGAATAAGTACTCAGTATATTATTTTTTATTATTAAAGGAAAACATAAAACTTTCCCTGGCTTACTTGATTTGAAATTTATTTTACTAAGTACAAATTACAAACCAATGTATTTATATGGTAAGAAGCAGTGCTTTTCAAATTCTATGTTAAAGACCAGCATTTTGCTTTCAATCCATCACAGACCAATACTTCTGCAAAATTAAGAAAAACGAATTGCAGAAAAATAAAATAAACATGGGACAAAGATATGTAAGACCTAAGCGTAAACTTCTGAATCAAGTATTTCTGAAAGCTTCCTCTTGATTTCTGTACCCGTCTCTGACATCTGGTCGTACAGTTCACAGATGAACACCTGTCTGCAGGCCCCACCTGGAGTGACACTGCTGTAGAAGACAGCCATTTTTCTTTGGGACTGTTGTGCATATGCACCTTTTCCTGTGTTAGGGAATTCTCCTCTTGAGGTGGCAGTCCCCTCCAACCCAGACTTGGACTGGAAGCTAGATAGCAGAAGAAGCAGAGAAAGCACAGAACTGATTCCTGGAAATGCTGTAGATAGCAACAGCAGTGCCTTCTGCCTCCAGAAACAGTAGCAGCAGCAATGCCGATGCCAGAAGCAGCCTGGGAGGTGTAGACTGGGATCCTGCCATGCCTGTGGTCCACTGCCCTCGGCAGGGAGCTCCTGGGACTTGCTTTCAGATTCTCCTGGAGAGTTAGTGATCTACCTAACATCCTCTTAATGAGTTCTTGCTGCTTAAATTACTTGGTAGGTATGTACTGTTTGAAACTAAGAACCATGAGTAATTCACATGGGTTTGAAAGACAAAGTCAAGAAGATGGGCTGTCCTGACATTTGGCATCTCGTTGACTCTGGCCATCCTATGGCTATTTACAAACATATTTTGGTATTATCTCACTACTAACCCTAGCTCTACTGATTTTTTAAAATCTTGTTTCCTATACTATAGTCATATGTGAAGACATCCTTCAGTTTAGTTCCAGAGTCAGACTGAAAATTAATGAACATTTTGTACTGACAAGTTGAAGTGACATGGGCCAGGAGGTGGGCAACATGCCACAATTCTGAAGGACGTTGGCCTTCCCAGGGTGTCCTTTTTTATACTGGGGGAATTTATACTGGGAATTCACCCTTTTGTGATCTTAAGACAAAATTTAGCGCTGCAAAGCTGACTTCCCATGTGGGAGACTGTTCAAGTAACCTTAATGGATGACTGAGGTCATTTTCTGCTCATAAAGACTTTCTTAACCTCTAGGGAGGAACAGCGTGGTGTGAATTCACCTCAGGATGTGGGCCCTCCCATTAGTGGAATAGTGCATGCAAATGCTGTCTGTCTAGACTTCTTTCAGGAAAGTTTCAGATTTAGAAAAGAAGGAGATTAGGTCTGAGTATTCCTTTCCCCTTCCTAACTGGGAAACTGGTTGCTGTCCTTAAAATTTTGCTGGCCATTATGAACACTGAGCTTCCCATTTGGTTATCTAGCACAATCTGCATCTAAGTATTTTCTCTTGTGTTATCTCTGCCAAGAGGTCAAGAATTAAAAAATAAACAAACTACCTGAATTATGAATATATGACTTGAATGGTGGTATTGGTTCCATATCAAAATGCAAATAATTACTAAGAGGGCCCATTATTGGGAAAAAACAGGGATCCATATTCCCATTCGACTTCTGTCTGAGTAGCTAGCTAGCTGACAGCAAGATCATTTGTGAATGAGAGAGCTCAGGGTAACAGTTCTTGACCTTGGCTACACACTAAAACAACTCAAGCACTTTGAAAAATTATACATGTTAAGTCCCATTTCCTAGAGAGTCTGATACACTAGAGAGTTTTCAATGGATAATCACTGAAACATAGAATCCTCACCAGTTTCTACACATGAATCTCAAAGTAACAAACTTCCTTTACTTCTTAAAGTAAGAAACTATTATTCTGCATCAGTGTTTGAGATTTTATGCCTTAAAGTCAGGTATATTTGTAGTCTAAATTCACTTCTTTTTGATAACTGGGAGCTTCTATTTCAGTTTCCTTAAAATACATGCCTTTTAAAAAATAAATAATTACAAAAAATCAAACCCAGGTAAGAGTTTTTGGAAAATATTTTTTATTATGTGATGTGCCATGTTTTGCCAGAAACAAACTAATTGATTGGTGTGAGACACAAAACCCTGTCTTCAGTAGATAGTTAGTTAAGAAATATTTTATGAATTGATGAATGGAAGACTGAGAAGACATCCTAAACATAATTCATTTGGTAAACTTGTACATCAAAGAGCAGAAATTTTAAATATTTAATATCTCTGTGAAATTGCTTCTCTAGAGATAATTAAACTTCTTATAGATAACTGCATATTTCAACTACCCTGTTTTCAAAATTCAGAAAGGTCAAGTGTCTTGTCTCAGCTCACAGTCACCTGAACCCCCAACTTCAAGTGATCCATTCCTACAGAAAGCCACCATTGGATTCCTACCATACCAGCAACATTCACAGTGGCTTCTCTTTAATAACATGCAGACATTGAACCAAGTACCCAAAAGTTCCCTACTTACCCCATGATTATATTTTGATTATGAAAAGAGAAAGATTTAAAGATTTCAATGGAAGAATTTTGCTTGGTTAATTTGCAGAGTTCCTCTTGACTTTAAAGTATTCACAGAAAAATTAGAATAATGTGAAGAAATATAAATTTCCTTCATCTTGCTTGTTAATTTATGTGAAGGGTTCATTTAACCATATTTAAATTCCACAGAGATTAAAAAGAATCAATAGCAAAATATGAAGACCTATCTTTGTCATTCTAATTCCTTTTTGTTTACATCTGTGTAGATGGCAAGGTAAATAACACTGAATAATGAAATAATTTCAAAATATTACTTAGAGCCATCTCTTGGTGGGTGGCAAAAGATAGATCCTGTGATAGAGGAAATGAACAAGCCAAACAGAAAATTAGTTAACATTAATGTCTAGTCTGCAATGATTTCTACATTGCTGAGCTCATCTGCAGTGCTGGTTTTTGCTTTATAATAATTTGGAATTCTTCCTAAACTCCTGTTGATCCAATTGCAAAGTTGCTGGAGAAACTGCTATTTTTTAACATTTCTTCAAAAGAGAAGCATTACCATTATAACTAGTTAAGTCTCTGAAAGAATATCAATCTTTCACTCCTGCTCATCTTTAAAGTTTCATCCTGCCTTGTATCTCTTCACACATTTTCTTGCATGACCTCTTAACCTTGCCAGCTTTTCAGGCCTGGTCCTAAAAACAGCTTCAGCCTCATGTGGCTTGATTCCATAGCTCCAGACCACAGCCCACCAGCGCCCCAAAGTTCCTGACCACGAGGACAATATGAGTGTGACAGGACCATGAGAATCCTTTAGTTGTTCTTGCAGACAACTTATAGAATACTCCGCCCTTGAGATCAGCCACATCTTTTTGAATAAGTTCTAAGGAACCAGTTTCTTACAGAGTATGAAGAACTGAAGTCATCCAAAACAATAACTACAATGGAAGTTTTTAATGTAGATACCGTTACCTCTGTAAATAAAATCTCTATATGTGTTCATATAGAATCAATGATAACTCAAAGTGATGTTCTACAAATAATGTCTATTTGAGCATTTAACCAAATGTCCACTGACAGCCCCTTCTCTACCACATCTCCATGTTTCCTGGATTCTCCTCCTGAAGATGGAAGATTCAGCAGCTGCATGAGGCAGTTTGGGTTCAGAACCTAATCACCAACCTGGAGGACATGGGATTGATCTTTAAATTGTTTATAATTCATTCTCAGATCACAGTCTGGCTTCCACATCTTCTAGTCCTTGGGGAATTCTCTAATGCTTAGACCTACTCATTTCCTGCAGAAACCCCCTTCCTTGTGGTTGTCTTCAGATTGGACCACCCATGCAGCCAACAAAGGTGTGAGGGAGACCAGGTTGAGCTGTCCTGACCCATTAAATTTTGGAGGAGGTAAATTGTACCTCCCTTTTAATACAGCCCTTTAAACCAGCGGTGGTCTTATCCTACACTTCCTTCCTCTTCAACCTGTCCTATAGCTAATCTTTTTATTCCAAACTGGACAACTTAGAAATTATTCATCAACCGCTGAACTGATCCTTTTTCAGAAACACAGATATCATACAAAATTTTTCTAATATCCTTGTCTTCAACTGTTGTGGCTTGCCGAATCAAAGCAGCTCAATTTGATACAAGTTCAATGTCATTTCCTTCAAGAAATTAATCCATCTTTCTGGGCTTGAGATACAGAACAAAAATCTGACCTCATCTCAACCATGTGGATATATTTTTCTCCTAAGAAATTTCTAATTTCAACAAGAGAACCATTCTCCTGAAAAACAACATTGATAAGAAAGTGAATGTCCACCCATATACCTAATCTTGTAACAAAAGCCCAGCGTGACACCCTTGATCACGTTTTGTAAGGGACTGTAGATTGTGCGAATAGGGGCCAGTGCCCTTATATTTCCCCACCATTTGTCAATGCAGAGACTTGTATTTTTCTTTCCCAGAAGGCTGAGCTCGACTTTGATGTGTTTGAAGTCTCTCTGCAGAGAGCCTCTGGAGCCCTTCACAATAACGTCCATCCCTTCAGAGTGCGGTTGACATTTTCTGGAATATCAACACTTTGATGGCTGAGAATGGTCTTCATCTTCACAGTAGAAGCCTGTCCTAGTTATTCCTGATGCCTCTTGACTGATCTGAACCTGGGCTACCCAAGCCCCAAGAAGTAAAAGCAGAACCTAGGTTCCCCACCAGAAACCAGAAAGTGTCAATAGTTTTAAAAAGCTTCCCAGGTGATTCTAATGTGAAGCCAAGACATGGAACCTTAGCACCTCTGCTTCCTGTATTCATCCCTTACGTAATTGCCTCCCCTCAGGTATGTGCCAGGCCTGGTGACCACCTTCTAAGAAGCAGAATTTAGGGTAAGTGATGGGATGTGATTTCTAAGATTTAGTTATAAAAGCACGTGACTTCTGTCTTGTCACTCTGTCTTTCCCTCTAGGCTTGCTTACTCTGATGGGAAGCCCATGTGGCAAGAAACTGAGTTCAGCCTCCAGCCTGTAGCCAGTGAAGCACTGAAGCCCTCAGGCCAGCAACCCACGATGAACTGACTACAGTCAACAACCACATAAGCATGGTGGGAAGTGGTCATGTCTCCAGCTGAGCTTTCAGATGACCACAGTTCCAGCTGACACTTTAATTGCAGCCTTGTGAGGGACGCTGAAGCTCAAAAATCCAGCTAACCTGTGCCAGGACCCCTGACCCCACAGACAGTGAAAGAATAAATGTGTATTTTCAGCTTTATTTGAAAAATAAAAATTGTATATATTTAAGATGTTCAACATGACCACTATCAAGCTAATTGACATGTCTCTCCCCTCTCCTAGTTATGATTTTTTTTTTTTATTGTGGTACAAACACTTAAGATCAACTCAATGGGTGCTGTTTTAAATCAATAAGTCTTGGGGTGATTTGTCATGCAGCAATAGATAACTAAAACACATAGTCAGTAATGATAAATGTTATGGGAAAAAATGAAGCATAAAAGAGCTCTAGAAAGTGATGGGGATGGGGTGAAGGAACGAGCTGAAATTGTAAATAGTTTTACCAAGGAAGGCCTCATTGAGAAGGTGCCATTAAACAGAGACTTGAGGGAGGTGAGGGAATCAGTCATGCAGACACTGGCAGGGAGATACTTCATATAGAGGGGCACAGATGTGCAGTGGGGTAGAAGGAAAAATTCTCATGGGTTGATCAGATGTTGAGTGATTTACCTGTATTTTCTAAGGCTAGTCACACAGAATCCTAAGAGATAGTCATGAGATCATATCCATTTACAGATGGGGTCATCAGGCTTGAAATCCCAAGAATACACTACCATAGAATTGGGGGTGGGCACTAAACACAGGGCTGTTGAGTTCATGTCTATGCTAGAGAATGCATATTAGTTTCCCATTGCTGCTATAACAAATTATCATAGATTTAGAGGCCTAAATAATGCAAATTTATTATGTTACCATCTTGTATGTCAGAAGTTCAACATGATTTCTCACAAGGCTAAGATCAAGGTGTTGGGAGGGTTGCATTCCTTTCTGGAAGTTCTAGGGGAAATCCATTTCTTTGATTGTTCAGGTTGTTGACAGAATTCAGTTCTTCAGGGTTGTAGGACTTTGTGTGGTACAATGGGTTAGAGGTACTGGCATAATTATGAATATCAGGAGACTATCAAACATCTTATTTTAGGTATAATTTCCAAAAATTTTTATTTTTATTTTAAAATTTGAAGAAATGTCCTCCGGCCATCCTGCTTGCTTCATTTTCTTCTTGTTATCTCTTAGCAAAGAAGTCCAGTGTGGCCAGGTTACCAGTGAGGAATTCTGATTAAGTCTTGCACATCATATAGGTATATCCTAGTGCTAGTGATAATATTTCACCCTTTGGGAAGTTGAGCTTTTCTTACTTTTGGATGAGCTTATTCAATGGAGGAGAATGCTGAAATGGGCCACCCTGCCACACTGGACAGGGGTGTGCCTCTGAAGCAGCTGGCTGGGATGGAACTGAGCAATGGAAAGCTGAGCCACCATCAGTAGGACTGGAAGGTGGTGAGTGCTGACCTGCAGCAGAAAGGAACCTCAGCTTCATCAGAGTTCAGCTGGGAAGCCACGTGCTTACTAGCCTGGCAGAAAGGGGATCTCTCCTCATACTCTCTTCTCTATGTCATGTCCAAAGTGAGGCTGACATGGCTGCTCATTCCCATCTAAGAAAGCCCCCAGGGGACTCCAGCATTTTCTTGTATGTGCACATCAGTGTGTTGAGGAAATGAACTTCTGTATGGGTGTGTGTACACACTTCACAGAGATATCTAGATTGACTCTAATCCCCACATTTTATATATGGCAGAAAGTTTACATAGTGACCTGTTCTACTAAAATTTCCCAAAGATGCTGCCAAGTGGCAGGCTGTCTATTTTAACTCACATCACATTGTATCTGCTCTCTCGTTCCAGTGCCAATAAGTAGTAAAAATCCAAGAGTGAAAAGCCAGAAAGGGAAGCCATTAAAGGACTGAGAAAATCCCTAATAATTAAGGATTTCCAGTATTAATCTCTTCCACTTGGAGCATGTGCTTTCCAGTCATCATTTTATTTTTAGAGCCCATTTTTATTTAAGAAGAAGGAGTGTTGATATATTTTCTTTTACCAGAGAGTATAGAGTTCTGTTCACATAAATCAAGGCAGATATTTGATGAGTGCCAGGCTAGTTTGATTCACATGGACTTGGTTTTAAAAATATTTACATAGGAACCTTGGAAAGTGGTGGATATGATCTCACTTTGATTTCAAAACTCTCCTTACTCTCCACCACTGTTTCTGTGCTGCTCTTACTGTTTTTGGAAGCTCTGTCACTGATTTTCAAAGGCTAGAGTGAGGGTGGGTGCTGTTCTATGAACTAGACTTAGCTCTGGATGGTGAGGACTAAGAAGCGATTAGAATGGACAAAAATATAGGATTAGCCCCCATGTCTTCTGGGTGTGGGGAAGAACAAATCTTGCCAGAAATAATGTATCACAAATACCATGGAGCACACAGAGAAACTTATTAAGAGAAGCCAGAATGCAGAAACGTAGCCAAGGAATATGGGTTAGGTTTCAGTAGAACCAAAATCAGTGGATTTGGCAGAACCAGTAGGTTTTTATTTGTTATCATAATCAGACTTAAAAAAGATATTAAAGAAAATATTTCCATTATAAGAAATAGAAATTCACCTTAAACTGGCCTTCAGGTGAGATGGAATCTACTGGCTGATGTAACTAAAATGTTCTGGTGGTGGCTTACTTTAGGCTGGCCAAATTCAGGTGTTCTAGGAATAGTCTTGGAGAAGTGACTCTTCTTCCAAGACCTGGCTCTGATTACCACAGTATTGTTTTCATTCACTGAAAGATTCTCTTTACATAATGGGAAGGATTAACCTTGTAAACTTATGAGGTCCTAATAATTCCAAATCTCCTAAGAAGGGAAACTATCTCTGGTTCCAAGCATCCATTCCAGTTCCCTGAAGGTCTCTAGTGGGTGAGCAGGATCATTTGTCCAGCTTCTGTGGAAGAGGTGGAAGCCCCTGACTGACAGCTCCACCCAACTCCAATGAGTTGGGGGATGAGAAGGTCCCAAAAAGACGGCTCCAAGGAGGGCCGATAGGAATCACAGCTCTCCATTAAAGGCCTGCAGGAGATCCTGATCCCACAGCGGGAGAGACCACATAGAAAGCAAATGGGAGCTGACCTGGATACAGCAAGAGGGCATTCACTGGAGTGTAGACTCTCAGAGAATCAAAGGGAGAAAGATTTGAATTGGGATTAGATTTATCAGAGAAATCCAGAAGCAGAGATGATTCTGCAACTTTAACTCCTACACCACATAAAGCTGAGCCCTCCATCAGGACTTCACACATCTACAGAGGAGGCTGAAAATTGATGAAAGGCCTCTGAGTCTCAAACTATCCTCTCTCTTAATCCCTTGCATCCTCACTCAGCATTTTGCTTGCTCTGTTCTTGGTCTCTGGATCTCTCTCTCTCTCTTCTCCCTCTCCGCCACCCCCCCACCCCCCCACCATTCTCTCTTTTTAAAATAGCTCTTTGAAAACAATACACAATAGTACTATTTGAGGAGGACAGTTACTTTCAATCCACTTTTACTGAGAGCTGTTTTCACCATAATTGTTGCTGAGATGAAATACCGATCTTTCCATGTTGAGAAAATTAAAAGCGCCGCAAGGGTCAGAGAAAACAATCCTCTAAATACCAGCTTCAGGGAAAATGCCCACATAAATTGACTGCTCCCTTCCTGACACTACAACATGTAATTCTCTAGTTTTCCCAGAAGAATAGGTCCCCTACCCATTCTTATTATCTTCAAAGACTCCAACAGTGGGACCCCTCAGCCCAGAAGGCCCACAGTGGCCAAAAAATTCTTACAAACAATTGTGTGGAATTTTTTTTTCTAAGACAAAAATCTACATGACCAAATATGTTATGGGAGAAGAGGTTCTCTTTTCCCAGAAATGGTGTACAAATGGAACAAATGTAGATTTTGCTTTCAGTTATACAGAGCATAGCTGCAATTCTAAATGTTGTTACATGTGGACACAATGATGCACCACAAAATAGCAATTATAAGGTGAGTAAAGTTGATAAATGGTACTAAGATGTTTTCCTAACCATATGTAGAATTAGTTAAATGACTGAATTCAAGGTCTAATATATGATATGCCTATCACAGAAAACTGATAATACATTTGTAAGTTACATATTCTTTGATACATGAGTATACACACATGTGCATATGTTCATGTGATCAGAAATGTCTAGATGTCAATTCAATGAGAAATGGTTCCCATATTTGTAACTTTATCTGTGACTAATCTATTCTCTAGAATGTCCCAATTTTTGTCCAAACCTAACCTGAGAGTTTAGTTAGAAACATCAGAAAGATGCATTATGGTAAGAAAATATATTTGGAGTGGTTAAGTCATAGGGAAGCACTATTGCAAATTTACATATAAATCATACTTAAATGTTGCTTAATTTGAAGATCTTGTAAATTTAAATTTGTACCTTTCAGCATAAAATTCCAGTACAAACTATGCATGAAAGTCCCTTCTCACAGACCTGCAATCTCTCATTCCCTTTCCTTTCTGAAAGCAGGTGGTGTGAGGTATTAGCATGTAGCTTTGGACTGAGGATGCTGTTTATCAACTCAGTAATTTGTTCAGGTTTCCTCTTTCTGGAAGACCCTGCCCATCAACTCTTCCCTTCTCCTGAATATCCTTCAAGAATTAACTCAAGCATACCTCCTACAGAAAGCCTTTCTTGACAGCTCCCTAGTCCAAGGAAGACAGTGACTGGTCCCATAGATAACATGTGTCACATAGACTGATCACACAGACTAATCACAGAAGTGAATGATTACTTGTCGTTCAACTCCAGCAGAGCATCTGCGTACCTTCGGTCATTCTGAGGTTGCTTCCCCAGAGTTCCCTCTATGGTAAGCAGCATAACTTCCCTCAAAATATCCACAGGCAAGCCCTGGAAACTGTATTATATTTCATGGCAAGAGGGACTATGATGATGGAAGATGCACATTCACAAAATGTCTGATAGTCTCCAAATATTCATACATGTCTGTAATTGGATGTTGATCTGTATGTTCTGATTTTATTACTTACTATCTGAGAAGAAATAAGTTTTGGTGATAAAGATCATCAATCTATTAGTCATTCACAAACTGTGGGACAGGGTTTCTATACCTGACACTATTTAAATTTTGAGTGCAATAATCTAGGCAGCATCCCAAGACTGTACCCACTAGATACTAATAACAACTTTCAGTTATGACAACCAAAAATGTTCCAGACACTGTCCAATGTGCTCTGTGGGGATCTCTGAATTGGGGTACATATGCTTCTTTCATGTGTTATTGGCAGGATGGAATGAAAGAAAGCTAAGAAGCTCCTGGAATGGCCTGTGCCCATTCACCTATAAACCTTTTCTCTTGATTCTAGTTCTGATGGAGACACAAGGGAACTTCAAAGACTCCATCTATCTCCTCCTTGAGTAACTGTACCATCTACTCAACACTTGGGCATAGACAATTGGCTTCTATGATTTCTGCTCAGCACCTGATCATGATGACTGGCTTTCAAAACCTAACTTTAAATGACATTGATGAGGTAGAAAAGGAAAAGGATCCATGGTATGTTTTTTAAATCCCAGTGTATTGAAAAGACATTATATATGGAAATACTTAATTATTAAATTATTAAATCTTGTTAGTGAAGTTTTTCTAAACCATGTTATGTATTAATCATATTCTAGTTCATAGCCATAAAACAAAATTTTATTACATTAAGTTTCTGGCAATCCACCTTATACCCATAAGTACAGTAAGGATGAGTCTATAAAACAATCCCTTAGATAATTTAAAAGTAAAATAATGGTAAAATCAGAAAAATAGTTCTATTTTTGCTTTGATCAAAAGGGTAATCAGGCTAAAGAATAAAAATGATGTAGCTCTTTTAAAAAGAAAAAACAAATGATAAACAAAAAGATAACACTTGGACAAGGTAGCTTGCTCCCTTTGACAAGGCTGTTGGAAGTTACTAAAGACAAAGTGGCACAAATGTTACATTAGATAATTCCCTCCAAAGCATGTTTGCAAATGAAGCTAATGGACACATGAGGGTAAGGCCTGTCCTGTATAAACACCAGTAGTTCATAATAAATACCCTCAGAGAATTCAACAATTCTCAGATCCTTTGGAGCTAGCTACCCACTACAGAAAGGCTTAAGCTGCAAAACCAATGGTTTTCTCCTAAAAAACCCTTCTTTCATCCAATAAATACCAAAAAGGACACTTTCTTGACCAAAATGTTGTCTAAATGGTTTAGTGTAGAATAAGCCTTTATCTTTGTTATCAATGATGATGTGTTATTTATGGTTATTTCAATGAGTATTTGACACATCTTAAACAACATATATATATATATATATATATATATATATATATATATATATATTTATTTATTACATACATTCCCTCACTTTTTTCATCTTCTGATAGCTGTAAGGTTGAAATTTGCTATAATTCTCTCAGAGTATAGTAGAATTTTAATGTGAAAATAATAATAAAATAAGTATGGAGTATGAAGCCATGAACTTGGAAAGAAACCCAAACTGCCATATTGATGAACGCTACATTTTCTTGAGTCAGTGTGCCAGCCTGGAACAATTGTTTAACTTGTCTGTTTCTATTTCCTGAATTTATGGCTTTTTGGTTCTTGAAACAGAAACATTTAGAACATATGTGTCAAATAATTATATACATATACATACATACATCAGAAACTGTGCATTATATATTAAAATCCACCCTTTGCAAGTCATCTTTGCATATATCTGTTAGTAGTTAAAAACATTCCAAACTTTATTGGCGGAGAAAGGAAATCATCTAATTCTGCATAATTAAAACTAAACTCAAATATGTTTTCTGGTCATAATCCAGTTGTGCTGGTTTCTCACTTTGCCTTGGATCACAAGGAAACATTCATTACTTTAACCAACTTACTCCCTTGCTAATCAACTTTAAATAGTTCCTCGTTTCTAGAATATGGTTTTTAAACTGTGTTCCTAAGAGCTCTGGGGTTCCATGGACCTCTACCAGGGGCTTCTTGTGGAGCTAGGGAGAACCTTGTAGCTGGTTTAGAAGTTCTTCTCTACTAATAGTGCAGCTTTGAATCAATCTGAATAACAAATGGAATATTTATATTTTTTATATTTTCATTTTAAAGAAGGACCCGCCACTAGAACCAAAAATTACCAGAGGTTTCAAACCCTTGTGAAATGACAGTTTGGAGAAGAGAATATGAATTAATTTCACTAAAATCTTCTTCAACCTGAGTCCATATAAAGCCTGCTTTTAGGAGAGGATGAGATAAAAGGAAAAGGGGAGAAAACAAGAGAAGAGGGAGAGTTTAAAAAAAAACAGAACGTGTGGAAAGTGAGTGGAACAATGCATTTGCTTCCTCCTGGCAAATGGCAAGGGGAACCTGGCAGATCATTCCCTGGCTGGGGCTTGTAGAGCATCAGGACTGGGAGATGTGCTGGGACACCAGGAGATATTGGAGGAAAATAGTCCTGAGGTGGAAAAGCAGTGGAGAGAGTTGCAGAGGTTCCCAGAGATGTTCAGGGAGAAGGAACGAATCCCAGAAGTGCTGTGGGCTGGCGTGTGGAGATGCAGAGGACAGATGTAGGTGGAGTTCAGGATGTGCATTTTGCTTAACATAAGGGGAGAGGTATGGTTCCCCCTCAGAAGGTGGGCAGATAATGTCTATCTAAGCTGGCAGGGGCTCACCCACCCTAAAAGAGCCGTGAAGGAATGAGATCCTTGTTCACCCACAAGTTGATACAAATGGAAAACAAACATTGAGTTGCGCAATCAATTTCAGTGGAGAGTCTCAATGGACTGAGGTGTAAACTTTCTCATCCTTTATGAGAAACGGATCTCTCTCATAACTTACTAATTTTATTCTTTTTTTACCAAATATAGGAAACACCCTACTGATACATTTTTAGTAGCTTTCAGTTGTGAAGATATTTCCAGTTCCGTTTATACCCCAGTCTAATATTTAATTCAACGGCTTTCCCACCTGTCACATTTGTGTTTCAAGTGGCTTGCAGAGAGCAGGGTTTGTGGCCTTTGCTCTCACTCCCAAAAAAACTCCAGCTAGAGTTCATGACTCAGAACTGATGGCACATTCTCTTATGATTGCCCAAAGCACTCCACTGTCTCCTCCAAACAGACACACACACACACACACACACACACAATTTGGGTTTTTTAAAACTCAAAATCCATGATTCTGCTCTTCTTCTATATTTGATAATACATATGAATTTTTTATACTCATGATTTTTTAATAAACTTGTTGGGCAACTTGGTTAGAATAACTCCTGGAAGCAACTTTTTTGGAAAATAAGTATAAAATAGAAATATAGTATGCTGGTAAAGAGCATGGGCTCTTGGGCCATGTTGCCCAATTCTAATGTGCTGATTTGGAAGGAAAGTCACTTAGCTCCTTAGGCCTCAGTTTTCTTTTTTATCTGCAATCTGGGCATAGTGATTGCATACAACTCAGAGGACTGTTGTGAGGATTAAATAATGTAAAAGTGGTTTGAACAGCGGTTGGCATTCTGAAATGTTGCCTATCACTATTATTATATTTTATGTATTAATATTTGACACTAAAATGTCTGCTGGGTTTGAGCCTAGATATTACTACACTTGAGATGATGGGCAAGCCTTTAGCACCTCTTTGGTTTCATCGGCGTAGATGAGAGGGATAAATGGTCTCTTTGGTCCCCCCTTTGGTTAGGGTTTATAGGCAATGCCTGGGGCAGGGAAAGGGGGCACTCTTACATGATGTCATGTGAGTAAAAACTGGTGGAATCTTTTCAGAAGGTCACATTGTAATGTTTATAATTTAACATGTGCATGCTTTCCGTCTCAGCAACTTTTAGTTTTTGTGATTTCTCTTGCAAAAAAATACATGTATACGTGCAAAAAGATAAATATGCAAAAATGTGTATTGAAACATTGTTTATAAAGACCCCAACTATGCATTCATTGGGGATTGGCTAACTATGATAAATAATGCTACTTTAACTTAGAGTCATTAACAAGGAGTTTGATACTCACGTAAGTAAACAGCCAAGTGAAAAAAAGCAGACATTGTAAAGCAGTGTGTATATCATGGTCCCATCATTTAAAAAAGAGAGAGAGAAGGAAAAAAAAAATGAATGAAAGTGATAAGATGCAAGTGTTCCTTAGCATATGTATAGACTGTGAGTTAAAAAACTATGGTGGGCTTACGAATGATTTTATCTTTCTGTGTCATATTTTAGCAGTGTGACTGTGGGCAAACTATTGAAAATCTCTGAATCTTAGTTCCCTTAACTGTCAAATGGATAATACTAAATTCTTCTTATTCTTGTAAGGATCAAGTAAGATAGCAGATTTAAATTCCCTGTCACAAAGCCAGGCATACTATAAATGTTTCATAAATGTCAAGTCTCTTCCCTCCACTCCCTGGTAAATTTTTATCTTAAAAAAGTAGAAATAACATTTCTTGACAATGACTTCCATTTAGTTCTATGAGTAATACAAATTTAATTTATAAATCAAATTTTTGATAACTCTTACCTTAACTGCATCATTTTTTCTAAGAACATTTTTATTTTAGAGGGAGTAAAAATGCATGTAACTTAAGGTGGGAAAAATGGCTAACTATTTGTAATAGTTTATAGTTGGCTTGCCTGTTAAGGCATAGAATATACATAATTTTGTGTCCCAACAAACTTATAATCCAGTAATACGGTGTAATGTAATATAGTTATTTTATTATAAATGTTTATTTATACATTTGCAAAAATTTAAGTAAACATATATATGTAGATAAAACTTCTTACTTTAATAGTGGCTACCTTTAAGATGCAAAATTCTTTCTGTTTTTGAACTCTTCTTATTTTATACATTTTAAAAACTTAAAATGTGTATTTTGAAATAAAAATGCACAAAAATGCTGCAAAAATTTTATTTACTTACATCTAATATATGTAGAATTCAGCAATGATAAAAAATAAACCAAGGTCTTTGATAATCCTTTTGTTTTTATTTTCTATTAAAATTATGGGGACAAACTTTCAAGCTAAGTGTTTTCCTAATTTGGATGAAGTCAACTAAACTTTGTAAAGGAAGTGAGAACAATGGATTTTGACTTGTTTCTAATATTAGGAAATGCACTGGTCTTATCACAACAGTGGACTAGTCCCCTGGTTTCACTATAAACAGTTAAACAAAACATTAGTCAAGGAGTTGATAAGTGTTATTTAGAGATTTACTTTTTGAGACTTGTCTGAATCTGTTATGATCAGATTAACTAGTGTATTTGTGAGAAACAAATAATGATCACAGTTCCTACTCCAAATAGAACTGAACTAAAAAATGTGGATAAATTAACATAATGGGTGATTGTCGCTGGTTTTGTCCAGAATGACCTACTCCATGCTGAAAGTGCAAATATGTAGCAGGTGGATAAGAACGTGGGAAAAAGATAAAGTATTATACTCTTAGCATGTTCAAATTCAAAAGGATTAAAAAGATTATCCAGCTTAATGTCTCTTTTTATAGAAAAACACCTCATTTAAACCGGAACTTTTCTTGAACTTGAATTTGAACCAGATATCCCTTGTCAAACTTTTTCCTTTTTTCCTTTCCACTAAAGCATGCTAATGTAATTAACATTCATTGAAGGTCACATGGCCAATAGGCCTAAGATTACCTAGACAGATTTCAAATCCTATTGAAAGATGGGATACTTAACATGATGGGTAACAGGATGTTTATTAAAAAAATTCTTTTAGAATTTAATTTTTTCATGTTGAAGCTGACCTATTAATTATAGTCAACTATTAAATGTACACACTTATGAGGACAAACACTTGTGAGTATTGCATGTCTTAATAAGCCTAGCATGCATGGGCCCCCTATAAATATTTGTCAGATAAATTGTTAACAGATGGTTATTTGCTATATGGATTTCACAGCTCCTTTGCCTCTCTCTCTCATTTCTGCTTCATATTCTGGTGCCAGAACCATTTCTCTCTAAAAGCAGAAAGATGAAATCAGAATAAGGAATCTCCCAAGTGGTCCAGTTTATCTTATTGAATATTTTGGTCCAATGGCTTGGCAGAGAGGAACTTAGTAAATGTTGATGAAAACAATCTGTTACATCTTTGTCACTGTTCATTAAGAGAGTTGAAAGAATCAAATATCTGTACATCATTCAAGAAGAGAGCCAATGCTCCAGTTAACGTGAAATGTAGAGTTCTGTTCCTAACAAATTCAAGCTCCATACAGCTGCCACATTGATTTTCCTAAAACCATCAATACAGGAGAAATTTCTACTTCCTGATCATAAACACAAAACCTTTATGATCACACTCCTGCTGATATTCTTGATTCCCTTAACTTTGTGCCCTGGCCCATCCTACCATGTACTTAAGAATCCAGGGCTCTGGAAGGCTTTACTCTGAAGCCTGAGCACAAATATACCCGAATGCCAGGGCATGAAAGGCTCAGACTGTAGGAAGGCAGTGTGACATGTTCCTCTATGAGGTCTTCTCTCAGACACTCCACTTTAAACATTTCTATCACCTTCCTAGGACCAGGATCAAGTCCTATTGCTCTCACTACCCTTCCCACCAGCCCCAAGTACCACTTCTCAACTCAGGACCTTTGCTGTGTGGTGCCGTTTCTTTGATAGGCTCTTGGGTTTCTTCCTTCAACTAACAACCACTTTTGCATCCTTTAAATCTCTGTTCAAGACATGACCTCCTTAAAAAGACAGAGCACAGATAGAGACTATACGCTGAGTCCCACCTCCCCAAACCTGCCATGCGCTAGGCCAGATGTCTCTTCTCTGCACTCTGCATTCACCATGTTGTATCAGAGCATAGTGGTTCTGAATACAGACTCTCAAACAAGTGTGCCTGGGCTCTAATCCTGGCTCCTTTGCTTGCCAGTGGGTTCAGTGTCCTCATTTGTAAAATAGACATACTGATAAAAATTAACTCATAGAGAGGAGGATTAAATAAGCCAATATATATAAAGCTTACACCAGTAAGTGCTCATTGATTATGAGCTATTAATGGTGTTTATTTGTATTTGTTCTTCAGCCTCGATATTCTGATTCATATTCTCCAGGGAAAATGTCTTGATTATTTATGTATCTCTCCCTGCTCGCATTGTTCTTGGCTAGTAAGTTCTGTATATACTAAACTTCTAAGAATAACTTACCAGAGGGCAAGGGGGTAGGTAGAAGAGAGTGAAGGGGGTCAAATATATAATGACAGAAGGAGACTTGATTTTGGGTGGTGAACACACAATGTAATACACAGAGGATGTATTATAGGATAATACACTTGAAACCTATGAAGTTTTATTAAACAATTACCCCAATAGATTTAATAAAATTTATTTGAAAAATAAGAATACTATTTTAGAGTCATGGAATCCTAGAACTCCAAGTGTGTAAGCATCAACACTTAGCTTCAAGTTCATGGAGCAAGGAAGCACTCTAGGCATGGAGAGCCACTTTTCCAGGGAGGAAACAATTAAACATTTCAGATGACTCTCTACCCTTGACTGTAAACATGGCCTCCTTCAGCAGCACAATCCTTGCAGAGCTTTTGACTAATACTCAAAGGCTTCATGTCCTTGCAAAATAGTCACTTATAGTTTTCAATAGAAAGTGTAAATTACAGGATGCCCAATAAATTCATCCAGAAACACTAACAAAAACAGATGTTACTTTCCAAATCTTATCAAACCATTCCCTTTCTCTTCACTCACCAGGGTAGTTTTGGGCCAAATATGATGGAAAAGTCATTTGCCTGCCCCCGATCATGTACACGCTCCAGAGGGAGGGGTTGTCAGAATAAGTAAGATATATTGACTTCCCACACTCTGAGCTCTTCCTTCTCTGGGTGGTTAAAACAAAACAAAGTATTTGATTTCCCCATTTGTCTACAGTTGCAGGATGATGGATCCAATAGTTGAGCTCACAAATGGAAATCTTTATATTGTATAATTACAATCTTTCTTTCTGTTTCCACTGTAACCAATCCAGTATCACAGAGATATTCCAAAGTCTGCAAGAACAGCACTAAAGGAACTACAGTCTAGCACGGACAGATGGGCTTCTCACCAGGACGCTATCTGCTTGCGCCCGGAAAGTCCTAGCTGGCTTTTACCTGGGTGAAACAGACAGGGTGAGCAGAAGAGAAAGGATGGACTGTTTGTGCTTAGTGGTTTGTATTCTAAATAACTACTCACTGTATTTTAGACATATTCTTCACTAGAGAAAAGTGAACTGGTTATATGTCTTTCTGGAAATCAAGAAATTCCTTGCAAGGAGACTATGGGTCGCTTCATGTAGGAAAAATCGCTGTTTTTTTAGATTATTTACACATTTATTGTAGTTTGCAAACTCATTTTTCTATTTTGCTTTTTATTTCCATGACTATGGCAATATACAAGCCCACATTTGTCCTTAGATAAATACAACAATACACAAGCTCATATTTGTCCTTAGTTCCCCAAATTAAATTAATGACCTGACTGTGAGAAAGAATTAAGAAGAAATTCAAACTATAAGGTGAGGTATGTGACAAAGAATATTCATTCAATTCATATGGATTTGGCCTGGAGACTTACTATACACTAAGAGACCCCTGCTGACTAAAAGGCTCCCTCTCAAAACAAGACAGAAAAGGTGTCATTGTGTTGCAAAACATGTTTTAAATGATTGGAATGATCCAATATTTTATCAATTTAAATAAATTTCTGTGGCTGATAAAATGAGTTCTCCCCTCATGAAGGGCAGGGAAAGACATTGCTAATAAGAAAGACGTGTCCTTCCTATGCTTAGGTGCTCTAGTGACCCAAGCGTGTGCTGTTGTGTGATTCTAAGGGAAAGTCTGCGTTCAACTTGGACTCCATTTTGCTTGTAGGCTAAAATAGGAAAAGAGGCCACTTAGGCATCATTTTCAAACAGGAAGTACTTGACGGACGAAAAATTCTATGAACAGTGGTGAGACTCTCCAAGTAGACAAGGGAATGCCAAAAAAAGGAGTGATTGTGAACTGAGCTGGCAACATGTTCTCCAGGAAATGGCCGGGTGTGTGTATCCTTGCTGATTACACATATAATAGCTCCAAAGCAATGTTCTATATCAAGAAAGACTGTATTTCAAAGCTGTGTTTTCAAAAGGAAAAAGAAAGAGCACTCTAGTTGAGCCCTTTGGAAAGAGGCAGAGCAGTTTTAGGAGCAGAGAAGAAATGAGGAGTTCCCGTGGGATGGCATTAGTCAAATTGCACATGAGGAAAAGAAGCGCAGGCGCACAGCACACATTCAAAAGGAAAATCTAGTGTTGACTCACTACCGCTACAAAATTAAAAAAAAAAGAAGATTCAGGCAAATCAAAACATCAGAAGCATAGACCATTATGCGGGAAGTTCATCTCTCTCTCTCTCTCTCTCTCTTTTTTTTTTTTTTACTTTGTGAATGAGATCCCCGAAGGGGAAATGTAACCTAAGGGTAAGGGACATAGGTACAGGTAAGACATGCAGATTTTAAGTCACAACCAGAACGATTATGGAAATTAACTACCTGCTATCCCCACTCAACTGAGGAAGAAGGTTGTGAGAATCAACTGAGAACATGCTTGAAAGAACTTGCTAAATGCCCAGCAGTTAAGTTCTATAAACAGTTATGATTTCTAATGATAACAATAATTATAAAAATGGTCTGAGTTTTAAGAGGTCTTCCCACTTCCATCATTCTGGAGATGACATAGTAATGATGACAACATAGATTACTGTGTAAGTAGTTTCCTAATGCCCTTTCTTGTCTCAGGGCTGACTTGCCTGATTTGAGGGCCCTTTCAAAGAGATGTCTCCTTCTATACAGAAGCTGTGGTCCAAAAGAACCATAAAATAGACACTTCTGCAAGGAAGGACACAAGCGAACCTGGAACATGACCTTAGCTCTTAGAGCCCAAATGGGAAATAATATTGTACAATTTCCTTTCAAAATTACTGCTTTTTACCTGGAATCACATTTGCACCTCTCTCTTGAATAGATCAATTCAAAAGTTTCAAATATACATGCCTACTGTAACCCGTATTGCCTTAATCTCTTTCCACAACGTTTCTCACCACCCCTCAACATTTATATAAAGTTTTCCTACATTCGAAAGGAATCATTACTAGTTTAATTTAAAACTGGCGATGATACTTTTTCATGATTTAAGGTAATGGATATCTAGAATATCTAAACCCTAACATCTCTATGCAGGATTGCTTTTGCTAGAGAAGGGTGGTCCTGAACCAGCCTTCCAGGGTCCAAATCCTCACTCCATCTCCACTGACCTAGCATGTCAGGCAAGCAGAGTAATCACTCTCTACCTCAGTATTCTCATCTGTACATGGAGACAATAAGAGTACTTCACTCATGGGAGGACTGACTGACTTAATACTTAGGAAGTTTTAAGAAAAGGTGAGGCAGAAGCAGAAAGATTTGAAGGAACTTCAAGTTTGTACGGGTAAATTGAATTCAGGGACACTGTCTTAAGAGAAATAGTATTAATTGTCTCATTTCAAGAGATTTTAAAAAATTGACATGTAAAAAGTTTGAATGTTGTATTATTAGTGATTTGCTTCTTCTCTTTCATTCACTAATCTATTTATTTATTGACCAAATGTTTATTAAGCTTCTTCTAATAGAAATTCTCTTTCAGATAGCAATGAAAAGACCAAAAGAAAAAAACCGATACTAAACTTTACTAGGCAGATCAAGAGAAATCATACACTGCACTCATTGTACAATTAGATGCCTTTTTGCAAATATTTAAATCACAGTCCAAAGAATAGAATTTGAGAGTAAGTCAAAGTTATAAAAGGTTTTAAATCCATGGAAGAAATCACTTCCATAAACCATATATGTCAGTGGAGTTCATTAAACTGCACATTACTAGAGCAATAACTTATACTTTTAGCTTTAAGAATACCCCAAAACATATTCCATCTTGGCAGCTGCCATCTTGGATTTACTTTTCAAGAAGAGAGAATCATTCCAGGCAAACATTAAAACATTAACTTTGGCTTTGTTTCCTTTTAAACAGCAGATTCAGTGCCCCCGTAAGCACTGTTAGAAATAACAATGAAATCCCTTCAGTTTCTGGAGAGGTAACTCCCTTTTCATGAAAGAAGTTTTGGGTTCTCGGCCTCAACCGAATCCTGCAGTTACTTTAGTTGTATTAGAAATTCTAACTTTTCAAGCTTCCCCTTAGTTAAGCAATTCCATTAAAACCTGCATGCACACATGCACACGTCATTCACTTTTGTACTCTTTCATTTAATTTTGCAATAAGTAATCTTTGATTTTATATTTGAAAAGAAGATAATTGATGATGTATTGATGTTTAATCCAATTTCAATGTGGCCCTTTGCATTTTACTGTATCTTAGTTATTTGAATATTGTTAAGTCACGTTTTATATTTGAGGGATATTCATTTGGATATATAAACTTTTTCCATTTCTTCAGACTAGTGGTGTTAGCCCTAATTTCCTCAGTTGGCAAGAAGAGATAACTGTGTCTTAGTGAGTCTGCTACTTGGCTAGCAGTCAGAGAGCGAGTTAGTAGGGGAAATGGAACTGTAACCAGACGCTCAAATCATATCAGAATACTGATTCTACACTGTCACCCACAATGGGAGCTCATTGTGTGCACTTCCCGTTGGACTGGGCCAGTATATGCAGAAAGATGAATTAGAAGCCCTGGGTCAATTCACTGTATCAGGAGAGCACACAGAGATACCTCCTAAGAAGACAAAGGAAATCACCCATGTATTTTCCCCCTGAAGTTGAAAGAACCCATTGCTCAGAAGCTCCAATTTTCACACAATGGTTATCTCACAGGGATTGGCGCAATGAGGTGCCAAATTGCACAGAAAAGGAGATAACAGGCTGCCCAGCTTGCAAGATGGCTTTGTGTCTGGGAGCACAGCACCGAAGGCTGTGTGTGGCTAACCTGGAGGTCAGATGCCTCCTACTCAAGGGAAGTGGGGAACAAGATGGATCCTGAGACTAAAGTGGCTTGAGGAAAAACACATTTTCCTACAGGTTCTCTAGTAATCTGGAGATTCTTATATTCATGACTTTGTTATTTCTGAAGTGTTTTTTCAGGGGCTGGGGGTGTAAGTGATGGTGTGCAGAGGGTAAAGACACCTGAGGAACTGCTCCCCTTCTGCAGCCCTGACCATTTCCCTTCATTTAGCCCAATCTGTATGCACACTCAGCTGCTAGCTGTCCTCTAGCCTCAGAGAGAGAGGGCTGCACCTCACCTGGCTTTCTCTCACTGCTCCAATGCCAGGATTGGGAAGAACCCCGGGGAATTGCCCAGGCAGTCCCAAGAGGTCTTCAGAGGGCTCAGAGCAGGGCTGACTCCAGAAATGTTACTGCTGGTGTTTGGAGTCTCTTTAACTCCTCTCACAGTGGATTTTCTGGGGTAGCTGCTCTAGAAAGGCAAGAGTTGCTCCAGCAGCTAAGTGGAAGCAGACCTCCGGTGTAAGCAGTTGAGGTAATACTTCCCCTTCCCTGGCACTTGAACTGAAAGGACTGAAGCAAAATAAAAGGGCAATCTGTATGCAATTAGAAGCTTCTACTGGCAATTGCTTTTTCCCCTTGTAAAAACAGTAGAAATCCAAATTTTCCACCTTCGCGGGCTGTCCCCCCTCCAGCTCTAAGTTGCCACAGTTGGGAATAGTATCTCTAAGTAGTGCTGGCAAGGGTGGATCCATCAAGGAAAGGAAGGTTTTTTTTTAATTAAAAAATTTTTTTTGACATATGGCATTTCTCCAAAGCAGTAGTTACTAAACTTTCTAGACAACCTTTGAAAAGTGTGTATATGCTTGTTGCCCCTGTGCATACATTCTTCTTGATAAATTACTCATCTGATGCCTTTTTGAAATTTTAATTAACTTTAAAGTTTTAAATCTTAGACCAAAAAGAGAAAGACAAAAAAACTCCATCAATTATTCAACAACTTGTAATCTTCTGAAATTCTTAGAAATTCTGGAGGTGCTGCAATCCTCTTCTTTCATTTATTATATAGAAATGTGAAGGGAGCAATTATGTATATTCATTTGTCTCCTAAACATTTGTTGTTGATTTCTTAGGATATAGGACTTAATGCATAATTTTAATTCTCTGACCAATCAATCCCATAGAAGGAGAAATTCATTTCATTTTATTCATTCAAATATTTATTGAATTCCTACTATGTAGTAGCGATACATTGATAGAAAAGAGGGGCAAATTTCTAACCTTAGCAAATTTTCATTCTAATAGGGAAAGAGGGTCAGACAGACAATAAGCCAATAAACACATAAATGTGTGGGTATGTGTGTGTGTATTGAAAGTTTTGAGGAAGAGGCATTGTGTTCTGGGTCTTCAACCAACCTGACATCTAGCCATCCTTAGCTCTCATAATATCTCAACACTAATCATAATAATAATATTAACCAAATAGGAAATGATTAGGCAATAGATTATCTACAGAGGGTGGTCTAAGTCAGCTCTATCAAAAATTGGCTCAATTTTCCTTTGCTGGATTCAATCTCAGCATGCTTGTCTTAAATGTCAATTGTAACTAAACATAAATGTCTTGTTTAAACAAGTTGATCGGCATTCAACTTAACTGTGGTCTCTGATTAGCTGTTTGGAACTTAAATAAAGCATATTTATGGTTGTTTTTCCCCTTGATGGTATGTTGGCTATATATATGGTCAAACTGTATGTCTCATTCTTTAAAATGCCCTAGACTTTCTTCTGTGAACTTTGAAAGCACAGGTATCACACTTAATTTTATCCAACATATGTAGTTGAAGATAAATTAAGAGTGTTTACTGCTTTATGAAAGGACTTTTTTTCTGCAATGATTTACTATTGAGTTTTTAATAAGAAGGAACTACCTAATTTCATAAAATAATACTATTTGCAGTATTTTAATTTATGTTAAATTTCTATATTTGATGATAGCTTTAGTCTAAGTTGCGCAAGTGCTCTAGACTTGTGCTCTAGAGTGAATGTCTGTGTGCTCCCCAAA
This sequence comes from Furipterus horrens, assembly GCF_987537825.1. Lineage (NCBI taxonomy): Eukaryota > Metazoa > Chordata > Mammalia > Chiroptera > Furipteridae > Furipterus > Furipterus horrens. The sequence goes on from NW_028327175.1 coordinate 23,856,323, forward strand.
ATTCATATGTGGAAACCTAGTCCCTGATGTTGGTGGTATTAGGTGATTAGCCTTTGGGAGATGATTAGGTCATGAGGGTGGAGCCCTCATGAATGGGACTAGTGCCAAAAGCTCCCTCATTTCATCCTCCATGTGAGGACACAGTGAGAAGATGGCATCTATGGTCCAGTGAGTGCGCTCTTACGAGACACTGACTCTCCCAGTTCCTTGCTTTTGGACTTCCCAGCCTCCAGAATATGAGAAATTTCTGTAGTTTACAAGCTCCTCAGTTTATAGAATATTTGTTATAGCAGCCTGAATGAACTAACACAATTTTCACCAAAGAATCAGGGATCTTGTGTTATAAATTAGTTAGTGACATATGTTTCAGCCCAAACCAGCAAAGTCTGGAGGCTTCAGTGCTTTATTATAAGTGAAGTAGCAGAAAATGTCAAGAGCTCACAAGATGTCCAAGAGGGGGTCCTGCCTAGACAAAGGATGAAGATGCAGTTGACTGCTAGTTTATCTCAATTCTCCTATGGCGACAGTATTTGGTTGACCACAGCCTGGAACCAGACAGAAGCCATGTCACATCACCCTCTCCTCCAAACCTTGCAGGGCTCCTCAGACTAATTGGACAATAACATGTCACATACTCTGACTTCTCAAGACCTAGTTCTGACCACTTTTCCTCTTTTCTATTTAGCTCTAGTGCATTACTTGCCATTGTTCCTTGAACATGTCAGACACACTCCCACTTAGAAGCCTGGCACTACCTGTTACCTTTGTTGGAATGCTCTCATCATGAACATGTAAATGGCTTATTCCCTGCCATTGTCTTCTCAGGCTGCTATAACAGAATACCACAGACTGTGTGGCTCATAATCAAGAGAAATTTATTTCTTATACAGTTCTAGGGGCTAGAACCACAAGATCATGATTCAGTGTCTGGCTCACAGATGGCTCTCTTCTCTCTGTGACCCCAAGTAGAGGAAGCTGCTAGAAAGAAATATCTCTGGGTTCTCATTTAAAGGACATTAATTTCATTCATGAGGATGCCATCTTCATGGTCCAATTACCTTCCAAAGTCACCCTTCTAATGCCATCACATTGGGAGTTAGGATTTCAACATGTTAATTTTGGGAGGACATAAACATTCAATCTATAGCATTCTGTCACCTCATGCAAATCTGCCCAGATGTCACCTCATTGATGAGGTTTACCTATAGCATCTTAGTGAAAATGGCAGTCTTCTTCCCTCTCACCATGATCTCTCTTAACATGGTCTATTTTTGTTGCCCGTTTTTCTCTAGAGTTCTTATTACTTTGTAAAGTACTACACAATATTCCTTATTTATCATGTCTATTGAATATTGTCTACATTCATGCTCCAGAATAGCAGGGATATTTATTTTGTTCTCATAGCTCTGTGTTGTATCCCAAAGCTCTGAAAACAATTTCTGGCATATAGTAAGTATGCAATGTTTCATGGATAAATGAATGAATGAATACAAACTTCAGAGCATTGTACAATGATAAAATATCAGGGCAGAGACTATCTGGATTTTGTTCAGTATGACATCTTCAGCACCTACAACAGTTCTCAGCAATGTGTTTTTATTGAAAAAAGCAGATGAATGAATGTTATTGGGTGGGGAGAGGGGGTTCATAAAACCTATATAAATATGAGTGAAAAACAAAAGCCTTTGGGCCAGGATTTAGGTACTTTCGCGCCCTCGGTCCTTCCCAGAATTCTTTAGCTGGAGGCGAGTCATAAAATTACCCAATCCCCTTCTGCAAAAAAGATTATTCTGTTTAGTCATTGATCACCTAAGGCCTACAACTACTTAAAAGAAAGTCCTCACAGAGGTGGCAGCATGTGCTATACAAAGCAACAGTGCATGAAAATGATCTGTCCTGTGACATGGACAGGATTCTATTGCTGTAGGGAACCTCCTTGTCCAGTGCTGTTTTCTTCTTTTGTAATGGGAGATCACAGGCTTTGGAGTCAGAGTTCCTGGCCATCATGTCCCAGGCTGTGTTACTCTCAGAAGGTCACTTTGTGCAGACCTCCATTTTTCATATTTTAAAACAATCCATACTCTTCAGGATTGTCCTGAAGCTGAAAAGGATGTGTGAAGTAAAATGCTTAGTAGACATTCCAAAATCCATCACTATGACCTCTCTGTCCTTTCATGCCTGATTCTAATCTGTTGTGTAGTAATTGCCTAATATGCATAATAATACATAATACGACTTTTTTTCTCATCCAAGGTCTAACCATTAGACCATTTTGTCCATTTATTTTCTTCCTGCATTTTACACTGAAACTGTATAGTAGAAAATGCCATGAGAAATTGGAATTAAAACCCAGGCCATTTCATTGCTTTCCTCAGTGCAGATATAGCTGGTGATAATCACAAGTGGTTATTAATGCTGGGTTCCTTAAAATTTATAGGATTGCATCAGAATATTTAATAAAAGGGCAAAGCAATGACTCATAAGTTACCCACTATTTATATCTGAAAGGAGCTGATGGTATATTTATCTCTGTTAAGTGATGACTTATTACCAAGCAAAAGTGAGCATTGAAAGATGAAACTGTAGTGTACGATGAGTGGCACAGCTCCATTACTTGGAAATATTTCTTATTGGAATGTAGTTAACATTTAGCTTCTGAAATGGAATAAGCAAATTAGTAGCCAAGGAATTTGCTAATTTTTTTCTGTGGCCTACTTAGGTCTTCACAGATACCACTGGCATGATTTATATCTTACTGAGAAAGAGCACTTCTGTAATCTGCATACTTCCAACACCGGGTTTTCAGCTCCAAGGCTATAAAACATACATGCAAGAAGAGAAGATGGGAGCATTGAAGAATGGAGACCTTTCACAGGTCCACACAGCTACTCACTGGCAGAGTTGTGATTTGAACTTCTTAAAAAGAGGTCAGATAAGGCCAAAGGATATATGATCAGAGAGCAGTACATTAAGGTTTTCTGGAGGGCTTCCAGTCCATTGGATTCAGAGCAGCAATACTTTTATCTGTTTTATGTATGTGTGCTTTATGATAAACAAACATCTTATTTAGAACTAAATAAACTAGTGATGCTGAATATCTTTTCATAAGTCTATGGGCCATTTGTATGTCCTCTTTGGAGAAGTGTTTGTTAGGTTCTTTGCCCATTTATTTTTATTTTTTTCTTTCTAAAATTGTTTTTCTATTACAGGTGTTTAATTCTTTCCCCATTGCTCTCCCCTGCCCCTTCCATGTCCCCCCTCTCCCACAATCAATCCCCACCCCGTTGTCCATGTCCATGGGTCATTTATACTAGCTCCTTGACTAGATCTTTCCCCTTCTTTCCACCCTTTCCCCTGCCCACCTCGCCTCTGGTCACTGTCAGTCTGTTCCTTGTTTCCATGCCTCTGGTTCTATTTTGCTCATTTGTTTGTTTTATTCATTAGGTTTCTGTGTTAGGTGAGATTATATGGCATTTGTCTTTTGCCACCTGGCTTATTTTACTTAGCATAATACTCTCCAGTTCTATCCATGTTGTCACAAAAGGTAGGAGTTCCTTCTTTCTGCTGCATAGCATTCCATTGTGTAAACTTGCTACAGTCTTTGTATCCACTCATCCACTGATGGGCACCTAAGCTGTTTCCAGCACTTGGCTTTTTTAAATAGCACTGCTTTGAACATAGGGGTGCATAGATTCTTTTCAATTGAGGTGTCAGGATTCTTTGAGTATAATACTAGCAATGGAATTGCTGGATCAAAAGGCAGTCCCATTTTTAGTTTTTTTCATGAAATTTTGTACTGTGTTCCACAGTGGCTGCACCAGTCTGCATTCCCACCAACAGTGCACTAGGGTTCCCTTTTCTCCACATCCTCACCAACACTTGTTTGTTGATTTGTAAATGATGGCCATTCTGACCTGTCTGAAGTGGTATCTCATTGTGGTTTTAACTTGCATCTCTCTGATGGCTAGTGATGTTGAGCATTCTTTTTATATTTTAATTGGATTGTTTTTCTTTCTGGTGTTGAGTCATATGACTTCTTTATATATTTTAGAGATCAAACCCTTGTCCGATGTATCATTGGCAAATATGTTCTCCCATATGGTTGGCTCCTTTTTCATTTTTATGATGCTTTCTTTAACCACACAGAAACTTTTTAGTTTGATGTAGTCCCATCTGTTTATTTTTTTCTTTATTTCCCTTGTCCTATGAGATTTATTGGCAAAAATATTGCTATGTGGGATATCTGAAATTTTCCTGGCTATGTTTTCCTCTAGGACTTTTACGCTGTCACGGCTTATAGTTAAGTCTTTTATCCATTTTGAGTTTATTCTGATGTATGATGAGAGTTGTAGTCTAGTTTCTTTCTTTCTTTTTTCTTTTTTCTTTTTTGCATGTACCAGTCCAGTTCTCCCAACACCATTTGTTGAAGAGGTTATTTTTACTCCATTGTATGCTCTTGCCCTGTTTCTCAAATATTAACTGACCATACAGACATAGATCTATTTCTGTTCCATTGGTCTATGTGTCTATTTGTATGCTAGTACCAGGCTGTTTTGATTATAGTGGCCTTGTAGTATAGTTTGGTATCAGGTATTGTGATTCCTCCTACTGTGTTCTTCTTTTTCAGGATTGCTGAGGCCATTCAGGGGTTTTTTGGGTTCCATATAAATTCTTGAAATATTTGTTCTAGATCTGTGAAATATGCCATTGGCATTTTAATATGAATTGCATTGAATCTATAGATTGCTTTGGGTAATATGGACATTTTAATGATGTTAATTCTTCCAATCCATGAACACAGTATATGCTTCCATTTCTTTGTATTTTCCTTAATTTTTCTTCAGTGTTCTATAGTTTTCTGAGTATAGGTCTTTTACTCTTTGGTTAAATGTATTCTTAGGTACTTTATTTTTCTTGTTGCATTAGAAAGATACAAATTAAAACCACAATGAAATATCACCTCACGATGGTCAGAATGAGAATCATTAATAAATCTACAAACAGCAAGTATTGGTGAAGATACAGAGAAAAGGGAACCCTAGTGCACTATTGGTGGGAATGCAGACTGGTACAGCCACTGTGGAAAACAGTACAGAATTTCCTGAAAAAAGCTAAAAACAGAACTGCCTTTTGATCCAGAAATTTTGTTGCTGGGATTATACCCTAAGAATCCCTGAATCATCTATTCAAAAGAACTTATGCACTCTTGTGTTCATAGCAGCACTATTTACAATAGCTATGTGCTTGAAATAGCTTAAATGCCCATCAGTGGATGAGTGGATCAAAAAATCTGGTACATTTATATAATGGAATGCTACGCAGCAGAAAGAAAGAAGGAACTCCTACCTTTTGTGACAGCATGGATGTCGTCGTCGGCGGCGGCGGCAGCCGTCCGTCTCGAGAGACGATGGTGTAGCTTCTTAAGAGTCTATCTGCACCGCCGAGAATGGCTGTGCAGTCCGACTCGGGAGTGACACGGTATCTGTCTCCTCCCGTGTTGAATCGACATCTTGCGATGACGCTGGAGTGTCCTCTCCAGTGAAGCTGAAGCTACAGAGCCTGGGCAGGGTGATATGGAGGGTCTGCTGTTGCCCATGCAGCAAACTCCCCCTCTCTTCGCAGCTGAAGGGTCCAAGGGAAAGACGGAGTCAATACAGCTTGGCTTCATGTGCGCCACAGGAGTTGCCGGTGTTGACTACAACGTCAAACCGCCTTAGGGACTCCGGCTCCAGATTTTCTGTCGGGGTTTACTCCCTTAGCCTTTCCCCTGAAGAGGTATGCCGCAAGGCAGCGGAGGTTTTTTGGAGTCAGAGTTTTCCTTCTCTGATGTGCCCTGACTGGAAGATCGAACCAGCGACACTTAGCTCGCAGGCCGACGCTTAATCCACTGAGCCAAAAGTAACTGGAGAATATTATGCTAAGTGAAATAAGCCAGTCAGTGAAAGACAAATACCATATGATCTCACCTATAAGAGAAATTTAATGAACAAAATAAACTAATGAACAAACTAGAACCACAGGCATGGAAACATGGAACAGACTGACAGTGACCAGAGGGGAAGGGGTGGGGGATAATGATGGAAAGAAGGGGAAAGGACTAGGTAAAGAACATGTGTAAATGACCATGGACATGGACTATAGTGTGGGAATTGACTGTGGAAGCAGGGGTGAGATGGGTGGAGGAAGCCAAAGAGGGAGGAGACGGGGCAACTGTAACAGAATAACAATGAAAAAAATCTTTAAAAAATAAAAATAAAAATCAATAAACTACCTATGCTAAAGTATAGTTTTCAAAAACTGAAAAACGTGACTTTCATTTCAATAATAAACAAAATGTAAACATTTTCTTGAACTCTTTAAATGAGGGAACCAGTAAGACAGAAAAGAGAATGAAAATATATGGGTAATGGAAAAGTAATTTTGTAATAAGATTTCTGGATCAAATGCACAACTGGGTAATGCCCTATAGGGCAGATAACTTTTCTAAAGACAGAAATCATTTGACTTTTACTGGACAAAAATCTACATGTTAACATATAACTTCATAGAATCTAGGTCTTTTGTCAATAGTACTTAGCAAGTCAAACAGTTACACTCCCTTTGGTGAGACTGTTAAACCATATCCTTATATGACATCAGAATGGCACATTACCTCGCTTTGCCTATTTCCAAGTTTTAGATATCTTTTCTTAACTCCTAGTGTTTTCCTGCAAATTGAAAATAGATTAATAAATACATGAAGATAATGTTTTATTTATATATAGCTCTACAGTTTACCATTTTATAATTTATAACATCACCTAGATGGTGAAAATGAATACTTGGATATTTCTGATGCAAGAGGGCATGGCTGTCATTTTCTAAGAGGAGACACCAGATCTTCCCTATAAAAAGTGTTACCAAAATACATACTTCAAATGAAAATGATTATTTTTGTCAAAGTAGTAAATAACATCATGAAAATCTGAGAATGTCCATAACTTCCTGTCAGACAGGACTGAGAAGTTGGTGCAAAGGAGGAAAAGTGATAAATTGAAAGTGATTTCTGAGAAGATAAACAAATAACTTTTCAGAGTTACAACCTTCTTTAGTTTGACTATGGGTCTTTGTGTATCAGAGGGAAAAGTGCTGAAACATGGTGCAAAACACTGGAAGCAAAGCCTTCCACACACTGGCTTGAAAAGACTTGCCTCGTGTGGCCATTGCTTTAGAGAAGAAGTCTTCTTGCTCCATATTTGCTGAAATGAAATTCAGAAGGAAGATACTAGCTCGTCTATGACAACAAAGCAGAATGCATAACCCACCAGATTCTCTTTAAATTCCTGAATCAATCATTCTGATGCTTCTGAGATCTCTTATTGCCTGGGTTCCTCCCTCTATCTGGACAGAAAATTTCTATAAACAGAATGTTGTGTGTCATCCCGGTGTCCATATTCTCTTTCATTGTTCTATTTGCAAAAACGTCCTTAATTGGACTAGCTGTTCTCACGATGGTTCATCTAAATGCCCTGTAGGCTCAATTTATCCAACATGGAATCAAGACTTGTTAAATTATGCTTCTGAGAATTAGTAAAAACTTTATTACTTTTGAATTCATAACATGCCATTGAGTTATAACAAGAATATTTATTAAGAAACAAATGATTTTCTAGCTTGTGTGATTTCTAGGGTTTGTAAAGACAACCTTTATACAGATATAATAAAATCATTTTGTGATATTACAAGGCTACTATTCCCTGAGGTGGGTTACTTGTTCCATGACCCTTTTCTCCACTGTTTAGGTTGCATGTAAAACCTCCTCTATGAACTGCCCTCAGGGAAACAGTAAAGCATGGAGTGCTTCAAAATAGGCTTTCGAACTTCAGAGCAGAGACAACAGTCTTGAAATTAGAAACCATTTAAATTCACAAGAAAGGCATGGGACTTTCCTGGGAAAAAAAAGATGTGTGAGTTCCACCAATTGGAGCCTGCGATATTTAGAGCATAAAGTTTGTACTGTACATTCTGGAGCAGGGAGGTTTGTGTTAAGACTGATAGCTACTTTCTTACCCTGAAGCTCAGAGATTCGGTGGAAAGGAGAGTAGAGGTCCTAACCATGGATCATCTTCTTACAAGTCACAACACGGGGCTGCTATGTGCACAGATAAATGTTATTTTTTATCTTCTTGCCTAATGAAAGGAAATATTCTGCCACAGCTCCTCCCTCACTGCCACCCCCAGGCCAATATAACCTGCCACATCACAACTATCCCCTCAGAATTTACATCATTTTCTGCAAAGGGGAATAGCCTCACTTCCGTCCATGACAGCAGCCTGGTGTGATAGTGAAACAAGGTTTCCTAGGATGAGTTCCAGAGAACACGATTTGAAAAACAGACTTCTAGACTCGTCCTGCAAATTTAGCCTATGAGAAATTTTATGAGTTCTGTGTGGGACAGGAGAATGTCTCAGTGTTTCCCTAGGGCATCTGACCAGAGAAAATCCATGAAAACACAGATGCCTCTTTCCCTGGAATTATATTGATGTCCTGTGCGGCTACTGTTCCGTGAGCATGCTGTGCAGAATACTGAACCAGCTCTCTGGCTGTGGGGTCACTGGGTCCTGGGGTTGACTTTTGATCTGGGTTTTCCAAAAATAGGTATAATGCCACTTAGCCTGGTAGACAATATCAGATGAGAGGTATCATGCAAAATGTTCAGAATCTGGTACTTGGTAAGACACCTTGTCCCTTTTCTTTCCTTCCCTTTCTTATATACCAGCTGCAGAGAGTATTCTGACTCATATCCCCTCTTGTCTACATCCTCCTCTCCCTTCACCTTGAAAGAGAATCATCTCCGGGAAGAGTTTAGCTGCTCCTCTGACATGCAATCTCCCTTGAGCTTCCAAAGCATATGGTTGCATCGAAGTTAGAAGAATCTTGTGTCTTTAGTACAATGAACTACTCTTTTGATTCCTGGTACTCAAAACATTCTGCTCTACATTATCATTATCTATGTATAAGTCTATATTCTCCATAGACAGAAATTTCATTTAAGACTGAGACTTAAGATGCATTTATCCTTGAATTTTATGAATCTGGATGTTACTGAGAACTTTGTGTTTGAGTTTCTCCAGGGGTAAAGATTGGAGAAAAATATGCCTTAAAAGCAAAAGAATGAGGTAGAAGAGGTGAACTCCAGGGGAAGGGCTGGGAATTGAGTTTGGGAGGCCTCTCCTCATATCCTCACTCCCCTTACCATCCCACTTTCCCTTGGGGCAAAGTTGATAGGGACCCAAAATTGGCTCTAAGAAGTCCTTGTGCTTCGTAAACATAACTTTGAAAATGTTCAGCCTCATCTATAATCCAGGATATGTCATAGACACAATAAGCTATATCTTAGAAAGAGGAGTGGAGCTTGGTTTAGCATAGTCCAGGGTTTGTACAATTTGGGGGTCCTCTTTAAAAATGGAGAGAACAGAGCAATGGAGGAAAATGGGGACAACTGAAATAGAACAACAATAAAATTAAAAGCTAGAAATAGAGAGGAGAGTTGGAAAGAGATTTTAGTGTTTCCTGGCTGGTAAAATATCTTATGCAAGTTTTTCTGAAGTCTATGTGAGTTCATTTATAAATGTCTTCTAGGACCTTGAAAGAACCCAGGCAAGTGGGGGCCTTGAAGTGAAAGCCTCTTGGGCTTCAGGATAAATCCAGCATTTCTGGGGAGGGTTTGAAACAGGAGAGATGTAGCCAGGAAACATGCTCAATGAGTTCACCTTTGTTCATTTATTAACCCAACATGTAATTCTCTGGGTCTGGCTCAAGATGTCAATTATTCGGATTCAGTTTTATTGTAAATTACCATATAATAGTATTGTACTAACAGAAGAGGGGAAATCTGAGGGCTATCACTTTTCAGGATCTTTTCAAGGAAAATATCCAAGTGCCACATATTCTCATTTTGCTAATAAAACACCAATATTTCAAAAGCGAATCTTGATGTTCAACTTTCCAAAGTTATGGTCCCACTGTAGAATAATAATTCATATTCATACTTTCAGGAGCACTTCTAGGAAAATACAGACTGAATGTGGACTGGCAAACTTATATGCCGACTGATGAATTTTAAAGCAAAGTGAGCCAATGCTATTAAGATGAAAATAATTGCATATGATTCAGAATCCTAAATTATTACCATATGTTACTTGGGTGACTCCCAACTTAGAAAATATGTAAAAATGAGGAAAAAAACTTCTGTATTTTATTTTTAACCTTTCATTTCTTGAGATGGCATTAAAACATGAATTTTAAATGTACTTAAACAGCGACACAAGCATTCCAAAAATTGAAGGAAACTTTTAAAAAGTCTATAAATTTAGTAATTTCTGCAGTTAAAACTTTCCAAGGATAAATAACTTAGCAAACAAATAAATAAACAAACAAACGAAGTAACTAATGAACCACATTAAAAAAAATTCCAGGCAATTATTATACTATAGGTGACAAGGGTAACAAGAAAGGCATAGGATGGCTCTAAACTTTGAAAGGTTAATTTAGGGTTACTTTTAAATAATGATATAAAACTTCATTGTTTTTTAATTAGTTGATTAAAGCAACTCAATAGAGCAGCCTATATTAAAAACCTAATAATAATCCAGGGCAGTGACCCAGACTTGTGAAGGTCATAATTACCATTCAGATGAAGGGTTTGTTACTAACACAGTTCTCTCATCCGTCACTTTTGCTATTTCCTTAAACATCTCAGAAACTGGAAAGTATTGGCAAGGCAGAAAACCTTACAGAAACAGGCTCCCTGTGGCATGCAGTGCATTGTCTCCAAGCCCTTCTCAGATCCAGCAGACTTGTTTTCTACTTAGTTGACTATTTGGTAAACACGATGTACCAATTATATCATTCAATCTAAGATTTCTTACTACAAGTTCTGTTCGGCCTTTCTAACATACCACAGCAGGGTTAGGGAGAGATGAAGCCTAAACCTAAATCTTGGCACCGAAGGCCCATTGGGTACCCTGGAACTTTGAATCTTTGGTTCACCCAGAATTCCCGATTCAATTTCAGGCACCTTCCTCATTACTTGAGCCTACAGTGCAGTGGGTCAAGAAGCCATCTTAAGGTGTTCCATCAATTAGGGAAGGTCCCTGCTGGAGGGCCTTTGTACATTCTGTTCAGTTGATTAAAAACAACCCTTTAAAGCTATGTTCCTAAACTGCAACTAAGTTTGTTTCATTTACTCAACCCGATAAGCTATAATTTCAGATAATAAATCATTTCTCAGCACCAGTATTTCTGGAATATTGCATGGGATGGCATGTGTAATAAACATATAATATGTTGTTTTCTTAAAAGTCAAATTTAGCTGGGAATCCCATATTTTTATTTCTAAATCTGGAAGCCCAATTCAATCTTCTATTAACATCTTGCTGCAGCAACACCTACACAGCATGGACTACGCCAGGTACTCAACATGTTTTTATCTCTTGCAGTAACCTCCTGAGGTAGTTAACGTCTCCATTTTACAGGTGTGAAAATGGAAGCACAGAGAAATAAACATTCTCTTATGAAAATAAATATCTTAAGCCTGAATGCTGCAAGCTTAGGTGGCTTCCCGTCTTGTGGAGGTTTTCCAGAGAAAACAGTTCTGAGCTGCTTGAACAAAAGGACAAATGATTGATCCAGATCCTTAACAATCTTTGGCATGGAGTATTGTTATATACTTTTAGTTTGGAAAATATTCACAGCAGGTGTTACCAATTGCCAACCGCAAGCCATTAAAACTCATAGTACCCTGAATTTTAAACAAATTCTAAGTGAGCTTTCCAAGACAAACTGGGTACAATGCATGCCGCTTAATAGCCAAATTATTTGACTTGTTATTTGTTTAATATAAACTATTTAAATGAGTACCAAAAACAGCCAAAATAAAGATTTCTGTTCTAATATAAATTCAGTTATTATGCACCTCCTATGTGTCAGATCTAGTAGAAAGACACATAAAGAAATATTTATTTAAATGCAATATGGGGCGGGGCAAAAACCCCAAAATTTATTTATAAAAGATTTGTGTGTTTAAACCTCGGTCACCTTCAAAGTACTCTCTTCATTAGCTGCAATGTACCTATCACGACTTTTTTCCACTGCTCAAAACAGTTTTTGAACTCATCAATTTTGATGCCTTTTAGTGCTTCTGCTGTTTTTTGTGTCACTTCTTCCACATCGGCAAAACATTTCCTTTTGAGGACCTTTTTCATCTGGGGAAACCAAAAAAAGTTACTTGAGGCAAGATTGGGTGAACGGGGAGGGTGGGGTATGGGGGTCATGCCGTTTTTAACCAAAAACTGCTGAGCATTCAGCACAGTGTTGGCAGGTGAGCTCGTAAATCACCCTTTATGAAACGGGCAAAAGCGCTGAGTCTCAAAAAAAATTCACTGAAGCTGAATGCAGCCTCTCACAACAATGCCAGCTGGTACACTGATACAGATGGACTCTCAGAACACTCACCTATTGGGAAAAGCCTGTACTACAAGGGCCCCCCTCCTCCATAAGATAATACCAGTGTTTCTAGGGTGCCCCCTCATATACTGAAAGTTAGGGTGGAGATGAATACAGCAGCAATATAAATGCAGAGCAGAGCAGGAGTCCCCATCTTGTGATTAAGGGATGACCACAAGGTCTTCATGGAGATGTGACTGAACAGAATCTTAAAGAATAAAGAAGTGCTCATGGAGTAGGAAGTTGGAAAGGTTGCTGTAGGTGAATGTGACAGAATGACGTGGAGAGGACCTTGTGTTTCATCATCATTAGGCAGCCAGATGCATCATTCCTTGAGCATATTTCCACTATAAAAAAATGAAGCTGTAGGGACAGCCTAGAAGGAAATGCTTGACTCCTTGTAATGTTAAGAGACTACTAGAAGGAATATACTCTGCTATCTCAGGCTCTCTGCTTTTTAACATTATTTTTCTGATGCTAAAATAGACTAGGTACATGATTCAGTCTCAGTGCATGTTGAACAGAGCAAAAGAAGGTCACAGAGAACATTGGTGCTACATTTCCTTACTTTGTACTTAGATTGAAATATACAGCTTATATCCACCATTTTCTCAAAGTACTAAAGTCTTAAAGCTCATATACTCTCATATGTTTTCTAAGAGTTTCTTAACTTTAGACATTCAGTATTAAATGAAAGGTCTTTAAACTATTTTCAAATATGAATTCTCTCTAGAATTTCCAACTATGTTTGTAGCTAAGGAATGCAAAATAAAGATTTTGCAGAAGATAAACTAATACAGATATTGGTTAGACTAACCAAAAATATCATAAAATATTGGCTCCAGTACATTTAATTTTGCACTCAAGAGAAGTCATATTTTAATCCTGGTCCCTATAACTAGAAATGAATTGTGAACGGTGTCTTCAAGCTTCTGTAAAATGTCTCACGTCATTCTGAAGTTCCTGAACAGCTCCATAAAGAGGCTCAGATGATGTAGATGTACCCTACCTAGGCAGCCCACAATGAGAACTGGCCCGGGAATCAATAGAACCTGAGTTTGCTCTTGGTTTTGTTTCTTACTTGGACAAGTCATTTAACCACTGGGTTTCTCCTCTTTTTTTGCTCCTCTATAAAAGGACAATTGAAGTCGACAATTGCTATGATCCCCTCAGTTCTAAGAATTCTATGTCTATAACTGAAGTCATTAGAAAAACTTACTTTCACTTATTTGCATTTCAAGTCTTTTGAATAATAGATTCAGCAAAATTGCAAGTGACCCAGGATAGTATTCAGTAAAAAGGTGATAATACCCCCACCAATCGATCCAAATGCATAAGAATTCAGAAATTAGTTAACATTTTGTTCATTAGATTCCCCGTATGAGTGCAAAGATATGGCACTTGTCTTTGACTGACTTATTTCACTTAGCATAATGCTCTCTAGGTCCAGCCATGCTGTCGCAAAGGGGGGAAAAAACAAACATGAAAAATTAGATAACTTTTTAAATAAAATTTCCAAAGCTTTACATTTTGCAATAGGAATTGGCATATTTGCCACTTCTGATAGAAATAGGATGGGTAATCCATTCAAATGCATGGGTATTCCTTCCTTCTGTTGGCTAAAAGCCAGTGAAAACCTCAAATAATTCTAAATAAGTAAATTTTAAATAAGTAAATTGCTCTAGTTATAAGTATAAGATCTATTCAGTATAACATATGTGCTGTTCTACTGGATGAAGACCTTATATTTCATATAAAGTCATATGTTTTAACCAAGTAAATATGATTCTACTGGATCAAATTCAGATAATATTAACATTTATAAACAAATTCCAAACTTTCTTTGGTTTCTAGTAATCATATATGAGTGGCTACAATAATTCTATCAATATATTTACTTCTGTCAGAAGCCACATTAGCAAGCATAACAACAAAACATAAGAAAATAAACATTAAAAATTGGACTTTCAAGGCATCCATCATAGCTGATGAATTTTAGTTAATAAATGCCAAAATAATTAAATTATTGCAAAATTTTAACTAAATGTTTAGTATTAATTTTGGCTCAAAATAAAAACCTGGAAAGTTGATAATATCTCATGTTCCAAAATTAATATATTTGATTTCCTAAAATAAAAACATATCACAATGAATTAGGTTCGCTTTGAAAACTTGTGGACTAGCTTTGACACTTGGAAATTCTTCTAACTTCTCGGAAACCCAGTTTCTCATTTGTATAAACACTGGCCTATTAATTTTAAAAGTGTCTTCAAGCTCGGAGAATTTATAACCCAACATAACAGCTTTTGAAAGAGTAGTGAAAGCATCCTGAAACCGTTTTGTTAGTTCAAGTCCAAAGATCTAACGTAAAAAATATCTCGTGTTTCCAACATCAGCCTGTGTTATTTGGACCAAGCAACACTGAGTAAGGGGGCTTACAGTGTTTGTCAACTATGAGGAAGAAAATTATTACTGTTTTAAATTAACAGATGTTTTGTTCTTTGAATTGCAGTTAGCTTTTTCTTGGAAAATGCAAACATTAAGAACTAACTCTGAGGAACAGCAGAGGGCGGTACAATCACAACCAAATCAAACAAAGGAAAACCTGGGCATCATACCCAATGCCAGGAACTCCCGAGTTCTGTGTCTGAGCAAATGAGCCACAGCCAGGTGAGAACAAAATATTTTCAAAGTGGATTTGAGAATCTGCCAGTGAAAATGGTTTACATTTCGTCTCAGTTCCATTTCCAGATCAAGGGCTATGATTCTCTTTCCTGGGTACCTCTGGGGCATTTCATTCACGTTGAGACACTCTTTGACAGTGCCAGGTTAGAGCACACCAGGACAGGCAGGGCAGGAGGCAGGCAGGCAGGTGGGCTTTGTTGTACAGGGAATCACTGAAGAAACGGCAGGAACAGCTTGAGATGAGGCTCTTTGTGGGGGATTTGTACATGAGAAGGTCTCACGGGAAGCATAGGAAAGGCTTGTGTGTCACTGGAGGGCACAGGTCTAGGATGACGGAGAGATCTCACAGTGGGGCAGGGTTGGGGAAACTGTGGGAAAGAGCTTGAAAACGTGTGGAGCCGCCCACAGCTGAGTCGGATAACTTGGGACGTCTCCAGGCAATGGCCAACTGTACTTCCTTCCCAGACCTCAGAGATTTACAAGTCTGGTGAGAGGTTGGAGTTGATAACTAAGAATCTACAACTCTAATGCATTAATTACACTTATCATTATGTCAAATCGTATAGAGTCTGATTTACTTCTAGGAAATAAGTATGTGATTACACATGCTTTCAAAACACAAGCTCATTATTTCCACATAACAGGTCATAATGACTGATGAACTCAGAGATCTGTTATTAAAACAAACTAACAGTTATAATTGTTCAAGTATGAGAATGATTAAAGAATTTGCTAGTGGTTATTCTCTGTTAATACACAATTGGATTCAGTGGGGTGTCTGGTTATATAGATGTGCATATTCACCTACACATATGGACAGGCACCCATGTAGATAAGCACATTTATATGCAGAAAAGTAGGAATTGCCTTATAGGGAAACACAGGCATTTTTCTTGTGAAGGTGTATCAGTTCTGTCTAGTTATTCCACAAAGTAACACAAAGGCTTCCTTCTCAGGCTTGCTTGGCTATGTTCAAATCTAGCCTCTACCACTTATTAACTGTGTGGCCTAGACAACTCATACCATCTCAGTGGCTCTCAAGTGTTCCCAGTAAAAGCAGCATTAACATCAGCATCCTCTGGGAACTTGGTAGAAATGCAAATTCTCCGACCTCATCCAGCCCTCCTGAATGAGGAACTCTGGGGCTGGGGCCCAGAAATCTGTTTTAACAAAGTCTCTAGATAACTTCTGATTCATACTAACACCTGAGAACCCTTGTTCTACCTCCATGTGCCTCAGTTTCCTCATCTATAAAATGGGGGCAAAATGGGTATTGTAAGAAATAAATGAGTGAATATATACCTACAGTGTTTAGAAAAGGGCATGGTACATGTTAAGCAATATGTCAGTGTTGTCTAATATTAATATACAAATCTCAACAGCCATTAAGAAAATACAAGAGTAACATCAACTACAATGTTAATGTTATTAGGAAGTAGAAACAACGGAAACACTTATTTTGCTGAGAGCAAAAATAACAATAATTAAACCCACTGAAACATGGAATAGAGAAATATCTAGGTTTCTCAATACCAGTGAGGCCTTGCACATCAGAAAGCAGCCCTATGACCCTCATTGCCTTGGTCTGCACTCTGCCCTAGTATTGTTTGATGGACATCATTTGGGTTAAAGCTGGCCCACCTCAAACTCCATAGGGGATGATGTTTACTGAGGTAGCCAAAGGAATGTTGTCTAAAATATCATGCCTTCATGTTCATCCTTGAGATTGATGTCTGCATTTCTTCATAATTGAGAAATTAGAGATGAGCTAATCCAGGTGCTAAAGGAGAGGGGAAAATGAAGACTTTCTTAGGCACGTTCAGCTCATCCCCCCAAATCTCAGAAAAGTCTGTATTGACTTTTGTGGTTATGAATTTATTTAAAGCATGGGACGTCTTTAATCCTATTTCCAAATGTGTAAAGCAGGATGGTGATAATGATGATGATGGTGATGGTGATGATGATGATGAAAATATGATAATATTACTTTCCTCAGAGGGCTGTAAGGTTCAGATAAGAGGGGAAAATGGCAACCACCTAGCAAGTGTCCCATATACATTTGCCATTGAGGAATTATTCATTTTCATAGCTAAGTAAAATGACATTTTGACAAGTTAAGTAGATCTCACAGCCAGTAAGGGGCAGAGTGGAATTCCCAGATGGTACACTGGCTTCTAGAATGAATGTATTTCTCCCTGCAAAATGTCTTTCTGAGAGCTGCCATTTTATAGCAACTTGAGACTGGTCTCCCTTAGAAATTATTAGAGATGTAATTCACGCACAATTATAAAATTAGAAAAAAATCTTCACAGGAGGAATGCTGATGCTAATAATCTAAACAACTATTTTAAGGAAAGATGTATCTAGGTAATATAAAGAAAATTAAGGTTCTAACTGATTTAACTGCCAATCAATTCTTACCTTTGGAAATCAATTCACAGCAAAGCTATCCAATTAGAAACCATTTACCAAGGAAATACCATGTGTCAGGCCCAATTTAGTGGATGAGAAAGCAAAGTTGAGTAAGGGCCTCCTTGTCATCAAAGATCTGGCCTCCCAATAAGACAGCAACTCATTTCTATTATAGCATTTACTACTCCAGACTAACTATATCAAGATTTGGGGGCATTGGCGGGGCAAGGGGTAGTCGTGGTATGGGCATTAGTATTTTATAACATTTCCTTAGATGACACTACAGCACAGGGTAGAGAACCATGCTAGGGGAAGGGATCTGATTTTTTTCTGGACCCCAGGCAAGCCCTGGGATTTATTCTCTCTTCAGTGCTCTGTGTGCGGATTTGGTGCTCCTTCCTGACCAATAACCATTCCTGATGGGGAGAAATCTGTAACTGCCACTAGGTATTGTGGTGTGATTCAGTCCTCAAAACAAAAGCTAAGGCAGGGGTAACCCATGGAGTACTCTCAGAGAATAGAGGTAGGATGGGATCCAGAATCAGGTGGCAGCAGATGCTTCCTTAGCTAGAACAATGTCCCTCTCAGTGAGAGTGCCTGAGAGCGAACAAGAGCAGGACCAGAGAGAGCAGGGGCCGTTCTGTGTGAGTGTAGTCATATAAGGTGCTGGTGCAAACCAGATACCTGGGCAGCCAACAATGTTTCTTACACTGCGAAATAATGATAAAGGCACTCCTAACATGAAGCATGAGGGAACTTCCAGATAAAGGCTGGAGTTAATTCCATAAACACACAGACAAAAACTGTGTTCTAGCATTTGCATGGAAGACAAAACAACCCTAACATCCTTTTCTCT
This sequence comes from Furipterus horrens, assembly GCF_987537825.1. Lineage (NCBI taxonomy): Eukaryota > Metazoa > Chordata > Mammalia > Chiroptera > Furipteridae > Furipterus > Furipterus horrens. The sequence goes on from NW_028327175.1 coordinate 23,874,763, forward strand.
AGAATAATATTTATTGTCTTGATTTTCATTCTGAAATTAAATATGGCGCCCACTTTACCTTCCAATACAATTTTGACAAGGCAAAGCCACAGCTACAGTTTCTCTATCAAACACACTTTCCTCATTGTATCATTTAAAATGAACAGCCACAACAAAACCCAAGAGGGCATGATCCTGCATCTTTCCTCTTTCTGAAGTAAGTATGGCCTTAGAAGGTTGTCATTCCAGAGTTAGAATCAGATAGGGGTCAAGTGGAGAGTATGTGTGTGGTGGCTGCATGTCTGTTATCCTGGCGCTGGGTAGATCTACTAACAAAGACTTTTTAATTTGTGAACTGGATGATATCAAAAAAACTTAGTGCTATTGTGGCTTTAATCATGATGGTTTTAAGAGAGTATCTGATCTTCAAAAATATATCATCTTTTACTAGAAACATCTTTGCCTTCATTGGCCTTTGTTTTAAAAAATAACAGATTCGAAGTGAAAAGAAAAAAGGTACAATTTTACTTTGTTTCCAGCTTTTAAATACGTTGAGATCACTCTTGGAATGAAGTACACAAAAGCTTAGTAATAATCATAATGATAACGTAATAGGTGTTTTTTAAACTTTAGATTTCCAAATATCCAGATGTTTGGCCTTTGCTGAAGGTATCCAGATGACTGATTGGAGTTTTTCAGTTTTCATACAGCTACAGGACTTTACGGAGCCACAAGCCTTTTAGTTGCAATGATATAATTAGATACCAAAATTATTCTGCTATCATGTAGGACCCCTGTAAGCAAACTAAGGTCTGCAGGCCAAATCCAGCCCTGGCCATTTCTTTTAACATCTTGTCTCTAGCGCTTTTCACGCTGCAAGGTAGAACTGGGTAGCTGCAATGGTGACCCTACGGCCGCCATGCTGAAAATATTTACAACCTGGCCCTCTGCAGAAAAACTTTGCCAATTCTTTATGTAGAGCATCTCCTTTCCTTAGCTAATTGGCTTGCTACCATTGTCTTAAGGAAGTTCCAATAAATCAGTATACTTTTTATGTATATGAATGATAAAGTCTTTGAGAAAATGCACTATGATTTTTGGCCATTGTTCAGAAGTGAGCTGAATGGGATTTAATGTTTAGGAGGCCACTGGGTTAACTGCTATTCACCTTGGAAATCATTATGCATTCAGTTAAGAAAGTGGCTAACTTCAGTTGCACAGGGAAATGAATAGATAGTATGTTCTTCAGCTTCCATTTTTATATTTTACTCCATGGGAATTTCAAATGATGTATATTGCAATAAATAATGGAACATTCAAATTCACCTCAGCATAAAAATTTAAGTCTTGCTGCATTTTATTATGTACATACTAATTATTACTAACATGCTTATTTAATGACTAATATGAAATTATCATTTAGATATAGAAAGCTAAAGAATAAGGAAAGCATTTTAAAATAATAAATTAGATTACTATTTTTCTATATATTTTAAAACTTTGTTTTGTAAAATTCAGTTTTTTTGCCAATTATTTAGTAATTTTTTTAAAAAAGAAAGGATTAACTTAGTCATTTTAGTACTCATAATTTTTAACAAATCTGAATTCATAAGTATTTACTTAAAGACATATAAATGAGCTTCTCCTATAAGACATATTAGATAAAAAGAAAAAAATGCAATGTTTCACCTTCTAAGTCAAAGTCTAGCTATGAAAAAAAAATTTAAAGTGATCCTTCTTTTTTCACTGGTTTGAAAAACAGGAAGAAAAAGCCAAAGCATATATATTGTCCATCAATTCTTAGATTCTCCTTTAAACATAACCTTGAGGCTCTCTGAGGACAGACAGTGCTTTGTGAGAATTTACTTCTCCATAAATACTACATACACTATTTACTGTACTAATATATAATACCAGCATTATATGTGTGTGCATATATATATGAGGTCTGTCCAAAAAAAGTCCAACTATTAATATAACAAGAATGTTTTGTGTAACCTCGATGCAACCTGGCTGCCAAGGAGGGTGGCCTGGAATGCACAAGCATGAACAATGATGACTTCACTGTACCAGTCAGTGGGAGCCATAGATGCCATTGAGTGAGCCTGTGTACTGTGTGGTCATTGCATTAAAAACGACTGAGCGAATTGAGCAATGAATCTGCATCAAATTTTGTGTTAAGCTCGAACATTCCTCCACAGAAACTATTTGGGTAATTCAGAAGGCTGCAGCTATGGGTGACTGGTGATTGCCAGCTTCATCACCACAATATGCCCACTCATTTATCACATCTCATGCAGAGTTTTTTGGCGAAACTTCAAATTACCCAGGTAATTCAGCTCCCCTACAGTCTAGATTTGGCACCCTGTGACTTCTGTTTTTTCCTAAAACTAAAATCACCTTTGAAAGAAAAGAGATTTCAAACTGTTAATGAGATTCAAGAAAATATGACAGGGCACCTGATGGCAACTGGGAGAACTGTGTGAGGTCCCAAGGTGCCACTTTGAAGGGAACTGAGATGTCATTGTTCTATGTACAATGTTTCTTATATCTTGTATTGTCTCCAATAAATGTCTCTATTTTTCATAGTACATGGCTGGATACCTTCTGGACAGGCCTCATGTGTATATATATGCATGCATATGAGTTATGTATATATGTATACTATACACACACACACACACACACACACACACACACACTATGTACATATGTATAAAAAGTATTGAAGATGAAGAATGGTACTAATGCCTGCCATAGCACCAGCTGTTATCATGCAGACCCTCCCTCTGGCTCCTGAGTGCTAGTTCATTCTATGTTTTGTGGAGTTGCTATAAAGGGCATATAAACACTTAAAGGTGCATCACCAAGACACATGCCTTCTTTTTGCCTTTATTTCCCAAGTCAATCTGCTAGTAGCAAGTCTCTAGATTCTGTTCTTTAATTTTTTTCACCTAGTTAATCCTTACTCTGATATTCTTACCCTAAACTTGCCTTATCCAATTACTAAGCTAGAAAATTTTACCAGCTGGTCAGGAATTGTGATCCAGACAAAAATCTAAATATCTTTTTTTTAAGTTACCAAATTCATTCATTTAAGAAAAAAGGTCCCTTAGGATATTATTTGTCCTTTAAAAGCATTTCTGTCTGCTCCCTATGATACATGCTTCCAGCATCAGCAAATCTCAGGTACCTCCTCCCATCACTTTTGACTTATTGGAGGGATGACATTCCTATTTCAAAGGTGAGAGCCCTGAGGTGCAGTCAGAGTAAATGTCTTGCCCAAAGTTTACAGCAGAATCCAGCACCTGATTCCAGGCCTTTGAGATTTAAGTCCATCAAACTTACCATTACTTCACATCCAATCATAGACATCTCTGAAGAACCAAAAACTTACATGCAAATTAGGAGAAGTTTTTTAAATTTTTGTTTTTGACAAAGGTTGATTTGTAATGGAATTACATTTTATTTTCTGACAAGACTGTCAAACATGATTATTTTGTATACAATAACAATAAAATTCTCAACATTTTAGATTATAAACTGTTGCTTTCTTCATAAAAAACTATAGTGAAATGAAAAATCTTTAAATTGATTTTGAGTTTAAGGGTAACATCTAAAAGGAGTCAAATATCTGTGTTGTAATAGTGTAAACAACATTTAAAAAAATTGGGGGTGAGGATGCCAATACAAACCAGCAAAGAAGATGAGGTATCACTGAGGGAAAGTCTTAGATAATTCCTCATTTTACAGATGAATGAAATGTGGCCAGGAAAGGTCAGAACTATAATCATAGTCATTTAAACCAGATCCAATACCCTTATCATTAAATCATGCTGCTTTATTGTCATGTTTATGTCAGGATTTGGCTATCAAAATAACTGTATAAAAAGGCAAGACTCATAGGTACACAGAACCAAAGGACGTTCACAACATGAGAAAAACTACCAGTCTCCCAAAAGAAAAGAAATCCTTCTCCTTATGGGTTTTACCATACCATCTACTCTCACACACTCACAGCTTCCTCAAATGTACAGCAAAGAAAGAGAGAACAAATTAAACATTTTGTATTTGTATATCTAAGAACAGAACAGAGTAGTAGATGAATTAAAAGAAAAACAAGTTATTTTGGTAATATCTTTTCACCAGTTAATTTCTGACTATTCTCTGTCAGAGTGATAATATCAAGTATAAAAAATTATAATAATGGTTTTATTACAATAACATTTTTGAAAGTCCAAATGTATTTCAATTATGTTTTATATCTAAGTCTTGAGATAGATGTGGAAAATGTGCATCACCCTGGTGAGAATCCAACAGCACTTTTCACATACAAACATCTTTTTATACTCTCCCTAGACATTTTGAAATGAAACATATATTACAAATTAATCTAAAATAAATTACATTTTCTCAATTGCAGCCATTGGCTGTCACCTTACTAAAAACACCATTTAGCCAAAACTCAATATCTAGCTATTTAATATAGTGCAGGCCATTGAGGTTTGATGAAAGCAAGAAAGTGTGAAAATTTAAAACCCTTAAAGCAAATACAGAACATTTTATGGGTAATGAAAATAATTGTGCACGAATCTGTATTTTATTGCAATTTCTCACAAAACAGTCAAGTGTTTTGACTGCATATACTTTAATATTCCAAAAATAATCTATCAAGGCGGAGTTTTCCCACCAGCAGCATACAACTCTCATCACCTTCAAATATTTCTCATTATATAGGGATTAATTCACAGGGCCCTTACTCTGCTAAGTGTCCACTGTCAATATGCAATAGTTCAAGGAAAGCTGCTAACATTGTTATCAAAGGCGCTAATGTCCTAAAGAGTTTAATAATTTGTCTGTATAATGAATCCACAAAGAATTTGGTTTCTATGGAGGTTGGACAGCTATTCTGCATTATAACCCTTTTCAAAGTTGCACATTTATGTATCCTTCCCTCTAAGAGGAATGATGTTGCATCTCTTCCTTTGCCCAGTCCTTTGAAACAAGGAGGTACTAGGCCGTAAAAATGTTATCAAATGCTGGTTGTCATAGATAACGATTTCTAACACTAACTCCAAACCTGGAGTGAGGAAGTGGGTGAAAAAATTGGTTGATGGAAAGCAAAGGTAAAATCATAATTTAATGAAGAATTCTTATATGTCTAAAGAAAAGCCCTGTGTCAAATGAAGAATGTATTTAGAGATAGTCCAGAGCTGGGAATGACGGCTCATCAGAAACTGTACTCCTCAGTGGGTTTTGGGTCAGGTAGATCAACAGCCCTTGGGAACAGCACCCCTCACATACAGGGCTGCCAACTCAGTGCTGGGCCACCACTGTGATGTGCCAATTGGGTGTTTCTAGAAAAGGTCTTCAGAGGTGTTAATAGTGTATGCTACTAATACATGGTGCCCACCCCCCCACCCCCAAATCAGCATCCTAAAGCCTTCTCCTGAAGATACCTAGGGTATGGTAGCATATTAAAGGAATCTTTTGAATTTGGTCTTATCAAGTATTCATTAAACCTATCCAGTCATGGGAGATTTTCATGACTGCATTGCTATGAGCTGAATTGTGTCACTCCATAACTCCTAGGTCGAAATGCTAACCCTTGTTACCCCAGAAGGTGGCTGATTTGAAGACAGAATCTTTAAAGAGGTGACTAAGTCAAAATGAGTTCTTGCGGGTGTGGTGGTGAGAGCTCTAATCCAATACTACCAGTGCCTTTTTAAGAAGAAGAGGTTGAGACACAGACATGCACAGAAGGAAACCATGAGGACACAAGGTGGCCATCAGCAAGCCAAGGAAAGATGCCTGAGAAAAAACCAACCCTGCTGACACTTGGATCTTACACTTCCAGCCTGCAGAATTGCGAGAAAATAAATTCCTGTTGTTTAAGCTACTAAGTCTGTGGTGCTTTGTTATAATCAAACTAATTAGTTCTAATGGATCCCTGATCGCAGATCTTGAGTTCCAAGATCACTGACAGAGTGAGTGGGAGGTTCAATCTAGGAAGAGTATACAAGCTCTGAAGGATAAAGACTTACACAAGCAATTTGCAAGTTCAACATTCAAATAACCATGTGCATAAATTATCTAAGAAATATGTATGCATCATCAAGCTTTAGAATATACAATTCTACAGATGTTTGTGACATTGATAGACATTTTTGTTAAATTTAGCAACTTCACATGATGATGATTATGGGTTGACCACTAGCAAGAAAATATTTGTGCATAGTTAAATCCACAACGATGGTTTAATATTAAAAATAGAACAGTTCCCTTTGTGAGTTCCACTTCAGGAAAATAGCTGTGTTTTGGATTGTTTATTGGGTGAAAATAATACCCAAGGAGTCTTCAGAAATCCAGGATGGACAAGATGATATAGTTAATGCAAGACTTTTAAGAAGGTGCCCAGCAGAATTCTACAGGGCAGTTGTTATCAGGACAAAACACACCTACACAAATTCACAAGGTGTGCTGTAATTATATTTTATACGTTGAGTCCCTACTACATGTCAGGTACTATCCAAGCAGAGTGCAAAACCACTCGAATCATTGCTTGTGTAGAGCACCCAAGCTTTCACCTACAAGGGAAACTTAGGCAAAGGGGATCACCACTGGGAACTGGCCCCTTGGGAAAAGCCTCTCTTGTGTCATAATTTATCAAGCCTATGTTTTTTCTTTAAGTGTTGGGATTGAATAGGGAAAGAAAATGGGGCAGAAGCCATGTCATGTCTATCATTACCCTCAGGGCTCAGTCCACCACCTTTTACTCTGCTAGGTATTGAAGCAGTGGCTCAAACACACCAGGGATGCCCTGTGGGGTTTGTAGACACAACACAGCATCAGTGAAAGACAGGGGAGGGGCTGGTCCAGGCTGAGTGTGAGGAAGGGGCCCTGGAAGAAAGCTATCACTTTCCATCAGAGGTTCATGGCTAGATATGGAAGAATTTATAACTGAAAATATATTTTAAATAAGTTCAGTTCATTTTATTCCACTCAAATATGAAGACAGATGAGTGTAAATGAAACACTTGGCCTAGAGATCTTCAGAATGTGATACTACTTTAAGAAAGCCAATGAAGGAAATCTAAAGAAAGAGTACCATTGTGGACACAATGGGAAGAAGGAAAACTTTCACACACATATTTTAGCTTATTTGGAAAAAGTAAAATAATAAGTTATCCAGTCATCAGAAGTGTATGAGTAATTTCCAGCACAGATGTGCCCTCTGCAGCTGACAGACCTGGAGTGGCTGTCTTGTCTCAACTGCCAAATCCTGGGCTGTGGTCACAGAGAGAACTGTGGATGGTCTGAGGCCTCTACACCTAGTAGCCAAGTCCTTACTGTCGCTCAGCTGAGAAGCCAAAAAAGTATCAGCTCTGGACAACCTGTGGATAGAGAGTGAAATGCGTTGAAATATTGTTTTGCCCAGTCAGGCTCAGACATTACTTCCAAGCACTGGCCAAAATACCCTTCCTGAAATGCTGTTAGAAATCTGTATATTTTATGATTACAAGGAGTAAGTGGGAGCTATTTCTGGGAACGATACTTGACACTTTGGGAACTTCATTTAGGATACCTTCTCCAGGAATGTAAAAGAATAATAAAAAGTAAACACCTTTAGTCAGGGAGAATTTGATTAAAACCAGTTTGCAACTTAACTTCCTAATCAGGAATGCTGAGTATTTAGTATTCAGACAATTCCATTTAAATCCTTTGACTTAATGTTTCATCAGAATGTGCAGGACTTTGCCCATTGGAGACTGCAGAGGCTTTTTCCTCTCCAGCCAGCAGGAGCTACTTCCTGTTTCCCACGGGAGCTCTCAGGGTTTCCAGGAGCATGGGTCCTTCCTCTGTGTGACCCTGTCCTTCCTGGAACATGCAGGATGATGGCTGAAGCATAAGCAGGGTCTCTAATGGCAGGAGGGCCAACTCCACATGCCTATTTGGTGTGTCTCACCATATCCAAGTGTTCACTTTTTGTTTCTTATCATAGTATATACATTTGATTGTCTAGAAGGAGAATCACGCCATAAATTTAGAAATGCAAGACGCTCCCCAGGGCAGTACACGTTGACCAGATGGGTCCAGACAGGTGGACTGTGGATGCCACACAACAAATTACTGTGCACCTCGCTCTGGGCTGCTTCTGCCCCTTGGGGCAAGGGAAGAGCTGCTTCCAGTCAAGCCTACGCCTTCACCCCCCAACTCTTTTTAGCTGGTGTATTTGAGAGACAGACCCACCAACCCATGATTGGTCTAGTCTGTCCCAGGGTTCTCTGCTGGGTTAACCTTCCTGAAGAATAGGGTGAGCCTATGTCCAAGTTTGGGGGAAAAGCCTTGTTTTATACCTGATGCCCCAACCTGATAATTATCAAAACACCCACACTCTCAAATGAGCCCCAGTGTAATTGAGCGAGTCATGGTGCAGTCCTAATGGCACTTCACTCAAAATCTTTAAACCCCTTCCCATCCATTGCTAACTACCTAATTTTGCAAACTGTTTTAAAACAATAATTTATTTTTTAACGTATTTACACTTTTTCCCCCAGCTGTGCCAGAAATTTATGCACTTATTTATTTTTGTATTTACACTTGTCAAAACTAATTTAAGCAGATACATGGGAAGGAGATTTTGAAATGAATCAGCTATAAACCAGCACATTAAGTGCAAAGTTTGGGGGAGTGAATTTTTCTGCTTTGACTAAAGAAGCAACAAGCATCAAAGTGGCAGACTATACATTATGTTGGAGACAAAAACAACTATTTTGTGTAGCCTATAAACAAGCAAACTAAATAATTGCTGTAACAAATTAAACAGGTATACTTTAAATTCTTAAAGATTTTGTTAAATTGTTTTCCTTGCATCTTGGCTGCTACACGTATAGATTATGGGATTGGATCAGATACCTTAAAGAACTTAATTACTTGTAAGATTTGGTTCTGTGATTGTGAAGTTCTTGAGGAGGTCAACTGGAGAAAGAAATGTAAAGGGTTATATGACAAAAATCAGCCTTCACTTTTCTCTTTATTGGCTCACAGCCTTAAAAAGAAAGATGAGTCTTCCATCTCCTTCAATACCCAAATATTTTTTCAATTAAAAATAATAAAAGTGAAAACTTTTTTATATCCACTGAATTTAAATGATTAAGTAAATCCCATCAAATACTTGTTATCATAAAGAACTTAGCTTAAAAAAAAAAAAAACCCATGATTAAATAACCTTTTCCCCCCTTAAATGGATTATTTTTCTCCTGGAATTGATTATGGTTGATAGACTCAGTGACCTTAGAAGTCAGATAGGGCCTTTGGGGCCTGGAGTCGACTACTTATAAAGCTTCTCAGTGGCTATGGTGATAGAGTTTCTCAAAGAAATTTGTAATTAGATGTCATTATATGAATCCAGAGTGATGACTTGGCCCTTAGACCTCAAGTTAAATCCACAAAAAATTAAAAATCCATAAAAATTAAAAAGTTATACTTTAATATGATATTCTAGTACATTTAATGTGACATTTTATTTTAATCTCAGACTGTGGAGTTTATGTAGTTACCAAATTCAAAGAGTGAATTTCTATTTAGGAAAGGTAAAATTTCAGGATCTAAAAGAGATATCATCTCTCCTCACTTTCTATGAAGTTGTTATGGGTTGAGTTGTGCCCACCCCGCAACTCAATTCATATATTGAAGTCCTAACACCAAGTACCTCACAATGTGATTGCATTTTTAGATAGGGCCTGTGAAGAGGTCTTAAGGTTAAATGAGGTTAAAATTAAATATAATCATCAATAAGGTCACAAATAAGGTGAAGGTCAAATAAGTTTATTATGGTGAGCCTTACCACAACATGATTGGTGTTCTTGTAAGAAGAGGCTAGGACACAGGTACAAAAAGGAGACTGTGTAAAGGCACAGAAGAAGGCCACCTTCAAGGCAAGGAGAGAGAACTCAGAACAAAGCAAATCAGGCAGCACCTTCACCAAGGACTGCTAGATTCCAGAGTTATGAGAAAACATATTTCTGTTGTTTAAGTCACCTAGTCTATGCTACTTTGTTATGGCAGCCTAGCACACTGATATAATAATAAACTACAAAATTTTTATTTTAAACATGGAGTAGAATAAACTTGATTCAGTGAAAATAAACTACAACACACACATATTCTGGTATTTACAAACAATACTAAAATGTAAAATCAATTATTTTGATGTTTGGGTTGGAAAAGACAGTCACAGATAACTAATAATGATGGTAAGAATCTTGTGATGTCTGCTTCAAAGAGAAGAGCTACTACCATTCTACTGAAATGGCCAATTGTTTCTTTGAATGATGTCAAGGATGTGTGTGGCAAATTCTGGTGAGCTGCTGTGAAATGTCCAAGTCTTGTCTGCAAACATGGTGGCTCCCACCTGTGTGAGCACCTGCAGCTCTCCTGGAGTGCCAGACTTACCCTCACAAAGTGTCCTTGCATGGTCAAGGGACGAGTATGTGGATATAGGTAATGAAGTGAGATGCAGGGGCATGAGATACAGATGCTATTAAAAGTCACTGTCCCTATTTATTTCTAAGGGAAATAATAGAGCCTTTGATGAAAAGTAGAGACCCCCTGATGAATCTTTCCATCTAAGGTTGCATGAAATGTGCCAAATCCTGAAACAATGGTGGGACTGCAGGGAGAAGAAAAGAAGGAGAGGGAGGAGGAAGAGAAGGGAGAGAGGGAGGGAAGAAAGAAACATGAGAAGCAAAGAATATATAATTTGGGGTAATATGAAATTGTAATCTCCAAATTCAATATGAAATGTATGGAAAGATAATTTATGCTTGGTTTCAGGAAAACTGACTGAGTTCCCTTCAACCACTCATTTGCTAAATCTTTTCTTTTAAATGCCTGGAGAAGATAAGGTCATTTGCAAGAAGAGGACAGCATGATTATGGGAAATACCAACTTTTTTTTTTTTTCTGAATCAGACCCATTGTTATGTAGGTAAGTATCTATGGGATTGGGGGGTCAAGGATATCCTTAGTATATTTGGAGATAAAATGTTGGTCAAATATCTTTAAGTGCTTGTTTTCAAAGTCTGAGAATAAAACTGCTAAATATCAGCTGGTCCACAGACACTTATCAACCGTCCATGTATTTTGGTTATGTATAGGTCAAGGCTCTGAGGATACAGCAAGAACCAGATGAAATCTGTGTCTTCAAGGGTCTCACTTTCTCCCAAGGAGTGACAAATAGACATGAAATCCATCAATGGACTTAAATATACAATTTCAGATATAGGAACGTGCTAAAAAGAAAACAAGCAAATAAAGCTATTTGGGGAAGAATAATTTGTTGGTGCTGAAAGCAGTGATAATTTAGCTAGGAGGGCTGAAAAAGGCACTTGAAACAGATATTTAAGATGAGCTACCTAAAGGAAAGAGCCAAGGAAAATTCCCAGGTAGGGGTTGAGGGGGGGCATTCAAGAAAAAGGAAGAGCCAGTGCAACTATGCTAAGCCAAGGCCAAGTTTATCATGATCATGGAAAGAGACATAAATAGCTGGATGACAGTGAACAAGAGGAAAGCCAGATGTTAAGTGTGGACACCCTGACTCAGATAGTTGGGCGAGATCATACAGATCCCCATTGATCATGCAGAAGAGCATGGGTTTTACCTTAATTGAATTATATTTTAAGCAGTGCCTGACATGATCTGGTTCATACTTCTAAAACATCACTTTGGCTGCTGGGTCAAAAATGGATTGTTTCAGGTAAGAAGAAAGGGCTGGAGATTCAAAGAAGGGGTGAGAGGACGGCCTCTCGGAGTAGGTCAATACAGATGCGGTGAGAAGTACTCAGATTCAGTATAAAATTGAAGGTGAATCCAAGTGGACTTATTGATGAATTAAATAGGGGTTGTTGGGGTAAGGTGAGAATTGTGGAAACTTAACCACATGTGTATGGACTTCTGTCATCTTGAAAGCTTTCTTTTTTTCTATTAAGGTAAACAATACACCATTAGCACTGACTGACGTGGCTCAGTTGCGTTGGAACATTGTCCTGTAACTGAAAGGTTGTGGGTTCGATTCCTGGTCAGAGCACATATCTAGGCTGTGGATTCAATCCCCAGTCCATACAGGAGGCAACCAATCGATGTTTCTCTCTCACATCAATGTTTGTCTCTTTCCCTTCCTTTTCCCCTTCCTCTCTCTCTAAAAGCAATGAAAAACTGTCCTTGGGTGAGGATTAAAAAAAGAAGAAGAAAAGAAAATACCATCAGGCTAAGCCTTTTTAACCTGAAATGCCAAACATCTTTGAATTTCATGGATAGAATTTCATGGATTAAATGTTTCAAATGCATCAAATGTACAAGTAATACCTGGAAAACTAAACTCTTACAGAAATATGGAATGGGTTTATTATGTTGATCACTTGGACTAGAATCTTCTGCACTGTTAAGTAGATACAATAAAAGACATTTTCAGAGAAGACAGTAAAAAATAGAAAACCACCCCTTTCCTGCTGTTATCCACACACAGCCCACCCTCTCTCTCAATAAATACTTCTAATGCCAAGAAAGAATACTTCAAAATTCTGGCTTGCTTTTTCACTATAATTCAAGAAGGAGGATTCTGTGTCCACTGGTAAACAAAAACCTATAGTGAAGAAAATTCTTTACACTGTTCCAGAAATGTCTTGTTTTGTCTTGTCAGAATGGAAGTTACACTTCTGGATCAGTAATGTTCTTTTTTGTATGGCACTGAGCATGTCACCTGTGATGACCCATTGAAGTTGCATATATGGACTGCTGTCTCTTCATTTATACTGCGGTCTTCTCTGGACTGACTGAAGTTCTTATTCACTCTTGTATTTAACTGCTTGGCCAGTGCTGTGAATGTATCAATCATTTATCGCTTACCTTATGAATGAGTCTCAAGAACACCGGATTGCCACTAAATAAGAAAATGTGTGATCATCTGCAATAAACTCTGGCAAAAGATCTTGCCTCACACACAATATTATGTCACAAAGTCCTGTGTATGATTCCATTGCATTTTCTGCCTAGGACAAATCTCATTTGCAGATAGGGAATTTACTCTCCCCCAAGCTGACCAGGCAAAGTTAGAGGTAGAAATGTACTTAGAGCTGTGACATAAGCATGTCAGTCTCATCCTATCAGAAGACTGGATGTCTGCTAGACCTTTCAAAATGCTACTAATGGAAGAGTGTGAGCGAAGCATTTGTTCAAGTTGCTGCTGTTTTTTGTTTTCCCTGTGATTTAAAAAATATTTTAGCTTAAAATTTTTTTGAATAAGTAACAAATTCACATATACCATAAGTAAAAAAACAAAGCAAGATTCACAGTGAAAAGTCTTCCAGCCTCATCTCCTATCTGTTCAGCAAACTCTTCCCAACATCACTATGGTTGCTAGTTTTGGAATATCCCAGAGATGTTTTCACATATGCAAATATATTCTTATTTCCCATTTTTTTTCACAAAATGGTACTTCATTATTAAAAAATCAATTCATTAGTGTTGAAGAAAGTTCAAGACAATGTAGAGAAACTATTAGATTCATAAATATAAGAAATTAAATTAGCCCAAAGGAAAAAGGAGAACTGGAAGAAAAGAAAATCATGAAGTGCTCAAGTGATTTTTGTTTTCTCTCCACCATCCTCCAGCAAAGGAGTCTCCATGCAGCACAGTGTGAGGGTTCTTGGCAAGCCTGTGGGTGTCTGTGCTTCGAAGCAGACGTGTTTGGTCATCAGTCTTTCCAAATAAAATGCATAGTGTCAGCCAGGAACATGAAAACAATAGCAGACTGATGGTTTTTTACTATAGCTTGTGGTCAGAAGTACATGCAATGGCACCAATGCTCTTAATATGATGGCGACCTAGCTTTATTTCTCCATCTAAAAGTTCCCACTTTTCTTTGCTACCTCTTTTCTGTCATCTGGGCTCTATTAATGAAGAATTAAGGAGGAACCACAGCAATTATCTGGAAAATTAAATGGAAAAAATCCAAATTACTGTCTCCTGAAAGGTGCAGGCAGGCCTAAAAGCCAATATTCCTATGACTGAGATGACTTCAAGTCTCAGAACATATAGATTCTTTCAGGAGCATAAAATTATGTTTTTTAAAACACAGGCATCATAAATTTCTTGTCTAAATTGCAGGCTATCCTTAAGAACTCTCTTAATCCATTTTTATTAAAATCTAGTCTTTTCCAGGTATCCAAAAATATAGAAGTTCCACTAATATTGATTTTTAGATCAAGGCTGAAAAGTTGCATGTGTGGAACAAGATATGTCCACATGAACTTACTTTCACTACTGTTACCTTGTCCAGTTCCAAGGTATACAGTTGTACTCTGCCAGGCATTTGGTCAGGGGTCCTAGCGTGAGGCTAAGATTCACTCTGCTTTTCAGTGTATGCATGGAGAAGGGCCGCATCAGGTCAGAGAAAAGAAAGTCTGTCTTTAACTCGCCACGGGAAATAGTGCCTTTTTGTAACTCTCACAAAGGCTTTGCACAATCTAGCTCAGCCTGGAAGCTAAGCACTTTCAAACTACTTGCAGAAACAAGAGCCGTCAACGATCATGTTTTTATGGGAGACTAGAGATCAGGCTTGTCGAGGATAGCCCTACACTATATTTGTTGATCAGCTTAAGTATTACTAATGTTACTCTCACTCCTAAGAGTGTTTGGGACTGGACGACCTATTATACTGATCACCCTAGCCTTGTATGTTCTATCCCACTTCTGTTTTCATAGCAAGGAAATTAATTTACCAGGCAAAACTGAATTCCTTTCAAAGCTACGCTCATGGAAACAGCCAAGATGATCTCTTAGCTGAGTTGTATTTATTTTTGAAATATATTTTTTAGTTTAGATTCCTACAAATAATTGTATTTTTTACAAACCAGCTAACGAACTGTACTGTTTCATGATAACTGCGATAGTTGGGCTCTTTCTTTGACTATCACATACATGCATGAAAATATACAGTCAATGAGAGTAAACAGCAATTCTGTAGTACCTCTCTGAGTCACCCATTGAGTAATTCTGCATCTTATTATACACATTCTAAATCCATTCTGTGCCACTTTGTGTCTAATTTGGTATTGACTTGGCCAACATGATCAGCAACTCAAGCAATTGAGGAAATTCTATAATCATCACTGTTCTGGCACAATAAATCCCAGTGAAAACTGAAATGTGGCAATAAGAGAAAAAAAGTTATTACAGAGGTGCTAAAAGGTATGGATCTCCCCTCATTTTAAAATCATATAAGACAAAATGGATATCACAGCAGGGTATTAAACCCGACTGCTTGGAAACTTTTTCTCATTCAATCACCAGTGTCTATATCTAGGACTGTTTTCATTTGGCAGTTTGGGTCAGAAACTGGTGCATATTCTAAATAGACAAGCTAACAGAGCAAAGGGTGGCAAAAATTTTCTATAAAGCGATGGAGAGTAAATATTTGAGGCTTTGCATACCAGAAGTCTCTTGCCAGCACCCAACTCTGCATTGCAGTGTGAAAGTAGCTGCAGACAAAGTGTAAACAAATAAATGTGACTGTGTTCCAATAACACTATTTACAAAAACAATTGGCAGACTGGATTTGCCCTGTAGGCCAGAGTTAGAGGACGTACCTGTCTCTGGTGTGCCCCACTGGCAATTTATTGGAAAAGGTGTTTTTATCATCATTATGATTCATAGCAAAGTCCCTACCTTGTCTTTTCTTAGATAACAACAGTCGTAGTTTCTATGGCAGAAAATCATTCAGAGATTTTCAGAGTTGATTTTGAGTATCCTATTACACCTCAGATGTTGTCATAATTTAACAATTTATTTTATAGGCATCCGTTTGAGGGAGAATTCACATCATTGAAACATTATGAATAATACAATGGCCTAACATCAAATAGCACACTACATTAGTATGAAAATGTATCAGCTAAGTTACCCAAGATAAGTACTTTGTAGGATCATAAAAAGAGATTATAGATTATGTATTTTCTAGATAAACAGATTATAGATTATCATGATGAAATTTGAGAATAAGAAATTTGATATTTTGGGGTGTGCTATTCTCCCAGTTTTAAGATGTGATTGCTTTTTCCCTTCATCTGTTGTGTTTATGGTAGTAATTTGATGAACATGCCTTTGAAATCAATGAGATGTTGATGGCCAGTTGAAGCTTTGAAGAGGCAAAAATATTAAGATGTGTGTCACTTTCTTCTAACTTAAAATAAAAATATTATTCTCTCCTCTATTTTTTTCCAACTTTCCCTGCATGGTTCCCCCAAAAAGAACAATAAAATTTCTTGAAAAAATACATAAAGCAAAACCATAAGCTGATTTTAATGATCAAACACACCATTTATTTGTTTGTTCATAATTCTTGTGACTGAGTCCTGATGTTCAAATTAGGAATGGTTAATGGACATGGATTTAAAGTTATTACCATAGAAAGGTAAATAGATAATAATTGTAGTATCTTCATTAGAATTCTATATAGGCTTGCAGACTGAATCAGATTTTGATAATTATATTAAGCTCCCCAAACAGATAAGCATTAAAAACTCTGGTATGAAAAATTGAATCAGTTTTATTATAACCCTCCAAACTGTAAATAGTTACATGTTTAGAAAAACGTGAGTAAAATTATCAGAAGAAAGTCCTTCTAGTTCCTGTGTTACTACCTTTTTATTCCACTTCATCCCCCCATCATTTTTCAAGGGATTTCATCTACTCTTGTCACAACCATGGATTCTCCAGTCCCTGAGTTGGATTCCTGGAGGTATAGAAGGTTACTGAAAAACAAAACCCAAAACCCAAAGCCATACTGGGAATGGGATCTCACCAGTGATAAGGAGCCACAGAATCACACGTAAGCCTCCCTTTGGCAAAGCTGTTACCACCAGTCTAAACCTTAAATTGTCTTTTAATGTTTCAGCAGCAATTCATGCTAAGGCATCACACTAAGAAAGGGAGCTAAAAAGAGTTGAAAAATATTTCCTACAGGAAATGCGCTCTGTCTTGTAGCGAAGCCAAATGTCTATCTATGGAGGAAGGACTTTTTCTGTTGCCCTTTTTTTAAAGCCCCTCTCCTTTTGTACATTGTTATTAGGTTGCAAACAATAGCTTATTCGTTGCAAATCAGGAATAAAGGAGCCTAAAATCAGCATACAATTGTGTGATCACTGGTTAGCCTTGTATCTCAAAGTTGAGGAAAACAAAAAGAAAAAAAAAAAAAAAAAAAAAAAAAAAAAACCCAAACAGAAAACCAAAGGTATAGTATTCACAAAGCTAGTCATCCAACTCACACCAAAAGATAAGGGAAGGTCAGGGAACCTGTGAACAAAAATACTCAGTACCCTGTTTATAAGGCTCCAGCAAAGTTTTCCACAAGGGCCTGCCAATTTTAAAACACTTTTCTTTGTTTAATTTACCCCTTTTTATTCTCAAGGGAGATATTATTAGTTATGATCAGTCATTCCTTCTTATGTACATGGGGGTAAAACAATAAGAATCTATAAAATGCTCATTGTCTTAAAACATTTGGCTAGCATCTTTTGTTTATTTTACATTTTATTCATAATTTGCTGTCATTTCAAACAATGTCTACCAGTTTTCTCTGATCTTGGCCAGGAGATGTCACTGTTTTGGGTTAAATAATTAACAGAACAGTTTGAAATATTCTGGAAACAGTATGAGTATTAAAAATTTTCTGTGGAACCGTCATAAATGTGTAAAAAGGCATTCTGGAGTTAAAGTGGACTCTGTACTCAATTCTGCTTTTAACTAATAGATATAACATAAAGAGAATGCTCATCCCCTCACTCCTTGATAAAATGAAAATATACTAGAACAAGACAGTATCATAAATGTAATGATATATTCATCTGGGTAAGTAAAGCTTTAATGAATATAGGCACGAGAGAGCTTTGTTTCCATTTTTCACAGAAATAGAAAAAAAATCTTAAAACGTATATGAAACCAGAAAATATCCCAAATAGCCAGAACAATCCTAAGAAGGAAGAACATGTGGGATGCATCACACTCTTGATTTCAAACTACACAACAAAACTATAGTAATCAAAACATTATGATATCGACATAAAAACAGACACATAGGCCAATGGACTAGAACTCAAAAATGAACCCTTGCATATATGGTCAACCAGTATTTGACAGGAGTGCAAAGAATACTTAATGAGGGAAGGATAGTCTCTTCATATGAAAAAAAAAATGGAACTGGACTCTTCTGTTACACCATACACAACAATCAACTCAAAATGGATTAAAACTTGAATGTAAGACCTGAAACCATAAAAAACATAGAAGAAAATATAGGTGGTAAGCTCCTTGGCATTGATTTTGGCTCGGATTTCTTAAATTTGACAGCAAAAACAAAGGCAATAAAAAAAAATATAAAGTGGGACTACATCAAACTCAAAAGTTTTTCTGCACAGCAGAGGAAACCATCACAAAATGAAAAGGCATCTTGTGGAATGCGAGAGAACATTTGCAAACCACATCTCTGATAAGAAGATATCCGAAGTATATATACAAGGAACTCATAAAAATCAATAGCAAAAAACCAAATAACCTAATTTAAAAATTGGCAAAGGACCCAAATAGACATTTCCCCCAAAGAAGACATACAAATGTCTAACAGGTACATGAAAAGGTGCTTAGTATCACTAACGATCAGGGAAATGCAAATCAAAACTACAATAAAATATCAACTCACACCTGCTAAAATGGCTGTCATCAAAAGGACAAGAGATAACAAGTGCTAGCAGGAATGATAATAGGAATATAACTGGTGCAGCCAAAATGGAAAACAGTATGAAGGTTCCTGTAGAAATTAAAATCTAACTACCATATGGTCCAGCAATTTCACTTCATGTGCCGGTAAATGATCCAGCAAAGTCTATTTTACCTTATGACAGTACATCCTCGGAAAGGTAAGACTGTGGCTCACTTATGTCCATAGTGCATTCTGAAAAGCATTTGAAAGTTGAATGTCTGAAAGTCAAGCAACAGACTTCACGCTATTTAGTGTGGAGTATGAGAAAGGAGTACTTTTATCTTTTTTTCAGCTTTATTGAGGTATAATTGACGAGCACATGGCTAGCTTGGTGTGTAATGAATGCATGCTAAATCAAACTGAAAGAAAAAATTAGAGTGAAAATACTAATTATTGCTTTATCCCAACTGGCAAATACTTGATGAGCATTATTTAATCATGTGGTCAAGGATATAACACAAAATGCTTGACAGTTAAGCCAGAATATGCATTATAATTGCAGTTCTCTGTTATTTTCCTTGCTTTTATGAACATACCAAATCAAGTAGGATCCTGCCAGTTATTATAATATCATAATGGTAAGCTATTAGTAAAACTTCAGAAGACAAAATAATTCTCTGTTTACTTATCAACAAAAATTATCTATTGTTCTTGCAAAGTAGTTAGTAATTGATTTTTTTTCTTGGGACACTCTTTGGAGTCAAATTCTATATTTGTTCTACCAGATCCACTCTGGAATCTTCCATACCCACCCTGCTCTGGGCCCAGGATTCTAAGGATTACCTTTAGACAACGAGGTTCTTGTTCTCTGGCTCTTGGTTGGAATAGGTCAGAAGAAACAGACAGGGCAAAAGAACAGAAAGGTCATGGCATTTATCTGACACCTTCCCCAGTAAACCATTCCTCTACCCAATAAAGGATTCTCCTTGGACATAGCTCCAGCTCCCTCCCAGTCCTGGAAAGTATCTTAGAAGAATGCTTGCTTTTGCATGGTCAGGCCCAGGAGCTAGGCCAGGGTACCACCCATCTTTTGTAGGGTCCCTTTTAACCTTGTCCTCAACTTTGTAATGATCTCTCTAGTAAGTCTCCAATCACAATGTTTGAATGCTCAACATATATACACATCAGTTCTGGAACTGAGGTGGCACCTGAAGCATGAAGCATGCTTTAGTAAAACATGTAACATTTACTCTTCAGATACAAGACTAGGCATACATCCTGATAGATGCCTTACATTGGGGATAATGTAGTTTTTATTTGAATTATCAAACCCAAGTTCTTCATGGAGGGAAGAAAGTAAAATAAGACAACAGAATATTTGAAACAAAGAAACACAGAGCTAAATTTGTTGGACCCAATCATAGGTTTATTTTAAACCTTGATTCCATTTTATAATACTAAATGTGAAGTCCAAAACAGCACACTGACTACAGGGCCCACACTCCGTCCACTGTACCAAACCACCCTGTCTCATGGGACACAGAATACTCAGGGGCTTCCCAGACTTAAAGGACTTTAAGAAGTGTGGAGCCTTAATACAAGCCTGTTTAATTTTACTTACTCTAATTTTCCAAACAGATGTCCTCACAGAACTATTCATACAGAAAACTCATTATCATCTCACCCATGAATTACAGTTTGGAAAAGAGGATGTTTTACTTCTGTGCCTCTACCTCCCGAGTTTTTTCTCTTAGAGAGTAGAGTCTACAACTGCCATTAAATTTTGGAAAGGCTGCTCTAATATTTCAGGTGTGCTGGAGATTTCCAACCCCTATGTTGTTTTCAAAAAGCTGTATTATATTTGTGAGGTTTTCAAAGCAAGTCATAATTTGATGATGATAAGGAAACGGAAAGACAAATCTTCGTAAGAGGAAGTTTTCTTTAGTGCTTAATGATTTGGGCAGTGACTAGGTTAACGGTCATCTGATAAAATGATTTGATAAGAAAAATGCTGGTGTGGGAAACATTCATAATAAACGGACACAGAAATAATAGCTAACATTTCAATCAGCACGGAAAAAGTGCTCAATACCACGCTCAGCTCTGCACATGAGTAAGCGCATTTAAAGCTGATGGTACCGTTTTGAGGCAGATATGATTATCAATCCCTGATTTTGCAGTCAAGAAACTGAGGCACAGAGAGGTTGAACAAGTTACCATTGTCAGATAGCTATAGGAGACAAAGTGTCATTAAGGCTCTGGGTAGTCAAACTTCAGAGTCTCTGCTCAGAGGAAAGGTTTCCTTTGCTTAAGTGATGCTCCTTTTCTTCTGATATGGAATAGCCAGACTATAATGGAAGAATAATAATCATGTACAGTGATCTCAATTTACTGCAAGAATGAACTGACTTTAACAACATAAAATGTTGTCAGGTTAAATTTTTAAATCAGGTCTGATATAAAAGAAAACTAGTTTCATGAGTTCAGAGGGAGTTAAAATTTGGTGTCATTGTAGAAATGATCCGGAGATTTCAGTCAAAGATAGTCTAAATAGAAACAAATAGTGTTACAGGGCAGACAATGGGGCCTTATGCAGCATCAGAGAAAGTTCAAAGTTCAGAATATGCCCCTCACAAATTCTCCCAGGCATGTCACACATATAAAAAAAAGAGCTATTATTTCATTCTGAGGGTTACATTTTAGAACGTCTTTGTTCAGAGGCAAGTTATCAGTATAGTGAAGCAATTCACAGGCTCATCCCATGCTCTTCCTACAGCAGCCCAGCCCTGGTCTACTCTGCCTCTCACTCTACTGCCCCAGAGCTGGCCACAAGCCATGGAACCAGAGCCAGGCCAGAGCCAGGGACCTGGCTTCAGACTGAAGTGAAGGAGAGAGGCTGGGAGCCAAAGGGGTCTGCCGAGGATGGGAGAGACCCATGTGATGGGAAAAACACAGCCAACACTTGCGTACAGAGGCCACAGCAGGACAAAAGGTTGTGATCCCAAAGCTGAGTTTAGAGCTCATTAGTGAGGAAATCAGGACATGAACAGCCTGGAAGCCTGCCAGGGTTGTGGTGGCTGTGGCTCTGAACATCAACACTCAGTGCTTCACCTATACACCCAGGAGAACACTGGTTTGCCTTAAGGGGCAGGGTAAATTCCCTGCTGGACAAAGGTGGTCTGTTCAGGTGGAAGAAGCCTTAGGTTGGGCATAATGATAGCATTAAAATACCTGAGAAGCTCTAATATAGGAGGACCTATATAACACTCTAGACACCGAGGATACTTCTGTGAGTGTATTAGGCAAGCTCTTGTCTCCACATAGTCCTGGTCTAGGGCAGGCCATAAACATTAAAAATTACTGTATTATTAAAAATGTGGTTCCAGTTTGTGACAATTGCTAATAAGGGGTGGCCATTACTCCTGTAGGGCATTTGGAGAGATGTAGCCTTTCTGAAGAAGTGCCATTTAAGCTAAGAGCTAAGGATATGGCATTAGTTAGGTGGACAGTAGAGAGAAGAATGTTTCAGATAAATGAAGCAGGACCTGAAGAAGTCAGGAGAAGGCTGGGGTCCAGGGGTCAGGACTACTAATCTTACAAGGGCTTGTAGGCCCTGTTACAAATTTTGGATTTATACCACTAAGCAGCACTTAAAAAGTCTCTTTTCTCTTCCAACTCCCTGTCTCTTTTTGTGTTTTCCCTCCCACATTTTATTTTTTTAACAATGTCACAGAATTAATGAACATTACAGTTCTACTTCCTTAGTCCACAGAAGTTTATGGTTACCAATTTTACGTGAAACACTGGGCTGGGCCCAATGCATGAGATACATGGTGGGTTGAAGAGTGTTTTCTTATAACTTGTGTCTACCAAGAACCTTAGCATGTGAAACGTATTTGGAAATAGGACTTTTTTCAAATGTAATTTGTTAAGATGAGGGTATGCTGGATTAGGTTGGGGCTGGAATCTAATAACTGGTACCCTTATAAGAGTGGAGAGGTCACAGAAGCACAGAGAAGGACATGTTATGGTGGGGGTAGAGAATGGTTTGATGTGTCTACAAGTTAAGGAACTCAAGGACTGACAGGATCACCAGAAGCTAGGAAGAGGCAAGGAAGGATTCTTCTCTAGAGTCATCAGAGGGAGCTGGGCCCCGCTCACAGCTTGATTTCAGGTTTTTAGCCTCCAGAACTGTGAGACAATATATTTCAACTGGTGTAAGCCATCCAGTTTGTGCTAACTTGTTGTGGCAGCCTAGGAAACTAATACAGGATGCATCTCCCTGCTTGGGTAGGCTATATGAATAAAGGATACAGGTGTATAAATATCATAGAAATGAGTGCATGTTAAATACTATATAATAAGTGAATTTCTAAAGGCATTATATAGCGTTCAGAGTACCCTGCAATTTCTTCCTCTCTCAATTTAATTCCTTTCCTTACTAGTGTTTCTTTAGAAATCTATTTCTTAACGTAAATTTAATTTTGGATGAAAGGTGGTTTCTCCATAATCTAAGCCTTATAACTGAAATTAGGCTTTCTGCTTTCTGAACACAACTGAATTCTCAGGGTGTTAGACATTTGTTTTGATTACATTACCTCCTTTCTCAGGACCCTACTATGGTACTAGATTACTCAGATAGTTTATATTTCAGAATCCCCTTCTGTCTTAGCTTGGTTATGTCCTTGAAATCTCCTCCTGTCCCGTTAAAGCCCTGATCAAGGCACACCTCTTTCAAAGGCCTTTTCAGCTATCTTTATTTAAAGTATTGTGATACCTTTACTTTAGCATTTGCACAGATTGTTACATATTACATATTATAAACGCTTTACTGGGGATTCATTTTTACTTAATTAATTTTTGAGGGCTGCCAAAACAAATTATTAAGAACTTGGTGGCTTAAAATAATAGACATTTTTTCTCTCACACTTCTGGAGGCCAGAGGTCTGAAATCAAGGTGTCAACAGGACTGTGCTCCCTCAGAAGGCTTTAGGAGAGGATTGTTCCTCACCTCTTCCAGCTTCTGGTGACTCCTGGTGTTCCTGGCTTGTGGCCATGTCACTCTTTTCTCTGCCTTCATCATTACATGGACTGCTCTGTGTTTCTCCTCTGTGGGTCCATACAAGGACATATATCACTGTATTTGGGGTCCACCCAGTGAATTCAGTATGATCTCATCTTGAGATTCTTAATTATATCTGTCATGACCGTTGTTGAAAATTAGGTCATATTCATAAATTCTACTATGTGGAATGTGGACATATCTTTTGATCAAGCCATCAGTCAGCCACTATACTACTTATCTCTACATGCACCTGTACCTTTAACTTTCTGATGCACAATACACATTTGACAATTAAGTTTTTGATTAAATTGAATGAAGTTAAATTTTTGGACACGGGCTTAAGACTATTTACAAACTACTATAATTTACTTTTTACTGACCATATCAAACTGATGCTAAACCACAAACTCCCTCATGGTGTACGATTAATTTCTTCTGCTTATCAACTTTATTAGATATTGAAGGACACTTCCAGTACCAAAGAGACAGTTGGCATTTTGAGTATATTATAAACTGACAGTCTTGAATACTGTTACAACATTTGAAGAATATAACCTGACAGGAAACATAAGGGCAACTTAATAGGAAATATCAAAAAACAATCAACACTGATACCCATAACTCTGAAATCTAGGTAGTGATAGACTTAATTTGAATTCCACTTCCACTCATTGGCAGTACAGTCATGGCAACTTCTGCAATATTTCACTTTGATTTTATTCCTAGGGTAAGGAAGGAAAGAAGGAGGCAGGGAGGGGGAAAACAAACAAATTAAAAGAAAAAATCCAAGCCTTCTAATGCTATCTACTTTTAATCAATATTGCAATTCACCTGTGGAAACATCTACCAAAAAGCCTAGAACTTGTGAGGACTCCAAAGTTAGTAGCATTTATACAAGGAGAAAACAAGTTTTAGAAAAGTAGGTCACAAGCAGAAGCTGTTTTTGCATGTTATTTTTTTATGCTCACTTCACAATGACGGTCTAGCCCAATTAGTCAGATAGAGTAATTCCAATATTCAATATTGTTTGTATAAAGTAGTTTCTGTTTATTATGTCATTGTTTTACAGATGCCACCTGGAGCTACACGCTGCTCCAGAAAAGCTGCGAGTTTCACACTGTTGCAAAGTTAGACAAAAGGCCACGATACACACCAGATGCAGCTGAACTGACACGGGCTTTAAAGGATTTAATTGAAAATGTCTTGAACCTACTTTGCCCAGGAATTATCACTGGGACAGTCTGCTCTTTGATATGGTAATATAGGCAGCTGCTAGTTCATCTCTGTTTCCAATATGGTAATCCACATTGCTTTTCATCTTCTTTCCATCAAGCATGTGACTTTCAATTTTAGGACTCATGATTCCATGTATGAGGCTCATTTCTTTCCTTTAATAGGGAGCGGGGAAGCGATGATTGGCTTACCCTCTTGGAAGCACAGAAAGATGAAGGCACCTTTCTAATCTACTGCTTCTTTTCTTCTGTGTATAAAATACTCCAAAATAACTTGTCTGAGTTTGTGAGCAACTGCTGCAAAGGTCATCAGTTTGCTTCTGGAAGCCTGTCCCATAGAGTATGTCCGTGTGTGTGTGTGAGCTTGCATGATATGCATGTGTTAATGCGGAGTTCACCCTGTTGTGCACAAGGCCACCCACCGTTGGTCTCCACTCTTTCTTCCTGCATTGCTGCCCTACCGTTTGGCGATGGCCGTGCATGGCACCCAAATGCTTTTGTACGTGTGGTGATGGGAAGTTATCAAGGCCAAGCAGTGATCCTTTTAAACCTTATGATCATAAGCTGTTTTCAGAGAGTGCTGTTGGTTGCATAGCTCTTGTGCTGGTGAGGTAGAAGCTCGTTTCACCATGCCCAAGTGTTATGAACTGATTCGTGGAAGTAGGTACATCTAAACCCTCAGATGCATGAAGGAACACACACAAAAAAGGAATATAAAATCACGAAAGGCAATGATGGTGGTGATTGAGATATGTGTATAATGCATTTATGCATGAATATATATTCTTATATCTTCCAATTACAAATGGCAGAGTACTACCTATGCCCCAAGAGGGAGCCCATCAGCTATGCTTCTTTATAAATCTAATATCCTTGAGTAGTTCTGTTTGATACTATGGCTCAAAATCCTTAATTTACAAACATACTTTCATATATTTAATGATATAGTTACAAAAATTTAAACCAGGGCTACCTTTTTTCCTTCTTTAATGGAGAACCTGAGACTCACAGAGGTACATGATTTGCCCAGGCTACCAGTGACAGTGGTGATAGAATCACACTTGCGCTGTGAGGCTCTCCTCTCATGTCTACATGGCACATCACATTGTTACATTCTTTAAGGTAACCTTTACCAAAGCAACGGCAGTACTATTGTGGGAGGCGGAGAATGTGGCCACCTAGAACTGCTGTAAGAGCACAGGCTGTGGGAGGAGCATTCACTGCTATGTCCCTGTGCCAGAACTGAGTGCCCTCTGCTGATAAGAACATCAGAACTCATTCATCATGCCACACACTCCTGTTTACCTTGGCCATTATCAAAAGTTCAAGCTTCCTGGCCCTGGCTGCTGTGGCTCAGTGGATTGAGCATCGGCCTGCGAGCCAAGTGTCGCTGGTTCAATTTCCAGTCAGGGCACGTGAATAGGTTGCATGTCACGTACCCAGTTGGGGGTGCAAGTGAGAGGTAACCACACAGTGATGTTTCCCTCCCCCTCTTTCTCCTTTCTCCCCTCTCTAAAAATAAAATAAATAAATAAACAAACAAATAAATAAAATTATTAAAAAAAAAAAAGTTCAAGCTTCCTGTGAAATCTGATAACCTTCATTCTTGTTCCCATATACCTGTCTCATGACCTAAAACTTCACTCTTTGTTCCCTGCTAACCTTCCCGTTATGCCCACTGGTGCACTCAATCAATAATCCAGCACACATCCTCTCCTCCTCAACTACTCCGAATGCTCCTTTCACTCTAGGGTATTACCTGAGAGCTGTCCTCTGAGCATCCTCCTTTCTCTGCAGTCTCTTCAGTCAATGTACAAGGAATCTTTTCCAATATTCCCTGGACTTCAGGGCTTGGAGTTGATCTTCTTGCTACTCCTTTCAACCCTGCCCCCCACCAACTTTGATCTTGCAAAGTAATGCTCCACTGAGGCTTGCACCAACCAGTGCACCACACTCTCCCCTCATCACTGTCAGGATGGTTATCTCATTCATGAATGACTCACAGTGATTGTCCTTGGAAACTTCAGCATCCAGTATTCCAGCCTTTTAGTTCCTGAACCTCACCTCTAATGGTTTTTTCTTTCATTCTACCTTAGTCATCTTCCAGCATCTCCAGGATCTTCTCCTATCCAGGAGCTGCATTGCCTCCTGGTTCACAATACTCTTCTCTTCCAGCTCACTTGCTGGAAATGATGACAGTTCCATGATTCCAATTTTTCATTATTACTGACACTCTAATTGACTAATCCTGCCACTTTCTCACTATTCCTCAGCCATCTTCTGTTTTCACTTCCTCCTTTGCCCACCTTAATTCACCACCATTTTCAATACTTCCATGCAAAAACCTTCACTCTCTTGTTTCTCAGTCCTGCTGTTGGATTCATGTGTCAAATCCCAAATCTCATTGCTCCTACTTTCCATCCTCTCTCTGCTTGCACTATAGTTGATTTATGTTGCCGGGGAAAAATTATATAGCTGTTTGGTTCCACTTTAAATTCATGATTGCGTATGTTAAATAAAGTTTCAATATCGCCTGGCAACTCTACTCCATTTCCTTCCTCATTTCGCTTTTTTCTACTTGATGTATCATTTCTTCTTTAAAAATCTCCCACTCCCTGGCCACATGCCCAGTCTCAACTCCTGTCTTAGAATGGAGAAAATATCCCTTGTCCTTTCACAGACAAATGCGTTTACTTTGGATGTAGAACTTATATCTCCTTCCATTTTCAAGAATTGTGTTTGGTTGACCTTCCTGTTTCTCCTGTGTTACTAATCTCTCCCTCTCAACTCTTTAATCCCATAAATAAGAAATACACACACCAATGTCTCCACCTGAAGAAAAGGTCTTCCCTCACCTCAGGTGCCCCATTTTTGTGTTCTCCTTTCCATCAAGACTACATATATGGTCTCTGCTTCCTAGTTTCTCAATTACATTTAATCTTTAATTGTTTTTAAATCAAAGCAAGGTAATTATATATTTTAAGTGGTCAAATACTTTTTCTCAGAGACAGCCACTTGAAACTTTTTTAACTAAATCTCCCATGATTTACCTAAAAAGGAATTTACAAAGTACATCTCTATTTCTCAATTTTAGTCACTTACACTGTCTCTTTATTAATGAGTAAGCCACTAAATTCTTTTATAAACACCCCCAACACACAAACACACACACACACAAACACACATACACACACTTTTTTCTCCATCATCCCAATGTAGTTATTATATCAAATTCTTTATTAAACCACTTTCAATGATGTGGAAATACTATTCAAAAACAAGATTGTGCTGTACTATGACTGCATTTTAGTTTTTGAATAACTTTAAAATTTTTCTATAGTTATCAATTGCTTCAATTTTCTGATTATTTTTCTATTTATCACAAGTAGGGAGTTGTAGAGCTTCTCTTAATATATTCAAATATAACAGATTTACTATCAGTTCCAATTTCTATTGGCAAAATCCTTCCTGGAGTCCTCTGTTCTCTGACTCAGATTAGGCCATAGAGTTACAGTGGAGAGATATGTTCACAGCAGCCCTTGGGAACCACTGTTAAAACTCCATGTGCAGCAAATCTTAGAAACAGAGCCTGGCCATGAAGTTCAAGGAGGTGATAAAGAGATCATGAACAGCAACATTTTCAGAATAAATGGAATCAGAGAGCTAATCCTTTTTATAGCCGAAAGTAGCTACTGCACCTGAAAACAACAACAAAAAGGAGGCAAACTCAGTTTTTGGTGGTAATAAATAAAAAATAAAAAATCTGACTAAATGAATGCTCTTGTTTACTTATTTATATACTAAGTTCCAGTTCACCTGTTTCTATAATAAATTCTTCAGAATATTAAAACTATTAATACAGATTAATTAAAGGGTAATATTTTGCGAAAAGCCTGAAGAGAAAAAATCATTGTTTTAATCTTTTGTAGAGCAATTTCAACTACAATACCCAGAATTTTTACTCACTTAAAACTCATTGACCTCCTTTTATAGAGGCACCTACTGAATAAACAATACAGCTGGGTCAAGCCTCAAACCCATTCCTGTCTCTAAGTAAGTTTGAGTTAGTTTATGGGATTAATATACTTAACAAAATTTTTTTCCCCTAGAAAATAAGCAGGTAACCATTGGATGATTTTAAATCAAATTATGGTATATTCCGAATTAGTGGAGTGTGAATGACTTGCAATGTAAAAAAAAAAAAAAAATATATATATATATATATATATACACACTATATATATACACACACACACACCTATTATACATAAATATATTGAAAATGTAAAAAAAATTATGTATGTTGGATTCTACCTGAGATTCTTCCAGTAATACAAATAAAACTTCCTTCAATTCAATAAATATAAACACGTTACCATAGCTAACCTTTGACTTTTTAAAAATAATTATAGACTGAATATTTACCATTAATCTTGCTATTTACTTAGTGAAACCAACCAGAATCTTCTTTGCTTTCAACAAAGAAATATAGACACAATATTGGAAACTGTGATCCATTTATTCATCCTCTGCTAGCCTCCATTATAGATCCTGGCTTCCCTTGCCCGCTCATGTTTCAAAGGATGACTGAACAAAGAGAAATCATTTATTATATTCAATCCCCACATAAAGTGGCAAGTAGTTTTCAAATACATTTTTGACAAACACAAGTAGGCTATCTGGAATGATGTAGAATTGATTAGGCTTGAGTAGGAAAAAACAATAAATGAGAATTTCAGAAGTCTTTACCAAAGAAACAAGTATTCCAAGAGTAAGTGGCTCTGTCTTTAAAATAAATTGCTCTTTAAAATAAGAAAATGCTTATTTAGTTTTGCCACAAACTAGATTCTCCATGACTATTTTTGGGCAGAAGCTATAAATTAATAGTTTAAGCAATTAACCTTATTATATTGCCATTAGTTCATTGACTGTATCTATAAGACTTTAAAAGTCTCAAAGATACATATTCTAATTTATTTTGTATGAATTATGATTAAAATGCTCAAAATTAGCTTTAACCCACGTAAATTTTTATCTAAGTGATCTAAAACATTTTTTAAAAATTACTTTTAATTATAGCTGACATAAAACATATTAGTTTCAGGTGTACAACATAGTGATTCAACATTTATATACCTTACAAAATGATCACCATAATGAGTCTAGTAATCAACTGTCATTGTACATAATTATTACAATATTATTGAATATGTTCCCTGTACTGTACATTACATCCCTATGGCTTATTTTATTACTGGAATTTGTACTTATTTTCTGCTCATCCTCCCACACCCCTGGTAACCATCACTTTTTTCTCTGTATCCTTAAGTTTGTTTATGATGAAACAGCTTTTTAATGGGTCACGGATGATTTTCCGTATAACTCAGAATGGCATGGAAATCAACAACTGTAAAGGTACATTTTTCAAAAAGGCACTCCCTGTGAAAGAAAAGAGAACAGTTGATCATACATCACTCTTTTCCATTTTTAATGACATGCTTTTACACTCTGCTTCAGACATAGTAATAAAACCCACCATAATAGTATATGCCATTAACTGCACTGATAATTTTCAATAACTAATGATTTTACCCATGAACTAAGAGAAAAACAAAAGGCCAATGAAAAGTAATCTCTTGCCCGGACCGGTGTGGCTCAGTTGGTTGGGTGTTCTCCTGATAAGCAGAAGATCACCAGTTTGATTCGTGGTCAGAGCACATGTCTGGATTGTGGGTTTGGCCCTCACTCGGGGTGTGTTGGAGAGGCAACCAATCAATGTTCCACTCTCACATTGATGTTTCTCTCCCTCCCTCTAAAAATAAATATATAAAATCTCACAGTGAACTTCATATCACGTAGAGAGTAGCAAACACATGCCTTTTATCTTGAGAAGAAGGGCTCTACAATTCTAAGACATTATCCCTGGTGAGATCATCCCTTCATTTGTATTTTGAGGCATGATCAATTTCATTTCTGGCCAAAATCTCTCATCATTTCTTTGGTTTTTGGAAGTATAACCTTCTTAAACCATTTCAGCTATATTAGAAAGCTGACTAGAGGGCCTGGAGCTCTCTGTACATTCTGTGTCTGTGGGAGCAGGGTTGGGGGATGGAGGGTCAGGAATTCATGTTACTTAAAAGACTTTTGGGCTAATTTGGAGGGGGGGATGTGAAGAGCTGAGCTGCTTGGCAAGATAAGAGAAATAAACCATTGACAAAGAAAAATGATGACGATGAGAAAGAGAGGTGAATCAGGAAGCTGTGCACTTGAGAAGGGGGCAATATAATCTTGACTACAGGCAAAGACCTTGTTCTGACAAAGAGGGATATTCCTTCTCAGGAGAAAGGATCAGTGGTTCTCGGGCCAGATTCTTAACTTCTCAGTCCAGGGGGTGCCCAGTGTGCACTCAGAACTGAGAATTAATAAAAAAAGAAGAGTAGGAAAGCCAAAATAAAGAGGTGTTGAGTTGAGAAGTTGATATAGAAAGGGTAGAATCTATTTTCTCAGTAAAGTAAGAGATGGAGTCATCATTTTAGTCAGAAACTGTGTTGGTGATTTGAAGAGAGGACGAGATAGTTGAAAGAGGGGAGGTTAAAAGTGCAATAAGACTTTAACCAGAAATAGTCTTCAAATAATCTAAATATATATTACAATGTATAAAAGTTATATAATGACCCCTTGTAGTTGAGAAAGGATGCTTACATTTTCTAAGCATCTTATATATCAACAAATTTACAACATAATTATTTCATATTAGTTAGGTACGAAATATGGAAAATACATTTTAGTTATTTCCTGATTGCACTTGCAAATTTTGACCCATTTTAAATCAGATACTACATCTTTTCTCAAAATATATCTCATGTACATTAATTTTGTTTGGTGAGTTGTTGGAGTGTGTGTGAGCGGGAGTAGAACCGTGTGTCTTGTTTCCCACACCCCCCCAACATGGCTATAGAAAGATAATTGATGTAGTCCTAGACTGAATGTAATAATAGTGCTTCTTGCACAAAGGAATACCATGCCAATACAAAAAGTTATTCAACCTTGGAATTTACTTTAAAAAGAAAACATAATAGGAGTTTGTACACTATATATATCCTGTGTCCTTAAAAGATGTGTCTCCTAAGCCCTGTCTGCTATGGCTCAGTGGATTGAGCGTTGGCCTGCGAGCCAAGTGTCGCTGGTTTGATTCCCAGTCAGGGCACATGACTAGGTTGCACATCAGGTCCCCATTTGGGGGCGCAAGTGAGAGGCAACTACACAGTGATGTTTCTCTCCCTCTCTTTCTCCTTTCCCTCTCTCAATAAATAAATAAACAAAACAAACAAATAAATAAATTATTTTTAAAAAAAGATGTGTCTCCTAAGATTCAAAAGTTCTGTGTTAAGCTTTTACATTTTGATTCAACTTTCCTTTCAGGATTCAAAACTGTGCCATGTGTATTTGTAATTTTATAAGTCTGACAATCTCATAACAAAATTTGAACACAACCATATTGTATCATTTCATGCTAACTGAATGTGGTCCCCATCACTGTCATTTTTACTCTTTTAATTTCCAATTACTTACCTACAAATATGAGAAAGACACAGGTGGACTATGGGGAGTATCTTATATGTATATTGCTAACTGATGAGTCTCACCTATAAACCTTTTTTTGGAGTGAAGATTCAAAAGCCACACTATATGATATATTAGTGGTTGAGATCCAGGTGCATTTAATTTTAAGCTAGCGGGGGAGCCATATTGTAGAGTGAAAATAATGCTATGTGTAGAGGTACAAGGTGGGGGTTTGCCCCTGTTTCCAATACTAACTACAAAGTGTGATGTCAAGCAAGTCCCTGGACCTTTTATTGAATATATCTCATTTCTTTATATGCTAAATGAAAATAAAAATCTTTCTTCACTAGGTCATTAAGAGGATGAATAGGATGATGTATGTAAAATGTATTTTAATGTGAATTCTCTATTTTGGAAATGCATTATATTTACATATTGAGCTTCCTGAAAACAAAGCACCTGAATACAGAGTAATTAGGAAATGAAAATTAAGATACATCTGTGATTAGAATACCGCTGGGATACAAGGATAAACATCAGAACTCCAAATCAGTGGTTCACATATTTCATTTAAGTTCTTTAATTCTAATTTCCCTAAATATAGGCATTATGCATTGTTATATCTAAACAATAAACACAGGAATATTTAAAATACAACCTATGGATACACTTCTGAACTTAGAGTTCATTTGCTTAAAGTTCTTTTCCTCTTGTGTTGATGTTGGTGCCATGTAGTTATAAGAAACATATGAGAGAAATTATCCTAAAAAAATGTGAGAATTTTTTCCTGCCTCACCATCACATATGTTGAGGCCCAGACACAATTATCCTCTTAGAATATATTACAGATGCAGCACTTAGCAAATGGGTGCAAGATGTTTGTTCAGATACACACTTGCAGGCCAATGCTAGGAGAAGCTGGCAAAAGCTTTTAGCAGGCAATGTTTCTTGTAGGTTGCCAATCCAGATCGTTGTTTTTTCTCCCCTGAAACATTTGGCAGCTGTCTTCCATCTCTTCAGTTACACATCTAATTGGTTGTTTCCATGGAAACACGAACTTTAAATTATAGTCTTCTTTATTAACTAGCTGTAAAATAGAGCTGTGCCCAAAGAAAAACTGGAATTTTGGGGTAACAGCAATTAGGATAAAAACCTACCACATTTTTCTGTATGATGCTAATTCTGCAACCAAGAGTAGTACACTCACAATTTGTTAACCTGAGTGTTTGCAGACACCTACCCTGACTTCTATAATGTTTCACTTAACAAAGGGCTCTGGATTCAGATTTATTTATTTATCGGCCCATTTATTACTATTATTATTATTATTACAAAAACAAAACTTTGGCTCACATTTTGCATTAAGAAAACTCACAGCATGTCACAAGTATCTGTTTTTAATCCTGATGAATAAAAAGTGAAATTTGTTTTAAGCTTTCCTAGTTTAAAACCTAGTACTTTCAGGTAGAACATTACATAATCAGACTATTGTTGCACTCAAATGTCTAAAATCTCTGGTGTGTCCAAGTAAATATCTACAATCAATAGAGTGTGGGAGAATAAACAGAATGTTTTCATAATGCAATTGCAATGAGGTTGCTTTGACAGGTCTTATCAATATGTAAAAAGACTGTTGATTTTAATTACCAAAATGTGTGTGCAGCAGACATGCCTCACCCACATTCCATTCCTGTATCTCACCAAAGTTCTGAATGGGTGAAACAAGTGTGTAACCACTGCTTTTTGCGATCAAATGAGTCATAGACATCCAGCACCCCAAATCCATTCCTGATTCCCATTCCATCCCTAGAGATTGGAGGTTTGCAAGATCAGGAGGTAAATGCAAATGAGTATCACAGACAAGGTCAAGGGTCAAAAGTACACTTTGTGTTTGACAGAGCGGCCATGGAGAGTGAGAGAAATTCATAAAATGGCTTATTCCTATCATGGTGAGCAATGTCGGTATCTGTTTCTGTAACTTTCAGAAACATTGCAGAACTGTCAAAAGGCATGACATATATAATGTAGGTAATAAATTATACAAGGTAGTCATTTTCAACAAATTACAAATTAAAGATATGCTATTTTTGAGTATTTCTGTGCAATTCATTTAATAATCACTGCATTTTTTTTTTACCTATTCTGTTTGATGTATTACCTTTTATACTGTTCAATACACAAATGTCCTAATCCCTTTTAATTATTTGATATTTACACAATGGCCAATTTTAGTATCTTTTTTTGGTAGTTATAGTTATTTGAAAATTGTGTCAAAAATGTTTTTATATTTTTTATCTGACAACTCACTAAGGGCTATGCCTGTCTACCATTTTATACTCTCTCACTAAGCTCCCTTCACAGCCCTAACAGCTTCCTTCCTCAACTACACCAGAATTTTTGGAGAGACAGAGAAACTAGACAGAGTCCCTAGTGTCCCAAGGGTCAAGAGAAACAACTGAATGTTAGCATGCAAGTGGTTCAGTACCATGGACAACAACCACAGATGCACCTGTCTCCACCTCCAAATTCAACACTGAGGAAATGAGGACAAGAAAAAACTGTTGTTTGGCTTCGTTGGTAATTAGTCAAGAATGAGCATCAAATTTTTATTATTTTCTATTTTCAGGCAGTCAAAATTTCCCGTACAATCAGGTTAACATGACCTCATTAAAGTAGCACCTCCTTAGAAAATCAACGGGTTAGCTAAATGTATCAGGGCAGGCAGAAATGTGATTTCCCCTCTAGGTGAGAGGGAATGCCAAGCTCAGAGGCTAAATTTACAAAAGTGAGAATAGATTCCGAAGTCCAGGGCCATAGCCAAACTGGTATACAGAAACTCACAGAACAATAGTAAAATCTAAAATAAAAACCACATCTAGGTCAATATATATGGTAGGCTAAATAGTGGTCCCCCCCCCCCCCGATGTCCAGGTCCCAATCCCTGGATCATGGTAAATGTAAATGGAATGTGCAGATTAACTTAAGGTTATTAGAAAGAGGTCACTATCCTGGATTATCTGGGTGGGCCCAATTTAATCACTGGGGTCCTTATAAGAGGGAGATAAGAGGGTTGGAGTAAGTAATAGGAAATGTGATGAGAAAGGGGCCATAAGTCAATTAATGCAGGTAGTGTCTAGAAGCTAAAAAATAAATAAAAATAAACAAACAAACAAAACAAAACAAAACAGGACAGATCCTCC
This sequence comes from Furipterus horrens, assembly GCF_987537825.1. Lineage (NCBI taxonomy): Eukaryota > Metazoa > Chordata > Mammalia > Chiroptera > Furipteridae > Furipterus > Furipterus horrens. The sequence continues at coordinate 23,910,555 of NW_028327175.1, forward strand.
TTTCAGAACCTCAGGAGGATCACAGTGCTGTCATCACCTTGATTGAGACTTCTGACCTCCAGATCTGTCAGAGACTAACTTGCATTTTTAAGCCATTAAATTCATGGTAATTTGCTACAACAATAATAAAAAATTAATATGTTATACACAAGAAGAATCCATGTGCAAACAGAAGGCAAGGGAATCAAGCAGTATTGGAATATTTAAGAGTGGTAGGGTTTCCAGATCATTTTTTTCTTCTGTCCATTTCCTTCAGCTGACTGGGACATCCAATAAACACACACTTCTTTTACTCATCCATCACCCTTTCCCAGGTAGAATAGACTATATATAACCATATAAACCACACATTTCATGTTATGCCCTCACTAGGCAGGCTATGTAAAAAACAATGACAATTGGTATGGAACTTGGCAGATTATATTCTACACCATTGATAATTCTTTTCATTATTTAAAAATGTTTCAAGTTTTTTGAAAATGTGCTTAAAATGAAACATTTAGAGTGAAGCCCACTTCAGTAAAGTTGGGCAGGACTGAGTGAATGCAATGTAAATAAAGAAATATTTTATTAATCTGGTCTTTCCTTTCAGTTTAAATGTCAAGCATTTTAGACCTTGAAAAGAAGGGTCACACTATTTTTCATACCTCCATTCACTACTGAGATCTTCAGAGAATTGAAGAGACTCTAAAAGGCCAGGGATAGAAAGAACCAATATGGAAATAAGAAGAGAAATAGTGAAGGGTATTTGCAGTGAGGGCAAGTGGTGAGCAGATTTGTGGGCACTAGCTCTTTCCCAACTACTTCCAACCATTTATTAGTCTGAATAGGCACTATGCTATAATTTATGCCAATATTTTTTAAGTTCATGCAATCATACCATAAAGAGGGTATTGCTATTTTCCTTTTAATTGGCTTAAAGGTCTAAGTAACTGGCTCGTGTTGACATAGCTTGTGTGGCTGAGCCATGGGGTCTAATTTTAAAATATCTGACTCCAAAGTCTGGCTTTTTCAATCATGCCTTTTAGTGATGAGCATACATAAAGCCTTTTAGTGTAACTATTTGTCTTCCATGTCTTGGAAAGATAGGGTTTGGTTTGCTCCCTTGCCAAGGGAGCAAGATTTTCTTTGAAGTTGAGCAATGATTCAAACACCTCTAAGCCACCAGCCACCCCCTGGCTACTTGCTGATATAACAAGTATTCCACAGATCAGCCTCCCAAAGGACAAACATTGTTACAACCTGTAAATTTTTGTGCATAGCATCTTCCTTGGGTTTGACTATCCTGTACCATTAAGTAGAGGAAAAGAAGTGGAGACTACTAGAAAAATAGAAGTAGAGAACATGTGTCTTAATATTACTCTTCGATGAATAACTTATCAATTTATGATACTTTTAATTTATTTATGGATAGTTTCTTTTTTAAAAACTAGTTTGTCCTTTGACCCTCCTCTATTATTCCAGATAACTGTGGTTATGGAACCAAGGGGGGTCTAGTTGGGATGGACATCAGATATTTTTGAGCAATAATACACCAGATTCTTCTTCAATACTGTCTTTCATTGTTATAGCAATCAGCCTTTGAAAAGCAGAGCTGGCTTGGAATCAGATTTAATATCCAGTCAGAGCTTCCCGCATTTATAGCATCCCTATATCTGCCCTCCTCCCAAACTTCAATATAACCCCCAGGGTACCGATGACCCCCTTTCAGGTTCCCTACACATATCAGTGTAGCACAGATGCATTAAGTATGTACCCAATAAAATAACATCACATATGAAGGTGTGTTGGACATTAACTTTCTAATCAGAAAGAATGTGAACTAAATCCCAACTAAAAATATTCAGAACTGTATTCCTCCTCTAAGTAATTTGATTTTCATTTCATTGTAGGCAAGGCTATATTTATCAGTGCAGTGAAGGGTAAAAGTGTCAATAAGATGTATTGTTTAGGGGAAAGCTCCCAGGGATTTAAGATGAAGTAAATGTCATGCATTAGAGCAGACTAGCAGGGTGCCAGAAAGCCGATGTCCCCTCTTAGGTCCATTGATGAGCACTGTGAGGCCTTGGGCTGGTCACACAGCTTTTGTTGCAGAGAAGTCTTCACTATAAATTACAGGGGAAAAGAGCTAGTTCTTATTGTTCCACAGGGCTGTAAAATGATAAACCATATAAGAGATGTGGAAATTCTTTTGTATGCCTTACTTGCAAAACTATTTAGAAATAAAGGCAGGCTTTTAGGAAATTTGGAGTCTTGTTTTGATACACCCTCCACTACTTGGGGAACTCTGGACAAGTATCCTAGTCTAGCATTTTCATTGCCATGTAATGCATATCAGTAACTATGTAGAGGCAGCGTAGCGGGAAGGGAGGAAACTTAGAGCTCATACTGTATGACTGTGGCAAGGTTAATCTCCGTAAGCCTCAGTTTTCCAATGTGTATAATGGGTAGGATGATAATAATGCCTATACCAAAGGATAGTTTTGAGGATGAAATGAAATAGTTCATGTAAATTTTTTTTGGATACATTAAAAATGTTTTCAGCTTCAAGTAACAAAAAACACAACATTGGATCAAACTAATAAGGATTTAATTTCCTTCCATATCAAAGAAGGCTGGAGGTAGGCAGCTGCTGGTTTATCATGTTGGTGCTGGCATCATTGTAGTTTTCTTGGGCTCTGCCTCTTGGCCACAAGTTGGCTACCAGAATTCCATACAACACAGCTGTAGTTAAGGTAGGTAAAATGGGGGTTGGGGAGGAATCAGATGTGTTTATTCCTTTTATCAGGAAAGGAAAATTATCCTAGAATTATTTCCTGCATCCTCTAATTTTATCTTACTGGCCAGAGCTGGCTCACATGGGCCATCCCAGCTTCAAGGGAGATCAGGCACACGTGGCCCTGAATAAAATCAGGGTTTGGATGGCAAGAAAGGACAGGCGAGCACATACTGGGAGACAACTAACAGTGTTGCTTACAACCTGGTACCTAGTAAACTAATTGCTAAATATTGCTTTTTTCATCCTTCTTCCATCAATAAACTAAATAACTCTATTCAGGTTTAATAGTCTGTGTTTACACATGGATTATTAAATTACAATCAGAGATCAATAGTATAGGAAACAGTCTCTAAACTTACTTATTTCAACGTAAATATGACAGTGAAAAATCTGATTCATGGGATATTTTAATTCTTTATTTTGAGATAATTTCAGGTTTACAAAAATGTTGCAAAAACAGCACAATGGGGTCACACACATCCCTCATCCTGCTTTCCAAAATGTTAACATATGTGACCATAGTATGATTATCAAAACCAAGAAAATAACACTGATCCAGTGTTATTAACTAATATAACTCTTTATTCAAATTCCATCAATTGCATTACTAATGTTCCTTTCTTGTCTAGGAATTAATACAAGACCCCACTGCATTGATTTTTCATGTCTCGTTAGCCTCCTCCAATCTCCATATGAAATATTTTTAAAGGACATTTTTATTATTTTGATAGTGACAAAAACAGAGCCACTTGTTTTGAAGTCTTTTGAATGTGCATATTGAATTTAAAAATTACATTATTATATGGTGCTTGGAAGATTAAATGGTTGATTCGCTGTTGCTGATTTGCTTAATAATCTTTTACATAGAGAATAAACACACATTTCAGAATAAAAAGTATAGGTGGTGAAGCTTCAGCTGAGTACAGTATGGATTACTGAGGGCTTTCTGCATCTCATTCTGCATAATACTACATTTCTCCTTGGACCATTCTCTTGCCCATGACATATACATTCATCATAACATAGTGGGTCGATTTTTAATGTTCCAGATGGATGCATTCAAAATATAGCCTTAAATAGTGGTAATTAGCTAAACAGCTATAGTATAATTTATTAGAGGATTTTAATACCTAGTATCTGGCGATGCCTGGAATAGTAGTTTTCTCACATGCCCCTGTGAGGTGGCAGCTGGTGGCAGAGCAGGTCATGTGCCAGAAGCCATGTGGCAAGACAGCAGAGACTGAGCCAGGGCTCCCCACACAGCCTCCTCAGTTCTGTGCCCTGCTGCCTGCCTGCTCATGGAATTGGAATGATTTATGATCTTGGCAAACAAATGTAAATATTATGCCAATATTTTGGATCAATTTCTGGGGGCATTTCCCTAAACGATGCATCTTATTGACTTTTTCACCCGTTTGCTGTTTTGATAAATTGAGCCTTGTCTGCCTTCAAATGGGAGTCAAATAAATCAAAATGTCCAAATTTCTGTGCTTTAATGTATATTTACATCACTATGTTTAGTCCATACCAACATCCACTGGTTGATGTCTCCAGCACTGCTGTATCCACAGCGCACAGTGGTGCAGAGCTGAGTGGAGCCTCGCCTGGCTCAGCACTAATGGAGAAACGCAACCTGCTGTGCCTGTACTAACACCGCTGACCGCACGGTCTCAGAAGCAGACAGTTCACCATCACTCGAGCTCTAAATGTAGGTGGTTTTCTTTGCTTTCCACTGGTGTTCTGCATTCCATTTTTATCCTGGATATTAAAAATTAGCAAGTCCGTGACAATGTAGAAGATCTCAAAACACATGAAAAAAGGACAATTTTGTTTAATAGTATTCTTTTTCCTCTACATTAAGTGGAAAAACAAAAACAAAGGATTTCTGAGTCTGATACTGGCTAATTAACCAAAGCAATGGGACATGTACTTTTGAATGTTTTTGTTTTGAAGAGGTAAAAAGGGGACAATTGTTTTTGAGGTGAACATGACAAAAAGTAGTAAAAGCATAGGAATGGGCAACATTTCGTGCCATATGTACACGTATTACTCTTTTCTTAGATTAAAAAAAGCTATTTTATGAATAAGCATATAGTACACTTAAATATAATCTGTGTCCTTGCTTTCTCTGGTGGCGTCTACTTTTGTTGCCCAATATTTATCTTCTGTGTTGCATGATAGTGGAGCATGATAATTACAGATGACTAATAAAATAATGTTGAAAATAATAGCAAATTAATTAGCAACGGTGAGCAGTGAAGAATGAAAATACAACGTCTCCAAGAAATTGCCTGCATGTTTTTTTCTTTATTCTCAAATCTCCAAATTTTTCACCTGGTATTTATATATGTGCTTGCTGGTTTTACTGTCTCAGTTTTTCCTTATCCCTAGAGTAGACTGATACATTCACAACCAAGTTTAGGAAAACATGTGCTAAACATCCACTGTGGTTCTTGGGTTTAGGGAAACAGTTTCACAGAGCTGGAAGGCTGTGATTTTGGTGGAACATACAACCCCCAGAATAGCAGATCTGAGCCCAATCTTAATTTTTGTCCTGTCTTGTGTTCTGGGCTTTATCTTTTAAGTAAATCAGTGTTAAATTGCTTCATAATAATTTAAGGCATTCTTTTGAAATAAAATTATAGATTTTTAAAACACAAGGTAAAGCAAGGCTGCCGAGGAGGATTTAACAGCGGGCGCGCCGGGCGCGCGCCCTGGGCCCCGACTTCTGAGGGGCCCCGCAAAGCTCCAAGTTTACATTTTTTTCTAATGACACCAAGTTTGCTTTCATATGTGCAATTTTAATTATGTACAAGTTTACAATCAGTGGTAAGCCTGATAGTATGTTTATATTCGCTTATTTTCATTACTGCGCTACATATTATATACATACTACGCTGCATAGTATACACATACTACGCTGCATACTATACACGTACTATGCTGCATAGGCCCTGCGCAGCTGCACTACCACTCATCGGAGCAATAGAATCGCATTTGCTACTTTGTACTTACAAAGGTTCTCCTGACGATATCTGCAAATACGCAGGGATGTAAATTAGTTTGTGGATATGTACTTGTTTCCTTTATGGTTTGAAAAAGTTTTCTGTGCATATAAATAAATATTTTTATTTTCCCTGTCTCTCTCTTTTTTTTAAGGGGCCCAATATTTTCTTTTGTTCTGGGGGCCTCGACCGACATTAATCCGCCTCTGCAAGGCTGTTTAGAGGAAAACTGCCCTCTTCTCAGACTCTCCTGCCCTTCATCGTAGAAGGAAGTGGTGTGCTTACAGTGTATCGAGTTTCTTCATTAGTGTCTATCAACTAGAAAAGTTCAGATCTTTCCTCCACCATTTCTTTGGTTTGATAAGGGTAGGGGGAAAACACAAAATCAAATGCGAGACCACATAGTTTGCTTCCAAATTTCACCAAGGTCAAAGTTGTGAAGGACCAGGATGCCGGTGCACAGGGTTTGAGCAGATCTCTTTGAAGCCTCCGAAAAGCAGAGACACGTGGGCATGAAACCCCAGGTCCTGTCTACGCACAAGAACATTTTTTGGAAGTATGGAGTTCCTGTTCATGGAGTTCTGCTTCCTGAAACCAGACTGTGATATTTTTGGCACCAAGACAAGCCATAAACAATTATTTTTAAAGGGAGGGAAAAGGAAATTACCCACTGAAAAAATTAATGCTGTAGATTACTCAGAAAGCAACGCTGAAGCAATGGAAAGGAAATGGAAGAAACACATTACTTCCAATGTCAACATAATCCTACCTCTTAAATACTTCTTCTGTCCACATGCTCACACATTGTGCCTGACCAAGACAATGGACAAAGCAGCCGGGCTAGGGAGGTGGTTACCCAGAAGAAAGATGAATGATTTTCATGTTTCCTACCTCTGTCATTTTCCCATTCATGTATGAGTCTTGCAACTGTCTAATATCCCTGGTCACATTGAAACACAAATAACTGGTTATTTTTTCTGCTTCTTTCCCTAGCTATTTCAGGTTTCTAAAATATTTTCTCATTTGCCATTTTGCTATGTGGGAGTTAGTTTTTTTGTTCAAGGAGCTCACTGTACTATATAATCTATGATTTAAAAGTAAGTTTATCCTCATTACTACCATTTTTACCATCACATTCTCCCCACCATTTATTCCAGCAGAGACAGTGATTCTTGTAGTGAAATTTCAGCTAATGCCTAGGCCCCTGCCTTCCTAGCTCCATGCTGGCTAAAGGAATAATAGGATGACATCTCTGCTCTGTAAAATAGTAAGTTTCTGGGTCCAGAGTGCCTTATCTCTTAGTTTTTGCATCTCATCACTTATTATTTGAAACCCAAACAAAAAGAATTTGGAAATCCCAGTCTATTTAGTGATGATGAGCCTTGGAAAAACCTCAGCAGAAATATTGTTGAAGCCTGGTGAATCCTAATAATTTCATCCAGGACTCTCACGTCACTGTGTTATTTTTCTGCTTTTCCACAATGCAGACCATTCTATTGGAATCTGTGTTATATACAATACATGTGTATCTAAAAATGAATATATACCCACTAGACTCTCATGTCACTGTGTTATTTTTCTGCTTCTCCACAATGCAGACCATTCTATTGGAATCTGTGTTATATACAATACATGTGTATCTAAAAATGAATATATATCCACTAGTCTAAGGTCAAATATATTTTAATTCCCCATGTAAGGAAATACCATAGTTAATCATTTTCCCATGAGATGAATAATCAGAGTGATTAGCTGATGTGCCTTGCAAGTGTGCATAACTTGGTGTAACACTGCCTAGACAATTAGGAGACCAGCTCACCCCTGGCCAGCAGGAGACCAGTGGTGCCTCCCAGCTCTGCCCTAAATCTACTTTGTGACTCTCTGGACCTTAGTGTCTTCATCTTTAAAAATCAAATGTTTGGGGCAAATAATCCCAAAGATCTCTTCTGGCTCTGCAGTTATACTTCTATGGCAGTCATTGCCTTATTTATGAACATCACTTAGTGAAACGCTTAGTACCTTGTTTTACTGATGTTCCATTTCCCAAGAGAAAGGCCAATTCTTCCTTGGGCACAACATGCCACTGCTGATGCCAAGCCCTACCCCATTGGCTAAGTGTTCCCATAATTTTCCCAATGGGAAATGCCTACTTTTCTGTCTAGATATCTTGTCCACCACTGGCTTTGTTTGTCTCCAGTTGGGTTAGGTCTCCCATTGCAATTCTGATAACATCCTGTGCAAACAAACCTCCATCACAGGAGCTACCACACTACACTGAGACAGTTTGCTTCAATCTGCCTCCTCCCCATCTAGATACCTAACTCCTCATTAGAAGACGCCAGTCATCATCAGAATTTAAGCCCCATAAGGGGAGGGACATTGTCTGTTTTTCCTTGTCATATTCCCAATTCTCTGGCATGTACTGTACTTAAATAAATATTTTCTGAACAAGAGAATGAATGAATGTGTTAATATCTATTAACATTCATGTCATCATTACTTATTCGATACTACCATTTTATAAACATTGAACAAATGATTGGGGGTAACATAAAATAATTTACTTCCCATAACATATACTACTAAGTCCAGAAAAATATTTTTCATAAAACCTAATGTCAAAGCCTAATTATTTTGTGAATAACTAAATATTTCTTCAACTTTAGAAGCTTGTCAACATCATGTACTAAGTTACTTCAAAGGTGGTCAGTGGAAGTCTGAAAAATCACGTCTAAGAAAAATGAAAAGTAATTTCATTATCACATTCTCCTTTCAAGTCCATGGTTGAATTTTAATAAAAAGACAGTCATTAAAATTATTTTGAAATTATTTGATAGTACTGGAGTCCATATTATTTGTGGATTCCATATTATTTACACTTTTCATTTTTAACAGGCCTTAAAAATGTGGTCTGCCATTAATAGACTTATATTAACATAGGATTAAACCAATTACTTCAGTTTTTGACAACCTTATTTCAATTTCAGAGATAGGAAAAACAGAAGAAAATAACTACTAGAATATAGAATGTAGCTACGGGTTGATCAAGGGTTGATCAGGGTTTATAATGTCTACCTCAGGCTTATATGTGAGCAACAACTATTGTAAGAAATCCAATAAATGGTAATAACCTGTTAGCAAATACATACATTGCTATATTGCAAATATGTGTAGTGTCTATTCTAATGATATACATATATTTTAAAGATTTAATAAAATTACAGTAGCTGTCTGTCATGTATTTTCTCAATCAATAGATCTTAAAATTATAACTCATATATAAACCCATCATATGATTATCTTTAAAAATTTATCAGGATTAGATTTATTAATTTTTATTAATTTAAAAACAATTCAAGTTAATTATACTGTAACTACATAGAGACAACCATTGTAAATATTTGGCAATGGATACATTTTATTAAGTCTATGTTTTACCCCCAAATGGGATCATGCTATTTGTGACTGGCTTTTCCTAATGCAATAGGTTGTGAAAAGCTTTCCATATCATTAGATATATTTTGGTAACACTTTAATTGTTGCAATATATTCCATCATGCAAAAGCACCATAATATATTTAGTTAGCCCTTTGCTTTTGGGTATTTAGCACATTAGTTAACATTCATGAATACCAGGATTTTCTACTTTCTATCCTAACTTTGGGCTGGATAATTCTTAGTTTTGAGGGTTTGCCCTGTGCATTGCAGGATGTTTAGCAGACGGGGGTCACTGCCTTCCCCAAGTTGTAACAAACCAAAATGGCTCTAGACATTGTCAAATATTCCCTGAGGGCCATAACTGTCCTCAACTGGGAAGCACTCTATAGCTAAATGATTGTATATATAGTGGACTATTTTTATCAAATGTTTTCCCTGAAGTAGAACTACTGGACCAAATCATACTACCTGTAGAGAGTTTGAATGTGTGTGGCCAAATGACTGCTTCTGAAGACAGATCATGCCAAAATCCCATATGACAGCAGTGCGATGTTCTGTTTCTCTTTCTCACCAGTTCCCTTTAAAAAAAATCTATGCTAATCAGAGAGTATCTTATTACTGTTTAAAATGTGTTTTTAAAAAATTATTTATTTGTTTGTTTGTTTATTTATTTTTAGAGAGAGGAGAAAGGAGAAAGAGAGGAAGAGAAACATCACTGTGTGGTTGCTTCTCACTCGCGCCACCAACTGGGAACCTGACCTGATGCGCAAGCTAGTAATGTGCCCTGACTGGGAATCGAACCAGTGACACTCGGCTCGCAGGCCGACACTCAATCCACTGAGCCACAGCAGCCAGGGCTTAAAATGCATTTTTAAACTACTGGGAAAACAAACATTTTAAAGTAGGTTTAACTCTTTACATCCTCAAAATAATATACATATTATACTATATTTTCTTATTGTACTTTAATATTTTTTTCCTGTTAATATTTAAATAGTTTAAGCATTTGCCTTTTTCATTTTTAAGTAGTGAGGTGATTTTCAAAATATTTTGATGTTAAAGGGGAAACCCTGATACTTGGATGACTGGGGCCTGGGACTAGCTTATTCTCTACGTTTCTCGCTGCTAGCATCGCTTGGCTGTTTTAGTCTCTGATTCTTCCTTGTTATTTTTTCCAATAAAATTTGATCAAGAAAGAGGTACTGAGAGAGCCAAACAGAATGTAACAGGAGAAAATGAAAAGAAACAGAATCCATTTAACTTACCCGCTCACTTGAAAACAGGAATCAATGAGTTGTGGGTAGAAAGGAGTATGTACTATATAAAGGGGTTGACTGAGATTACTTGATCTTGGCTGAATTAAGCCTTATTCCCACTTAGCTCCATCCTTCAGCCCTTGGAGATCTGTCGAGTGCCTTAAGTGCACAAAGCGTTTCCACATATGTAACCTACTTCACATTCTCAAAAGAGCCAGAGTGGAAATTCTAGTCACTCTCAGTTTGCTAATGAGAGAGCAGCAGTTCAGTGGCTCAGAGCCATGGCGCAGCTACTGGGTGTCAGAGCTGGAATGCAAAGAAAATCCTTCATTCTTTGGGATCATATCACCTTTATCTCTATTACAACTCAAAACATCTGGCCACAAAGGGTTTTCGTTGTTGTTGATGTTGATAAAATAAGTCTATACAGGGCTTTGGCAGGAACGTAATCATCTTTCTGTTTGTCACAGTGAACTGATGTCTTCCGGACTCATTGACTCTACTTGGGATTAGTGTCTGAAGTCCGAGACTCCTAGGAGTATAGCAAGAATTTGAAACCTTCTTCGAAAAATGTAAAGGCATTTAAGCACCCAGGTCTCAGAGCTGCACAGCTTTAGTCAATTTCCTCCTAATGGCCTCCTCGGAATTATTTCACCATCACTTTGATAACTTTTCTTAACCACAAAAACTTACCTTTCAAGAAAAAGAAAAAAAAAAGCATACTCTTTTAGGAAAGGGTTCTAATGCAGGAGAAAGATGTAGAATTTGAAATGACAAGGCAGCTATTGTTCATTTATCCCCGATTCCTAAATCCACACACACATATTTACTTTCTGAGGTTCACAGAAATGCCAGTTAATCTATTCTTTGTAGGCATTACTGCCAAATAAAGGGGAACTGCCCACTTCCAGATCTCTTTCCCAGCAAAATATCCTTAGAAACTTTATTATTTACCCTTCTGCTCAAAATATTGACCCTAGTGCTTATATAGATAATAAAAAATTAGGCTGGCAATTTATTTTTAAGTTGGTAATTTGTAAAAATTTTTTTTCCTTTCTTATTATTTGTCCATCAAGGCTATTTCTAATATTAGATAATGTTCAAGAATACATTGAGTCCATTAAAACACTTGAGAATTAGAAAAAACTGACTAGAAATGAACCTCTTAACAACTTCTATTATACGTTTTTAAAAGTGGCTCTTGACAAGTCATTAAAAGTGACCCACTTCACACTCATGGGGCACCCTTTTATTGTGGGGACTCAATCTTTGAAGTCTTTCTTTTCTCTAATTAGCAATGGCAAAGCTAGTAAAACTAGTCATATAGCTTTCAACTATAGGTATCTAATGTTGATATGTTTAAAATGGTTCATTTGGTTTACTAGTTAGGGACTTCAAGACTTTTCTTGTGACTTACTCTGCATAAGCCACAGCAAGACAAAGCTATTAGGATTGAAGACCCAAACTTATATCTGTCTTTTTCTTGGAGACAGTGTGGACTGAGAATAACTTGGTTCAATGCGTTCAGGAAATACAGTCAGAAGGCTCTTTTCATTATTTGTAGCTCTTTGCTATCAACATTTTTGCCATCAGGAAGCATCATTACTGATCAGACCAAATGTTTCCAAATGGATAATAACAGATTATAAAAATGAAGAGAAGACAAAGAGTAATGTGCTTTCAGCTGATACTGAAATTATTACAAGGAGGGGATAAGACTAAAAATAACAAGTTATGCTACCATAAATCTACATAAAATAATTCAATTTTACATGAGGGTAGAAAGAAATATGAAAAAACATGTTTTTTGAGAGGATTGCTCTTTTTTTTTACTTTCTCTTGATGTAAGGAATTATTAAATATTATGTATGGAGGTTACATTTTTGGAATAAAATTTATTTGAGTAAAATATTTGGAAACACATCTAGAATTAGTGACAAAAGGAAGAGAATCTGTGCCAGGTCTTGGGAAAATCCTTTGAGATTTCAGAAGCACGCAAAACAGTAACTAGACTGGAGGGCTTCAGGGCTAATCCTGGAACTATGGGAATTCTTGGTATACCTGGAAATAACAATTCATTTATTCCGAGCCAAATACTCATGACGTAGATGTTTTTCATGTAAAACATCTTCAGGGTGAGGATTAGGGTTAGGGTTAGCTGACTATGCACATTCATTCATTCATTCATTCATTCACATATCCTCCTTCCCTCTCTCCCCTCTCCCCTCCCCCTCCACTATTATAGAAAATCAGAATGCAGTTGTTTCACCAGATGCAATAAGTGTTTTTCTGGCCCAGGCATTGGAATGCAACAGGTTTCTTCTTTGCTAATCGTTCTCAGTTTATTTCAGCAATTGTCCTTGCAACAATCTGTAAACTTTATAGCATCAAATTTTATAGCATTCTGATTGGCTCATAATGTGTGTCTGTTTACTTCTTATTGGTTAAGAATTTATATGGGCCAACCTATGCTTATTGACAATTTCCAGATGTAACAAGAAATGTTCACCTTGGTTGAGAAAGAAACGTTAAGAGGCCAAGGCTATTTCACCTGGATACATCTTCTGAAAATTGTCTTTGCTTAAATTGCAAACTGAGGCTTCCTAGGCCTGGCTACCCAGGCAAAGTATAGGTATTTGCTGAGAGCTTTATGCTTGTTGGTGTGCAGAAACTGCCTTCCCATGATATGGGTGGGAAGAAAGAGAGAAAGAGAAAAATCCCCCCTCCCACAACACACACACCCAGCAAAGCTAGCCAGCCAGGTCTTGGAAATCCATTTTTAATGCCTGCTCCTTCATGTTTTCAACACTTTCACCCTTTCCATCCTTTTTTCTCTTTTCTTTTTCTTTTCTTCCTTCTCCTTTTTTTGGCTAGAGACGTTCCTGGCTGGGATCTATTGATAATCCTCAACCATATATCACATTTCTCTTTGCCAGTGCACACAAGACTTCTCTTACCCACTAAATTATAAAATCAAACTTCTCCTAAGATGAGCCTTTCCTAAGATGGACAGAGTCTGTATACATTGTAAACTTGTTTTCAGCCAACAGTCTGGTATGAAAATCTAAGGTACATTATAGTGCTTTGGAAAAAGTTTCAATAATTCAGAAATTTTGAGCAACATCAGCAGATGAGATTTTGTAAATACTAAGAAATAAATTTAAGCCATTTCCCTTTATTTTTCCCATCATTGCACATTTAAGAAAGAGAAAAATAGCTATGGATTGTGTTAACCAGTCCCTCTGTCATTTCCCTATTTGTATCTAGAAGTCATGTACTTTGGCTCCTGAGCAAGGGTTTTCCTCATAGTAGGAACGGAAATGTACTTGAAAACAACTTGATAATATTGTGGGCAACATTTGAAAAAGCCAAGGGTTTAATGCCTTCCAGAATCACTAATAGAGCCTGTTAAGAGTCCAGACAACAAAGAAGACAGCCAACACTCTTCTGAGTTAATATTGTTAGTGTTGGTGCACGTGCGTTGATTTCATGGTTGCTAAAGGATAGCGGTACTACAGATACAATTAGATCTTGTTTCATTTACTTTATGGAACAGCATATTTTTCTCACTGATATTAAAAGTTATATTAATGGTAGAAATTCAAAAGTATTGTTTGCCCAGTTGCAGACTTGTGAAATCAGTCAAATTATTATTATTTTTTTCCAATATGCACATAAAGTTGTTGAAATCTACCACATCACTTATACAAATTCCCCACCTCAGCTGCATGCCAGCTCCCTAAAACCATTACCACTGTGTTCTCCCTACCGCTAAACTCCCATGCACCAACTTTTTGGAGTTTTTCACTACTAAGTTCAGGGCTACTATTAATATCTTGGGCTTTCCTACTGCCAAACCGATCCAAGTTTCAGCCCTTATTAAAGTCTACTGGGAGCACTTTCCCAATTGTACCTACCACAGGCAATGCATTCAGAAACTCCATTTAGAGGTTATGGTATGTAGCCACTGGGCATGAGATAGCCATCCAAAGTAAATGCTAGAAGTGGTCAGAGAAATTGCCAATCCAGTGAATCTCGAAGTGTGGTCCTTGGAAAGGTAGCAGCAACATCGTGGGGTACCATGCTAGAAAGGCAACCTCTCAGACCCCCACCCACCCCAACCCTGCTGAATCTGAGAGGCCCAGTGATTTGCATGGAAACAAGTCTTCTAGTTGATTCTGTTGCACAGTCAAGTTTGAGAACCACTGATCTAGTGTGCCCTACCCATTCTACAGATGAGAATGCAGAGACTCATGAAAGTTAAATGAGTTTACCCACAGCTTCATACCTAGTTGGTGTTGAAGTCAAGGCTAGAACCATATCTACTGTACAGTCTAGGGCTCTCCATGTTCCAGGAAACATTCTTGTTCATCATGCCATAGTTTGCTGACCCCATCCCACACTAATACATCCAAGTTAGTAAATATACAACTTTTGATGGAGGCTAGAAATGGTGAGAATTGAAGGCTGTTGCTCTGAAGCAACATGTGTCATTACTTGACCTCACTATTTTTACTCCCCCTGCAGACAGCTACATCTTCTAGAAAACAACATATGTACTAGGAGAAATAGATTAAATCACTTAACTACATCTGATTAATAGTGTGCAACAAGAAGACAAGTAATACATTTGTACTAATTAAAGTTCTGAAGAGGGGGAAAACAATACAACATAATTCTGTGTGCTCAATCTCTAAAACAAACCTTTGTGAGAATCTCCTGTTCACACCTCCTTATCTGCAAATTAAAAAATCACAGAATTTTGACTATGAGAAGGGCTTCTTATACTTGTTTTATGTGTGCACTTTAGAACTTCTGATGTGTGCTCACAGGAAACCAGATGTGATCCATGACTCTGCAAAGCACACATACTAACATTAAAAATGCATAGCACCTAAAGTTGAGGTCAAATATTCCCATTGATTGCCCTTGAGCTTGTTCATATAGCTGATTATTTGCTTGCCAAAATAAGCTCTCAAATAAGCAAATGGCCCACTGAAAGAACAAAGAGGGAGATAGTCAAGTGCTTGTGAATTCATCAGTCACAAGCACTAGAAGCAAAGACAGAGAGTGTGTTCTAGAGGGCATGTGTCTGGCTGTGCCCAGCCTGTGCTTGCTCCCAAGGTCCCTCCCTCTGTGCAAGTGGGACTGTAGCCCTTTAAGTCTGGCTATTGCCTGACAGCCAAGTGTGGCTTGAATTGCAGTAACAGAAATATTCAAAGTATTATCACAACAGAAACAACTTTGCCTTAATGTTAACGTTTTGCTAAAGAAAAAGGTCGACTAAAGCAAGAACAAGTCCCTGGACACGTCACTCTGAAACAAGAATGACGGGGAGTGAAAGCACAGTCATCCCTGGAGCAGTTTGCAGTTCCCCAACAAATGTCTGGATGGATAATTTATAGTTGGTGAATTTGGACGTGATTGTAAAGGATTGAGGGACAGAGGTTGAGGGTGAATTTATACAAGTCTCTATCAATTAATGCACATTTACTAAAATGAAACAATAAACAACGTACTATGATTTTAGGTACATAATAAATCAGCAATCATAGCACTATGCTGTTGGATTCCATTTATTATTCCCTTATCACATATCTTCTTTAAGATCTTACTGTACGGATTCAATGTTTGTAAACTCTTCTGTTGCATAATAAGATGCATATTTTTCCAGGATTTTAAAAAAATCTAAACTCCTAATGCTTTTGACATTCTAAATTTTCACGTCCTGTTACTTGCCTTGGTACATATGGGTTGCAAAAATGCAATGGTGTGAGATTAAGATAAAATAAAACAAAACAAAATGCTTTGGGAAACTCAGCTCTGTCGATTATTTCCCCAACTATGTTTCCTTTTCTTGACATTTTCATCCCATGCAAACTTCATGACAAGCTCAGGCCAAGAGCCGTCTCATCCATCTCAGCTCCTTCAGGTCTCCCGAGAACACCACTGAGTCACATATCCCCTTTCATTACCACCCTCCCCACCAAGATTTTATTTCAAAAACCTCTAGATATTTCCCTGTTATTTAAAAAAATATTCCATTTTCTATTTCTAACCCTAGGTGCAGTCTCCATGAGGAGTGATGTCCAAATTGTGTGCACTAGAAGCTAAAATTGTGCAGATTGACAAGAAATAAAATCAAGGTATTAAAATTTTTGCAGGACAACTCGCTCTGCCTATAAACTATAAAGTTACTTATTGAGGTAAAGTGATTTGTCTACTGTTCCATTCTCTGAGAGTCCCTGGCAAATGGATTGGCAGCTCTGCCGAATCTTGGTAACTGTGTGGATTATCCATTTTTAATCCTTTACCAGGTTCCTGACTGCTGAGCAGCATGCTCCTGGATTGCCCTTCTGCTGCTGAGTAGTCATTATGCACCCAGGGAACACATTCTTACTTAAATATTAATCTGACCAAAAAAAGACCTCGTATATAAATCCATTACAAAAATAATGAGAACAAATACCCCAAACAGTAAACACAAACACATATTTAAGATAAACCATTGTCACAGATCATGTCCAGTCCCACCTACTTCTAGTTATTATAATACACATTCTCCAATATGACAGGAAGAGATGGGATTCTATTTAATTCATATAAGAATCCTGTGGTTTCTAACACTATCAAGCCTTTAAAACAAGTCAAAATTCATATAGAAGATACCAAAAATCCTTAGTAGATTCCAAAACAAACATGAACCTCAGAGTTTGTGTGAGAACCTGTTTTTCAAACTCATCTGTCACATTATATACATACATCCTTCAGTCTCCTTATGCTCCCCTTTTTACACCCCAACTACTAGTTACCACCTAGCAACTGATCAATAAAAGGTGAAAAGAGAAAGAGCCTTAAGAGACAATAGGCGTATTTTCATTAAGTTATGATGGCTTGGTTACATAAAGACTAATTTTACTGAATAGCACGCAAATATATCCCTAAAATCACACAACCTCCAGAAATTAGAGTACCCCAGAATCAAAAGATAATAAAATATTTGAATGATAGCATACGAATAATGTCTTTTTGACAAAATGCATACATGTTACTCTTTCTTATTAAATTTGAGAGTGAGGAGAGATTAATTTGTTGTTCCACTTATTTATGCAATCATTGGTTACTTCTTGTATGTGCCCTGACCAAAGTTCAAACACACAATCTTGGTCTATTGGGACAATGTTCTAAGCAATTGAGCTACGTGGCCAGGGCCTCATTTTTCTCTTTCAATGTATTATAATAGGTATAAGTTGACATATTTCAGAACAAACATGATTAAGTGCAGTAATTTATTTCATGCAGGTGTGGGCATTGTTTTCTTCTAGATTTTAAAGGAAGACAGGGCGTAATTCACACTTCGGCAACCATACTTCTTAGCTGCATTCCACTTCCATGAGCTGCTCACAGCTGCCTGCTTTATCAGCTTTATCTTTGGGGTTCGGTTCCCTTACATGCTTTGCTTTGGGACTACGGTTAAAAGGATGGTGGTAGATAGAAATTGGAGTAAAGTAGCCATTTATGACATTGAGCCAACAGAAACCTCAAAACCCCAAAAGAGAAAAAATGCACACAGAAAAGAAACCTTTAAAGCAATATGGCCCAAGGCACATGCTTTGGGTACCCAAGGGCAACGAAGGAAAGAAAAAAGCAGGAAATGTCTCATAAATTTAGAATGGCCCTTTCAAGTCAAATGTTCAAACAGAGATTTGCCAGGAACTGCAGGTGGGGATCTGGAGGTGTTAAGAGTCATGCAGGGGGTAAAATGCTTCCTTCATTACTAAACCAGGCCACTAGGAAAGGCTTGCGATGAGAGACCCATGTTATAGCCAGTGCTGCAAGCCAGTTGCCCTTGACCTCAGGATAAGGTCAGCTGGAACATTCTGCAGCAAGAAGAAAAGGGCACTGGTAAGATTTAAACCAGGTCACTACTCTCTGGTATCTAATGATTAAAGTCTTCAGCAATTAATTATTTTTTACATAGAATACACAGTTATTATTAAATTTATATATCATACACTTTTAAAATGCAACCTCCATGACATCATAAGCCCCACTAGAATATAAATGCTAGAGGGCAGGGGTCTTGACCTACTTTACTTACTGGTGTACTCAGGTGCCTACAATAGATACGTAGTAGGCAGTTAACAAGTATTTGTACAGTAAATAAATAAAACCTAAAATAATAATAATCTTTGTCACAATGTTATTGCTCCAGCAGGGGTGTTGCATGATTTTGTGCAGATGTGTTCTACACAAAAGTACCTGGCCCAGCTGGCAAAGTAACCCTGGATACCATCCAGTACATACCCACTAAAACCTGGCCCACAAGTTCAAAGCTCAGAAAGGGGTATCTTTTTGCAATTTATCTGCCCAATGTAATCCAATTTATTTTTGGACAGAGTTCCCTGGGCTCTGCCAAGGCAATCTTCCTCAGGTAGGGTCTTTGGTAAGCTGTGTAGGTCAAAGCGCAGAGGTGCTCAGAAATAATACTGTGCCTTTCATCAAAACTACTCTACAGTTCAAACATTTCCTTAGTTCATTTAATTCCTGAGGTCCTTCTGTATCAACAATGCTATTCAACGATGGAAGATACACCTTTAACAAAATTGTCAATTTCTTATAAACTTAACTGACAACTTGAATTTGAAGTCTTGAAATGATAATGATGTGTTTGTTTTACTCCTCATAGAATTATATTAACTAGCCAACATGCTGCTATGTGCACTTGGATCATCATTTTTTCCCCTGTTTTTATTATAAAATCAAATATAATTAGTAACTAAAAGCATCTGAGATATTTAAATGGAAAGAAATACTAGTTAGCATGGAGAGTAAAATGATAAATGAATTAATGATGAGGTAGAGAGCAAGATTTCTTAACTTCAGCACTATTGATATTTGGGAGCAGATAATTCCTTGTCAGGGGCTGCCCTGCACATTGTAGGATATTTAGAAGTATCTTTGATCTCCATCCACTAGGTGCCAGTAGCATTACATTCCCCAGCTGTGCCAATCAAAATGTCTCCACAAGTTTCCAAATGTTCCCTGGGGAGAAAAGTCACCCCTGGTTGAGAACAACAGATACAGGTAATACTATCATATTGGGACTGGGGTAAACCAGAAGACATTTAAGTTTTCATGGGTAACTAAGAGGAATTGCAGCAGTGTACTAGAGTGGGCTTCAGCCCTAACATCAAGCTGGGAAATGCTTCAGGTTCTGGTGCAGAGAGGGCGGTAATACAGTGGAAGGATGAGCAGAGACCACCACGAGGCTAAGCAAGAAGTGTGGGGCAATATTATAAATGGGTGCGTAAGTTACAGGTGGAAAACCCAGACTGCAATTTCACTTGGGCTCCACACCAGGTAGGAAGCTAATGTTGGATCTACATGTGTGCATTTGAACCAACTAACCATTGTCCATAGATATATTTTTTCCTTTGCCTGAATAAATAATCTTTGCTGAGAAATCAAGACTGCCATTATAGTGGTGGCCTGATTCAGAGAATGTGCTGGTTGAGATAATATCTACTGCTAATAATAAAAAAGATTGGCCTGAATGAACAGAAATGATTGATTTAGTAATGACTTCAGTGGCCAAGTTGATCCCCCAGAACCTCCAATCTAAGAGAGCACTTGGATGTGCTTTTAGGGAGCAAGATGTTTAAAACTTTGTCTAATTCTAACGTTGGCGATCATGTTGCTCCTTTTTTGAGCTTCTTCATTCAGGCTTATCCCCAAACCATCCTAGAACAGACTATGCATAGACAAAGTGTAATACTGGTAAAACCATATTCTCATGAAAGCTTATGGGGGAAGAAAAGAATAAAAGCAAAATAACATCTTTGCATCCATTCTGGCCTATTTTACCATTATTCTTGATGCATTATATTTGCAAAATAGTTGCATTAACAAGAATATGACAACCAAGGAAAGTGGACTGGAGTGCACATGAATGAACAATGACAACTTCACTGTACTAGTCAGTGGGGGCAGTAGACACTGTCAAGTGAGCATATGTACTGTGTGGTTGCAATTCAAAATGACTGAGCAAATGAAGCAACAAATCTGCACCAAATTTTGCATTACACTTGAACATTTCTCTGTGGAAACTATTCAGATAATTCAGAAGGCCACAGCTACAGGCAACTGGTGACTGGCTACTTCATCATGACAACGTGCCTGCTCATGTATCATGTCTTGTGCAGAGTTTTTGGTGAAACATCAAATCACCCAGGTGACTCAGTCCCCCTAGAGCCCAGATTTGGCATCCTGCAACTTCTGGGCTTACCCAAAACTAAAATCATCTTTGAAAGGGAAGAGACTTTAGACTGTTGATGAGATTAAGGAAAATATGATGGGGCAACTGATGGCAATTGGGAGAATTGTGTGAGGTCACCAGGTGCCTACTTTGAAGGGGACTAAGGTGTCATTGTCCTATGTATAGTGTTTCTTGTATCTTGTATCTTCTTCAATAATTGTCTCTATTTTTCATATTACATGGTTAGATACTTTCTGGACAGATCTCAGTGTATGCGTGTGTATTTGCCTCATTTTTCTTGAAACAATCTGATGACTTCCTACTTCCCTCCTCAACTTACTCAGGACTGTAGCTGAGGCCCAGGGCTCTTTCTCTCAGCACTGTTCCCTAGTGTGACACTATTTGTTATCAGTCTGTGTCAACATAAGTACAAAGTGCCAGAGTAAGTGTTCAGAAACTTTTGCAGCTATTTGACAGAACAACTTTATATCTGTTACATTTAATAGCATAAAACCACCACCACCACCAACAGCAACACATAATGTATATTTTGTATGTATTTATTACAATTATACTTTATTTTTTATTGGTGACACTAGTATAGATGTCTTGCTTTTACAGTCCTTATACTTTAATTTCATTTTCCCTTTAATTTGTTTTTACTGCATTCAATGAAGTATTAAGTCCTTAGCAAATTGGAAAAACACAAAGATCCTTCAGTAGAGATCAAAGACATTTTGAGAAAAAAACATCTTGAGATGATCTCATTTAATTCCATGATTTTAAATACCTTCTATATGTTGCTGGCATTCAGTTTTACACCTCCAGTCTCAACATCCTAAGATTCATTTGTCCAAATGCTTTATATCTCCACTTGAAAATCTAAAGTGCATCTTAAAGTTCACCTGCCCAGAACTGAAGTCTTCTTTTATGCTCCCCAACCCTGCTGTAGTACTTATTAAATGGCACTACTGTCCACCAAATTTTTCAGGTCAAACACTTAGGGTTACATTTCACTAGTATGTTACTACTATATCCTGTGTAGCAGGTATACCTGGTGGCTCTGATTCTAACAAATGCCTCCAACTGGACCACTTCTCACCAGTTTAAACCATCATCCTCTCCTTCCTGCTTCTACTCACACTTCATAGTGAATTTTCCCCAGCAGACACACTGGTTTTTAAAAGCATAAACCTAATCAAATTCTCTAAGCTCCAAACTCTCTGATGGATTTCCATCATGCTTAGAAGAAAGCCCAGCACATGACCACAATCCAGGAGACACTATTCAATCTGCCTCTCCATTATTCTGACCTAATCTGTGCTCACCCTCTTGCTGGCTCCCTATGCTCCAAACACTGAGCCCTCCTCTTGTTTTGTAAACAAATTAGACACATTTCTATCTCGGGAGTTTTTGCATTTTGCTTCCCTCTGCTTGAAATATTTTTTTTTCTAGAATTTGCAAAGCTTATGCCCTTGTTTCCCTGAGAATATTTTTCAAGTAACGCTATTACCATGCTTCATATTACTCACTCTGATTTATTTTACTTTACTACATCATGACTGATTAAAAAAATAACTTAATTATTTTAAAATGTGTTCATGAGCTATCTCTTCCTCTGACACTGCAAGTTCCATGAGAAGAAAGAGTTAGACATGTTCATAATCTCTCCTGTACCCACAATACCTGATACAGAACAGAGGCCTAAAATATATCAGAATGAATTTTTTTACTTCAAACATGTTCATGAATACAGAAAGTAGTAAAAACACTGGATTAGCTAACACAAGGGTTTGCTATGTAGGCTTGTCACTCATTAATTAATTTTATTCCTTTTGTATATATTTCTTTTGTTATTTCATTTTTTATTGTATTTTTTCTATTACCATTTAGTCCCCTTATACCCTCTTTCCCCATAGTCAGCATACTGTTGTCCATGTGAGTTCTTTTTCCTTTTTGCTCCATCCCTCCCCACCTTGGCTGTCATTTTGCTCTCCTTTAATATTTTTATTAAGAAACTAGGCACCCTCATAGTCATGGTATCCAGAAAAATAAATATTTATAACTAAATATTTAGACTATTCAGCAATAAGCCACAGACATGAGAACTGTGGGAAAATGTAAAATTCAGACTCACTGGACTTATTTCGTGATAGCAGTTGGAATTTTGTTCAGGAAACCATGGAAAAGTCAATATACTAGTGTATAGAAGATTGAAAGGAAATGCTTTCAAATTTTTAGGGATGCCAACTCAAATATCAGGGAAGAAGTCATAGAAATACATATAATCTCTATGTTGTCTCCTCCATTCATTAGCACAGGTCACCCAAGGCTCTACTGGATAGCACTCATTCACTCATTCATTTTGCTACTTAAGCTGTCCCTAACTCATTCCTGTCACAAATGTTTATTGAAAACTCTTATGTGTTGGACACTGTTCCAGGAAGCAGAGAGGGAACAACACAACCACCAACAAGGCAGACAGAAGGCATTTCCAGAGAAGTGTTGTTATTTCTGATGCCTGCTTTTGAAAGCCTTGTGACTTCTTCTTGTCAGCCAAATTCTGTAATTCAATGGCTTCAGGGAGTTTTAGAGTCCTGCTAGTTAGAGATGGGCTTGTTCTTTTCTCCAGACTCCATATTTTAAGATGTCTGAACAGCTTCAAAATTAAGATCTACTATTCTCTCCACAGGGGAAAATATTTAGGAAATAATGTTCAGGTTTTGATTCATTAAAGTCAAAATCATTTGTATTTTTCATGAGGGAGTATTTATAAAAATATCCCCTTTAGGTAATCTCATTAATTAATTTTGGATGAAAACATGTCAAAAACAGATGAAAGTGTCCATGAAGTAGAAGCAAACTTGAGAAATGTATGTGCACAATTAATAATTCACTTCTCTCCTCCCGAGCTGTGGCCAGTGCCAACGCGTTGCTCATTCTGGCACCCGTAGAACCATTACCTCTGGTTTTTATTCAGACCTAACTGTAGCCACAATGAGGCAAAGGGCTTGGTGTATTTGTCCCCTGACCATGGTGCCCTTGCGCATTCAACGGATTTTCTTTATATTTGCGAGTAATCCTTCTCCAGCTGCGCTGCTGCATTTTTCAGGGGGAAAAAATCTTTTAACTTGTGTAAGTGCTGTTATAAATAACTCTTAAAAATGGTTCTGTTTTCCTTATATGATATCTTCCATCCTCCTTTGACTCATGTGTTGCTTTTTCAACAAGGCAGTCCTAAGAACACACATATTAATATTTACTACACAGGGCCAGATGTACTTTAAAAATTTGTTATTTTTGATTATTTTTAACACCCAAGAGCAGCATTTCAAAAAAAGATGAAAAACAAGACCAAGGAAGAAGCATTAAATCTCCTACAAAATCTAGTGAATGCCAAAGAATGACTTCTTATAATCTCACCCTGCTGATAATCCACAGCTTTTGGAAAGAAAAGGTTTTTGTTGTTGTTATTGTTTGTAACTTTAATATTGATGTGAATGCTATATTTAAAAAGAAGTTACAAGGCTGAACTGTTGTCATAACTGAAAATATCTACTGATAAAATGTATCTGTGTTACTACGCAATGTCTAAAGCAAAACTAACAATTAACATCATATTTCTATTTAAAAGAATAACAGTCTTTGGCTATGTGTCATCTGTTTGCATTGAGGAAAGTTTCAAGACAGAACATGAGGAATCTGCAATTGATGTGGATGCTGCTGCCTTTTAGTCTTCCTCTTCCTTTAGCATCCCCATTATGGACACACACAGGAGACAGTTCTCTCTTAGGAAAATGCTTGTGTGTCCCAAGCAACTACATTACTCATGTCTCACAAATACATCAAACTGTGAAACCGACTGTGTTTCCTTCTGTTCAGACAATCAGGGAATGCAGCTGTATTTGTGACCACCTTCGACAAATGTGGCAATGCCATGCATTTGTGAATGTTACCTATTCTTCATTTTCCCCCTATTTTTACTTTCCCTTTGCCCAATTTCTTCTGTATTGATTTTACTGCTTTTTGGGTTAGCCACCTCAAATCCATTTTATCCAAAAGATAAGGATTATAATGATTTAAGAAGACAGAGAAATATACACATATTTGTCAGCAAAAATAATTTCTCATTAGAGATGGAAATACTCTCATTTGTGATTCATGACCATTTGCAGTAGTCTTTTTTTTTTTTCAGGGAAGCCAGAATGTAATTCATTTTAAGGGTGAAATAAAGAGGGCAACACATTCTAGTGAAGTCTGAGGAAGACTGTGCTCAAAATAAGGAGCTATGTGTGGGTAGATAGTAAATAGAAGATCCATGTATTTAAAGATAATTCATTTGTAACCTGATGTGAAATGAACATTTCAGCTGAGGCCAGAAGAGCTTACACTCAACATGTTAAAGTGAAGGGGCAAATCCCAGCATGTGGAATTTGTGGAAAGGAACTTGGGGAAAACCAGAAAGGTGATTCTTAAATCCCTCATCCTTGTTGAAACAGGAGATTAGAAGCCTATCATGAAAGATAATAAAAAGTGTTGGTGAGGATGTGGAGATACTGGAACCTTTATACAGTGTTAATGGGGATGTAAAATTGAGCAGCCATCATGCAAAACAGTCTGGCCATACCTCAAAAGGTTAAATATAAGGGTTACCATGCGACCCAGAATTCTCCTCTTAGGTACATACCTAAGAGAAGTGAAAACATATGTCCATGCAAAACTTGTAAAACGTTATTCATAAAGCCAAAAAATCAGAAAAAGCCAAATGTCCACCAACTGATAAATGGGTAAATAAAATATGGTAAATCTATAAATAGAATATTACTTGACAATTAAGATAGAAAGTATTGATATATGTTGCGACATGGATGAACCTTGTAAACATTATGCTAAGTGGAAAAGGTCTGTCACAAAAGACCACATATTGAATGATTCCATTTCTATGAAATATCCAGAACAGGTAAACCTACAGAGACAGAAGAAAGATTGATTAGAGGTTGCCTAGGGCTGTAGAGGGGGAGAAAAGGAAGGGTGAATTCTAATGAATATGGTGTTTCTTGTATGAATGATGACAAAATTCTAAAATAAGATTGTGGTGATCGTTATACAACTTTGTGAATATGATAAAACTATATTGAATGCACACTTAAACAGATGAATCATATGATATATCATATGATTGTATCTTAATAAATATGTTATAAAAATAGATCTTTTGAAGAGTTAAGTATTTAGTTGCGGCAACAACGGATGAGTTCCAGTTGGAAGCATCCCCAGGGCAAGACCCTGAAGCAGAGTACAGTGCTGCATTTTGGGAAATAAAGGTGTTTCATGCATGTTTTCTGTGGCCCAGAGATAGCCAACGGGCAAGTTAAGAGTCTAAATCCTGACCCTGAGGCCCAACTAAACATGTGAAGAGGCCATGGTGGATCCCGAGATGCTAGGGAGCTGCAGACCAGCAAATCCTGTATACTCATGTTTCCCATTGCACAGAAGTGTGTCAAGTGGTCCCCCATGGCTGCAAGAGAGGCTGAGAATTTGAATATTTCACTTTTCAGCTTTTCAGCTGGAGGGAGACAAAGGGAATGGTTACTGAGGAGACCAGATCTTGGGTGGTAGAATTCTCTAGCTGCCTGACTAGCATATAAGTTTTCTTAAAACCAGCCAAGGTTAGAGTAAGGGACAAAGATGATGAAGCAAAAACCAGCCCACTGAATTCTCATATTTGTGTTCAGAGATAATTTGTGTATATCTACTATTTTATGTATTTATCAGGTTAAGATTGGGTATTTTATTTAGATGTTATTTCAATTATAGACATAAGAGGAACATTTACTAGTTGATAAAACAATATTATACTATTTATGAGAACTTAAGGATTACCATACTTATAAGTTCAATTTATTGTATTTATGTGGATTACCCTAGAACTTGGGACTGTTTAGTTTGTTACACCTTTGAAAAGCTGAAAAAAGAAAAAATAATATATTAAATTTATAAACACTATGTAAATATTTAATGAAGTTTAATTAACTAAGTTGTGAAGGTCTGCTGGAAAGTGATTGCTAAAATGTATCAGATTTATAAATAGAATAATAAGAGCTTGAATTGAACGTAAGAACTTAAGTAAACTAGGTTTTGGAATTTGCAACTTCCATACATTGAATATTGATTTTAAAAGACCAGAAGAGGTACAAGTAAATTTTACTTTGGATGAAACACCCAGAAAAGTGGCAAATCATACATTGAAAACCACCAGTAGGAAACAAACCTTGATTTAAAACCATGAAATAAAACTCTAGAGTTTATATTACCCTGTCCTTCTGAGTGGTTCAGGTTCTTCTTCTGGTTTCTCTGGATCATGGTTCACTATCCTTTAGATCATCTCACCACAGCCATTGGCTGTGTCAAAGCCATGGATTATAGTTAAAATTCCATGGCTTCTATTTTCCATCATGTTGGAAACACAACTTTACAAATTTCCAGCTGGCACTTCAAACTTTTTTGCAAGCATCCTTCTTCAATGCATTGTATCTCTATGACCATGGTACTTTTATCCTTCCAGTCAAGAAACTTAACACCTCAATCATCTTCACTCCCATGATGCGCTTTGTTCCCTCCATGCAATTAGCTGGAGTCCCGTGAGGTCACAGTTCCTTTCTCAACAGCTCTCCCATTTCATGGGTCACTATTCTGATTCAAAGCCTCTGAAATGGGTCCCTGTCCCACCCATAGTCCTCTTTACTTATTCAGTTAATCACACATGCCATTTTCAATGTCAACTCCCTGAAGTATATGTAGGACATTATTTAAGAAATAATCTTCCAAGACCCCCACACTGCCTAAGACAAGATGAATACTTTAACCTAGGATGAGAGCCCTCCCTCTATCAGACTAGATGGTCTTTCTAGCTTTTCCACATAAAGTCTAGTCAAACTTCAAGGCCTACATCAAATGCTCTTCCTGAATGTTTCTCTTATGCCTCCAATTGTAAGGAATCTCTTTCTTTTCTGAATTTTGCTCAAAATATCATGGATCTTTTTTTTTGTGATTCTTAGATGTCAAAAGTAAAATAAAGGAAAAAAGAAAAAAATGAAAAGAAGTGGAGCAAAAGAAGGAAAACAGAGAAGAAGTATATTAAGAAAAGAGGAGGAAAAGGAGGGAGGGAGGCAGATGGGAAGAGAAGGTTAGTGGATGTGACTGATAGTCTGCTCTGGGTCAGGCCCTGGCAGTATTTTTCTCACTGTTACCCCCTGGATACTTACAACTACCAGTCCTATAAAATCTTATAACAATCCATATTTCTCAGAAGGAGACACAGATCAGAGAAACTAAGTGCCTTGTCAAAGTCTAACCAGCCAGGAACATCCAGAGCAGGGTTTAAGTCCATGATGGTGACTGGCAGCCCCAAGTGGCAGCGCGTGGTAGAGGGGACTGAGTTAGGAGGGCGTGCATTTCTCTGGAAGGTCCCATGGAGAAGCAATGTGTGCAGCAACAGAAGCATTTGGATGACAGCCGTGAGGACATTTGAACTGCCACAGCCATGCACTCTTTAGTCAGTTCTGTTGAGGAAGATGACAATGCTGGGTCACTCAGTCCAGCGCAGAGGCAGGATCCTTTTGGAGGGAAATAGGAAGAAGTTCCTGTAGCTGGCAGCTGCAGGAAGATGTGTGCTCAGCCACGCTGGAGGCAACAAGCCCAGGCACTGGGCTGCAGCAAGGGCATTAACAAATTATTTCATGGAAAAAAATATGTTGTAAAAAATAATACACTTGATAAACACTAACTTGGGATATATCACAGTTTCTTTTCTTAATATGGTCACTGTCTATCTTGGAGAGGCATGCAGCCTCCAGTGTACCTACTCTCTGACACAAACATTTTAGCTACGTTACATTTATGCCAAACCCCAAATTCTAGCCTCTGCGACTTCCATAGACAGAAAGGTTGTGTTATGACACTAAGTTTGAGTCATCTGTGCAGCATTAACTCTCCCGGGACAGCACTCATTAACCTGGCAAACACTCATTAAACATTTCATTAGATTCACAAGTTTTATTCAGATTCTGTTACACACTTTAGAAAAAATATACACATATGTTAATTTCATTTTTCTGTCATTATAGTCATGCTAAATATAAGTTCTGATATTCCTTTTTGGTCCAAGTCAATGAGCACTACCACAGCACTCACTCACCTCCTGTCAGAATGTGACTATTTCTATACCTTTTTTTTGCTTGTGTTACCACATTTAAGTATAAGAGTTCTATACAAACTATGTTAGGATACCAAAGAGAACCATCAGGCTGACCTCATCTAATCCCCGAAGAGAGGGCAGTGCCACAGGTGCAAAGCTCTTTTGTTCTTTCTGCAGTCAAGTCCAAGGGCAATGTTATTACTCTTAATGGCATTTTGTTTTCTGTATTTGACTTTAGGAAGTTGAAGGATGAAATTGCAGGTAAGAGGAAATCCTTTTCTGACATAAACTTGTGGTTCCAAACACAAGTATTGTAGTTTAGACAAAGTGGGGTTTCTATAAATTGTGATTTTAAAATATACAAACCATTTGCCATAATTCTGACATTCAGCCATGCTACTTTTAAAACAGAATTCCTTAAATTGGCCTCACACATGCTTATGCAAATTAATAAATACAGGAGGCCTGTATTTGACATGGTAGAGCTTATTATTTTTACCTAATATATGTTATTGAAAATATAAATAAAAAAGAAAAATAAGAATAAACTACTAAAAGTAGTTTCATTGCTATGTATTATTTAGTACATCAATTAATAACAAATCACAAAACATTAATACTCCTTTTATATTAGTCAAACTTCTCTTGTTTTTATTTTGCTTATTCATTTGCTTAATAGAGTGGCTTTTAAATCCTGAAAGAATAGCTAATTATTGACATGCCTTGGTTATCAAGAACAATAATTCGAGACATCTGTGGAATTAACGCAAGAACTATTTGGTTACCTTTGCCAGAATCAACTTTTAAATACTGAGTTTTCTATTTGGGGGAAAAAATTAAAGCATGGAAAACAGACATACCATGGGCAAAAGAGCTCGTAAGATTCACCAGAGGGGAATGGAACAAGTAAATTCATCCATCTGTTCATACCTTTTTTTCATTGCACTTGGAAACACGATGGACAGAGATAACTTTGTTCGATCCTGAAGTGCGACTTGACATGACTGTTGTTTCTGGCGCCCGACACACCACACAGGACCCATGAAGTGCGAGGAACAGGCCAGCAAAAGGCAGCTGCCAGTGACTGGGAGGGAACCGGAGCCTCCAGCTCAGCCTCCTCCAGCTCTCTGCTCTCGCGCACTCCGGAATTCAGTCCAGCAAGAAAATCCATCATCTGCAATTCCTAACAGCAGACCTCTCGCAACAAAAAGGTAATCGTGTGCTCTGTGACATGCCGCACCTCGAAGACATGATGCATGAGGGGCTGTCAGGGGGCTCCTGCTCTGCACTGACTAATTTTGGTTGTCTGTGTCCTGTGCTCATCAATTTTTTCAACCAGAAGCAATATTTTCTTTTTCCTTTTTTTCCCCCTTGGATCCTTCCTCTTCTCCCCTCCGGGTGAATGCTGTGGAGTACTCTTTTTAGCCACTTTCTCTCTAGTAAACAAGGATGGATTCAGCAGGCTATATTTCCCAGGGTCACTGCTGCCTAGAAAACCCATACCCTCCTGACTGCTTGGATAACGAGATGCTCCAGGTATCACTACCAAGAAAGCTGAGCAACCTGCTTTAAAACGGGACCTCTTAAACTACTCTGAATCATCAGCATGGAGCTCCTGTCTCCAAATTGTTAAAGTAATCAATTCTGAGGCCATTGAAAAGTTGTAGGGGTCAGGTTTGTTACTAGGTCATCCAAAATAATACTATTTTATAAGCCACACAGTATTCTGGAGAAATTGACATATAATAGTTGTTACCAGAAACCAGAAAACTGTCCCTTTGTGTCACACAACTAACTGTGAATGGAAAAATATAATCTAGAAATACCTTCTCCAAAATAGAACAAAATTTATACATGACACAAGGCTCATGTAATAACATAATTATCTTTAGGCTCTGTCCCTAAAAGAAACCAAACTAAACTAACCCTCTTTCTCTTATTTAACAGCTAGAAAATCTCAGTAGTGCATATTTAGTTTTTTTTTTTTTTTGAAATAAAACAACTTATTTTGAAATTGTACATTACATACTTTAGTTTTGATGCATTTAGTCCACACCTCAGTAAGACTCTGAGAATGGCCTTGAAGAGTTTTTATAATACAATAGAACAAAGAGTAAATGAAAGTCCAAGAAAAATCAGGCAGAGAGACAATAGAAAGCCAACATATGATTAATCCCAGGATATGCTAAAATCTTAAATAATTATTAAAGGTAGTCTGCCATTTGGTTCTGAGCCAAGAAAATAGGGAAACATGACCAATGATAAAATTCATATTACATGCTATGCAAGAGGAAAATACATGAAAGTTAATGAGAAATTTCTTCCCGATTTCTCTGCCCACATAAAGTGGAGACTACATGAAACAGGAAAAAGTCTTTACAATTTATTCTATTTCAATATTTTTACCTCTGTGTTTCAAGAGAATTCTATGTGCATATATCTTCCTGGCCACTGAACTTGTGAACTTGATAAGGGAAAGGAATGGTCTAGATGTTTTGCAGTTTGTGAAGCATATTGTTGTTTCCCATGGAAACTTTGATCATACGTCACATAACAGGATAGCATATGGTTAGGAATATAATCTGAAGTGGGCACATTTAACAAGTAGGGTAAACTGAGTGACCCCCTTCATTATTTCAGCATAATTTTTCTCATTTTTAAAATGGTGATAATGCTAGTACCAATCTTTTAGGTTCGTTGCGAGGATCAAATTAAATCATTTATAATACTCCTTGCAGCAGACTAGGTATAGAAAATGTTATTTATGATTAAAATTATTATATACTAGTAATATTTGTTTGTGTACCACATGTAATATTTATAACTACCTATTAATGCTTATGTCCATATAGACCATTTAACAGTGTACAATCATGATAATAACTCTGCCTTAAAAGATAAACATCATTACCAATAGACTATGCAATAGCATTTATCCCAAATGAAGTTTGTATATCTATTAAATTTAGTGTTGGTTTAGAATCACAGTATTTTTTTTTTCTTTTCTCTTTATAAAGTAGTCACAGTAAAAAAAAAAAAGAGGCTAATAACAAATATTTTACATGGTACTACTTTTCATGACAAAGGTCATTTAAAAAGCTGCATCAGTTGAAGTCCCCCTTGGCAATATCATCATCAAAATACCCTTAGAGGTCTTTTCATGCACAAGTTCTCTGCTGGTGCTAAAAGGAAAAAAACAAAAAACAAACAAACAAAAACAACAAAAACCAAGGGAACACTAAATTATCCAGAACAATGAATTCAGAGACTGAAAAATAAACTTTCAAAAATTGGCACTGTCTTAGGTGTAGTTGATGTAAAAATAGTCTATAAAGTATACACAAAAATTTTTGTCATTCTTCTTGGCATGTTATGTCCAGTGGAGAAATGGCTTCTTTAATTATATATGTACTAGTTCCTGTTTCAGTGCATTTCTGTTATGCATTAACTCTGTTGAGGTTACTTTGTTCATTTAACTAAATTAGGTCCATACACACAATAAATATTGCAGTCCTCTGTGACACTAATAAGTCACTCATCATCCAATCCTGAGCGCTACAACACTGAGCAAAAGCAGATGATGTAAGGGTCAAATCATGTGGTTGTTTCAGGCAGGGATTCATGAAATGCTTGATCTGTGTTGTACTGGAAAAGAGTTTTACAAGGAGAAAGAGAAGACCTCTGTTTATAGCTAAGCTTCACCACCATAAATTTGTGATTTTGACTTAGATACTTAAATCTCAGCCTCGATTTACTTAACTCTGAAGTAGGAAAAATAATTATCACTGAAGACATATTGTGAAAATAACCTGAGATGTTTGTAAAAAGCTTTTGAAAATCAGAAAATATTATATGTAAGTAGAATCATAGTTCATAATCTGATCCTCACTTATAATAGTTTCATTCAGAAACATTATCCTAGTGGTTTAGGTAAGGGTCAATCTCACAGGAGAATTAATTACAAATGAGAATCTCAGGTTTAAACATAAATTGCAGGACATAATTGGTCCAGGCTTTCCTCATAGAGTGCTTTTTCTCTAATAGCAGGTCTTCTTAAGACACTAAGTTATGCATTAAAAGCTTGCTTTATGAGCATAGAATTAGAGAAAAATAGCAGGGAACTTTTCCAGAAGGTAAGGGTGAAACTGTGGGATCAAACTGCTTGAGTTTGGAATCCTGGTCCAGTGTTTGTTTATTTTCTGTGACTGTAAGTATTTTCATGTCTCAGTTTCTTTATCTGAAAATATGGAGGGAATGATAAAACCTAGTAAAACAGTTGTGGAGACTAAATAAGATAATAGGTATGAAACATGTAGTGGAGTGCTTGGCATATGCTAATGTTTAAGTAACGCTTGCTCTCATTATCTATTAACAGAAAATCAATATCCTACAATATTGAATAAAGAATGATCTTTAATGAAAAAGATAAACTTCTTCATTTGAGCATGTAGTTTAAGAAAGGACACAGCATGGAGCAGCAATGAACAAACCTGGCAGAAAAATGATCTACCATTTGTAAACCAGTCAAATTATTTGTGGGTTAAATGGATGACAAACATGATGTCATCATTTACTTGGTTGTGTTGAAGGTTTTTGTTTAAAAAATATATACTAAAACAAACATTTCAAGATATATCAAGGAAAGAGACAAAAGTCTCAAACAAAAATATACTGATTTTTAAAAAAGGAATAAAATAGAATAAAGGAGAATTACAAATCACATAATTGTAAAATAAATTTTAAAACAAATGAAATGGAGAAAATACTAGAAAATGTAACGTAACTAAACTGACTCAAGAAGACATGGAAAGTATAAACAGTCCTAGTGTCTTAAAAGTATTTGAATCTACTTTACTGAAAGGAGTCAGCAAAGCACAGTCCAAGAGCTGGCTGCCACTTTTTGTAAATAAAGTTTTATTGGAACACAGTTATGTCTATTTGTTTACATGTTACTTGTGGTTGCTTTCATACTACAGCAGTGGAGTTGAGTAGTTATGATGGAGACTACATGATCTGGGAGCCAAAAATGTATATCATTCGATTCTAAGAAAAAGTTTGCCATCCCCTGTTCTATAAAGCCAGACTCTCTAATGAACATATATGCAAAAAGAACAATAAAAGAAAAATTAATTATCAATAGCTATAGTAAAAATTATTCAATAAACTAATATTCATAATGATTTTTAAAAGTACTAGCAAACTTGCAATGAAAAGAAATTTCCTTAGCTTAATAAAATCTTCTTACATAACATGTAGGAGAATCATTCAACTTAACGGTAAAACATGGAGACATATTTCCTTTAAAAATAAGAGACACTTAATTACTATTACAGTAGTCCCTCTCTATATTGTGACTCACTTATCAGCAGCCTCACTGTACCGCGGGATTTTTTAAAATATTATATTTAGTTATTTATCACAGACTTTTTGCTATATTGTGGGATTTTGTGGTATTGTATATGTATGTTGTTAAAGTTACGTTGGTTTGAGTGTAGAATATGTTTAAGAACATAAGTAGGGTTTATAAAAGTGTGGAAAAGGTTAATAAGGGACTGGGAACAGTTTATAAGTGTGTGGGAAGGATTTATAAAGCCTTAAAATATATATAAATACTAAAGTCAATGTAAGGTTTCTACTTTGTAGATTTTCACCAATCACAGGGGAGTCTAGAACTTAATACCTGTGATAAGTGAGGGAATACTGTATAATTTCAGTTTAACACTGAATGTTTTGGTTAGTATAATAAGGCACATAAATAAAGGGTATAAGACTTTGAAAGAAAGAAATATGTCATTATCTTCAGATTCTATTATTATTCACATTATAAAACCAAAATAGTCTCAAATAAATTATTGAGTTTAATAAAATGGTTTAACAAAATAACTGTAAATAAGACAATTTTCACAAAACATAAATATCATTGAAACATACTAGCAAGTTCATAAATGTAATTTTTGAGAAAGAACATTATGCTGAACAAAAAGAGCCAGACCCAGAAAATGTACATACTGCATGATTCTGCTTACAGAAAATTCCCAAACAGGTAGAACTAATCTATAGAAACAGAAAATGAATCAGCTTTTTGCTGGGGCTTGGAAGAGAGAAAGGACTTTATTGAAATGGGGCAATAAGGAACTTTCTGGGATGACAGGACTGTTTTATATCCCGATTGTGGATGTGCTTACATGAGTGTATACATTTATCAAAATACATGAAACTATATCTATAAAGTTAAGCATTCCATATATGTAAATTATGTCTCAATACTATTAACTTAAAAGGACAATTGGAAGTTAAAGTCTTTATAGCAGCAAAGAAAAATACAAAGTATTTTAAAAAGTTTTAAAATAAAACATTTTAAAGTCATCATGAAAGAGACCTGAAATAGAGTTGCACAGTATTAATGCATGAGAAAATTCAACATCATACAGATGTCTATTCTCACCAAACTGATCCATGATTTAGTCAACTTCATTAAAAATTCCATGTTGTTTGTGAAATTCACAAAATAATTATAAAATGTGTATAGAAGAGGGAAGTGCCAAGATATCCCTTAACAGAAACAGCCAAACTATTGTTAAAAAGAAAACACTGAAGGGATTGCTTTTCCAGATACTGAGTTGACTTTCAAAAATGAATTAATACAGTGTTGTATTGGATCAGAAATAAACAAACAGGAAAAAATAGAATAATAGAATAGTAAACCCAGAAATGACCCACATAGAGTATTCAGTTAATGGTGTTGGGCAATATTGTATGGAAGCTGGTTTGAACTAGCTCACAGTAGTTCATTGTTAAGTCTTAAAAAAGTTGAAAGCCATTTGTTAATATGGCCATTATTAAGAAGTCAATTGTATAAACTTATAATTAGATAACTTACATTATATAAAAAAATTCTCAAAACACATCAATCAATTATCTTCCTATATTTTATTAAACTCCCTATCTTGAGCTTCCTTATGTCCTTTGATTTGTACAGTGTAAACACTACAAAATGTATACATTTTTTCCTAACTTTGTGTTCAGTAATGCTAAAGCAGCAGTTTGAAACTGGCAATTTTGGGGGTACTTGTACCCCCAAAATTTTTAATGTTACAAATCATGGTTTAATTTATTGTTTTGTGGATATTCTAGACTTAAGGGCATAACAAAAAAAAGTAGTAATAATGCAGTTGAAACTTAAAAGTGTATTATGTCTATAGCCATTACATGGTGAGTAGTACAAAAAATTAAGGGAATATTTTCCCTGTATTTAAATGTTATTATCTGATTCAACAAAAAAGTCACTAATGTCACTGACAAATAGTGAATTTCCAACATATCCTGTTTCACTTTTGTATTAGTTGTTAACATAAACAAAGATATCCAAAATTCAGTACTACACTCCTTTACCAGTTGCAACTATAGGTTGGCTATAGATACAACAAAACCAGTAACAGCATTCCATGATAATCAGTTATATAAAATTTACCATAAATAACAGTGTATAAATTATTCATAGTATAAGCACATTTATTGTCTGTGCTTTATAGTATTCCATTATACAACATATATCTAATCACCTATCAACCAATAACTGAGTCATTTCCAGATTTTCTTTTTAAAACAATGTTGGTATGAACATTCCTATGAAATCTTTCTAGTGCATATGTGTAAAAAGTCATCCAAAGGAATGTGTCCACCAAATGCTTACACCTTGTTCTAGCCCACACTCAGATATAGTGGCCCCTGCCCAAGTGGCCCTAGCCCAATTCCAGGGGCTGTGTCAATCTATTCCCTGATTCTACTCTTCCAGCAGCAAACTGTAACATCACTGCATATGTATGTACTTCTAAGCTTAAGGGACAGTCAAGGGTAACTGTATGTGCATGTCGGGTGGAGCCTGGATGTGCAGGCTGTGTGATGTTCAAGTGTATGTGTGTAAGTTTCCAGTTAGTATAGGACAAAGTGGTGGGGCGTGGGAGAGCAGTACCATAGTATAAATGAGACATTAAGAATCCTAATTTCTAAATTAGAAAGCTAACCTTCAAGGTTGTTGTGAAGGTATATTTATCAAGGTTGGAACATATACACCATTAGCATGACATACGTCTGTTAAATAAACTCACATACTAGGCTCAAAGAATAGGTTTGTTCTGTAAGAAGCTGGGTGTTTTCAGTTTGACAGTGCAAGTTGTTTGTTAAATAAAGGTAACAATGAGTCAAGAGAGAAATATATTTGAAAGTAATAATTTTTAAATATAGTATTTTTTCTTTCTTGATTAAGTTGTACTTGTGGTATAAGTTTCCCTAAAGAAGAATATCTTTTATTTTTTATTATTCTTTAAGAATATATCTTCGATTTTATTGTTTGGAATCTATAATTGCAAAGTGTTTTGAGGTCATTTCTTAAACCACTGCACAATACATACACATATATTTAGAAAACTTACAAAAATTTTCTTTAAAGTGTGTGCTCCAGCAAGATTTATCCTATTTTACTAGGCCAAACAAAAAAAAAATACCCCCATATTTATCTTTTCTAATTTTTGTTACAACCTTATTGACATTTGTTTATTTATAGCTACATAGAACTAGGAATTTTATTTTATTGCAACAACCTTTATACAGAGGTTGTGAAATTAAAAAGTATATTTTGTGTCAACAGTACTAAATATTTTTACATTAAGAAATAAATATATTCTCTCTACAAACTTCTAGCTGCTGTTTGCTCGATATTTTTTTTATTATTTTAACTTTCAATTATACATAAATACATTTGGAAATGTGTATTTATTATAAACGTACAACTCCATATGGATGTCACACACTGAACAGTTATTTTCCCTCAGATTTTTTTTCAGGGAAGCAGGGGCAACTATTAATTCGTGTGGAAAAACTCCTATTAACCTGTTATATGCATTGCATGATTATATGATATTATACTCTTTCCAATAAACCAATTTGAAATAAGAGCTAAAAACACATGGTATTTGATGATGCCATTGTTGCCAGAGCTAGATGACTTGATGTTCAAAATAATGGGCCATTTTATAAGAAATAATGGTTGGCCAACACACTTCAGATAGTGAGGATGGCTGAATTTATGAAATGGAACAAAAAATAAAGTTAGCTATGTATAAATACCAAATCAGACTTAGAATTTAAAACAACGAAGGTTTTTTTTTCCCCTCTCACCCCATTTATTAAAGAAATAGTAAGAAAAGATACAACATGGGAAAAACAACCATCCTTTCACATCAGGCTGAACTAAGCACAGTTATTTCTCCCCTTCACCTTCCAATCCCCCACCCCATTGTCCCATCCGCAGAGTTCAAGTTCTGAGGTCCTTTGATCGGGAGTACCAGTGGAGAGTGAGCTGACTGAGTAGGGGAGCCTTGATTCTGGCCTCCTCTAAGTCCCAGAGAAGGAAGCTGCAGGACCAGCCATCAAGTGGAAATTATATTTGGTGGGTCTTTAAAGTGGTTGCCCACCTCCCTGTTTTGTGTTCAAGTCCCCAGGGAAAGGTATGGTAGTAGAAGTTTTAATGAATTATGAAAAAATTTCCCAATATTTGCAATCTATATGCATTCTTCCAAGGGTTCACAATAGAAATCCTGTAATGAGGAACAACTTGGTTTTATAACACCATTTAAAACATGGAGAAGGGTCAAAAAGTTTACTCAACCATCCAAGGTAAGCATAATGAAAGCTTAATGTTTACAATATTGAAGTTTCCAATTGGTTATCTTCAACCTTAATCCTGAAAGTTTTCAGGGAAATATCCAAGGAAAGACTACAAGAAAAATGTTCTTGGGGTATCTATAATGTGGACTCCTTATACTTGGAAGATAATGCTAACAATCATGATTGCTAATAAATGACTGTACTGGTGTTGGTCTTGTGATTTATTGCTAATATCATACTTTATGCATAGCAATTCAACAGAGATTGCAAATGTAGGCTTGTAGACAACTGTGGTGTTTCTTCTGAGTGACTTCAGTACAGAGCCTAATGCCTGGCACAGAACTGGTGATCATGTCTGTTGAATAAACAAGAAGCAGTAGCTACTGATGATGAATACGTACTCAACTTTTCACCTGCCAAGTGTTTTTGAGTCAATGAATGGTATCTGTTAATAAGCCTTATTACTTCAGTATCTCCCACTGCTGTTCTCTCTTTTTCAAAAAGGATTCTCAGAAAGTCAACTGAATTCTTCCAAGATCTTTGGCCAAGATCAAGGCAAGCTATCTTGACATTAATCATTCCTGTAGAGTGATATTCTCTTTGGTCAATGGTACAGATTTTAATTGACAAATAGATTTCCATCCTTGTTGAGATTTCAGAAAGATAAACATACTTATAAAACACCTAACCAACCAGCTGGTAGTAAAAAGTAATATATTGCCACCTTAAAAGAATTTGTTTTGATCTATTTGATTGTGTGTTTGCATGTGATCACAAGTCTTAAATGAATGATGGAATAAAATAAAATAAATGTCCTTAGTTTTCAGGAAGCAGTCCATTGTAGTGGTAAGAGATAGCCTTTATTATCAGACCAGTTCTCACCTACTAACTTAGCTGTAAAATGTTCCTTCTATATAAAATAAGATAACATTTCTGCCCTACAGGGATCTTGTGGTGTTTGTATCAGATATCTTAATTGTAGGCAGTTCATCTAGCACAATAATCAGAAACATTATGGCTACTCAAATGATAATATTCACTATAATTCTTGATTTTGTCAAAGAAAAATAGGAATAGAATTTAGAGTTACAGCAGAATAATTATTTCATCTTCTTGCTAGAAGATTTATCATGTCAGATTGAGGAAGTTCTCAGGAATAGAAGCCTGAACTTGTTACTATTTCTTCATAAGGAGAAAAAATGAGGGTATAAAATCCCACCCAAAAGATGTCTTCAAACCTTTTGCCATTCCTGGGAGAAATGTGTGGGTCCTTTTAAACTCTGTCTTGGGAAATCTATAAAGGCAACTGCATTGTTCAGAACAACTTGGTTTGAGGCAATTTCTAGGAAGTAAGTAATGACATCCCATGAGCTTATAATTCCATTCTGAATTGTGTTCAACACAAAATCAGGATTTCAGTAGAAAAATGTAGCCAACATGCTTGGATAAAATTTTGGGCTTATCCTCTGGTTAAGGCCATGAATGAAAAAGACTTTCATGTATTTGAAATGATGGTGAAGCCCTGGTGTAACCAACTTTTTAATCACCTCTTACTCGAGTGAAATTCTGTTGCCCCAGTACATATTTATGAGCCCTTTGGTTGATCTTATTGTTTAAAGAAAAAAATAAAGGTCATTTATGTTTTCTCAGCATGGCAAAATTGTACTGATGATATTTATTTTAAACACCACTGTGTATTTTTCCCGTAGCAGAAAAGCCTGTTATTATTACAGCTGAAAGTAATAATTCCCCAACTGGGAAACATTTCCAAATCAAAAGCTTGTGATTATCATGATGCCTGGCTGTGTTATTTTATTTGTTTGCTTATTTAACAGGCATCCCTTAAAGGGTCAAATATATATGAAGACATATTTATTTAGCTAGTCTTCAGCTGCCCTTGTCTATAAGTACTAAAATATCCAAATATTATAAAAGATTAGAACAGATTGTTTATTTTAGTAGCTTGAAGTTTTTCCACATTAGTTTATCTGAACCTTAACAAAAGCTGGAGGGAAAGGTCTTTGGGGATTTGTTGTCTTTTTCTCCCCAAATTATTATTTTTAAAAATGTCAATGTTATGGAAAAATTGGAAGAATAGTACAAAAAACACCTATATACCAAGATTTAACAATTTTAACATTTACTATACTCTCTCTCACTTACAGTTATATATATTTACATATACATATATGTATATCTACATATACATATATGTATATCTACATATTTATGTATAGGTATACACACATGTACACATTCTCTTATTCTAAATTAGTTGAGTTAGTTGCAGATCATGTGACTCTGAATCTGTAAAATACTTCAGCATATATCTGTTATGAAGTATACTATCCTACATCACATCAATACAATTATCATACATGGAAAAATTTTAATGACTTAATACTTTTATTAATCTACACTCTATATTTAAATTTTCTCCATTGACTCAATAATGTTCTGTAAAGCTGGGAAATTTTATTTTATTATTTCATTTATTTTTGAATCCGGGATCTGATCAAGGATTCTATATTCTAGAACATTTCCCCAGATTCTCCTGATTTTGATGACATTGGCATTTGTTAAGAGCCCAGAACAATTATTTTTCATAATGTTTCTCCATTTAGTGATATCTGTTTTTTTCACACTTAAATTCAGGTTACACATCTTTGGCAGGTACACATCAGAGATAATATTATGGAGCAAGGTCTTGTGTCTACTTTCATTTAATTATTTGGTCTCAATTTTTTATGCACCTTTTGTCAGTCATCCCAATAGTACAATATGCAAGAGGGCAAGCAAGCACTTTTTATGTACTTTCTTATTATTCATATGTTCTGACTACTGATCTGCAATGCTTTTGGGCATCAGATGATCGATTTCACTAATAAATCATGGTAACCTTTTCAGTGGAGTGGGTGCAACATGAATTTAAAACGAACAGTTTAGGCACTCAGCACTTAAATGAGCATCTTCAGGACAGTTTGTGACGGAGTCTCAGTGGAATTCTACCTTTTATATCTGTGGTGTGGCTGGGAGTATACAATGTCAAACCAGACCAATAACATGATCCTCATACCTACAAGATATCAGAATGTGAGGAATAGGAGGTTCTGGTTACTGGAAAGAAAACAGAAGTACACTGCCAAACATAGCTCTCCATACTAAGTGATATATTTATTGAGGCTTAGCAAATGTATAGGATCTTAATGGCAGGTTATTTAAACTAGAATCAATCCATGTCAGGAGACTTTGGAGTTGCTTTCTCTGTCATTCTTTGAAGATAATAAAAATTGTTAATCATCTGGAATAGTTTAGGTAAAGTCATGCCAAAGTTGAAAATATTCAGGACTACATCTTAATTATTCTGTGCTTCTAAGACATGAAATGCTTTCATCAAATATAAATTTTTACATAAATGACAGTCACTAAGCAAATATAAAAATAAGAGTAGATTGCTTTCTCTAAAATATTAAGGGAGGGGTTGAACATGCTGTAACTTAAAAGGTATAATAAAAATAAGAATCCCATTATAAACCACTAGTATATTTCTCAGTATAATGTCATATACCTATATCTAAAATCCAATGAAGATCCCTTTCTCAGAAATAGGAAAATCAGTAAGAACATAGTTAAATTCAATAACATCATCAATCAATTAGATATAATTGACATCCATATGCTATTTTATCCAACAATAGTAGAGTACACATTTTCTCAAGCTCATATGGAACATTCACCAAGGTAGAACATTTTCTAGGACATAAAATACACCTTTAAGCAATGTAAAAGTATTGAAATCACACAATGTCTGCTCTTAGACCACAATGGAATTAAACTACAAATCAGTAACAGAAACATAACTGGAAAATACCCAAATACATGAAATTAAACAGCAGACTTCTAACTAATACATGGGCCAAAGAAGAAATCTCAAGAGAAAT
Organism: Furipterus horrens; assembly: GCF_987537825.1. Lineage (NCBI taxonomy): Eukaryota > Metazoa > Chordata > Mammalia > Chiroptera > Furipteridae > Furipterus > Furipterus horrens. The sequence goes on from NW_028327175.1 coordinate 23,953,095, forward strand.
TGAAAATCATTTTGAACTAAGTGAAAACAAAATCACAACTTATCAAAGTCTATGGGATGAAACAAAAGCAGCACTTAGAGAGAAAATGATAGTATTGAATGCATAGATTAGAGAAGAAAGATCTAAAATCAATAATCTAAGTTTTTACCTTGAGAAACTAGAAAAAGAACAAATTAAATCCAAAGTAACCATAAGTTTACAAAAGAGAAAATCAGACTAGAAATCAATGAAACTGAAAACAGAAAAATCAATAGAGAAAATCAATGAAACCAAAAATTAGCTTTAAAAAAACTCAAATAAAAACTGTTAAGCCTTTAAGCAAGGCTAACTAAGAAAAAAAGAGAGGATATAAGTGAATAGTATTAGAAATGAGAGAGGGAATATCACTACATATCTCATGGAAATTAAAAGCATAATAAAAGAATACTATAAACAACTTCTATGCCTACAAATCTGATAACCTAGATAAAATGGGCTGATTTCCTGAAAGACAGATTCTGCCGAAAGTGACGTAAAGAAGAAATAGATGATCTGAAGAGGCTTATATCTATTTAAAAATTGAATCAATAATTGATAACCTTCCAAAATAGAAAGCAGCAGCTTCATTTAGGTTCACTGATGACTTCTAAGGAAAAAAAGGGAATTATAACAATTTCACAATCTTTTCAAAAGATAGAAGCAGAGAGAATATATCCTAACTCATCTATGTGGCCAGCAATACCCCAAACTAGACAAAAGTGTTCTAAGAAAACAAAGTACAGACCAATATTTACCTCATGAACATAGATGCAAAAACTTTAACCAAGTATTAGCAAGTCAAATCCAAAACTGTGTAAAAAGAAGTATATATACCATGGTCAAGTGAGATTTATCCCAAGTATGCAAAGCTGGTTCAACATTTGAAAATCAACTAATGTAATCCATCACATCAACACACTAAAAAAGAAGAAGAAAAAAAAAAAAAAAACCCACATGATTATATCAACAGGTGCAGAAAAGGATTTCACAAAATCACACACCCAATCATGATAAAAACACTTAGTAAATTAGGAATAGAGGGGAACTTTTTCAACTTGATAAACCTATCTACAAAAACCCTATAGCTAACCTCATTTACAGTGATGAGAAACTTAAAGCTTTTCCATTAAGACCAGGTTCAAAGCAAGGATGTCCCTTCTCACCACTCCCTTTCAATTTCATATTGGAAGTCCTTGCTAATACAATTAGTCAATAAAAGAAAAAAAATGTATAGATATTTGGAAAGAAAATTTAAAACTGCCTTTGTTTGCAGATGATATGATTATCTATGTAGAAACTCTGAAAAACTGAAATTAATAAGCAATTATGAAAAGGTTGCAGAATGAAAGATTAATATACAAAAGTCAACCACTTTCCTATATACCGATGATAAACAAATGGAATTTAAAAGCAAAAATTCAAAGTCATTTACATTAGTAATCCCCTAAATGAAATACTTAAGTATAAGTCTAACAAAATATCTACAAGATCTGTGTGAGGGAAACTACAAAACTCTGATGAGCGAAATCAAGTAAGAACTAAATAAATGTATACTCCAGGTTGACAGACAGAAAGACTTAATATTGCCAAAATTTCATTTCTTCCCAATTTGATCTATATATTCAGTACAATCTCATTAATAAACCTTGCAATATTTTATGATATCAACAAACTGATTTTAAAGTTTATATGAAAAGGCAAAGAATCCAGAATAGTCAATACAATATTAAAAAAGAATTAATGACTAACATTAACAGTATCTTACTTCAAAACTTGATGGAAGGCTACTGTAATCAAGACATGTGGTATTAGTGAAAATGTAGGCAAATAGATCAATGGGTCAATACAGAGATCCCAGAAATAGACCCTCATTAATATAGTCAACTGATTTTTAACAAAGGATTATAGGCAACACAACAAAACAGTCTCTTCAACAAATGGTACCAGAACAACTGGGCATTTAAAAAATTAATCTGGCCCTGGCAGGTGTGGCTCAGTGGTTGAGTGTTAGCTTGCAAATCAAAGGGTCTCTGGTTCAATTCCCAGTCAGGGCACATGCCTGGTTTGTAGGCCAGATCCCCAGAGGAGGGTGTGCGAGAGGCAGCCACACATCGATGTTTCTCTTCTTCTCTTTCTCCCTCCCTTCCCCTCTATCTAAAAATAAATAAATATAATCTTTAAAAAAATTAATCTTGCCACAGACCTTACACCATTCTCAAAAATGAACACAAAATGTATCATAAATTTAAATGAAAAAACAAAACTATAAAACTCCTATAAGACAACATAGAAGTAAACTTAGATAACCTTGAGTATGGCAATAACTTTTCAAATACAATACCAAAGGCATGACCCATGAAGAGAAATTGATAAGCTGGACTTTTTTAAATGAAAAGTTTTTGCTCTGAGAAGGACAATCTGAAGAAAACAAGAAGAAAAGCCACAGATTTTGAGTAAGTATTTTTAAAGACACATCTGACAAAAGACTGTTATTGCAAAATATACAGAGAACTCTTAAAATGCTATAAGAAGAAAACAAATTACCCAATTAAAAAATAGACACCTTACCAAAGAAGAAACACAAATTCATAAAACTTATGAAAAGATGCTCCATATCATATGTCCTCAGGGAAATGCAAAAATCGAGTAAACTTGCATCACCACATGCTGACACAGATGTGAAATAACATGCACCCTAACATATTCCTGGTGGGAATGCAAAATGGAGCAGCCATTTTGGAAGACATTTGGCCATTTCTTACAAAACTAAACATACTTTTTCCCATATGATCCAGCAATCATCTTCCTCGGTATTTTGCCAAAAGAGTGGAAAAATTATGTCCATGAAAAAAAATGGATGTTTATAGCAGTTATGCATAATTGCCAAAATCTGCATGCAACCAAGACATGCTTCAGTGGGTGAATGAATAAATAAATTGTGGTACACCCAGACAATGGAATATTATTAAGCACTAAAAGAAAACGAGTTATCAACTCATGAGAAGACATAGAGGTAGCTTAAATACATGTTAGTAAATAAGAGAAGCCGATCTGAAAAGGTTATATGCTACATAATTCCAACTATGTGATATTCTGGAAAAGACAAAACTATGGAGATAATAAAAAGATCAGTGGCTGCCGGGAGTGTGTGTGTATGGGATAGTGGGGAGGAGAGATGAATAGGCAGAGCACAGATAATTTTGAGGGCAGTGAAAATACTATGTATGATATTATTATGATAGGTATATGTCATTATATATTTGTCCTAACCCGCAGAATGTACAACACCAAAAATAAATGCTTAGGTAGACTACCAACTTTGGGTAGTTATGATGTACATTGAAAATATACTTTGGTAGAAAATGTACTATTCTGGTCAGTGTGTTAATAATCCTAAAAGTATTCAAAAAAGATAAAGTTTTTAAAACGTCCAAAAATGAGTCAAAATAAGTAGTTAAATCTAGCAATGAACAAGTTAGAAAATATTTATTGAATATTATACTTAAGTTTATAAACAAATTATAAACAAGCTTCTGAATATGGGCATCTATAATTTAATAGGATGCACGCAAAAATCATTTAGACAGTGGAGGTTCATATGACAGTAATGAAGTAATGTACACATAAACCAAAAAGATGTTAGGAGAAAAGGCAGAAGAAGTAATGATGATGCGGGCCTGTCACCAGAGAGGGCAGGATTGGACCTGAGCTATTACGGTTAGAAGGTCAGCATGATGGGCAAGGAGGGAGAAGGAAGCCAGCAGACATGGGAAGGGGACCAATATCACATAATACCGATTTAAACATGATGAAGATAGAACTGTATTTGGCAAGCCAGGTGTAAGCAGGCTGTTTTCACTTGTGACATCTACACAAAGGGTTGGGGTCAGGTTCACAAAGCAAAGAGACTCTTGTATGACATGCCTAATAAGAATCTCCATGTGCAGCAATTTCTCTGGCTAAAAATCACACGGGCTGTATAGCACCTCCTTAGCTGAGAGAACATTTGCCTCAAGAGAGACATTTCAGGGAGAAATTATAAACAAAACAGCATTAGCAATCCTGAAAGCTGTACACAAAAACACGATTTTATAGTTTAGTTTCATCCTCTAAGCACAGTGCTTGACGAAATACATTTTTATGAGCTGTGCACATACTTAGCATTAGAAATGCTGGTGGCTTCCTGAAAATCCAGTATGGTCTTCTCACTTGAGCAAATCAAGCCAGTAAGTAATTTAGTACTATTATTGACACCTCTAGGAACCACCTTTTACAATGTGCAAATACTGAGAAGTTAAAGGTAACTGTAGAGTGTTAACAATGAGCTTGATCTTTCCAGTTAAATGTCTTAACGTTTCTGTTTGGAGAACCAACTATGAACCATTGGTGAATGTGCTGTATCTAGTTCAGTGGGTCATGAGACACGCACACAAAAAATCAGATAAAATATAAATTAAGACAATAAATAATTATGAGGCATGGGTTTATACCATTTATCAGCAAGCTATAGCCTATGGGCCAAATTCAAGCTATTGTTTATTTTTGTAAATAAAGTTTTATTGTAACATAGCCACATACATTTATTTCATATTGTCTCTGGCTGCTTTCAAGCTATACGGCAGAGTTGAACAATTGTGACAGAAACCATATGAGTCACAAAGCCTAAAATACTATCTAGTCCTTTACAGAAAAGATTGTGAACCCTTGGTCTCTGTTTTTAATTGTCAGAGCCTTAATTTCTCTTCCTTATAACATGTATGCCAGTTCCTGTTACTACAGTAGTAAATGATCACCAATTAAGTGACTTGAAACAACACAACTTTATTATCTTACAGTTCAGGAAGTCAGAAATCCTACAATCAAGCTATCAGCAGGTCTGTGTCCCTTTTGGGGACTCAAGGGGTGGATTTATTTCTTTGCTTTATCTAAGGCCACCCTACAGTCTTTGACTTGTGACCCCACCCTCCATCTTCAAAGTCAGGATTTCAATCTCTTTTTGCTTCTGTCACCATGATGCCTTTTCCTCCCTCTACTTTTTTTTGTCATTACATCTCCTTCTCATTGTCTGATTCTCTTGTTTCTCTCCTATGAGGACCTTGCGATCCATCACAATGAATCCAGCCAGATAATCCAGAATAATCTCCACATCTCAAAATCCTTTAACTTAATCATATCTGCAAAGTCCCTTTTGCTGTGTAAAGTAACATGTAGGTTAAGGAACCACTCTTGCGAGGGTATGGTTTACCCTCGCACTCATTAATCTGTTTAGCATCCTTATGTGCCAAACACTGTTGAAAGAAAAAGGAATATAACAATAAAAAAAATTCCTGTCCTTGTGAGCTCACCTCCTTGTAGACATGAGCTTAAATGTGTACGTTACAGTACTAAGCCTTTAACATTGAGATCGTCAATCTTTATCTATGGACCTGATATCAAAAACACAAAATCCAATATATTTGTGGAAATTCAATGCAATACTCCTTCAGATCATAGAGAACTGTGAGAATGCAAAATTAAAGGATGGGGCAGCTTTGAAGCTCCAAGTATCATAATTCTTTTAACCCACTTAAACCAGTTAAAAATTGCCCAAATAATTTTTTTTATTTAATCCACCTACCAATCTGAATGAACTGCTTATGCAAAGAAATCTGCTTTATGCCTAAGATAATTATTGGTGGAAGAGAGAGAGAGAGATGAGAAAGAAAGAGAGAGAGAGAGAGAGAGAGAGAGAGAGAGAGAGAGAGAGAGAGAGAGAGAGAGAGAGAGAGAAAGAAAGAGAGAAAGAGAGAGAAAGAGAGAGACAAAATGAAATGCCTGGGGTTGAGAAACTAGGTAAGGCAAAGGAAGCTGACTAAACCCGAGCCCTGCCCTTCCAGTGCTCTAGTAACTTACACCACATTTCAGACATGTGAGTTCACTCACCAAGTATTTTAAGTAGTTTAATATGTTGTACATTCAAATGACAAAGAATTTGAATATAAAAAATAAATAAAAACATACCGCTAGTCTCTATCAGAATTCAACTCCAACTAAGGAATAAAACAGAAGAAACGTTGTATATCTTGACTTGGACACTAGTGATATCAAATGAGAAACTTTCACAAGACTTGAAACTAATTGTGGGAGTGGAATCACCACATGGAACTCTGCATTATTGTTCTTGTTTGGAACCGTCTTTCAGAGTATGTTGAATGCTAAGGTTGCAATTCAATAGTCTCAGAAGAAAACTTTTTCATCTAAAAAATTGCCTTATATTCAAAGGTCAAAATAGACTGCACTTTAAATAATTAACACAAAAATAAAGGTAGGAAGGGAAAAAAAGCACTCTACTATTGAATTATAAAACTCAGGGTCTTTAATGTCAAAGGTGAGAAATGTCATCATATTAGTTCCTCATATTACAGTTGAGAGAACTGAGATCCTGAGGGACTGAGAGATCTCCCTCAGTCACCATGTTAATGAGCAGTAAAAGCAAGATTTAAATTTGATGACTTGAAAAGTGACCTCTTCCCTCTTCCAGAAAGAGCTGCCACTGTCTTTCTCATTTCCTCCTCTACAATGTTCCATAGGGCTCCCTTTCCATTCTGCAATTCCACTCTGAACCAGCAGGAGCAATAGAAGGAGTAGAAATCCAGGCCACTGAGAGAGAGCAAATATGAAGCCAGAGTCTTAGTGCGATGCCAGCCAACTGTTCAGGGCAAAAGGACCTGCCACTGTCTGAGTGGGACCTTGCTTATCTTCTGTGCATAACATAGGTTGGCCCTATCTTTGTGTTCTGGGGGGAAACACAATTGTGTTTGTTATTTCATGTTGTTATTTCATTAATGTTATGCATTTTTAAAGTTAAATGTCGAGATCATTTTTACTTAAGGGACTGAAATTGACATTAAGGTTATATTATTAAAAATGAAATCCCAAGACTCCCCTTTTGAATCAAAGTGTTCACACCCTTTAAAACTAGCACCTACTTGTCATTTTGCTTTGGCTTCACCACTCTGCTAAAGGTTTCCTGATCTCAGGAAATCCACAAGATGCAGAACCTGTTGAAGAGGCACTAGTGACATCTCCCAAAAGTTAGACGTTATTTTAGAAGACTATGTCTAAAGTTGTCAGTTTAACACGAGTGGCTGTAAAATGTGTATTTATACATCAGTCCATGAACCGTGACTTTTCAATCAATCAATGCTTTGCTAAACTAATTGTACTTGTTCTCAGTTCCAAATTGTTGTATACATATAAAGAGTCAAGCAATAACTGTTAGTATGTTGGCTTCATTAGCAGAAGAACTTCACATAAAGTTAAATGATGCAAATTTTATGTCAATATCATCAAATTCTTTAAATGAAAATTAAATTAAGTCAGATAATAATTTGGTTTTCTTCATCCAATTCTTAGAATTAAAGTAAATTTTGGAAATCTATTTCGTTGAAGGTGAAACATTTTTGTGAATGACTACTGCAACTCAATTAAAAAATTTAACACTGAAAATAAAATGTAAAAGTTATATATTTTAATAACAAAATTATATTATGAATAAACTCTATGTAGCAGAATTTGCTCTGAACTCATTGGGTGCCTAGGAAGCTCAAAAAATTATTTGCTCAAATAAAAATACTTTTATCTACAGAGAAGAGTCAATTATAAATGTTAACTATTTTCAGTTTGTTAAGCATAAAATACAACTTGGAAGATAATATCAAGCCATTTTATAAAAAGAAAAGAAGACCCTATTATAAAAATATATTGTTCAGTACTATACTAATGACCAAAGTGATGACTGAGTACTGGGAAAGTATATGTAGCAGAAGCAGAATGAAACCATGGAGAGTTCCAAAGACTGAGATAAATACAGACTGGCTACCTGATGACCAGTTCTCCTGAAGTCAGACACCCTCTGGATTTTGTTTTGTGAGAATCTCTCATGCCTTCCAATAGTCTCATTTTTATTTGAGCTTATTTGAGGGGAGGGTCTCTACAAACTAAAGAATCTCACTTTATTGACTTCTCAAGTGCTCCGTCCTTTGTGCCCATAACACAGCCATCAGCTCTTTTTTTTTTTTAAGTGTATTTTATTGATCATGTTGTTACAGTAGTCCCAATTTTTTCCCCTTTGCTCCCCTCTGCCAAGTATATCCCTTCCCTCCATCAATCTCACCCCCCTTAGTTCATGTCTATGGGTCATGCATATAAGTTATTTGGCTTCACCCTTTCCTGTGTTATTCTTAACTTCCCCCTATCTATTTTGTACAAACCAGTTATGCTTCTTAATCCTTCCATCATTTTTCCATTTATCCCCCTTCTCCCTCCCAGATGATAACCCTCCAAATGATCCCCGTACCTAGGATTCTGTTCCTATTCTGGTTTGCTTAGTTTTATTTTGTTTTTATTTTTTAGATTCAGTTGTTGATAGTTGTGAGTTTGTTGTCATTTTAATGTTCATAATTTTGATCTTTTTCTTAAGTAAGTCCTTTTGAAATTTCATATAATAATAGCTTGGTGATGTTGAGTTCCTTTAACTTTACCTTGTCTGGGAAGCACTTTATCTGCCCTTCCATTCTAAACGATAGCTTTGCTGGATAGAGTAATCTTGGTTGTAAGTCCTTGTTTTTCATCACCTTGAATACTTCTTGCAAGTCCCTTCTTGCCATAAAAGTTTCTTTTGAGAAATCAGCTGGTAGTCTTATAGGTACCCTTTTGTAGGTAACTCTCTGCTTTTCTCTTGCTGCTTTTAAGATTCTCTCTTTATCTTGAACATTTGGCATTTTAATTATGATGTGTCTTGGTGTGGTCCTTATTAAGTCTAGCTTGTTTGGGACTCTCTGTGATTCTTGGACTTTATGTCTATTTCCTTCACCAAATTTGGGGAGTTTTCCTTCATTATTTTCTCATATAAATTTTCAATTTCATACTCTTCCTTTTCTCTTTTGGTATCCCTATTGTTCGGATGTTGGCATGTTTAAAGTTATCCCAGAGGTTCCTAAGCCTCTCATTTTTCTCAATTCTTGTTTCCTTATTCTGTACTGGTTGACTGTTTATTTCTTCCTTATGTTCCAAATCAATGATTTGAACCCCATTTTCCTTCCCTTCACCATTGGTTTTGTGTAGATTTGCTTTCATTTCATTTAGCATGGCCTTCACTTCTTCCCTTATGCATTTGCCATACTTAAGCATATCTGTCAAGCCTGTGAGCATCTTTATCACCCGTGTTTTGAACTCTACATCTGTTAGGTTGACTATCTCCTTGTTGCTTAGTTCTCCCACTGAAACTTTGATTAATTCCCCCTTTGGGGCCATACTTCTCTGTCTCCTCATCTTGACAGGTTCCTGGGTTTGCTTGCCTCTGAGTTTTAGGTAGAGCTGTCACTCCTGTTACGTTGTAAGGGGTGGCACCTTAGGTATTTATCAGTAGAGGGCAACCCGTTTTACTATGTTGTGGTGCTGTGTGGGGGGGAGGGGTCAGAGAGGGAAAGATGCCACCTGCTGAACACTTGCCCCTTTTCCAGGCACTTTTCCCACTTCCATATGGGACTGGGATCTCTCTAGTTGCTGCTCTGGTTGTTGTCCCCAGAATGGGTGGTTCTAGGACTGTGGGGTCCCTTTAAATAAGCAGACTCTGCTGAGAAATGGCAATTTCTGCCTCCACCTCAAGCCCCACTGGTTTGCACAGTCCAAAGCAATGAGGCTTTATTTTCCCCAGCACTGGGACCATGAGCTGTGGTCTGGTGCTGGGAGCACTCCCCAGTTGTCCCTCCTGACTTTTAAAAATGTGTGACTGCACTTTCCACCAGCCTGCTGCTGCCACCACCACACTGCATCCTCTTCACCTCTCCTACCTGTCTGGATGAGTATCTCTTCTTTATATCTTTGTTGGATTTCCATGCAGCTCAATTTTCTGGAACTTCTGGTTGTCTCTAGTTTTGAGGTAATTGTATTTCTTCTTAGTTGTGGAGGGAGATGCAGCATATCTGTCTATGCCTCCATCTTGGCCGTAAGTCCCAGCCTTCAGTTCTTAAGATAGCTTTTTTCACAAAGCTGTGCTTCTTCATTCACTTAGCTGACTTTCTGTCAACCTGTATGTTTTGAAGGCAAAAACTATATTCTAATCATTGTTAGCACATGCCCAATCCATATTATATGCATCCTCTTTAACTATGTGATTATCCATCTCACAAGGAGTATCTCCCTACCCATGGATTTCTTACATCCTTTCTCATACTTTTGTTTTTTACTGCATTTTTCTGAAGTCATTTATGTTCCAGCATTGGAATTTTTCTTCATAGATCTATCTACTTAAAGAAACTGAGAGCTTCTCTTAAGTTGCTTGACCGTAGTGCCTACAAGAAGTAAATGTTTGAAAGTTATTAAGAATTAATTAATCAATACGTAATGAAAGAACTGAAGCCTGACCATGAAGATGTGCTGTGGCCATAAATAAACCATTATAACCGAGGGGAAAAACCCAAAGACTTGATGGTGAGCAGCTGGGAAATCTGGAGACCGAACTACACATGCTACTCTTTGCTTAAAGATGCTGCTTCCCAGTGAACGGCTGAATATTTATGTGGAATGCTGTTGACAGTCTTTGGACTATGTGGAGTGTTATTTCAGCTGGGATTTTCCTGCTTCTCTTTGATAACTTTTGACCCAGACATACAGAAAATAGCAGATCTGTCACAAGATACATGTAACACTTCTCTAAGAATCTGGAAAATCAAGATTATAGTCTCTTTGGAGACTAGATAAACCAGAAAGATATTATGAATAGAACTAAGTTTTTTCTAATTATATATCTGAACTTGAACCTGACAAAAGTTCCCAGACTTCACCTGCATTGTCACACTCTTCCTAAATCTGTATCTACATACACTGTATAGAAACTGATAAAATATTTAACTAATTAATACTAAAAATACTTCTTATAAAATAATAATTTTGGAAAATGCTTTATATGCCAGACTTATGGCAAGTAATTGTAAAATGTCTGTACCTCACTTCATTTGCAACATCGCAAGGGAGGCAAATAGACTGGAGGAAATTTTACCATCTATGTTCAGCTCAGTAACAATGGCTCTGTAGAAAAGTTAAACACAGAAATGTAACTAAAAAATACTCAAAGGAAACTATGACTCTAAGTTATTAAAGTATGAACATTTGCTTTTTCAAAATGTTATTTGAAACAGCAAATTACATAATAAAAATTATAAAGTTCACTCAACATGTAACTCAGTGATTCTGAGACACAGTTGCTAAGACCAAGGTTGATTCCTCTTGCTGAGGAAAGGACCAAATGCAAAACTATAGCTTGTAAAACACACGAAGTTCCCATCCTTTCCTCCAGCATGGTCACTTCATACAAGCAACCCCTGGTAGACTTCACTTAATCTCCTACTTAAGGACATGCAGTGTGAATTATCTTAGTCTCTAAAATCAGAAAATTGGTTCCACAAATAAGCCTGCAATTACTCTAAAACAGCTGGGGATTAACAGTGTAGGTATTATTGAGTGCATCTACAACAAAGAACACTTTTGGCTTCAGTCTATCTATATTTGGTCTGCATCCTATCTTGAAAAGAGGATTTTAAACATGTCATTTTGATAAAATGTTTGACCTCTTTAAGTCCTTAGAGAATTGGGTGAACTCATATTTACATTTTGGTCGCATTTCAAGAAGAACCTTTGCCACCGTTAAAAAAAAATAGTGATAATGGGAGTGAATGACCCAATTTTCATCATGCCTTTGATAATTGAAACCATGGAAAAGTAAAAACATTGAAAATGTGTTCAATTTGATAAAAGATCATTCTTTGGAGTACCTTTAATTTTACTTAAAAGTATTGGACTAACAGTAAAGAAGCATCATCTGTGAACACTGCTTCCTTGACCCTGCCAAAGGGGATGGATGAGTGGTGGCAGCACATTGTGAAGATGTTATACATAGTTATACATGATTGTCACATAAGTTTTACAAAGTTATAATGTATCATTTACCCAACATGTTCAGTAAAGTATCAATAAAGCAGATGCTTCTAGCAGGCTTCCTCAGAGTGGAAATTTCCTGCAGAGTGGTCCTATCATACAGATTCTAAGGCACATTCTCATACTTTCTAAGTCAGAATCTGCAAGTCATGTGAAAGGAACCTGTAATTTTAGTTTGCTCTTCAAGAGACCTTTGAACAGCCACACTAAACTAGCTCTGGTTTGGGAACCCCTGACCTATTCCAGCCACATAACATTTCTCCCTCTGTTATGGATTAAACTGTGTTTTCCAAAAAGAAACATAAAAGTCCTAACCTCCAATACCTCAGAATGTGACCCATTATTTGGTAACTGAGTTGTGGCAGATGTAATTAGTTTAGTAGAGATGAGGTCTCAATGAGATAGAGTGGGCCCTTCATCCAATGTGACTGGTGTTCTTACATGAAAAAAAGGAAACACACATGGAGAACATCATGGGATAACAGAGGCAGAACTGTAGGGATTGCAGCTACAAGTCAAGGAAAGCCAAGGATCAGTTGTCACCACCAGGGGCTAGGAAGAGACAAAATAACATTCCATTCAGTCTCAGAGGGGGAATAACACTACTGACACCTTAATTTTGGACTTCTAGTCTCCTGGACTACGAGACAACACATTTCTGTTGTTTTAAGTCACCTAGTTTGTAGTACTGGGTTGGCCAAAAAGTTTTGTTTGTTTTTTTCTCCCGTAAGATGGCTCTAGTAGTGCTTAGTTGTCTTGAAGTTCATTTGAAATAATTTTGCTAGATTGTATTGTGACAGCTGTCATAACAGCATGCATTTAAAAAAAAAACTTATCAAAACTGGTGCATTTTTGTGTAGCCATTTTAATACTGAAGATGGAATAAAATACACAATATTTTTGGCATACTATACATTATTATTTCACAAAAGGTAAAAATGCAACTGAAATGCAAAAAAAAAGATTTGTGCAGTGTGTGGAGAAGGTGCCGTGACTAATCAAATGTGTCAAAAGTCATTTGCAAAGTTTTGTGCTGGAGATTTCTTGCTGGATGATGCTCCATGGTTGGGTAGATCAGTTGAGGTTGAAAGTGATTAGATCGAGACATTGAGAACAATCAATGTTCTATCATATGGAAGAGAGTTGACACACTCAAAATATCCAAATCAATAAAACTATTGGTGAAAATAAAAAAATATGTCCTTTATTTTACAGAAAAAAAGTAAATGGACTTTTTGGTCAACCCAATACTTCATTTCAGCTAGCTTGAAACACTAATATACCTCCCAATTACACACCAGGAAAAAGATTCAGAGAGTGAATTGTAGAAAGAGATCTTCAGCCGGGGTCTACCTTTCACTAGAGGATCCTTCCCAAACCTCACGCAGTCCTGGATGTTTATTCTCTCTCACCTGGAATATGACAGTTACCTTCTCATCCAGTGATGATCAAAGTGTGCTCTGAGGACACCTACCTCAGAACCAGCTTAATATAATAAATGCATTTTCATAAGTTCCATTTATGACCCAGCGTCTCTGAGACTACTGCAGGGTGGGTGCAAGACTGTGCATAGTTAAAAGTCTAGGTCATTCCAATAATTATAATTAGTTTGCAAACCCTGTCTAAAAGAATCAGGTTTCCTGAGATTAATTTGATTTGGAGTTAATGGAGTGTTATTCAAGCAATGCTTTGATTTTAACCTTGTTTATGGAAAATTGTTCTACACTTTCACTCTGAAATATTTCTTAAGTGACTGAACTCAATAATGCAATTGTAAGTCATTGCATAACAAACACATTTGAGCTCTGTGGATTTTAGAGAGAAAGAGAAACAAAGAGAGAGAGAGAAAGAGGCAGGCAATATATTATTGAATCTATCATCACTTTAAAAAATAAAATTAAGAATAAAAATAAAGACTTCTATATTTACCAAAAATAGTATATCATCCTTATTTTGCTCATTTCACTATTGTCTAGCAAAGATAACAACGTTAGTTTCTGAGAATCACTACTCTAGCTCTGTACTTCTTAACCTTTTAAGACATCATGACTCCTTGGATATACTAATAAAACTTTTGTCAATATGCTCTCTAAATGCATTTGCAAAATTAGTAGAATACGACTTAATACTGGAGGTTAAAGACACAATTTAGATGTAGGCAATGGCTACTGGGTCAGATATATACTCACTCTACCATGTTCTGAAAGTTATGCTTTCCTAAAAACTCCTCGTAATCATTAAAAACAACAAAAACAACCACTAGTTGTTATTTTTTAAATATTACCGGTGATTTGGGGGTTTTTTTTGGTGGTTTTTCTAAAAGGACTCCATATTCTATTGTTTTTTGCTAGTCTTATTCTTATATCTCCACTTCTGAAAGACACATTAAAAATGAGAAACATTTTCCTTTCACATTGCAACTTTCCCTGTTACTTATTATGAGGATAGAAAATCATCACCAAATTTCCCTCTAAAATATAAGTGAGTTGCTGGATCTCAAGAGAATATTGTTATAGGTAGCCTTTGGACAAAAGAGGCTTAGGGGTGTGATACCCCCCTGAACTGTCAAAAATCCATGTATAACTTTTGACTCCCCCAAAACTTAACTACTAAGAGCTTACTGTTAATGGGAAGTCTTATCGATAATACAGACTGCCTATTAATACATTTTTATACGTTGTACGTATTATGCCCTATATTCTTACAATAAAGTAAACAGGAAACATATTATTAAGGTTATCTGAGAATTTTTCAAATCTATAAAAAATACTATATTTAATAAAAACAATTCCACATATAAGTGGACCTGCACAATTCAAACCCATGTGGCTAAGGGTCAACTGTATTTTACCCTCATACCAAGTTCGAAGCGTTTTATTTTGTAATATAGCATTTCTTTAGTTCTTCACTTGAGGATGTTGATCAGTTTTAGTCAAGTGTAAAACAGCACAGGCTTTAAAGTTGGAAGTTAGGTTTCTTTGTTCATATTTAAACACACTACGGAGAAAAGAAAAAAATTCACCAATTTTGCCTTTCAGGGAAGTTTTAAAATATCTAAGAGAGAGAAGCAAATGAGTTCCTTTGATAGCTTAATTAAACCTTGTGTGTATAGATGCTCTGTCAACTTAAGAAAAACGTCTTAGTCACCTCTAGCATCTGTTCCCATTCCTCCACTCCCAATTTATATCTCCTTACCTCAAACCTAGAATATTAAAATAGACTGTTAAGAGATTTCTCTGTCCATTCACTTATAAACCTTGGGTATACTAGATACCATGGTCATATTAATCTCATAGTACTTTTTCAATCTTATCATTCTTTGGCTCAAAAACCTCTATTCGTCTCCAATGGCCTTCAAAATTAAATATAACTCCTTGGTCAGACATTTGAGATCTTTTAAAATGTGTCACCAAAATGTATAATTTTCTCTCTCTTCCTAGGTGAGTTTCTACCTTCCACTCACATTTTATTCTTGAATATGAATTGTACTTTTACACTTCCCTATGCCTTGCCCCTGGAATCCCACTCTATCAATCTCACCTAACTAGAGATGATCTATTCTTGAAGGCCCAACAGAACTATCAAACTCCCCTGGAAATCACTCTAGTTCTCAAGAAGACGCGATCTCACACTTACATATACCTTGATAACATGGTGCCTGCAGCTCACAGAACTTCCCATAGTCTGCCTGGTGTTGAGTGACCAGTGAACTTCTCTTAACTGCCTTGCTTTCTTTGTAAAAGTTTATGCATTCATTCACTCACTCAACACAAACAGTTACTGATCATCTACAATAGCTGGGGTATAAAATCACTTAAATCTTTACATGATAAATGCACACAGCTGGTATGGAAAAGGGTTAGGTGGGGCATTCAAGAGAAAATGCTTCCAAAGATGGGATCCTGAACTGAAAGTGGGCGTTTGTCCCATAAATAACTATGGGAGAAGGATGACACTCCAAGAAGGGAAAAGTGTTCCACAGATTCCCAGTGCCCATGTGGGAAATAATCCAGATCTTATTCCGATAGAAATCAGTATTGATGCCCCTGGTTTCTGTGACTCAGTGGATTGAGTGTCAGTCTGCAAGCCAAGTGTCGCTGGTTCGATTCCCAGTCAGGGCACATGACTAGATTGCACGTCAGATCCCCAGTTGGGGGTGCGAGTGAGAGGAAACCACACAGTGATGTTTCTCTCCCTCTCTTTCTCCTTTCCGCTCTCTCTAAAAATAATTAATTAATTAATTAATAATAAAAAGAAATCAGTACTGATGCCATTTTGAAAAGAAAAATCTGCTCTAGTTATAAAGCCTTGTTATTAAGGTAGATTGAACATGTATTTAATAGAAGTTTCCTTTTAAAACTCCACCAATGGTAAAACCTGACTATAATCAATATCTTAAAGAAGCTGGAGATAGTTGCTTAGGATGATTCTGATATAAGTGTTGGAGTTTATACACATAGGCACACACAGGACAGAGTCTTAAAGAGAATATACTTGGAGGTTCAGTTTATGAAATTATGAGTCATTGAAATCAAAACCAGGTCACATCATGGTTTTACTTATTTTAAACTCTAGGATGTGTCTGGAAACCCTTCAATTTCAAAATAATCCATTTTCTCCCCTGGAATCCCAATGTTTAACACCATGGGGAGAAAGTAGATGTATAGAAAGACAACTACAACTTTAAAACATGACAAAGATTAGTTAATGTTTTAAAAATATTATAGTATAGTTACTTAATTTCTGGGGCAGTAAAATGTCTTAGTGCTTTTTGGAATAACAGAAAAACCTGAAATTGCAGTTAACCATATATATTCCAATAAAGCAGTGATTTACTCCCAAACAGCAAGAGCTTTGAGCCAAATATACTCAAGAGGACAAGGATAAAGCAAGAGAGGCACAAAGGACAAGGGGAGGCAACAAAAGCAAAGAGAACCCCATGTTTGGCCTGAGGACTCAGTAGGTATATACCTCTTATCCAAAGAAGCAAATCTGTCAAAGACTTCTGCATTGCAATTCCAATCAGGCTTAAGCAGAAAATGGAAGCAGACCTAGTATTAGGCAGGACAGAAAAAGAAACTGCATCCAAAAATTATGGAGCTCAATTCTCTAAACCTGGGCCCTTCATTAAACTCTAAAATCAAGTGCTATCACTTTTTTTTGGAATAGGGGTCAGGAGCTTGACTTCTGGATTCAGACAGGTCACAGTTGATCCCATCTCCGACTTTTATATGCTATATAATAATCTAGATATGAATACCCTGTCTGTTAAAAGAAGATAATAAAACCTACTGCAGTGTTGTTTGGGAGATATGAAGACAGTCCATATATAGTACTTTTCACAATGACTGACACACAGTGAGAAATCCATAGACCACAGCTGTTGTGCTGAATTACTGAGAAATCACCCCAGTGCTTGACCTCCATGTAGATGTATTTTAACTACTCATATTCATATTCAACCAATGGGCCTCTTCAGACTAACTTAGAAGGGACTCTTGGTTTATTGTTTTGTTTTTAATTTTATTAAATTTATTGGGGTAACATTGGTTGGTAAAATTATACATGTTTCATGTGTACAAGTCTATAGTACATCATCTGTACATTGTATTGTGTGTTCACCACCCAAAGTCAAGTCTCCTCTGTCAATCTTTTTGTATACAAAAGTACTATCATTTGGAACTGATTCAGTCTCTGGCTAAATACCTTCCCATCAAGGTAGGGCTGTATTACAGTCTTGCCACAAAGTAAGCAAAGAGCCCTGGAGCTTAAGAGACTTGCAGCTATATATACTCTCCCCTCCTGAGGCCCTGGATGCTCCCACTGACTTCTATTTCCTCCTAGCCCTGGTGTCATGGAGGGTCTAAAGTGGGGAACTATTATTTGTGAGGACTCATATTCATGCTTTAGGACAATACAGACCTCAAATTTTAAAAGCCACAGATGAAAGCAGATTGCACTTATTTGCAAAATTCAAGGTCATCTTTCCTTTTTCCTTCTTTAGACTTTAAAAGCAAAAAAGTTATTAATTATACCACAAGCCGGAAAACGAATGCTCCTAACCCTGGTCTTTATGGAGTTGGGTTAGACACGCAGGCAGCAATTTCTGTTTTTGTTTATTTTTGAGCAGGTCTGTTGCCTATGCTTAAATTCTCTTGTTAAATCTCTCTCTTTTATAGCTAATCACATTTTTATAGCAGGCATGAAGCTCTCTACAAGGCTGTTGCTGAGCTGTTCCTGTAAATCAAAACCTTACTCGGCTGCTCTCGTAGCTGGCAGTGGAATCGGGTTAGTTTTACCATTTATGGTTGCAAAGTCTATCCAGAGAATTTTTTTTCCCTTTAGCGTTTTGCTTTTTTTTCCCATTCAACCCCCTCCCCTCCTCTGGCCCTAAAAATGTATATTCCAGGCTTAGCTAAAACATGTATGAATAGATTATTTCATTCCTTACCATGGTACATTAATAAAGGTATCAAAATGACGGAGGATGCTTGGCTTACATTCCTATGTCCCAGTGCTGTTCCTCGAGGGCAGCCTGTAACTATTTGGGAAAAGATGATCTGTTGGGCTCCTGGAAGCTGACTTGCAATGTCTAGTTAAAGCATTAAAACACTTTCTAGTAAAATATATTTATAAAGTGGACAGGGCACTTTAATGCATCTTGTTTTCTTAAGCCACTCACCCCTCAACATCGTCATTACTCTCCTGACTGTGTCCTGGGGACAAAGGGATCTCTGGCACTTAACCCTAGATTGCCCAGAGGAAGGACTCTGGGTCTCAATGTCCCATCTGTGTGAAAATGTGTCCCACTACTTTGCTAGTTAAGCGAGGCTAACACGAAAGAAAAGTGTGGAGGTTTATGAAACAAATCAAAAAAGACATTCATAAGCAAGGGGGAGTTACTTTTAAATAGCAAGTTAAAAAAAAGGTAGGAAATTAGGAACTAATGATCCCATTCAATATTTCCTAAGAAAACAAAAATGACCCCTCCCAAGCTCGAGGGGGAAATTGTCCTTGTAGGAATAAGAGAAAGAGAAAATGACCAGGTGGCTTTGGGCTGTCAATGAATCCCATACCTGGTGGCAGCCACTGTCACCCCATCCAGGTGAAAATTCCAGGTGGCCCTGCTCACAAGAGACAAGGAGATTCTTTCTGATCATAGTAATTTACCAAAAGAGGAGCAGCATAATATTAGAAGGAGCAAGACACCAGCAAGCCAGCACTTCACAGGAATGCTGGGGTAAGCAATTGGACAAACATGTTTGAGATTTAGATGGAGAAGTTGGAATAGGGTAATCAGTCAGTCCTCACTCTCAGTTACAGCATGTAACACATCAAATGGGTTGATGGTTTTCCCTGTAGAAGCAAATAACACCATTGGGCTAAGCCCTTTGCTGAGCAAAGCCCTGGTGCCATGATGTCCAGAAGAGAGGCGGCTGAGAAAACCTGTCACCTGTCCTCCTAGACCTTTGCTCTGGGCATCCGGGGCAGGAAAAAGGTGACATGATCAACTAAGGAAGTATGGTAGGGGGATGAGAAGGGCATGTGACCCATGGGAAAGGTCCCACTTTTGAAAACTAAAATCAAGTATTCTAAACATAGATAAGGAGGCATCCTATCCCTTAAGTTACAGAAGAGGACCAGACCAATAACCTCAGGCAAGCTGCCAACACTCCATACAAGGAAAGCTCTCCTCATTCTCCTCCAACTCTTCATCTCTTCCTACCCTGGAAGCACTCAGAGCTACTGCAGACCACGTGGGAAAGGCCCCAGTGATACCTGCTCAGGACTGCCCTCATTCCCATGCTGCTAACTGGAGAGTTTTGAAGAACAAAGTATATTTATTCTAGCCACTGATGACAGGGACAGTTTCCTAGCTGCGTGTCATTATTTATTTTAATTGAATTGGGTTTTGACTGTAGCTCCAAAGCTGATTATTTAAAGAAACAATACAGTTTGAAAGCTGGAAAGCAAAACCTTCTTTTCTGCAGTGAAGAATTGCGTCATTACATAGTTCATCTGTTTAAAAAATAGAGAAGAGGATTTTCCTTCATGATGGGCATAATGAAAAGGGCAGAGAACTATTGCTTCCCATCAGTGGTTCTCAACTAGAGGCAATTCTGCATGTATCCTCCATCCTTGGAGATACCTGGAAATGAATGTCTGGACACATTCTGTCTGTCACAGCTTGAGGTGTGTAACTGGCATCTTCAGGGTAGAAGCCAGAGATAGTACAAAATGTCCTACAATACATGGAACGGTGCCACAACAAAGAATTACATAGACCAAAATGTCAGCTGAGCCAAGGTTGAGAAACCCTGGTTCAGATAACCCTGGATCTATCCATTGTTGGCTAAATGATTCTTCATGGGCCACTTAAAATCTGTGAGATAGCCTCCCCATCTGCAAAATGAGGTGAGACTGTTGTGAGCAACTATGACTAATCTGCTTTTATAACCATTACCACTATCGCTAAATATATTGAGCACGTACGGTGTGTTACCTACTTTACTATGTGGTTTTGTGTATTTTCAGTTAATCAGTTCAGCTGCCTTATTATTGCTCCATTTTACAGATCAGAAACTGAGGGACAAAGAGGTAAGTATCTTGCCCAAGGTAAGAGCTTGTAGATGGACATGGGGCTTGGAAGATAATGTACATATTATTAAAGGTCATGTTATTGTTATTGATCTTAAATGCTAAATAAAATATTATAGTTAAAAGACAGTGAAGGAGGACATCCCAGAAGCTCTATATCAAGACCTATTGAGCAAAGGAGGCAGAAATCACTCACCAAGCCAGGTCTTTCTTTCCCATTTGCTCCTTCTATCACACTGGAAAAGACTGCCTTGGGAGTTTTTCTAAAATATATAATAATTGGAAAATATCAACCTGAGGACAAGCAATAGTAATATTATTTAGGAGAACAGGGAAAGGAGCATAGGAGCAAAGAAAGAGAGAAAAGTCCCTGATATCAGAGTGACACTCAAGCCAGTTCAGGCTAGTGGCAATAGCACCTGTCATGTTGCCTGTCCTGGTCAATGCTGGAGTTCCTGCCAGGAATCTGAGGAGTGGGACATGATAGTGGAGATGTCCTGGGAGATGGAGGACAATGCCCAGTTCACTAGCTCTGACCTTGACAGTTGGGTATGGAGAAGATCTTCCTTTCTAGACAAATTACCCATTGTGGATTCTAAAATGTTTCTCTCCCTTTATTCTCTGTATGTCAGTCTTTCTGAGCCTCTTCAGCCACATTACTACTTTACCCAACATACAAAAACATACTCCGTTATGGGGTCAGCCAAACTGTCATCTAAATTTGAATATTATTAGAAATGGAACCAAGAGAGTTATGGTCTTGCTGATGGCTGGAAACCTTTAGCCTCAAGGATATGACACTGTTCCCCAAGTTCACTGTGCACATTTCTCAAGTAAGACATGTATAGGTAGGAGCTGGCTGATCTACACGGAGTTCTTTGGTATAGACTGGGAGTCTTTATAGGGGACAAGAATGAGGCCTTGCTTTAAGGCAGCAGCAGTGCCTCTGACTGGAGGCAAACTGTGCAGCAGTTGTGAGCATGATCTGAATTACTGGACCTACACAAGTTTGAATACCAGTTCCCAACTGGAAGCACTTTTCTGAGCCTCCCTAAGCAAGCCTCAGTCTTCTAATATGTAAGTCGAGATAACACTGCCTAGCACTTACGCCAGCTATGGACAATCCCAGCACCTACATCATAGCACCAGAGACACAACAAGCACTAGATCAGTGGTTCCCATCCCCAGTGAAACCCAACACCCTGTAACAATGTCTGGGTTCTGTCCCCTTTGTTGTCCTAAAAGGAATTTCATAAATATTAACTTGCACACATAATTTCAAAAGAAATAACATGATGCCTTAACTACATAACAAAGGAGAAATAGAAGAAAAATAAATTATAAAAATATCGTGCATTTAAATATATGATTGGTCATATATACAAAAGTTAGTTGCACAATTCACCTTGCATACAACAGCTACAAATGCAGACATAAGTGTGAGAAGCTGGTAATTGTTATATCACAAACAGCATGGACATGGTGTTGGAATTGTCTAAAGAGTGTACCACTCCTGGGAAAGTCCTGACTCTGAGTCCTATTATCCCTCACTATACACGATAGTTCATTCTTGGAAAACTCAACACATATTCACACTACAAAAAAATACTTCATGATTACAGAGACATTGGGAGTCAGATCCTAGACCCAGGTCATAATCAAAAATTATTTTTAGCTTTTGTGAATGTCCAATAAGCTGACAAACACCCCATTCATTGGATTTGTTATGCAAGACTCATCTACACGTGGCAGGCCACCAGCACCGCTGTCCTCTCCCCCTGAGTTCCAGCATCCCTCCTCCAAACATGCTGACAACCAGCTACGTGCTCACAGCTTTGGCCCAAACACTGTCTGGAGAGGGGTACCAATGCTGGTGAAGAACCATTACACCAGAGCAATGGTATCACCATTATAACAAACACCAAAAGTCCTACACTTCCATAAAATGATCACTATCTATTTCTTTTCCCATGTGGCATTAACTGCATTTAGAATCAGAACCAATCGGTAAAAAACAAGCACATGTAGGCCTTTGGATGGAGTGTGAAGACCTGCGAAGAATGAGGGCAGCTCTGAGTAGGGAATGGACTGCTGTTGGCTCCCATGCTGGGTTTCTGGCCTCTGAGTGTCTTTTTCTGCTGCCACAGTTTGGATTCACTATGACTGATACCAGGAGAGGAAGAGTTAAGCTCAGGCATCTGAAAAGGAAAATGCAGTAGTTATATTTGGGGCTTTTGAATTCTAATCAGCCATGTGGATTTATTTCAGATGATTTTTCAAATATAGGGTTTCCTGTAAAAGGGTTTTGTTATTATGTTAGCCACCTATTCTAATCCAGGGTGGCCTTGGATGGTAATTCCCTCCAACGCCTTCACTTATTATGCTTTCAGTGGGGGCAAGAGAGAAGTTTATTATGGAGGCAGGCAGCATGGTATTCTAATTCATTCAACAAACATGTAAGATCTACAATCTGCCAGGTCTTGAATTCCAATATTGGTACAGGTTCACTTGGAACAATACAAAGGTGCTAAATCCACGTGACTAGTTCTAGAATTTCTCTGGCTCAGAGAGCAATTGTCTTTATTTAATTCTAACTTGCCTAGGCCTGGAGTTCAACAATCACAAATCCATGTTTGAAGCCCCAGTGGGTGGTCACCAAGCTTCTTGGCTCAGTGGTGCAATCCATTAAAAGTTAAGTAGGTCACAATTTCCGAACATTTTTCCTTCCAAAAATTTACATTTTCAAGCATCACTGCACTTCCAAGCTATTAAACATCTAGTAACTAAAGATGCAAGTCCAAAAAAGTCCATTTCACCTTCTAAATTACATTGAAAATTATATACAGTGAGGTTTTTCTAATTCTGTATCTTTAAGTCTTGGATAAGATTCAGCAATTAAAATAATATCCCTAGAGGTCAATATACTTTGTTCATTGCTACACAGGGAGAGATAGGGAGAGAAAAAGAACACAAATAGAGTAGGAATAAGGGCCCTAACTCAGATAAAATGGCTTCCAAAGAAGGGGGGGTCTAGATAGAGGGGCCATAGATATGCTGTATGGTCTGACACTGAGGATATTTCCTGTTCTGCTAGAAAATAAGTTAAATACTATCAAGTGTATCTAACAATAGTTAATTATGTAAATACACTGGATCTGTCCAATGTGGAGCTTTCTAAGCATAGACAATGTATTGAAAAGATAAACTTGGCTCTATATGATCTTGAAGGGCCTCAGTGAAGAGTTGATCTCCCCTGCACATCAAGGGCAGGACAGCAAGTCTGTGTGAAGCTGTCTGCATCTCAAGTACCTGGAATGAACAGGTGACCCAGTGAACAAGGCCATCCAGACAGTTAAAAGAATGCATTTAGAACTAGTATCCAATCCCAGTGTGGGTACATGGAATCCATAACCCCCTCATATGGGCATTTATGAAAAACCACACCTGGTCACTGTTCTCTAGCAAGCAATAAACAGAGTCATTGTTAAAAACTTTTTTTCTGGTGTGGTTTTTATGCATTTGCACATTTACTCTGCTTTCAGCCACCTAACTCCAATGCCAGGTTGGTGACTACAGATTGGAGAACAGATGATGATAAGATATTTGCCAGATCTAATGCACAATATGTATAATAATTACATTTATTGAGTGCGTCCTCTGTGCCAGGCATAGTGCCAAGTTCTATACATATATTCTCCCATTGATTCTTGGTAACGACACTGTGAAGTATTGTTATCCCATTTTATAGATGGGAATACTGAGTCACAGAGCAATTAAGTGGCCTAGGTCATATATACAATAAATAGCAGAGCTGGGATTTGAACCCAAGTCTGAATGTCAAAAGCCTACACTTTACTCTGTAGCTGGAGTAGCCCATGTTTTGCCAGTATTGTAGAAATAATGGTATATTCTATCACCCACATATTCCTTTCTGATATCTGAGCTGTACTAGATACCATTCCTTTACCTGAAATATTCTTCCTGGCCTTTCAGGTAAAGTTATTCCCATTCTGTGCTTTGAGGTGCTGTTATCTATACTTTTCTTCTCCTCATGTAATATTGAGACACTCCACCCCATTCAGCTGCTGTAACTCTGGTTGCTTCCAAATTCTTTTTTATCTTCCTTGTGTACAAATTGATAAAAAAGTTGCAAGATGCATTTGTACATTTTATGTATTTAATGTCATGTTCAAAGTCTGCATTCCAGGTTATAGTCACACTATGAACATAATTAAAAATTTGGAAAAATAGTTTCCCAACTGCATGCATGAGTTTTATTTTTTGTCAATACTCAAGAGGAAGGATATTTTTGCTGTTGAAGATATGCTTCTGTCTGGATCGACACTTTTTCTGACGAATACACTGTTGCCTCCCTCTTATAAGGACTGATATGATGATAGTGGGCCCACCCAGATAATTCAGGGTAATCTCTCCACTTCAAGATCTTCTACCACATCAGTAAAGTCCCTTGTGCCATGTAAGACAATACATTCAGAGGTTCTGGAGAGTAGGGCATGGACACTTTGGGGGACCATTATTCTGCCAACTACATTTGCCCATTGTTGATTCTTTCTCTTAAATTCTATCTGCTGGAATACTGCTATTTATCCTGTGATCATGCACCCTTACCTGACCCATACCCAGCCCATGTAAGATGAATCACCTATGTCTCTTTATACTACCTTGCACATATCTTTCTCAAGGCATGTAGCATATTATAATATCATTTCAGACCATAAGATCACGGGACATCTTACCAGAGCCTAAGTTCACTGGAAGCAGGTACTCAGGCTTATTCATTCATGCACATACACTAGTCAGCACAATGATTTCTGAGGACCATATCAGCAACAACTCTTTGGGATGTAAGTGTATCAGTGAAAGGAGGGCTGGCTGAGCGGGTAAAGAAGATGAACTAATGCTATTGGGTTAGCCAAAAGGTCCATTTAGATTTTTCCTAAAATAAAAGACACATTTTTCATTTTCACTAGTAACTTTATTGATTTGGATATTTTGAGTATGTTGGCAATCTCCCAAATTGGCTTCTAGAGTGGGTAAAGGCCAGGGGTGCTGCTAAACATCTTCCAGTGCATAAGACATCCTCACAGCAGACAATTATTTGGCCAAAATGTCAATAATACCAAGAAACTTTGCAAACCACTTTTGACATGTTCAATCAGTCATAGCACCTTCTCCATGCACTGCACAAATCATTATTCTTTGCACTTCAGTTGAATTTTTATCCTTCTTGACATAATAAAGCATAATATGCCAAAAATGTTGCCTATCTTCTTCCATCTTCAGTATTAAAACAGCTGCACAAAACTCCATCCATTTTGATAAGCTTTTTTTAAATGCCTGCTGATATGACAGCTATCACAATACAATCAAATAAAATGGTTTCAAATGAAGTTAAAGATAACTAAGTGCTACTAGAGCCATTGTACGGAAGAAAACTAAAACTTTTTGGCCAATCCAATAGCATATTGTGAATAAAACTTAAACTATATTATATGTATTGAATCATTATGTTGTACATTTACAATGAATATAGTTATATGTCAATTATATCTCAATTTAAAAGAATTAAACTATATTTAAAAGTTGTCCAAAACATCTCAATGTGAAAAAAATTATTAAAGTATTTTATTAACTTTTTATCATTTCAAATTTTAAAAGGGCTTTGTGTTCCTACATTGTGCTCTGCACATAGCACTTGGGAGGCACTACAGGGTCTTCATTTTCCACACACACACACACCACACACACACACACAAACTGGAATTTAAGAAAGAAGAGATCCAAACATGTATAAATAAGGTGAAAGAAGTGATGGACTTCCCCTTCCCGTTTCTGAACTCAAAATCTCTTAAGGGGAGGATTTCAGTAAAATTATGTGCTAAACAATTTTTGTGTTAACTGGGATGACTGAAGTGAAGGATCACTATCCTAAGTCTAAAACTACTTACTGTATTTTTCACTCCATAAGACATACTTTTTTTCCCTCAAAACCGGGGGTGGGGAATGTCTGTGCATCTTATAGAGCAAATATTGTGTCACAAACCATGATGTGTATTACCTGACCTGTCAGCGGTGGCAACAGCTGTTAGAAGAGGAAGCGGTGGGCCCACGCGAAACCCCTGGGGATGCTTAAATGTCCCACTTCACTGCTGAATCTCAGGGTGTCTGGGCAGTACAAGGATAGCGAAGAAAGCAACATCAGTGATTTTGAGCAACTCAGCTTCATAAATTCTGACACTAGCAATGATGAGTTCTTGGGGCTCCCAGAAAACTAGAAGAGTACTTGAATCTTAAAGTCTCTCCCCATTTGTTAATGACAGTGATGATGGTTCTTAATATTGCAGTTGACTGCTGTTCACTTTACATGGTTGAAATACTATTGTTTTATTTTATTAAATATTTTAGTACACCATTTGGTTCAGATTTTTTTTTTTTTCTTGTTTTCCTCCTCTAAACCTAGGTGCGTCTTATAGTCAGGTGCGTCTTACAGTGTGAAAAATACGGTAATTCTTAAAAGCCATGCCTTCTATACATGTCATTGTAGGGCTGCCCTGTTGTTACAGCTTTGTTTTCAGGAGGACCTCTGCTGGAAAACAAATTTCTTTCCTTCTCAAATACATTAAAACTTCCACGTTCTTTATGCTGTCCCAGAATACATGGTTTCTATCTCGTTAAAAAGTGACTCGTTTGTTGTACCTGGAGGGTAGATGCAAAGGATTGAGAAGCTTTAGATGGAAATTCTTGCAGAGTCCAGCCCTGAGGGGTCAGAGGGTGTGGCCCTGGCAGGGTTAGATGGTTCCCTGAAGTTGTTCAACTCTGATACAGCCCAGCCTCACTTTTACACACAATTAAAGCCACATGACCCAAAAGTGCCTCATTATAGTAACAACACTTGAACTGACATATTTTTAGCTGACTAATTAAAAGTGAGTTGAGAGCTTCAAGAAAAGACACATTTTAGTTCTCCAAAAACTACCTCCAGGAGCTCCTGAAGCAGTGGTTAATTCTACATTAGAAACAGAAATTTCCTGTGTTTCAGATGAGCAAACAGTATTGGCAATAATACCTTCACCCTTTATTTTGCTCTCTTATTTCTATTTACAGCCTGCCCTTGGCTTTCGTAAACATTACAGAAATGATAATTAGGGCCATAGTTTCTTTATTCTGACCAGACACTGCCTGAAGCTCTAGATCTGAAAAATGGAACCAGGCGATTCCATTTGCTCAAAATTTATTTCAGTGCCATCTTCAACTAATAGAAATCTCAGACAGTTAAGTGTTTTTCCAGTATCTGATACAAGCTGAAGCGTTTCCAATCAGACATAAACACTTTTGAAGCCAGGGGTAACAGACGGTATCCATCAGTTAAGTTGTCACGTGAACAAACAGGTAGTTATGAAGCAGCTTTGCTCTTAAAACCTGGAGGAGCCATAGGAGTCTTGTTGAGGAAATGTGTTATGTTCTTGGACACCAATTACTCCCTGATAAATAAATTAAATTTTTTTAGCTGGATATAAAGATTTTACTACAATGTACTATAAAAAAGAAGGTATTGAACAAGTTACAAAATTTTCTATTGATGAATATTTATATTATTTCAAATGTTGTGTTCAGCAGCAGCAATCCTAAAGTGAATAAACATGTGGAGAACTCTCCAATTACACATCTTGGATAAAATCCTGACATGGAAGTTGATGAATCTGAGAATATGGCTTTATTTTAATAAAGCTTTTAACACAAATTACCATATTATCCTCCAGAAAGGTTTTACCAACTGTGTTCCTACCAGGCTGTCATGTTCACCACATCGCTCTCTATGTAATTCTTAAATGCTATGCACACCCATTTGTTTGTATCCTTTAATACTTACATTTTTTTCCAACTGATTCTTGCAGGCAATAAGATAGCTATTAATCACTTTTTAAATTTACTGTCTCATTAATGGCATGGTCTTTGGGGTCCATGTAAACTACTGTCTCTACCCTAAACTTCAATTTCCTCATTTAAACAATGGGAATAACTAAAATAGTAACCCTCATGGAATTATTATTGCCACTCACTAAGATAATACATAGAAAACATTCAGCCTAGTATCAAAGAAGCTATTAAGCAATTAATAAAATTCAGTAAAGTGATGCACTGACCGAGTAGCCTGATATATTTTCAGACATCCACATATGGATCCATGTCATTGGCATAGATTAGAGCTTGCTCACACTCATCATGCTAATGGCTTCAGCACACATTTAATTAAATCAGCACCAAGTATCTCCCTAATTATTTCTTATCTTTACAAATGTTTCCCCCCTTCTTTCCATATGTTAATTGGAAGTCTAGTGAAACCCAACCAAAGCCAATAAAAAACCATGTGATCACTTTAAGTCTGATTCTTCACTCTTGATTTAAGCATAGGTCAGGAAGATAAAACTATAGCCATGTGTTGCATAAGTAGGTTTTGGTTAACAACAAGGCATATATACGGGTCTTCCAGTAAGATTATAATGGAGCTAAAAAATTCCTATCACCTGGTGACATCATAGCCATCATAACATCATAGTGCAACACATTCCTTACGTGTCTGTGGTGATGCTGGCATGAACAAACCTACTGAGCTGCCAGTGGTATAAAGTATAACATGTAATTATATACAGTATATCATACCTCATGATGATAATACATGACTATGTTACTGGTTTATGTATTTACTATACTATACTTTTTAACCTTATTTAGAGTGTATTCTTTCTACTTATCAATAAAATGTTTTCTGAAAAACAATGTGCTGTGTTATGCTGGCAGTGGCCTCATACATCCTGTGTTGACTGTGTCTCTGGACTGTATCATTTTCTCTATTGTTTGATTTAATCCCACACTGTTTTGTACAGTAACCCGCAGTATAGGATTGCAGCCTAGGAGCTACAGGCTACACGGGGCATCCTAGGTGTGCAGTAGGCTGTACCATCTGGGTTTGTGTAAGCCCACTCTATGATGTTTGCACAATGATGGAATCACTTCACAATGCATTTTTCAGAACATATCCTCATTAAGCAGCGCATGATTATAGATGGGTTTATGACTCCCAGAGTAATTTATCCCCTTAAATAGCTGCCTGGTGCATTTGCTCAGGTTACATATTGCACAAGGGCACCACATCTAACAGATTATAATTCATATCTAAGCCACCTGCTTTTCATTATAACTTAATTGCCTCCAGAGATGAGTGTTTATTTATTAAGACAAATTTTTTTAAGGTAGTGAATTATTTTTTAACTAATAAACTTAATAGAAAAATTTTCTGATAATTGGAAATAAAATGTTTCAGAGTTTTCTTTTTAAAATGCACATGAAGGCATCATGTATCAGTAGACTTGTCTACAGGGACCTCAGTAGTTTGCAGAAATGAACATCCAAAGCACTAAATAAATCTGGATTCAACTGCAAATGTGAGTACTTGTTCTATGGAATAGTACACAGTCCTCAAAGACTTCACCAAAAACAGGGAATCCAGAAGCTGTTACCACCTAAAAATTTCATTCAGTGCTCAGGTGTCTGATAGACATTGACACTCTAGTATTTGTTATTTTTGTTTTGAAGAAAAAAGTGTAATTTTTCACAACTGTAATTATAAATTACACTTTAGCTGTTGTATGTAAGAGTGACAGGGACACTAGCTTAAAAATATGAAATATCTTATGGACATTTGTATTTTCCAATCGTAATTAATACAGGCATACCTCATTATATAAGGCTTCACTTTCTTGTGCTTTGCAGATATTGTCTTATTTTACAAATTAAAGGTAAGACCCTACCTACACCAGGAAAAAAGATTATGACTCGATGAAGGCTCAAATGATGTTAGTATTTTTTGCAATAAAGAATTCTTACATTAAAGTATGTACATTTTTAGACATAATGCTATTTCACATTTAGCAGACTATAGTATAGTGTAAACCTGAGTTTTATATGTACTGGGAAACAAAAAAACTTGTCATTTGTTTTATTGCGACATTCACTGTACTGTAGTGACCTGGAACCAAGCCCGCAATATCTCCGAAGTATGCCTGTAGTGAGACAGTCTCAGCAGATCACCAGAATGGTATGTAACTTACTCAAAAAACAAACCAGAAAACTATAACTAAGAATTGTAATCACATCCAAAATAGGGATGTTAAGAAACATTGCAGTGGTCTAGCTAAAGCGCAATCCACTGTTAACTTAGATTTCAGCACAAAGGGTATTTTATCAGCATTTAGTATAGTCAAATGAGGTTTTTCTTTGGTCTTATCTTTCAGTGAAAATTGATGAAAAAAATAAACAAGATTTTCAATTAAGCTGGTACCAAATCACTCAGCTTTTGCTCGCAGATTAGTAGGTAGCTGTGTTTTTTTCCATAGCTGCCTGTCAGATGTTGGTCCCAAAACTGCAGTCAAGGAGTTTGTCAAAATCATTGCATGAGGTCATCAATGTTGAAAGAGAAAATAGAATTTTCAGCTGTTCAGTAATACAGAGTGTGAAGAAAGGAAAGGAGCCTGTCCCATCTCAATTTTCTCAATTTAAAAAAATGAAGACAAGAAGTTCAAAGCCATTTGAATCTGCCTGCAATTATGTGATGTCCAAATGCTGGTTTTTTCTCTTTGACATTAGTATGCTCAGAGGAAGAGCTTGAGTCCTTTCCTCTTAAGATGCAGTGGCTGTTTTCACAGGATGACTTTCTGTTGCTAACTCACATACCCCATTTTGAAGATGTCTATAAATATCGAGGCCTATTTTCTTACATATGTAAACATTAGTAAGGAATCTAGGTTTTTGTAGGTTTACATCGCTCCTTTTTACTGAGCTGAAGAATCAAAATCTGGACCCCAGTGTCATCAAAACCCAAGCAAAAGCCTTTCTGATTTCCATCCTGTATGCTCAAGAGCAACACATTCATGCTTTATTTATCCTTGGAGAGGATTAATTTAATTTTGATTTCCTTTCTTGGTATTTGCTTTGGAGGTTTTTACATATGCTGCTGAAACTGACTAGAACTTGGCAGTGAGAAGGCCGCAGTGTGATGTATATCCCTTCAGCTTTGCTGGCCAACTTGGCGAGGCTGTCAATAGAGGCTGGAGGACAACTTCATCTCCCAAGCAGGAGGCAGAAGACTGGATAAAAAACAAAGACAAGGTACTCTGTTTTCGACCATGGTATTGCAGAGAGATTGGCATACTTAATGTTTTAGGTGAATGGTGTCCTCCACACCATTACCTTTCTTAAGACAGGAAGCTAATCAGACTGGACAAGAAGTAGTAAAAATTCAGAATTCCCCACTGTCCTTTTCTCCCACTGCCCGTGTGTTGGTATGTAAAAAATGGCTGATCAGGGTGATAGTTCAGAAACTAAATCCACATGTAACTTGAGATATAGATCCCGAGGCCTGCTGTTATATGAAAAAAACTTTGTTTCTGACTTTGATCAATGACTTTTAATAAAATTTTCTCCAAACTAGGCTATTTCCACATCTTGGCTATTGTGAATAATGGTGCAATGAACATGGGAGTGTAAATACCTCTTCAAGATCCTGACTTTAATTTTTTTGGATAAATACCCAGAAATGGAATTGCTAGATCATATGGTATTTCTATTTTTAATTCTTTGAGTAACTTCATGCAAGTTTTCCATAGCGGCTGTACCATTATACATTCCCACCAACAGTGGACAAGGATTTTAATTTCTCCACACCTTTGCCAACACTTGTTATTGTTTGTTTCTTGATCATAGCTTTCCTAACAGATGTGAGGTGTTATTTCATCATGGTTTTATTTTGCATTTCCTGGGGAAATAAATAAAGAAAAAGTGGTATATACATATAATAAAATATTATTCATTTTTTAAAAAGAAGTAAACTCTGCCATATGTGATAATATCTATGAACCTTGAAGACATGATGTAAATGAAACAAGCCAGTCACAAAGGACATATACTGCATGACTCCACTTATATGTAGTATCTTGAATTGTCAAACTCATAGAAGCAGAGAGTAGAATGGTGGTTTTCAGGAGCTTGGATCGGAGGGAAATGGGTAGTCACTAGACAAATGTTATAAAGTTTCAGTTATGCAAGATGATTAAGTTCTAGTATTGTACAGTTTTAAAAAATTCACCCCAAACTAAGAAAATATTTCATTGAGAAAAAGATGAGAATTAAATCTCACACTTTTTAAAAAGTCTATTGGCATGTTCAACACAGTATTCCCTCACTTATTGTGGCTATTACAATCTAGACACCCCTGCGAAGTAGAAACCTTACATTTATTCTACACTCTTAAACCTATGTAACTTTAACAACATACATATACAGTACCGCAAAATCCTGCAATATAGCAAAAAAATCCACAATAAATAATTAAATATAATATTTTTAAAAATCCCGCAATACAATGAGGCCGTGATAAGTGAACCGCGACATAGAGAGGGACTACTGTATCTCTCTAACCCAGAAATTTCTTAAGTACATTAACTATATTCCACAAATATTTCTCTACCTCAAAAGTAACAGTATGATACTGATGAGCCATAAATATCATTATGATTGATAAAGGTAATTAAAATGATAATAATTTAGCCAACATGAAAGAAATTCAAAAATTTTTCATTTTTACCACAAGAATTTAGCACTTCTGAAATTAAAGAGTGTTACTTTTAAAGTTGAAGACCATATTTAATTTTCAACTTTGCAAGAACAGAATATCAAATGGCAGGTGTGGAGTGCTAGGCCAGAGATTTCCCAGGCAGGGTACTTAATGACAGGCTGTTCCACTGCCGTCAGGATTTATCATGTGGAACATTTCCTTGGGGGCCAGTTATTGAGCTCTCTCTTAGCTGAAAAGCATTGGTTTCATCTTTTGTTTCAAGTTCTCAAACCAGTGTTTCCCTTGGCCAGCCCTTCATGAGGAGCAGTGCCCTGCAATGTGGTGACCCATGGCCTCACTCCTGTAATTGGAGACTTAAGCCAGAAAGAAGCCTCCTTGACACACAGATGAACGCTTTCAGAAAAGCAGAGAGGGTGAAACATTTAATTGGGTAGGAGGTTTTTCTGTCTCTATAAGAAATATTTTCAATAAAACTATCTGAGATAGACACTAAGAACCAGAAAAAGTGTTGTTTTGAAAACTTTGAGATTTTTGAAAAAACACCAAAACGGAAACCTTTACAGTTGTTTTCTAAAAGCATAGCCATATTTTCTGCTGCTCACATTAAAGTCTAGTGAAACCCTTGGCATCCAGTATGCATTTTAAGGGTCAAAAAGCAAGGTCAAGAAAGAATCTTAGACCAATCAGATATGAGAGCAGAAAAGTGAATAAGAAAAATATCTCAAAGTCTTCCCTATTTCACTTGCAAATCACCTCATTACGTAGAGATGTTTTGCAAAGGTGGTTTAGTGTCACTAAATTTTGGAGCTGGAAAGTGCCCTCAGAAATGGTTTTGGTCTTATTTTATGAATAAGCAAACAGGTTCCCTGAAGTTAAATGCCATGTTCAAGATTAATTAGAGAAATGAGAGATCTTAAAGTTTCTGACTTATTACTTTCCCTATACACAATGTTGAGTAACAAACAAACACAGTTAAAGTGTATAAGTTATAACTTCAAAGACCATAGCACAACACTTATCAGCCATTCGAGGGCTGTGCATTTATCCATTGCACACTGATTTCCTGCTCTGGGCAGGCCAAACCATGGATAAGTACCTGACAGACAGCAGAACTCAAAATTGCCTTTATGTTCAGTAAGATAATAATCCAGACACCAAGGAAGCACTGAAAAGTGCATGCTGAGCACTGGTTGGGATTGTCAGAGAGGACTGTTAGAGGTAGGGATGCTTGAGTTCTATCTTAAAGAGTGAGTAGACCTAAGCCCTGGCTGCTGCGACTCAGTGGATTGAGCGTTGGCCTGCGAGCCAAGTGTCGCTGGCTCAATTCCCAGTCAGGGCACATGACTAGGTTGCACGTCAGGTCCCCAGTTAGGGGCACAAGTGAGAGGCAACCATACAGTGATGTTTCTCTCCCTCTCTTTCTCCTTTCCCCTCTCTCTAAAAATAAATAAATAAACAAACAAACAAATCAATCAACAAATAAAAAGTGAGTAGACCTGAAACTAATACAAAATAATGTTGAGTGTAAACAGTAATTGAGGAGAGAAAAAAGATGGCGGAAGAGTAAGTGGAAGCTACACTAACTTCCTCCCTGAACTAGTATGGATTTACAACTTAATTTTGGAGAAATCATCTGGAATAACCAACCAAACACTAGCTGGAGAGAAGTCTTATAACCACAGAGAGATAGAAAAGGTCGCTACATCACAACGTGACCGGTAGGGAGTGCGGAGACATGGCAGGGCTGGCTGGGCTCACACGGGTGGCAGCTGAAGGGACTGAGAAACAGCTCAGTAGCCAGGGGTTCCCCCTGAAAAGGGCAGGGTCTAAACCCCCAGTTGAGCTTCCCAGCCTACAGCAACAGAGTGGAAAGTAAAATAGTATCCAGCTGTGAAAAGTGAAAAGCTACAGAGTTTCTTCTAGCCGGAGAGAAACAGCCGGAGAAAAAAGAGCTCTTAAGCAGATCACATACGAAAATATTTTGGCCCTCACTTACCCAGGGCTTGAGTGGAGGGAAGGCAGAGAGGACTGGAGATGCTTGGGGAGAGTTCGATGTGGTGGCTTTGAGGAGAGCACTGGGAAAGCAGCCAACCGGGTCCCAGTGCTGACACATCCCCAGTGCTGCAGGCAGACCATTGCCCCACATCCAAGGGGTGTCAGCCTGAGGGGAAGCAAAAGCCCAGCCTACAGAAATTAAGCTGCCACACCCACGGTCCTTAAGCCTGACAGCTAATCACAGACTGAATAGATTAACAACTAAAGAAGACAGACAAAGGCAGTAGAACTCTGGAAGTCTCCAACAGGCTGCCTAGGCCCAGACTGGTACAGGATCTGACATCACCAGGGACAGACCCAGGAAGTGCAGATCATTCTAAGAAGCACCAACAAACAACAGGAGTCACAAAAATGGGGAGACAGAGAAACAACCCCCATTGAAAGGAAAGGTAGAATCCCCAGAAAGAGTGCTAAATGAAATAGAGGGGAGCCAACTATCAGATATGGAATTGAAAGCATAGATTATGGAGAAGCTCAATGAGCTCAGTGGAAACTACAAAGAACTCCAGGGAAACTACAAGTAACTCCAGAAAAAAGTACAAGGAACTTACTGAGAACTACACCAGCATGAAAAAGGACATAGAAGTTCTCAATAAGAGCCAGGAGGAAATGAAGAATATGATCTCTGAATTGAAGAACACAATAGAAGGAATTAAAAGCAGGCTAGAGGAAACAGAAGATCGGATCAGCGAGCTGGAAGACAATGTAGACAAAAACAGACAGTGCAACAAAATGAAAAAAGACTGAACAAGACTGAAGAGGCTCTAAGACAGCTGCAGGACAACATGAAACATAATAATATCTATATCATAGGAATTACAGAAGGAGAAGAAGAAGAGCAAGAGATAGAAAACCTTTTTGAAAAACTAATGACAGAAAACTTCCCTAACATGAGGAGAGAAAGAGTCACACAAGTCCAAGAAGCACAAAGGGTCCCAATGAAGATGAACCCCAACAGGCCCACTTCAAGACACATCATAATTAAAATGCCAACATTGAAAGACAAAGAGAGAATCCTAAAAGCAGCAAGAGAGAAACAACTAATAACATACAAGGGAGCTCCAATAAGGCTATCATCAGATTTCTTAGCAGAAACACTACAAGCCAGAAGGAAATGGCAAAAAATATTCCAAGCAATGAAAAACAAAGGCCTACAACCAAGAATACTCTACCCAGCAAGACTCTCATTCAAAATGGAAGGTGAAATAAGGAGTTTTCAAGACAAAAGAAGGCTAAAAGAATACATCTCCACCAAACCAGCATTGCAAGAGATGCTAAAAGGTCTGCTTTAAGAAGATGAAGAAACAGAGAGAGACAGAGGAACAGGAGTACAAAGGGGGAAAATGACAATGAATAAGTACTGAAAGAAAGAAGGAACTTCTAACATTTGCAACAACATGGATGGAACTAAAGAGAATTATGCTTAGCGAAATAAGCCAGGCAACAGAAGAAAAATACCTTATGCTATCACCTATTATGGGAAACTAATGAACAACACAAACAAATGAGAAAAATTGAATCAGAGGTATGTAAATAAGGAATAAACTAACAGTAACAAAGGGGGAGATGGGAGGGAGAGAAGGGGGTAAGAAGGGGAAGGGTCTAGTCAGAGAACATGTATAAATGACCCATGGGCATGGACAACTGGGTGGGGACTGAATGTGGGAGTAGGGGGGGCAGGGTGCAGGGAAGCAAGGGGGAAAAAAAGTGGGACAACTGTAATAGAAAAACAAACACAAAAAAATTTTTAGTGGAGGAAAAAATAAAAATATAAAGAATGGAAATGTAAGTTCAGTGAATATTAGAAGGACAAGGATTTTCCTTCACACTGTATATTTTTCTCACTATCTGATACCTCCAGAGTTTGGCATTCTAAACAAGTAAGTAATGACATAAGATTCTTTGCATAAAACTAATAAGACCAGTTGTTAATAGAGGTTTTGTTTTTTACTAAGACTTTGACTGGAATGTCATGCCTAAAGGAGACATACTTGGGCTCTGGTTGTTACCAAAAAGCCCTGAGGAACTGGGATTGACTTTCAAAGGTAATAAAAGCCCACGAGATAAAAGACCTGGTATCTTGGTTGGATGTGCGGTCCATGGCAATCTCTCCAGGGAAGGAATGAAGGTTGTTTTCCTGAAAGATGGCTAGAAGGGACCTTAAGGCACAATGTAAAACCAGAAGGACTTGGAAAAAACAGGGTTTACAGGCAAGGCTGAATGCCAGGTATGTGGTTCTGCTTCTGTGTCCTGAAGGGCAGACTGAAGGTCACCCTAAATATTCCTTGAGTAAGTTCCAGCAAAGCAGAACTAAAGATCATAAGTGGTCATTTGCTGCTCTTGTTGTGTTTATTCAAATGAACAGGATAAATTAAAAATGGACTTAATGCAGCCCCTTTAATAACAAGGAGGGTAACCTTAGGGAGAAAAATTGTGATTCAAGGAAAATCACAATGTTCAGTGGTAGACTATAAAGTAGTGCAGCTACCGTCTTTAAAGTTTATCTTCATTTAAAGTTTGTTTTCATTTGGAAATTAAACTAAGTTTGTGGTATTATCAAAGATGTTTAATTTACAGGCAAGAAGAATGTCAAATGCCTTGCAACTGGATTTCTTTCCAATAAGACAGTCCTACAGATTTAGAGACTTGTATTTGGGTTATGTTACATAAATTAACATGTGTTTTCTGTTTTCAAAGGGCATAAACCTATGATCTCATTACCTGAGTGATTGTCTGTACGTATAGGCCTCACTTAATCCTGTCTGCATTGCTGCCTCCTGAGACTCAATGGTTTGGCTGAACTAAGTGGCTGGGTTGGTGAAGAATGGGGTGGTCTGTGGGCTTCGCTTTAAAACTGGTTTCTCTTTTCTGTCATAATGGCTTGGACAGAAAGAGCCCAGAGGTCTGAGAGGGGGGAAACCTAAAATATTTCCCTCAGCCCTAACTAAGTATAATGGGCAAAAGGGTTTTGGACAGGTGAGATGTACCTGGCACACCTTCCTCCAAAGAAGCCTTTCTTTCCCCTAATGTGGGACATTGAAAAATTAATACCTGTCTTTTGTCATCTAGTGGTTATGGATTAAATGATGTCTTTTAACCCTGTTGCCAAATCTGTTGCCTCCAGAATACAACAAGGATGCCAGCCTGTTAAATCAAGCATGCTGTTGTCCGGGGACAGCCAACCGACCTGGAGTCTGCACGATCCTTCCCCGTGTGGGAAGGCCACCCTCTCCTCCACACCCCCACTCTTATTTGAGATTTCTGGACTTAAGGGTAGGTAGAACGATGACCATGTCCAGCTTGAAGCAGCTAGAGGAGCTTGAGACCTTCGCCCATTGCCCTTTATAAGATTATAAAGGGTCTTAAGTCTGAGAGGGAGGGATTGTTATTTTTTATTGTTAATTAATTAATTATTTTTTTTAAATAAAAAAGAAGAAGAATATATGAAAGGGTGAGGCAGGAGAGCTTGTATGTACAACCCATGGGCTGACTGGGGTGGGGGATTGTTGGGTGAGGGGGAGTGCTGTGCATAGGGGAGCAAAGGCGAAAAACTTGGAACTATTGGAACAATATAATCAATAAAATATACTTAAAAAAACAGTAATTGAACAATACATTAAAAAATAATTTAAAAATTAAAAAAAACCTTGCAATAAAAAGTTTTAAAAAGGAATGAGTGGAAGTTTACTTAGAGGGTGGGGGCAAAAGAATAATTCATAAAGTTGGGAACATCATGTGATCAATCAGCAGGGTGGCGTTTTAAGGAAAGTTTAGGTGGGTTGGTCTGGCTAACATGCTTTGTACAGAGAATAGTGTAAGGTGAATTTCAAAGCTAGGCAGGGCCTTGTATGATGTACAAAGGAAATACAGCTTTATCTTAGAACCTATCATTTCCCAAATGTGACAAAAGTAGATTTACAGTTGTTCATATGGAAAATAAGACAATAATTAATGAATAATGATACAATGTAAACTCTGTGTTTCACATACTCACAACTGTAAACCTACTTTTGCCCAATCCGTATCAGTCCTGGAGTACTAGTTTGAGAAGATGATCTATGAAAACAACAGCAACAACAAAAAATACCACCACCACCACCAACAAAAAACCATCACCCACCCCTGAAAGGTCCCAATTCTTCCTATTATATTTACAGTTTCAAATATCCAGCCAAAAAGGATGATTCTCAACTTTGATTTTACCTACTGTTGACACAAAGTCCACCTTTTGAGCAAACATGCTAAATAACTGCTAGTTTGGAACACAGTTTGGGAAAGGTTGCCATATGTGATGAAGACTCCGTGAAGGGTTTTAACAAGAGGAGTCGTTCAGTTGGACATGTGTTGAAGAAGAACAGAGGCAGTTAAGAATTAAGAAAGACAGAATGAGAACTAAGTGGATCCATTTAATTCCAGATGGAGAGGGAAGATCCAGGAAGCAGGAACAATATCATTTAGTGATAGTATATGGAGTACATGATTTATGGAGAGTACGAAGAGCCATTTGGAAGCTGCGACAACTCTACTTAACAACAACCCTGTCTCTAGTGTTCCCTTGTGTTCTTAGTCTTGTAATGTCACCATTACTCTAGATTCCATTCTGGTGACCAAGTTCTATCATCCCAAAGTCATGAAAAAAACAATAAAAGAATGAGACAGTTGTACACTCCTTCAGTTTGATGCTTCCCCAAATCTAGCCCCAAACCAGAGAGTGACCATTCACATGATAAAATGAATGGACCTATTAAAAGCAATCAAAATACACTTAGAATCCTTCAAATTGTACACTTGTGTAAGAGGACAGACTGCCCAGGACCTACAGAATGGGAAATTTATGGACTGCATGTTAGCAGGAGTTTCATCCAGCAAGTCTGTGAGCGAGAGCGGAATGTGACCCCACTGAGAGAGGCAGGAGCAGTGTGGAGAGAGGGCCGAGCAACAAAAATGGGGTCCCGCTGTGTATTTCCTCCAAATGGATAATCCACACAAAATGAGACCTTACATTTAGGCTCAGGAAATAAATACTTTTTTTGAGTACTTACATAAGCTAATCTGAAATGGTGAATAGAAGCAATTAAACAGACTTTTTCAAGCCTTTAGAGGCCAGTACTCTAATCAAAAATATCATGGAAATTGAGATGATATGAGATTGTTTTATTTGTTAAAGTTTTCCAGATAATGAGTTGTCCATCTTTTATTATTTATTTCAAGTAATGCCTATATTTGGGAGAAAACCTTGCATATACAACTTGTTTTAACAATCAGAAAATACAAATATATATCATAAATAAAATCCAGTCCTTAAAGTTCAATTATAAATAAAAATGCTTTCAATTAACATCTAGGTAATATAATATAACATTTTGAATATAATTCATATTTTGGCTCAATTGCTGTTTTAGGGAGTTAACATTCCATTCCAGGCACTACAACTGATGCAGTCTATATGTGATTGCTGATTTATTTTGTGTTTCAAAATAAATGCAGATAATCTATCTGAACCAGAATGTCGCAGTTCAAGAAGTTCTTTGGGGAAAGTCCATTGCGAGCAGGTTCATTCACATAGCCAAGACTGAAAACTGACACAGATGCATTGCTCTGAATTCCAGGGGTCCGTGTAGAGGCCAGTTTTGGAATCTTAATGATATATCTGAAAAAAATATTGTCAGTGTGTCAGAGCAAACAAAACCCTCCAGTTAACTAAGAAAACTTAACATTTGTCAATAACACAGCAACACTAAAATCTCCTATAGATGGCAAAATATCAGAATCACTTGGCTAACTATCGGTTGTGTTTTCTGGTCAAGAGATATTAGGTTGAACTCTAACCCAATGGCAGACCAGAAGAGGTTTTGCTATAACTTTGAAATGTAATGCTTTCTCCCTTCCTCCATTTTTTTTGTAAACATAAAAACTCTGAAGGAAAAGAGTGAAATTCCAAACCATGTGTATTATGATAATAAACTTCGTGGGTTAGAGTTCTTCCCTCAAGTGATGGAATAGTTCATAGGCCAAGCTCCCCTTCCAAAAAAAAACCCAAAACAAACAAACAAACAAAAAAACCCCTAAGCCTAATCTGGTTATATTTGCTGTGTATAATTCGACTATCTCTAAACATCTCTTCTCAATGTGATGGCAGTTTTTGGCATTTTTCTTTAATAACCTTCATCTTGAAATAAAACTTTCAAGCAGGCAAGTTGGGTATGGTCCTTCTTAAAAACTTTACAAAAAACTTTCTTCATATATTTGTTTCTAAAGTGTAAAAGTTGATAATCAAAATAGCTATACCAGCAAGAAGCTAAATAAAGTATTCTGAGTTATGCACAAACAGTCTGATGGCACTAACATCTTTTATGATACTACTATTGAACCTGGCTGATCCTAGGCATTGCAGCATCAGCACCAGATCTTACCCTAGTTTGCAAGGTAGCTTCTCACAATTCCACTTCAAAGCTGAGGAAATGGTAGTTCAGAAATAAGTTAGCAAGTAGTAGAGCTCTCTTTGAACTAATCTGCAAAACTCTTTAAAGTCTATACTTACTTTTTCCTCTTTATAACATTACAATGCAGGGTGACTGATTTCCTCATCACACCTGACTTACATCCAAATGCATGTTCACACTTGGAGATAATTTGCTCAGGGAATTCTGTGCTTTTTACAGTATGCTTCTATTTATTCACATACTTTTGAGCTCTTCCTTTTGAAATTTCAGAGTTTAAAACATAAATGGCAACAAACCTCTGTTCTTTAAATATACATTTAGTGAATACTACAAAAAACAGTGAGGAGCCAAGATGTATAAATAATACGGTTTATTGGGCTTAGAATGGTATTTTGGGTCAAAAATGAGCTATACATAAAGCAGAGGATTAATTTTCTTCTGTGGTTTCTTCTGTGGCTCATAGAAGACAATTCCAAAGAGAACTAAAAAGCAGTGGTAACATTGTTGGAATCAGTGCACATTCTTACCACGAGGCCACTCCAAAAGGACAATGTCTAGTTAAAACTTTGTTTCTATATTTCACGGTCAATGTTTACCTGAAGTATAGTCACAAAGACGTATTCTAAGACTTTATTCTAAGAACTAAATGATTAATAGATGACTATCTTTTGAAAGGATTATAAGCCATCAATGAAGATGAGCGTTCCTTTCAGTCTGATTATTTAGCATTTTTCTCTAACTTCAATGGGTTTCAAGATCCAAGGAAACTCCATTCATTATCTTTTCAATATCTCCTCAAATCATACTTTAGAACATCTGGAAAATCTGGTAGGACCTTCAAAAGAGGTTAAAAATAGCAACAAAATACATTTTTAAAATAGAAAGAGAAAGGACAGGTGGACAACTGACAAGAATTAAATTTAAGAAAATAAATTACAAAATCACTTTTGAATTTACAAGGTCAGATTTTAAAAGACCTCCTAGAATATTATTTCCACCATAAAATCTATGAAGAGAGAACCACTTTCAGAAACTAAATGAAAACACTGTTAATATATCTAATTTTAAACATGAGGAAAAAGAGATGTAATACTGGCCAAAGGTGTTTCAACCACATTAAACAAACTCTAAAGATAGTTTAAAGACTTAGAGCTTTTTAAAATAATACCTATTTCAAGTTGTTTAAATGTATTACTTGCTAATGTTCCTGGAAGAAATCCATTTAGAGACATTAAGAATCTTGAAAATATACCTCTTTTTTCATTCCTATATGGCCAAGAAATAAATATAAAGACATAGGGACTAAGTACCATCATTTTCCCTTTTCCTGAAAAGCAGGAAAAATAAAGTTGAAATCCCTCTCATCAACACAACCTAGAATTTGGCATGGCATAAATTCAGGTTGTTTTTTTCTAATTTTAAGAGAATTTGTATAGTAACTAACATCGTTATCACTAGTAGCTCCTGCCAACAGGGACGGTTTCAAACCTACTATAAATGCTTATAGCAATTGAGGACTTTTGTTAATAAGATGTCTCTTTGACCCAAGGCACTCAAAATTCTTTATAAAGGTTATATATTTTTCTCTGTCTGTATCTCCATTAATAAAGCAGGCCAAACCTTCAAGATGACCCTAGAAATCAGAACTGGATCTTCTCACTATTGAATGAACCAAATCATCTAAATGTTTTTTGTTGTTGTTGTTGTTCCAATTCAACATTAAGCATCTAAATTGTACCACAGTTGATATAACTCTTGGCCTTTGCTATACCACTCATTTCTTTGGTGGTCCCTGAACCTAAAAAGAACCATTCAGAGGCAGACAAGAGTCAGTCTCATCTCAAACCCAAAGTGCGAGTTAGTAACTTTTAAGTCTCAAGTCCTAAAGATTGGAAATGTTTATTAGCCCAAGCCTCAGCCTGGCTATTATTAACCTAGAACTAGTGTGAGTACATATTTATTTTCTAAACTTCTAATATTAGGAACCAGTGACTAGAATTTACTGTGGTCCATCCATATGTCTCCAGAAACTTTCTCTTTTATTTGTTAAAAAATAGAACAAAGTACTGGAAGTCTCCAATTTTCACCGCGGAGTAATAGTACAAACAAGGTCACAATGTACCTTGTAAAAGAGTGCTGATGTTAAAATCAAAGACTTGATGTCAGATTAATAAATGACCAACTAAGATCAAGGCAGAGCTAAAAGCTCTGCTTGAAGTCAACAGATAATAAGAAATGACAGAGAGAGCTCCCACTTTACTTTTTGTTTTCCCTGGCAATACACATGAGCTACTATTTGAAAATAGTGAAAAAAAATAGGTAAATGTATATGAATCCAAAAAAGAATAAAGTAACATAGAAATAGGTGCATAAGATCCAAGAGTTCATTTTCAGCTTCAGGTTAAAAAAAAAATCTCAGACTACCAAGAGAATATGCACCTAAAAATTACTGAATAGCCCTGGTTTGTTTAGCTCAGTGAAATGAGTGCCGGCCTGTGAACCAAAGGGTCACTGGTTCTATTCCCAGTAAGGCACATGTCTGGGTGTCTGGGTTGTGGGCCATGTCCCCGGTAGGGGACATGTGAGAGGCAACTGATCAATGTATCTCTTGTCCATTGATGTTTCTTTCCCTCTCTTTCTCCTCCCTTTCCCCTTTTTCTAAAAC
Source organism: Furipterus horrens (assembly GCF_987537825.1). Classification (NCBI taxonomy): domain Eukaryota; kingdom Metazoa; phylum Chordata; class Mammalia; order Chiroptera; family Furipteridae; genus Furipterus; species Furipterus horrens. The sequence goes on from NW_028327175.1 coordinate 23,997,502, forward strand.
TAAATAAATACAATTAAAAAAACTGCTGAACATAATATTTAAACAACTGTAGAAAATTCAAATGATGCCAGAAGAATAAGGCAATACATGCACAAATGTTAGAATTTAGAAAAAATGAGGATGTGCACTCTCCAAACTAATATAGTAGATATTAGTGGCATGAAAGTGGCTATAAGTTGAAGCAGTAATCATTAATAGCAAGCATGGCTTTACTATGGACAACTAGCTCAGATTTGTTCTTGAGTTATTACACAAATAAGTATAGTTTGTAAATCTGGTAAAGAGTATATATGGACTTCTGAGAAAGCAACTCAGGACTATCATGTACTCAGTTCTATGATCAAGAACAATAAAGGATAAAAACAAGGTTGTTTAAGAGGATTTTATCAAGTTGAATGTACCAAATCAGGAATCAATGTTGAATTTGGGAAGAGGTATTTCTGGCAGATACATGACTTATTCAATAGTTTCATCAGTAACTTATTGAAAGAACAGCAACTCTGTTGAATGAAAGATCAGTATCTCTCAAATCCGGATGATCTGAAATAGTATATTAATCCCCAAACTATAATTTACAATGACAATTTTAAAACCTTGCTCAAGGGATCAAACACTAAGTTCAAAGTGCAGGGTTGGGAAGAAATGGCTTAGCAATGGCAGGATGCATGAAAAGACTTGGCAGATATTTTGACAGTAAACACATTATGATCTAATGATCATAATTTGAATTGACACTGCCTAATATCTAGCCAAGGATATGCCCTACTATGTTCATCTGAAAAATTATTTTTATTTGGGGGTACTTTTAAGGAGTTATAAACAAATCATATCTGTTCATAAAAGATCATCTAGGGTGATAAATGGCTTCAAACCCATAGCAAATTAGGATACAGAAAGTTGCAATATAATGTTTTTCCCACTGTGACAATGAGGAAAAGACGGACAATTGTGATTCTTATCTGAAAGTTCAGCTCATAAAGCAACTGATTCCAAGGAGAGACTGGATACAACCTTGGGCAGGATTCCAATACTAAATGCCTGCCTCCATGGCCACCATACAAGTAAGTAATCAGCTAAAAGTTCAATGGATTCTTAAAGACCAGATTTGGATTAGAGGCTCAGTTTAAAATAGCTGAAAGTCCAAGAGACAGGGAAATTTCTACTCATTAATACGCTTTTGCACTGTTTTCCACCAGGCACTCATGGTAAAAATTTGGGGGGTAGGGAAGGAGAACGAAGAGAACCCTTGTCAGTAGTGCTGGTGTGTAAGAGGTGATTGGCTACTTATGAGGATAGGAGTGAAACAAAAATTCCCCATTTTCCTGAATCTTTCTTTTATTAAAAGTATAACCTTAGCCACCAAAGGGAGAAAAGTACTTTAACATGTTTATAGGAATAACAACAGCCAACTTCTTGTCAGATTCCATGCAAGTCAGAAGACAATAAAGTAACACATTTAATGGAGTAAAAGAAACAAACAAACAAACAAAACTCATCCTTGAATCCTATACCTTGTGAAAACATCTTTCAAATATGAAGTAACAGTAAACACTTTATTAGACAAAGAAAAGCTGAAAGAACTTATTGCCCAAAGATCAAAGGAAAAAAAAATGTTAAAGGAAATTCTTCTGAAAGGAGTATGTAACCAGCTTAAAATTTGAACCTTCAAAATGTAACAGTGAACTACAGAAAAATACAAGTGAAGGTGAATATTAAAGATATTTTTATTATTTTTATCTTTCTAAAGAAAATTTAGCATTGAAGTAATGGAATTGCATAAGTTGTAGAGTTTATATCATAAGTAGAAGTAAAATTCATGGCCACAATAACATGAAAGTTGGAAGAGAGAGTATAGATTTACACTTTTATATGGTTCTTACATTACATCTAAAATCCTATAATATTATTTGAAGGTAGATTGCAATAAGTTAATGATGTATACTGAGAATCCTAGAGAGAATGCCCCCAAATAAAGAATTATGGAACAAAGATAACAGAAAAACAAGAGTATGATAGGATAGGATTATAAAAAGCATAACAGGGCAATACAAAAGAAGGCAGGAAAAGAGGAAGAAAACCAGAATCGAATGAAGACAGCTAAGAAGATAACAGACATGAAGCCAATCACATCAATAATTACATTAAATATAAAGAATATGAACACCCCAATTAGAAAAAAATAGACTGAAGAGATAATAAATGGATTTTAAAGGCAAGATCTAATTATCTCAATAGATGATGAATAGTGGCAAAAAAAGTATTTGATAAAATCTAACACTTAATAAAAACTCTTATCAAACTAGGATTAAAAGGAAACTTTCTTCAGCCTGATAAAGGAAATCTACAAAAAACCCTACAATGAACATTATACTTAATGGTAAAAAACGAAGTGCTTTCCCCCTACGATTGTCAAGGATGTATGCTGTCATCACCTCTATTCAATATTGTACAGGGTTCCTACTAATGCAATAAGGTGAGGCAAACAAATGAAATGCACACAAGTTAGAAAGAAGTCAAACTGCCTGTATTTGCAGATGACACAATCACCTATCTGGAAAATTCCAAAGAACTGACTGAAAAGCTACAAGAACTAATAAGTGACCTTAGTATTTGTAATTATAAATTATATTTTTGTCATCCTAAGACCAAAAGGTGAAAGGTAGAAAGAATGAAATGACTATTTCAATATAAAAGATTGCTTTATAACAGTTACACATATGGAAAAATTACATAAACTATGTAGGGGCTTCAAAAAACTATAGCTGTTCCATCCTAGAATGGCACTTGAAAGGAATTTGAAGTGAAAGAAGGTTCTCAATATTAGACAATGCCACAACATGTCATAGGAAATGTCGATGGAAGCAGGATCACTTCAAAATGTTAGGTTGCCATTTGAGCTCTACAGAATGGACATAAGTGTGCTGTACGTTTAAGATTATGTGACGAGCCTAATGCACTATCAAGTGTATGTATATCATCGAACAACTCAACTCAGCTGTCTCATAAATTTGATCTCAAGCTAATGTGTGCACAATAGTAAACATTAAATTAACAATAAATTTGTTTTTCTTATCATGTGATGGGAGTTTGGTGAAATACAGTGGATGGCTGCACATCCCTTAGGAAAGCTACAAGGAAGTTTGAGCAGACCCCCTCCCCCTCTCACCCCCTCCACCCCCAGTAAATTTCTCTTCAAATCCTAGCATCCAGGCCCTTTCTGTGGAACTTTGATATACTTCAGTGATTGGTAATGATGGCGATTAGTTCTGTTTCTTTGTGAAAACTGAGAAAGCAAAAGAGTGAGGGAGTAAGAAATTTACTCTTCAGAGGGAATGGAATGAGAAGAATCAAAATGTTTCCATTAGAGCTAGGCCTACCATTGAGCATTTGTGTCTAATGGGGACACTCTTGCTGACTCATTCCTAAGGGAGTTATCCCAGGGAAAATAAAGTGGATAACAAGACCTCTCGATTATACAAATAATATGCTGTTGGGTAGAAACTGTGATGGCGATACAAAATTCACTATCATGTACTTTTCATTTTCATAGTCATTTGGATTACAAAAGCAATTGGGTCAATACAAACTATACAGAAATATCTAAACTAAAGTTTATAGTTTCTCTCTTCCACATCCAATACCCCCTCCAAATTATAAGCCTAATTTGGTGTGTATCTTCTATATTACAGGCATACCTTGATTTACTGAACCATGTTTCATTGTGCTTTGCTGATACTGTATTTTTTTTTTACAAATTCCTGTTTGTGGCAACCCTTCAGAAAGCCAGTTTATAGGTGCTATTTTTCCAACAGCATTTGCTCACCTTGTGTTGGTGTCCCACTTTGGTAATACTTGCAAGGTTTCAAAGTTTTTCATTATTAGCATATGATATTTCATTAGTATTATTATATTATGGTGACCTGTGATCAGTGATCTTTGATGTTACTATTGTAATCATATACAGTCACAAACCATGCCCATATAAGACTTCAAACTTAATTGATAACTGCATGTGTTCTGACTTGCTCCACCAACCAACCAACCGCCCCCCCTCATGGGCTTCCTTATTCTCTGACACACAAAAAATGTTGAAATTAAGCCAGCTAATAACCCTATATTGTACTCTAAGTGTTCAAGTGAAAGGAAGAGTCACATGTCTCTCACTTTAAATCAAAAGCTAGAAATGATTAAGCTCAGTGAGGAAGGCACCTTGAAAGCTGAGACAGGCGAAAAGGTGGGCTTTATGCACCAAACAGTCAAGTTGTGAAAGTTCTTTAAAAAATATTAGAAGTGCAACTCGGTGAACACACAAATGGTAAGAATGTAAAACAGTCTTATTGTTGATATGGAGAAAGTTTTAGTGGTCTAGATAGAAGATTTAACCAGCCACAATGCTCCTGTTAAGCCAATGGCTAAACCAGAGCAAGGCCCTAACTCTCTTCAATTCTATGAAAGCTGAGAGAGATGAGGAAACTGCAAAAAAAAAAGTCTGAAGCTAGCAGAGACTGGCTCATGAGGTTTAAGGAACTTAGGTGATAATGCAGCGATGGGGTTTGCAAGGGTTGACTCCAATTTTGAAAGAAGTTCTAGTGTAGGTAAAATGCTATCAAACAGCATTACATGCTACCCAGAAATCATTTGTGTAAGAGTCAATTGATGTGGCAAACTTCACTGTTGTCTTATTTTAAGGAATTGCCACAGCCACACAACCTTCAGCAACCATCACACTGTTCAGTCAGCAGCTACTGACATGGAGGCACTACCCTCCACCATTAAAAAGACTACAGCTCACTGAAGTCTCAGATGAGGGTTAGCACTTTTTAACAATAAAATATTTTAAATTATGTGTGTACATTGTTCTTAGACATATGCTATTGCACACTTAATAGACTAAAGTATAATATAAACATAACTTACATGCACTAAGAAACCCCCCCCAAAAAATTTGTGTGACTTGTGTTATTAAAATAATCACTTTATTACAATGGGGTGGAACCAAACCCACAATATATCCAAGGTATTAACTTTTCTTATAAAATGTGTTTACATATATAATCTTTTATATTGTAATAAGATTGGAATTTGATGTTTACATTTTATAAAGTATCAGAAACAGTCTTCCAAGCTGATACATAGAGACCAGCTTTCCCAGCACTATAGAACTCCTTACACCACTCTCCTGCTGATGACCATTTCAGTTGTTTCCATGTTTCCTACTCCAGAGGAATCTGTGATAAACATCCTTGTTTGTATTTATGTGAGTTTGTTTTTGTATATCTTTAAAATCAAATGCTTTTGTTTTGGGATAAATCTCTGTAAATGAGTGTCCACATTTTAATTGTACAAAGTATTGCCACGTCACAAGGCCTCAGGCTTATACGGTCCCACCAACAGGGTAATATGGGTATTTTCTTATGTACTTACAAACCCTGAATTTTAACTATATTTTAAATTTTTAAAAATATGATGGTTGAAACTGGTGATTTCTTTTTATTGTTTCCTTAATTATCCAGAAATTATGTAGTTGTGTTATTTGCATTTTTTTTTCTTTAGTGGATTGTCTGTTATATAAATATGCATATTTTTTCCCTCTTTAGTTGTTTTGACCTTTTGTTGTTTGGATTGCAATTTTCTTCTCCCAGTCTATGATTTATCTTTTAACCTTTTATGTGGATAACTCAGTCAGATTTTTAGTTACAAATACAACTTGCTCTTACTAGTTTAAGCAGTCAAGGTATTTGTTAAAGGATATTAGGTAGATTATAGAAGTTCCAGAAAGAAACATACAGCCAATTTGTGAGGTTACAAAGCTAGCAAAATGTCCAAATTAAGCTGCTATACTGTTCCTCCAGATACTGCACCCTCTCCCAACCTTCAACGTGCAGAACATCTCTGCCATAGCTTATTCCAAAAACTGGATGTTTCCCTGTCACTCTCAACATTATTGATGCCAGGAAGCACCTCCTTCTTTACATTATGCTTTTCTGAATCAGAATTTACAATGGGTGCATCTTATCATGAGGCCAAACTCTCAACACTAGCTGCAAGGGAGCCTGGAAAAGTGTCTTTCTGACCTCTACCTAAAGAAAATAGAATTTATAAAGAGGATACTTCCTTAAACATCTAAATGGCATTCAAAAGTTGCTGACCAGCCAGTAATCATTGAAGGAAGATGTTCATTAATGAAGTCTTGCCCTCACAAATGTTTAAATTTCTAGAAATCATGTGCTATATTTTTTCTTGATATACTTATGATTTTGGTCTTGCTTAAAACACACACACACACACACACACACACACACACACAATCAGCACATGATGATTACACAGATATTTTCTTGTTTTTTCCAAGACTGTTGTGGTCTTATTTTTAGTATTCAGATTTCTCATCTATCTGTAAATTTCTGTTATATAATGAAGTATGAATAAAATTTTAATCTCTTCCAAAAGCACAGCCCTTTTTTCCAATTGTATTAATTAAATAGCACATAATGTATTCACTGATTTAAGCCATCTTTAATATGTTAAATGATCTCTATTTGTTTTTTAGAATTATTTGTTCACTGTAGGCCAGTACTATACTATTTTGTTTAAAGTAGCTTTATATTAGGTTTTCATATCTAGTTGGGCAAGTTTCTTTGCTGTTCTTCCACTTAAAAATTTTCTTGGGGACTTTCATGTTTATTTTTCCACATACACATTAGAATCATTTATGAGTTCCAAAAGAAGGAAAAAATAAATTCTGATTGGAACTGCATTAAATTTATTTTAATTTCAAAAGGAGTGACATTTTTATGATATTAAGTCTTCCAATCCAAAACATGGTCTGTCTTTCCATTTATTTCGGTTTTGTTTTATATCTTTCAATATAATTTTATAGTTCTCTTCAGAGAGTCTTTCTCATTAAATTCATTCCTAGGTTTTTCATGGCTTTATTCCTGTGTTAGTATGAATGAGATTTCTCTCATTTCCATTTTTATAAATGTCTAACTTCATCTGATTCTACAATATATAAAATACATAGTCTATCTTTCATGTAAGTAATTCCCCAAAAATTTAATCTTTTCAATATAAAATAAGTTTGATTGGACACATGACCACTTCCTAATAAAATGATTGTTTCATTCACTGAATTTATTATTTTTTTCAAATCGGCACATTTATTAAATATTCATCGTCCAGTCTGTAGTTTCCATTTATCTTTACTATAACAACAACTCTGTGTATGTACATCCTTATCCTTACTGTTTACAAAAAAAAGTTACCTTGCAGTTTCACATGATAATAAGTTACTGCAATTCACATAAACCTATGCATCACAACTTCTCAAAGTTTATTTTCACTTTTATCTAATATTTAAGTCTTTAGCAAATATTGTGAATGTATCTGTTTCTCTGTAAAAAACTTACAGGTGCCATTTCAAAATGATTGTCAACTCAGGGTTCCCACATAAACAAATAAGTTTTATTTTTCCCCTAAAATGCTCATAGTATTTTAAACAAACAAACAAAAAAAAGGATTACAAACACATATTTACACAAAAAATAATTATTATCCTATGCACAAAATGATCATGGTTGGGGGCATTGGCAAGTGCTGATGATCTATGAAGAGCATAGAACTTCAGATTGATAGTACTGGTACTTCTGGCTGCAGCAATGACCTGGGGCAAACAAACCATGTCTTGGGCAAGGCTTGGTGAGTTGTGAAGTTTTGTAACTCATTTGTTTTCTCACTATGCAGTTTCTACATCATCTATTAAGTAAGTGAGTTATTCTAATGGACACTGGGGTCTCTCTCCATTTTCATGTTCCAAAATACTAAGTTTTGAAAGTGAACTCTGCTGCTTCCTCAAAACCATGGGAAATGGTTGACCTGTCAGAATCCATAGGAATAACTATTTCAGACACATTGAAGCCACAAATTTCAGGCAAACTGATCAACCATTGTTTATAAGATATTTTACCATAGCATATATTGTGGCTGACCATGACACCGCACATAGGGAAGTAGTGATTCATTTAGTCAAAAATTGTATTTCTCTGTCAATTCTGACACCACTGAAAGAGATAGTGCCTTTGCCTATTTGCACACAGTGGACTAGTGACAAATGTGACTTGAACTAAAATGTGTGCTGACATTAGAAGCCATCTTAATGTGTCCACATTAGGAGCACATGTGTTTCTGAAGCCCAGTACTTGATACATGCCATGGCAAATTAGCCATATCCCAGTTTACAGTCAGATCCATTTGAGCCATATTCTGAGAAATTTTTGAGCATATGCATAGTATGAAAACATAAAAATGAACATACACAATTTTCAACATGTAGATTACAAGCTAGAATTTATAATTATAAAACCCACATGTGTATATCTAAAGTAAGGCTGATGGTAGAATCCTATTACATGACCTGTTTAATCTAAAATAAAATTTTAAGCTCCACTCTTCCAAAATTTATCCAATACATATACACAAAAGCCACCCAAAATGTTAGACAGTATTTCTCATAGTTCAATGTTTCAATAGGCCAAAGCAGGCACCTGTTTTTCTAATCAGGAAGTTTCTCTGTTCCAGAGATTAGAGCTTTGGGGAATAGTCAGAAGTTTTAAAGCCTTTAAATAACCTTGAATCCTTCAGGTATTAAATTCAAGACAAAAATGAGCCATAAGTAATAGACACCAAATACTTTAAAATTGAGAGGTGGCTACCAAACATGTATCAAGAATTCAAAAAACTATAATAAAGTCTATGGCTTGGGAGTAAGTAAATTGCTAAACAACAGTTTAGGGAGTTTGTTCTTGTTTTATAAATTTCCCTCATATCTAAAATTAAGAGGCAGATCATCATCCTTTTTAAATTTCATCCTTAAATAAATTGATTCCCAGGCTCCTTTCTCACTTATGTAAATGAGTCTCATTAAAGACCCTAGCATTTGCACATCAAGATAACCATATGTGAATTACCATTTTCATCTGGCCTAATTTGGAAACCATTCAGGGGTATTTCAAGGAGTTGCAGACCCTTACCCTGGAGTAAAAATAAACAAACCCTTCTCTAAGAAATAATTGGTTCCACTGTCTGTGGGAATAAAAATCAGTTTACTTAAGTCTAATCAGTTCACTATTTGGTGTATCTGACTCACATGAAGTAAAATGGACATTTGCATGAAGCTGATTTCCATGCGTTGACAGGTTCGTTGCTGCTAAATGCTGTTTACTGGTTCTCCAAATTTGTGTCAAAGTCATTCGTGTTTCCAGTAAAATTCCAGGACAAGTTTCTGTAAATAAATACCACACTGAGGAAAAGTGAACTCAGTTTGGTCATGAAAAGTCAGGACAACTAAAGGAATATGTCATTTCTGGTTGCTTCCGTGCAGAACTCCCCAGAGAGAAATGATGGTATCTCTGTAGAGTAATGCAGAAAGGACGAAAGGACAAATGGGTACAACAAGTCTATTTTAGTTCATTGACTTTTCCCATTAAAAGTGACTCTTTTGAGATATGAAATCAACTTCACATTTCATCTTGCTCTTTGTATTGGTCAATGGCTCTTACAGCACATCTTCTTTCATTTTTAATTCTGCTCCTCAGGTAGGCTTGCAACACATTGTTCCAGATGGATGAATGGCAAAGTTACTTGTAAATTTTGATAACCTTTCTCTCAGAAATATAATTGCTATTAGGGATATCAAGCTCATAGATCATGAGTCCTTTGACAGTGGAACCTGAATGAAGGTCATCAGCAATTCCAGATAATTTTTTAAATGAAATCTTAAGGCCTTTTCTCTGTGCAATAGCACAAACTTCCACAGTCAGAATGAAATCGGCTTATAAAATTGTGCATGAAGCTAGAGGCTGACATGTTGGCCGATGGCTTGAAAAAAATCCTTTATACCCAACAAAGGGTGCTAGAAAGGGGGAGAAAAGAGAAGCCAGAGGGAATGTAGAAGCTTCTTTTGAGTAGAGTAGTTTTCCAAGTACAAGTAAATCTCCATGACTGAAAAGGAGCTGATGAGAGACAGACAGAACCCCTTAACTCTCAAGGCAACTGCTGCTTCATAGACATCCGCTGCATTAGATCATGCAGAAAAAACTTGTCACCTGAAGTGGATGAGCTGCCACTTTTCATGCAGCCATCGGCTATGCAGGAGCTGTTTCTATCCTCCCCCAAGAAAGTAAAGAAAATCAAAAGCAAGAGAGAGGGGAGGAAGACTCATGAACAAAGAGTGAACAAGTATAAGCTTGGGTACTGAGGTGAACAGAGCGCGGTGTAAAATGAAAAGATTAACAGGAAAGTCAGATGTGAAAAGAAGATATGTTGGCATTTATATTTCAGATTAATGTAAGAAAGAGAAAGACACAAATGAAGGAAAATGAAGCCAAATGTAGCTGAGAAACAACAGAAGGAAATAAAGTAAGTGTAAAAATTTCATGTCCAATTAATTATTTAAAAAAAATCCAGGTCTGTGTTCAATCTTAAATAATAAATATCAAAGACAATTTTGCTGTAGAGACTTCAGTCCTCCCCTACTTAAATATTATACATGAATCTATAGCATTTCAGCACAAGTTAGTGTGTCATTGCAACATGTTCTTAAGTTTTGTCCACAGCCATGTCATAGGCAAGAACTAGTCAAATTTCAGAGGTTATTGCAGGAAAAGATTTAGCAAGTTATGAGGGGCAAACTTGGGGGTGGGGCAGGATGAGCAATGAGAATATCTTAGGTTCAACAAAAGAAATAAAGTGTGGTTTGGGAAATACTAATTTAGGGAGCAAGGGGAAAGTACACTCTTCCTCAGGTGTGCTGTCATGGCTAACAGAGAGCAAGATATAAAATAACAGCATACCAATGGGGAGAGAAAGCACAGTGAGAAGAATTCAGTGGTAGGCAATACTGAAAAATAGAAACAGTCAGGTGAAAGCAAAGTTTGAAAGAATGTATCAGGCCATTGAACCTGTGGGCAGGCTGCAGCAGGTCCTTTAGGTACCAGGTATCACATACAATGCTGAGATAGGGGCTCAGGCATGGGTCACATATTTCCTAGAAATAAGATGGCAAGAAGAAAGAGAATCATGGTCCACTTTCCTTTCCTTTCTTTTTTTTAACTTTCATCAGTAGGATACATTAACATTTAGTCGATTAGCATTTAGGTAAATGAACATAACCATCATCTGCCAAAAGCTTCCTTGTGCCCTTTGTAATCTCTCTCTTCACTCCCTGACCCCTCAATGTCCCCAAGCAATCAATGATTTGATTTTTTTGTTCACTAAGATGAGTCAACATTCTCTACAACTTTATAGAGTCATACAGTATGCTTTTGTCTGGGTTCTTTCATCAACATGGTTATTTTGAGATCCATACATGTTAGTGTGTGCACCAATAGTTTATTCTTTCTTTATTGGTGAATAATAGCATTCTATTCTATGGATATGTCACAATTTGTTTACCCACTGAACTGCTGGTGAACATTTTGGTTAGTTCCAGTTATATACTATCATAAACAAAGCTGCTATGAATATTTGCTTACAAGTCTTTGTATGGAACATGCACTTTGCTTCATTTGGTTAAGTACTTAGGAGTGGAATGGCTGGGTCATATGATAAGTGTATGTTTAATTTTTAAAGAAATTGCCAAAATGTTTTTAAATTGCAGATAGCATTATACAGTGCCCTCCCTCCCCGCAATGAATGGAAGTTTCAGTTGCTCCACATCCTCACCTATACTTTATATATTAAATTTTTTCAATATTTTTACTTTTAACCATGCTAATAGGTCTGTAGTGATGTCTCATTGTGGCTTTAAGGAGCATTTCCCTAATGCCTAATGATTTTGAACATTTTCTCATGTACCTTTTAGGCATTCACATATCTTCTTTAACGAAGTATGTGTTAAAATGTTTTGCCCATGTTTTATTGGGTTGTTGGTCTTTTTATAACTGATATAAAAATTCTTTACATATTCTAGATTCAACTCCTTGTCAGATATCTTGTAAATTATTTCTTTCAGCCTGTGGCCAACCATTTTTTCTTTAATTTTTTAATTAAAAAAATTTTTTAGAAGTATATTTTATTGATTATGTTGTTACAATGGTTTCAATTTTTCCACTTTGCTCCTCTCTGCCCAGTACCCTCCTTCCCCCAGCAATCCCACTCCCCCTTAGTTCATGTCCATGGGTCATGCATATAAGTTCTTTGGCTTCATTCTTTCTTATATTAATCTTAAAAAAATTAGTTAATTGTTTTTTTATAACAATAAAAAATAACAATTCCCCCCTCTCAGACTTAAGAACCTTTATAATCTTATAAAGGACAATGGGCGAAGGTCTCATTCTCCTCTACCTGCTTCAAGTTGGACATGGTCATTGTCCTACCTACCCCTGGGTCTAGAAATCCTTAACAAGAGTAGGGGTGTGGAGGAGAGGGTAGCCTTCCCACATGGGAAGATTCTTGTAGACTGCAGGTCAGTTGGCTGTACATGGACAACGGTTTGCTTGGTTTAACAGGCTGGCATCCTTGTTGTGTTCCAGCCACTTAGTTTAGCCAAACCATTGAGTCTCAGGAGGCAGCAATGCAGACAGGATTAAGTGAGGCCTATATTTATAGACAATCAACCATATGGAAAAATATATTTGCCAATGATACCTCAGACAAGGGACTGATCTCCAAAATATATAAAGAACTTATATGACTCAACACCAAGAAGACAGACAACCCAGTTCAAAAATGGGCAAAGGACCTGAACAAATACTTCTCCAAAGAAGACATACAGAGGGCCCATAGACATATGAAAGTATGCTCAACATCACTAGCAATAAGAGAGATGCAAATAAAAACCACAATGAGATACCACCTCACACCAGTCAGAATGGCCATCATCAACAAACAACATGTGCTGGCGAGGATGCGGAGAGAAGGGAACCCTGGTGCACTGCTGGTGGGAATGCAGACTGGTGCAGCCAGTATGGAATTTCCTCAAAAATATAAAAGTGGAACTGCCTTTTGAACCAGAGATTCCATTGCTAGGATTATATCTGAAGAGTCCTGAACTACCAATTCAAAAGAACCTATGCACCCCTATGTTCATAGCAGCACTATTTACAATAGCTAAGTGCTGGAAACAACCTAAGTGCCCATCTGTAGACGAAAGGATCAAAAAACTGTAGTACATTTACACAATGGAGTTCTATGTAGCAGAAAGAAAGAAGGAACTTCTACCATTTGCAACAACATGGATGGAACTAGAGAGAATTATGCTTAGCAAAATAAACCAGGCAATAAAAGTAGAATATCATATGATATCAACCTTTCTTTTTTCTTAATAGTGTCTTCTAAAAAGCAAAAGATTTTAAGTTTAATGAAGTCCAATTTATTGATTGTTTTTCTTTTATCATTTAGACATTTTGTGTCTTATTTAATAAGTCTTGGCAAACCCAAGGTCACTTAAATCTTTTCCTGTGTTCCCTTACAAAAGTTTTGTATGTCTGGTTGTTGTTGTTAGTGTTAGCTTTTACATTTTGGTCTAGAATCAATTTTGAGTTATTTTTTGTATACAGTGTAAAATTAGGGTCAGGATTAATTTTGTTGCATATGACTATTCAATTTTTCCAGCACCATATGTTACAAAGATTACTCTTTCTCCATTGAATTGGCTTGGCACATTTGTCAAAAATCAATTGTATAAGTCTATTTCTGGACTCTGTTCTATTCTACTGATTTATTAGTCTGTCTTTGCATTAATACACAGTCTTTTTTCTTGTAGCTTTATAGTTTTGGGATAAGGCAGCAATCCACTTCTAATAACTGAACACAAGGTCAAAACCAGATAAAAATAGGTGTTGTGTGGTGGAGAGGTCTAGGGAACTTGGTTGGAGCTCCTTAAATGTCTCCAGCCAAAGTCAGGATTGGCTCTGGAGACGGAGTAAAGCTAATGTTACCAGGAGGACTGCAGCAATCCCAACCACAAAGTGGAAGCGCAGATAGATTACAGACAACTACATAGGGCCTATAAATATTGAACTTCAGACTCTCAGACATAGATTGAAAAGATGTTGTAGTAACCAACTCAGCATCTTGTTTCATGTAGTGCTCCCTAGATGATGCATGAACAATCCACTGCAGCTCTGTGCCTTGGTAAGATAAATATCGAAAAAGCCAAGACATGAGAACACCTTTGAATGTCTACACACTACCGGAAACAAATATACTTGCTTAATCATGTAAATAGGAGAGTTGAGACAAGTTTAACTAGTGAACTTCGAGTTTATCTTGCCAAAATGTAATAGCCTCTTTTCTTCCTTTTTATTCTCAAGATCTCATAACATAAAATTTCCTTAGCTGTTCTATTGTTCCCTAGGTCTACACATAGCTTTTACAACTGTAAGACTTGTTCATATCAATAATTCGAACCAGTAATATACTCATTGAGCAACCAATAAGAAAGTCTTGTTAGATTTCCAATGTCAAAGTATACATGTATTGCAATAAAAAGAAAATAGCTATATCAGGAAAGGAAATGAAAATATATCCATTTTCTTAAAAGCATAAGAACAATTCTGGCTCCCAAAAAAGTTGAAATTGTCTTGGCTGGGACTCTGATGAACATAGTCTAGGACAATAAAACAGTTATAGAGTCTAAGTTTAAGTGGTCATTTCTCTGTAGTTTCTAGGGAAGATCATTTCAGCTGGAGTTCATTGCTCAATAGAAGTCTTCAACAGAGCATAAGGCTAGATAGAGGATGGGACATATGAAAAAGTACTGTGGCTAAGAGAGCATGAATAGAAAAACAAGATTCCCACAAATGCAAACAGAAGTTGGTAATAGAGACCTTATCTTGCAGGAATGTGGCCCCTTCAATCAGCCAGGTTCGAACCATCCTAGAGCCTGATTCCCTAAACTCTGTGAATACTGAACTGTTAAACTGGGTTTTAGTTCAGACAGAATAAAAATGATCACCACAGGACTGTTCCAGAGATTTTAGAACTGTTTAAATGGCCATGTGATTAGAAGAGAAAACTTTTCACAGAAAACCTAAAGCCAGAAATCAGTGCCCCTTCATGTGTGTCTGATTACAGATCTCATTATTTTATGCATCCCAGAAAGTTTTATAGACATCCTTTCTCCTGTACTTAAAAATGTGGACTTCAAGACCCAATTCACATGTAAATAAACAATGCACAATTTTGAAAAGAGCATCACACTAGATCCTACAAAACTAATAAATTCATTACCCCTACATCAATTCTTTTCTTTTGGGGGGGGGTTGCTGGCTCATTTATCAATCCATCTTGCTTTCATTTTTCCCCCCACTAAAAATTTTTGTTTGTTTTTCTATTACGGTTGTCCTACTTTTTTCCCTATTGCTTCCCCACACCCTGCCCACTCCTTCTTCCACAGTCAGTCCCCACCCAGTTGTCATGTTCATGAGTCATTTACACATGTTCTTTGACTAGACCCTTCCCCTCCTCACCCCCTTCTCTTCCTCCCTCCTACCCCCTTGTCACTGTTAGTCTACTCCTTGTTTACATACCTCTGGTTCAACTTTGCTGGTTTGTTTGTGCTGTTCGTTAGTCTCCTGTAATAGGTGATAGCATAAGGTATTTTTCTTTCATTGCCTGGTTTATTTTGCTAAGCATAATTCTCTCTAGTTCCATCCATGTTGTTGCAAATGGTAGAAATTCCTTCTTTCTTTCTGCTACATAGTACTCCATTGTGTAAATGTACCACAGTTTTTTGATCCTTTCGTCTACAGATGGGCACTTAGGTTGTTTCCAGCACTTGGCTATTGTAAATAGCGCTGCTATGAACATAGGGTGCATAGGTTCTTTTGAATGGGTATTTCAGGATTCTTCGGATATAATCCTAGTCATCGAATTGCTGGTTCAAAAGGCAGTTCCATTTTTAGTTTTTTGAAGAAATTCCAAACTGTTTTCCATAGTGGCTGCACCAGTCTGCATTCCCACCAGCAATTGCACCACGGTTCCCGTTTTTCTGCATCCTCACCAGCACTTGTTGTTTGTTGATTTGTTGATGATGGCCATTCTGACTGGTGTGAGGTGGTATCTCATTGTGGTTTTTATTTGCATCTCTCTTATTGCTAGTGCTGTTGAGCATTCTTTCATATGCTTATGGACCCTCTGTATGTCCTCTTTAGAGAAGTGTTTGTTCAGATCCTTTGCCCTTTTTTTAATTGGGCTGTCTGTCTTCTTGGTGTTGAGTCATATAAGTTCTTTATATATTTTGGAGATCAGTCCCTTGTCTGAGGTATCATTGGCAAATATATTTTCCCATATAGTAGGTTCACTTTTCATCTTGCTGCTGTTTTATTTTACTGAGCAGAAACTCTTTAGTTTGTTGTAGTCCCATTTGTTTATTCTTTCCTTTATTTCCCTTGCCTTAGGAGATATATCAGTGAAAACGTTGCTACACGGGATATCTGAAAATTTCCTGCCTATGTTTTCCTCTTGAACTTTTATGGTGCCACAGATTACATTTAAGTCTTTGATCCATCTTGAGTTTATTCTGGTGTATGGTATAAGTTGGTAGTCTAGTTTCATTTTTTTTGCATGTCCCTGTCCAGTTCTCCCAACATCATTTTTTGAAGAGGCTGTTTTTACTCCATTTTATGTTCCTTCTCCCTTTGTCAAATATTAGTTGACCATATAGACCTGGGTTTATTTCTGGGCTCTCTATTCTGTTCCATTGATTTATATGTCTGTTTTTATGCCAGTACCAGATTGTTTTGATTACAGTGGCCTTGTAGTATAGTTTGGTATCAGGTATTGTGATTCCTCCAGCTGTGTTCTTCTTCCTCAAGATTGCTGTGGCTATTCCGGCTCTTTTTTGGTTCCATATAAATTTTTAAAGTATTGATCTAGGTCTGTGAAATATGTCATTGGTACTTTAATAGGGATTGCATTGAATCTATAAATTGCTTTGGGTGGTATGGACATTTTAATGATGTTGATTCTTCCCATCATGAACATAGTATATGCTTCCATTTGTTTGTATCTTCCTTAATTTCTTCCTTCAGTGTTATGTAGTTTTCAGAGTACAGGTCTTTTACCTCCATGGTTAAGATTATTCCTAAGCACTTTATTTTTCTTGTTGATATGGTAAATGGGATTTTTTTTCCAGTTTCTATTTCTGATATTTTATTGTTGGTGTACAGAAATGTCTTCAATTTCTGAATATTGATTTTGTACCCTGTTATTTTGCCAAATTCACTTATTAGGTCAAGTAGTTTTTTGGTGGAGCCTATAGGGTTTTCTATGTACACTATCATGTCATCTGCAAATAATGACAGTTTTAATTCCTCTATTCCAGTTTGGATGCCTTTTATTTCTCTTTCTTATCTGATTGCTATGGCAAGAACATCCAAGACTATGTTGAATAGGGGTGGGGAGAGTGGACAACCTTGCATTGTTCCTGACCTCAGGGGGAATGCTTTCAGGTTTTGCCCATTGAGTATGATGTTGGTTGGCTTCAGGTTTCTCATATATGGCCTTTATTATGCTGAGGTATGCTCCCTCTATTCCCATTTTGCTGAGTGTTTTCATCATAAATGGGTGTTGTACTTTATCAAATGCTTTTTCAGCATCTATTGATATGATCATGTGGTTTTTGTCTTTCATTTTGTTTATGTGGTGTATTACATTTATTGATTTATAAATATTATACCATCCTTGCATCCCTAGGATGAATCCCACTTGATCATGGTGTATGATCTTTCTAATGTGTTGCTGGATCCAGCTTGCCAATATTTTGTTGAAGATTTTAGCATCTATGTTCATCAGCGATGTTGGCCTGTAGTTTTCTTTCTTTGTTGTATCTTGATGTGGTTTTGGAATTAGAGTAATACTGGCTTAATAGAAAGAGTTTGGGAGTCTTCCCTTTTCTTGGATTTTTGGAATAGTTTGAGAAGGATAGGAGTTAGTTCTTTTCTATATGTTTTGTAAAATTCAGCTATGAAGCCATCTGGTCCAGGGTTTTTGTGTGCCAGTGGTTTTTTGATTACTGCTTCAATTTCACTAGTTGTTATTGGTCTGTTCAGGCTTTCTGCTTCTTCTTGATTCAGTTTTGGAAGATTATATGTTTCCAGAAATTTGTCCATTTCACCTAGGTTGTCAAATTTCTTGCCATAAAGTTGTTTATAATAATTTCTTACAATCCTTTGTATTTCTGTGGTATCGGTTGTGATTTCTCCTCTTTTATTTCTGATTATATTTATTTGGTTCCTCTCTCTTTTTTTCTTGATGAGCCTGGTTAAAGGCTTTCAATTTTGTTTATCTTTTCAAAGAACCAGCTCCTGGTTTTATTGATTTTTTGAATTGTTTGTTTGGTCTCTATGTCATTTAATTCTGCTCTGATCTTGATGATTTCCTTTCTTCTACTTGTTCTGGGTTTGTTTGTTGTTGTTTCTCTAGTTCTTGTAGCTGTAGGGTTAGATTTTTTATTAGAGATTCTTCTATCCTTTTTATGTAGGCCTGTATTGCTATGAACTTTCCTCTGAGGACTGCTTTCACTGTATCTCATAGGTTTTGGGTTGTTGTGTGTTCATTATCATTTGTTTCAGAAACTTTTTGATTTCTTCCTTGATGTCAGTGTTAACCCATTCATTATTTAATATCGTGTTATTCATTCTCCATGAGTTTGAATGTTTTTGATTTTTTTCCTTGAGGTTGATTTCCAGTTTCAAGCCATTGTGGTCTGAGAAGATGCTTGATATAATTTTAATGTTCTTGAATTTGTTGAGGCTTGTTTTGTGTCCTACCACGTGGTCTACCTTTGAAAATGTTCCATGTGCACTTGAAAAGAATGTATTTTTTGCTTCTTTGGAGTGAAAAGTTCTATATATATATATATATATATATATATATATATATATATATATATATATCAACTAAGTCCATTTGACCTAGAGTGTTGTTCAATGCCTCAATATCCTTGGTGTTTCTTTGCTTTGAAGATCTGTCCATTCTTGACAACAGGGTGTTAAAGTCCCTTACTGTGAGTGTGTTGCTGTCAATATCCTTTTTGCAGTCTTCCAAGGTTTTCCTTATATATTTGGGTGCTCAATTCTTATATGACTTAAATATTAGTTAAAAGGAACTTCAACGTATATTGTAGGCACATCAATATTGAAGTATAAAGGACCTGTGGACATGAACAACAGGGTAGGGATTGACCGTGGGAGTGGGAGGGAGGTTGGACAGGGGAAAACAATAGGGGAAAAATTGGGACAACTGTAATTGAACAATAAAATAAGTAAATAATAATATATTTATAAATAAAAGACATAAATAATATATATATATATATATATATATATATATATATATATATATAATGAATAGTTTTTAGTTTGTGTTCAAGGCAAACTAAATTCAGGAGAAGGTAGCAGCAGGAAAATGAAGAAATATGCATTCAGAAAGTGGCCATTCATTCATTCTATCTATTTCACATTCATGTTTTCTTCATTAAAGTTTCCGATAAAAATGTGTGCTGTGGCAATTGTTAATGCATTGTTGCACACTGATATTTCTTATCACGTACTTTCATTTCCAGGCTTTAGAGGTAGCATAAGAAGATAGAAATGAGACACGTCTGATTTCAACTTCTGGTACAGACACTCTCAGCTGCCTGAGCTGTGCAAAGTACTATAATTTCTTAGCTAAGTTCATTCATCTGTAAAATGGAAGTATCATTGCCTACCTCACTTTTGATAAAGATAAAGAAATACCACCTTTCTAGTACCACCTCATAGCATCCAGTGAGATGGCAAAAAACTCCAATAAATATTATCGTCCTTCTAATTTTCTCTTGCTCTATTACTGATAAAAATAAATTGAATTTAAAAGTGTTCTTTCTGGGGCTGTTACTGTTGCCTGCTTAATAATGAAAAGGAATAAGCATGAAAGGTTGAACTATGTTAATTCACTACATTCACCCTGAATTCGTCCCCGACACTCCTTTTTCAGTCCCCCATTTTTTCTAGTCACTTAGCTTCTTTGTGTCCTGGATTTCAGACTTTACTGTGGTCTATCTGAATTTGCAAGGTAACACGTTAGGAGACAGCATGGAAAATTGACAATTGCCTTTAAGTATTGACAGAGAGCAAGAATTAAGAGATATGCTGTATAAGGCAGTAAGAAGGCTTAGTGTCTGAGGCTGGTGTTTAAGTCCACAGCAGAACATTTGTTAGTTTGGTTTTTCTGAGTCTTACTTCCCACATTAGAAATGTCGCTAATAATGCCTATCTTATCTAAACCCTAAGAGCTGTGAGGATCAGATACAATCATTTGTGAAACTTCTTAATATGTGTTAAATAAAGTTAAATGATTGACACTGTTCTTGTCATTATAAGGCTTCACTGATAGGCTGGAATGATTTCTCCCCATTGTCATCCTGCCCCCATCCTGAAGTTCATCCAACCAAATTCAATACAGAGCTTCCATATACTCTGAGTGTACCAGAAATGTCCTTGATGAACTTTAACCAGTGCTACTTAATACCCAAAGACTAGGTGAAATGTGTGATTGTTTTGTGATTTGGACCAAAAGACATAATGAGCACATTATCTCTGGACAGTCCCGTTCCTCAAAAAGTGATCTGAACCCTCAGTGAATTCTAGAATCAACTAGGCTACTTCAGGCTCTTGAATTTTCTAGAGGCATCACTTGGTCACATACTACCCAGGGGACTGTCAGCTGGGCTCACCATAAGACAATCTAAATTTCCAAGACTCAAAGTCCGCAATGTCTCAATGTGTGGAGGTAAGAGTTGTTCATTAGTATCACATGGTAACACATCATTAACATTATAACAGAGAGAGAATTTTAAGGGACTACAAAACAACAAAATAAGTTAAATCAACAATGTGGTGTTTAAACATTCCCAGCAATTCCAAGGCTCAATAACAGCTGAAAATAATTTGAGGAATAATAAGATCAGCCAAGGAGAATGTCTAATTTCCATTAATGCAGGAGTATCTATTCAGCCCTTGCCATAGCCATAGAGGCAGCATTTGAGACAGTTTTCAAGCCTGATTCCAACTAAACTTGGTGAAAATTATTTCTTGGCATTGCTTCAAGCTCTTCATTCTGGAGCCAGACTGTCTGGGTTCAATTCAAAAGCTGACCACTTACTAGCAATTTAACCTTAAGCAAGATCCTTATCTTCTTTAACTCAGTTTCTTCATCTATAAAATGGGAGTAATAATAAAACTACCTCATTCAAGCATTATAAGGATTAAATTGAAAGTAACTATAATAATTCCAGGTAAAAAGTAGTTACTAGATATTAATTACTATTATCTTGAGTGGTATGTAAATGCTCAATAAGAAATGGCCTTTATACCATACCAAACTGATGCCATTAATTGTATGAGATGAGAGGCACGCAACATTACCCTCATTTTATGAATGAAGAGTCCGAGTGTTAGGAAGGTTGGATCACCAGCATCACGCAACAAGTTGGTGAGTTAATTGTGATTTCTAACACTTCCCCTCCCCCACTTCTGCCCACCCCCATTAAACGTCAATGCTTCCAAGAGTTTTAAATTTTCTTAGAAACACGAATGAAGTAATCACTGCGGGTGACTGTTAGAACAGAGAACGAGCACGAAACAAGCCAAAATTCCACGTTTGAAAGAAAGACTAGGCAATTACAGCGTCATTTTCAAGTGAAAAATGCAGCCAAGTTATTTTGTTATTGGACAGAACTTTCAGTCTGTAAAGTTTCATATAGAATTGAACCCAGTAAACCCTGTTGCAAAGAGGACAGAGAGTTACAAGAATACTTTTTAAAAACAATCTGAGTATGAAAACATGAGATAGCTGCCATATTATGGCGCTCTGTACTGAGGGGAGGGATCCTTGATGTCAGGGTGTAACTATATACATGCTGGCTTAATGAAATGGAAACAACAAAAAGGGCAAATGAATTCCCAAAATCCAGAATCCACAGAAGGAAACATGTCCAGGTTGTGGTAAAAACTGCCTGCCCCATATTGGCTTTGTATCTCACTTTGCCTATGAGAATTTCTTATTATCAGAGTAGGTCAGCACCTTAGCTGGGAAAGGAACAAGGCAAATATAAGATCCCAGGAGTTTACCCTCCAGAGCTGCATGAGGTGGTTGGCTTCCAGTATCTTCTGCTCTGCCATTGCCCTGCGTCCATCTGAAATTGAGGGTGCTATGATAACGTGTTCCGTCACACAGCCAGAGCACACCTGGGTGTTCACTGCTCTCCTCCTTCCAGTGAGGTGGGAGAAGGGCTTTACTTCCTGAGTACATGCAATTTTCTACACCCGAAAACCAGACACTAAGGAGCACTTCAAAGATACCATTAATTCTATTAAAACAGTATGAGCCATTAAGGCTTTAAGCTTCTTGCACACATCTAATGCACTAAAATCCAAAGTAAGTGTCCAATTGAAGTCATCTTGAGACTGATGGAAGCATTACTCAAGTAGTCAAATGTGATGAATAAGATGAATAAGTTCTCTCTCTCTCTCTCTCTCTCTCTCTCTCTCTCTCTCAGTGGCAGTGTTAAGAAAGAAGGAATATTTGGCATTTTAACATTGCTGCTATATAATTTTCCATATAAGGGAAATAAAACAACTATTCTTTAACTCCTCCCTCTAAATCATCAGCATAACCAGCAGAAATACCAATGAGGAAATATTTGCAAAGGAAAGCTCCATGCAGGTTATTATGGCCTGACAAGTTCGCAGTCCTTTTTAATGAATGAAAGTACAAACTGTCAAAACAGTATTTAATTCAGAAATCACTTATCTTGGTTTTATGATGGTAGAAAACATTGAGTTAGACACAACCAAAAATTAATTTGGATATAATTTCTCTCTGTATTTGCTAGGCCTTGTATGGCCTCAGGTCTAATCCAAGTAGCTATGTGTACAGTCAAGAAACAGATCATCCACTCGCAGATGATCACTGCCTCCAGAGAACAGACACTCAAAGCATATTACATGAACTGTGCACACAGGATCTACTTCCTCTTTCTTGACCAAGCCCATCTATGTCTCTACCAGCCTTATATAGTAGAAAAGAAATAGCTTTCTTTAAACTCTCTGAGCTCAGCCCTCAATTCTTGCTTTATCCAGGGTAAGCAAGCAGGATTCAAAGCTCCACACTTAGTATTTCAAAGAAGTTAAACACTTCATCCACCCACTTTTCCAACCCTGGACACAATGCAAGACATAAAGAAAGTAAAAAGGAGAATAATAAAGGTTTCCCCGCATTGTTCCATCTACAATCAGCTGCTGCATCCAAGATCTATCTATATATTCACCTTCCATGTGGGAGTTTTTACAGGCATATGCTACAGAGAACAAGGTGATTCTTGGCTAAATTTGCTGGCTTTTAAAAATAAGAATTCATACAAACTTCTAATTAGATTTAGCTGGTTTCTCTCTCCTAAAATGCTGCAAGAGGAAAAGATGGGGTTGGCTAGATCAATAATAAAAACATACTGAAAGAAACAGCTCCATAAGAAAGCCTGAGGATGGGAACCCTTGTTGCTAGAGAGTTCATTTATATGTAATAAAACTTGAACTGTCTTTGTATGGTTCATAAAAAATTATTAAATGAAAACTTTGCCTCCTCACTGCTCCATTCATTGCAGACTCGCTAAAACAAAGAACTATTAAACACATAAAAGGGTTCATGTATTAAGTGGGGAAAAGCAAATGAAACCTGTTAAATTATAATTGAGATGAGTAAAATGATACCCTGGTTACAAGAAGAAAGACAAAGGATACTCAGAGTAGTGCCCTTCATTTAAGAAAGAGAGATGCAATAGTTTTTATTTTCTTAAATAAAGTCACAAAATCAATTGAACAGGTGGGCAAGTTGTCATTGTGGAATACAGGAATTTGAGAAGGACTGTACATGTCAGATGATCACCAGATGAAGACTCTGACATGGATTCTGACTCTTCTAGTCCATCCCTCCCACCTTCCCACATGGAAGCCTCCCGCAGTCTGTCTTGCTCAAAGGATACAAAAGCTAACCTGGTTCATTCCGT
The DNA here is from genome assembly GCF_987537825.1 of Furipterus horrens. NCBI lineage: Eukaryota > Metazoa > Chordata > Mammalia > Chiroptera > Furipteridae > Furipterus > Furipterus horrens. The sequence continues at coordinate 24,021,551 of NW_028327175.1, forward strand.
GGCATCATTTAGACCAAGAGCAAAACAAATTCCTTTCATTTAGCACCACCTGAAAGGTTTAGCTAATTCTCACACTACTTAGGGTTCGGATTTAGGTAAAGAAGAGCAGGTTTCACAAACCATAAATTTTTACTTTCTAAATAGCCCTGCATTCCCGGTCATGCCACTGATCTGAATGCCTGTGCATCAGAAATGGAGCGGTAGGCAGGACATTCTCACTCTAGTTTTGAGTTGAACAGATGCACAAGCCCTGAGATCTGTGGCCCTCAGAGCCCTGTTAGCACTGAAACTGGCTGTGTGTGGTGGCATCACACTTCCCAACTGCTTTCACAATGGATCTGAGTGATTTTCTTTTTTCTTTTTGTACCAAACAGAAAGCACTGGAGAAACACATAAAAGCCATCCCCACGTGAATTTTTCCATACAGCAGAACATAAAAGCAGCTGGAGAAGTGGAAAGAGATCACTGGGCTAAGGTTGGGTAGAACATGTCTAAGATCTCATCTAAGCTATCAAATACCAATTATTTTAACTGCTACACTATTGAAATTATGTGTCAGAAAGCAATGCTCCTTCGAAGTCTCACTGAGACTCCAGATATGCCCAAGATCACGTTTTAGTCAGGGTTCTCAGAGAAACAAAACTAATAGGCAGATTCATTACAAGGAACTAGATCCTGCAGGTAGAGAGGCCAAGAAGACCTGAGATCTACAGCTGGAAAGCTGGAGACCCAGAAGGGCAGGTGGGATGGTCCCTGTGTGAGTCTGCAGGCCTGAGAACCAGGAGAGCCGATGGGGTAGGTTACAGTCCAAGTGCAAGTCCTTGTCCAAAGGCATGAGAAGACAGACATCCCAGCTTGAAGACCATCAGGCAGAGAAAATATTCCTTCTTAGTTAGCCTTTCATTCTACTCAGGCCTTTAATGGGTTGCTTGGTGCCCACCCACACTGAGGAGGGCAGCCTGTGTCACTGAGTCCACCAGTTCAAATGGTCATCTCATCCAGAGACGCTCTCACAGACACATCCAGAATAATGTGGAGCCGAATGTCTGGGCATTCTGTGGCCCAGTCAACTTGGCACATAAAATTAACTGTCGCAACTAAAATGGCAGCTATGATGGACTGCTAGAAGTGACACATACTCCCCATTCCTCCTATTTCCCTATGAAGGAATTTCTATGCAACCAAAACAACTCCTGGCCTCTCCCTGATATCCCCCATGCCCTCCAAGGGGAGAAGCGAGTTGACTGACTGCAGAGTTTGGAAGGAATAGGTGCGCAGGAATCCGCCCTGCCTGGGTCCTCTATCTCGAATGTACCTGAGTGGGCTTGCCCTAACCTCAGCTGTCAGCCTCACAGAAAAGTGTTGGGGGTCATGGGTCAATTAAAGGAGTCTTTAAAACATTAATATTTGGTGCATTTGCTGGTAACCTGAAGAAACACATTAAGGATCTTTGGAGGCAAAATAATTCCTGGAAAGTGTGGAGACTGTGTGGGTGGTTTGCCTTAAATGGCTTAAGCTCTGGGATGGGTATGTTACCAAACTCAGGCCATGAGGCCTCCGCAGAAACCAGCTGTGGGAGCCTCAGCAATCTGACCGGACCATTCCACGGCTAGTATATGAGACGCTGCAGCTCAGACTTAAGCCATGCAGTCTCCACTTGGCCTGATGATGCAGGTAAGATGGAGGGTATGGAAGAGAGCAGACTAGCTCCTAAGCCTCTGTTATGGGTAAAATTGCATCCTCCAAAAGATATGTTGAAGTCATAACCCCTATACCTTGGAATGTGACCCTATTTGGAGTAGGGTCACTGAAACTAATCAGTTAAGATGAAGTCATATGGAGCAGGGGGGATCCCTAATCCAATGTGACTGGCGTCCGTATGGAAGAGGAGAAGAGATGTAGAGGCACAGACACGTAGGGAGGATTCAATGTGGCGACAGAGGCAGAGATTGAGATTCTGCAGCTGCAGGCCGAGGAACCCCAGGGATTGTAAGGAAGGATTCTTTCCTACAGGTTTCAGAGGGAGTGTGGTCCTGCCAATACCATGACTTCTGGCCTTCTAGCCTCCAGAACCATGAGACAATAAATTTCTGTTGTTTCAAGCCATCAGATTCATAGTATTTTGTTATGGCAACCCTCGGAAACTAATATAGAGTAATAACACATAATTCCTTACAACTCTAGACAAACACAAAGACACACAGACAAGTTCCTTATGGGGCTGCAAACTGCAATCCAAGGAAAAATCAGCCTTTTTCTAACCATCCTAGGATAAGGACACATGCCTCAGTTAGGGGCAAGGTGCCTGCATAGCCCTCAGCTGAGAGGTGTGGCAAGCCGGGCACAGCCAGGCAGAAGCAGCAAGGACTTTGGAATTCACCCACCGAGCATTCAGTGTGCCCTTCAGTCCTAGTGAATGGGTGCTGCTGCTGTCTGCTGACCTGCTCTATCTGTTCATCATTAAAAGTAATGACAACTGTTCACAGAGCATTTTCCATGTGTCAGGCAGTGATTTAACAGTCTTTACACAGATTACATTTTGAGGCTTGCAATAACTTGAAAGGCAAGCATTTGTATCTCCATTTTTAGGAATGAGAGGCCGAGCTTTGTATCAGTCCAATAAATCACGGGGCTGTTCTGAATCCAAAGCCCCAGCTCAGTCCTAGAGATATTTCTGGACATGAAGAAGTAGATGACTTCTGCAATTTGAACATTTAAGTATAAATTAGAGTGTTAGAGATAAAACAATACAGGCCTCCCTCACTATTATTCATGAACATATTTCTCAAGACATGATGGGTCCTCAGTGACCAAAATACACAACAACTCTCCTTATTGAGAGATTGCACTGACGCATCATTTTCTGAATCAGCCAGGAAAAATAAGAAAAGGTAGAGAAGTCAAAGTTTGGTTTCTATAGCTCTCATTGTATTTTAAGGTCCAAACCAGTAAGGACAGAGCCATAGGACTGGTTTTATTCTTACTGTATTATCCAGTATCAAAGATATTTGAATATTATTTTCTACAAACACTGTAGAAATATGGCTTCTGGAAACTACAAACAGGGGTAACACGCAGACTGTCTTGCTAGGACCAGGTGTGCAAACTACTTGCTAAACTGCGTTTGGATTTCGCAACAGTTCATCATTGCCCTTGGGATACAGTCTTAAGTCAGCCTGATATATGAGACATATTTATCAGTCCCCCTTTGTCCCCCGGACCCCTCCCACCACACACAGGCACCACTTCCTGTGTGTACTCAAGCCTGGAATCACACACTCTACAACAGTGTTTTCTCAAACTTTAATGTGCATGGGAAGCACCCAGAGACCTTGTTAAAATTCAGGTCAGAGAGGTCTGGGGTGAAGCCTGAAATTCTGCTTCTCTAACAAGTTCACAAGGATTCATGCTGCTGGTCCTAGATCATAGGCTGGGTAATTCAGTAGCTCAGGGCTAGATGACCAATCAGTGTTCACAAGCTCCCTGGCACTTTCACACTTTGAGCCTTTCCTCTCCTTGTTCCAGTTCCCATTGGGTAACTCTCATCAAGCAAAGTCTGGGTCAAACATCGGCTCCTCTGTGAAGCTTTTATAAGACCCGCTTCCCCAGGCACCACTGCTCCTTCCTTCCTCTGGGTCTGTCACGGTTTCTTAAGTAACACATGAAAAAGAATTAAAGATCTCCATGTTTGTCTTTGCCATAGACTGTGCTTCTGGAGGCACTACTGCAACTTCTTTTCCTTGCCATTCTTCACAGCGCCTGACACAGACTAGGAGGTAAATTGGGTTAGCTGGATAAATGAAACAGACTTTACAGGCTGTGATTTCAAGAGTTTACACCTTCCCCATGCTTCAAAATCAGATCACTGTTTTATCTCCAATTCTTTTACTCCCTCATGCTGTGTTTGGTTCAGTCTTGTTGACTTGTATTCATCTTTTAAAGATTCTCTTTAAAAACATGTCATCACGTTTGGTTGGCTGTGATTTTAAATCCTAGAGTCTTACTGTGAAGAATGGCATCCAGGAAAAAATGTGCCTTAATTCACTGGGTATTTCCTAGTTGCATCATCCTGACCAAATTATGTTTGCTCTCTGCCCAGTCCTCTCACTTCTAAAATGGTTATAATACGGGCACCTGCCCTCTTGGTTCTGGGGCTAAGTAAATTAATATAGGTAACACACTTAGAACTGTGCACTGCAGAATGATTAGTTTTCAATATTCTTTATGCCTTTTGGTATTTATAAAAACATGCTCCTCACTCATGAAAGTATTGAAGGCCAGCGTTTGTACCATTCTTCTTTCCCTCTGTCACCTGTTAAATGATGTAATCTTCTGTCACTGCCTTAGGCTGTCTCTGACATGCACCTTCTTACATAACTTCAAACAACATGCTTTTGTGTAGTCTTCTGCTTTTTCATTCTTGCCTGTCTCAGCCCATTGATGATGTTTCTCTTACTGATACTATTCTTGAAGATTTGGTAGTACTTTTCCCTTGATTCTGCACCTGTCTTTATCCCTTTCATTTGGGATTTAAAATCTGAGCTCAAAAGAAATCCATTCACACTGGCTCCAATTTCTGCTCAGTGGAAATGATCTCAATTAAATGATCAGAATTTCATATTTTTTTAGTTTATTTTATAACCTTTTCCATTACTTTTTCTTACTTCTGAGAGATAGAAACTATCAGGAAAGAATGTCTGTTTTTATCAGATGCTCTCTATTAGCAGAATGAAAATTAACACACTTGAGGAGCTGGGAGACCCATCATTCATCTTTGCTCACTGCTGCGACATAAGGCTGTGTCTTTTGTACATCCAATATTTACAGATAATTACTATTTTGGCTTTTTTCTCCTTTTATGATAATAAACATGAGTTATTTCTAACTGCAAATGTATAGATTTCTAATCAAGACTGTAACATATCATTTTTATATTGTATCCCTCCCAATTCTTTCTATTGGTCTGTTACTTTTGGCAAAATAAAAGTATATTTCATCCTACCAAGTTTTAAAATATCAAAACTGAAAATTATTATCTATGCAAGAAAAACTCTGCAGAACTCCAATCAGTAGCCATATATTCAAAGAGAAGGCTTTAACCTAACTTCAAAAGACTAAAAAAATGAATGAATATACTTTGAGTTAAAAGAAAAGATTTACAGTTGATATATAATTTTTAAATGATTTCCTGTTTTAATCTATTTTTTTCAAATATTTGCCAACCACAAATTTGGCCCTGTCGCTTATGAGCAAGAAGTCTTCTTGCATAGTTAACACACCCAGAGAACACAATTATAAAATGCAAAGACTAAAGACATGACAAACAAATAATGGCGAGATTTTTATGAAATAGCTGTCACATCAAAAACCTTAACAAACTATTAGATAATGGTTACATTCAGGACCTCAACAATCACATATTAATTGAGCAAATTAGAATGAATCTGAACTCAAGCTCAGTTTAAGAAACCAAGCCTGTGTAGATGTAGGTGTTCCCTTTCCATAAAAAGAGTCCAGAGCACCCAAGGGAGACACAAGGAAGGATATAATATGTGCTAAGGTAAGCGACTCTTTTCTAGGAGAGTTGCTTCTGAATCTGTGAGTTGGGGGGAAAAGAAGAAAAGTATTTTTTTCAAATTCCTAATTCATATGAAGACTTTGTAAAATGCAACAAAAAAGAAAAAAGTAAAAGCTAAAAAAACAAAAACACACAAGATAAAAGTCCACACTCATCCCTTCGGATGTTGCAGCACTTTAAGTTGTTACAAAGGATGCTAATCACCCACAATTTCTGCATTTACCTTGATACAGATAAAGACTTCAGAGACTATCACTGACTACACTTTATCACTCCACTATCATAAACTACTAGAAAAAAATCTCACTGAAAATGAAACAGAACCATATACATTCCAAGTAATGTTATTTCTTACCTGGCTCACAACTGTTTTCTTTCTAGTGGGCTTCCCTCAATGCCCACTCCCAGGGCCACAGAGCAGCCAGAGCAGGTCTATCCCTGCTCACAGTCCTCAAGGGCTTCTACTTGCTTTTAGAAAAAATCCATGATACTCACATGGCCTAGAAGTTTCTACAAGAACTAGCCTGTTTACTAGTTCAGGGTCATCAGTTCTCTCCTTTGTTACTGCATTGCAAATGCACATAGGACATTGCTCAGAAAAGCCCTAAGCTCCCTCCAGGTCCGGGGCCTTCCCACACATTCATCTCTCTTCGTGGAATTCTGCACCACCACTTGTCCACCCTATAGATTCAAAATATCTGCAAATATATCAACATTCATCCCATAGAGTCGTGGAGTCAATGCCCCCATCCTCGAATCTGGGTGGCTCTGTGACTGTTGTGACTAATAGAATATGGCAGATGCGATGGTGTGACAATATCTGAACCCAGGCAATAACAAACTGGCAGCTTCCGTCTCCCGTCTCTTGAAACCCTCTTTCTGGAAACTTTAACAACCGTATAAGGAGTTCAGTTACCCTGAAGCCATCCTTCTAGAGAGGTCACAGGCAGGCCTTCCAACAGACAGCCCAGCCATCCTGGGCAAGGATCAGGCCACACTGTTGATCTTCTAGACAACTCTACCCACCAGCTGAACACCACCAGTGTCCTCAGTCCATTCTACATGGAGCTGCAGAATTACAGTCAAGCCCACATTTCTGACTGAAAATAAATTGTGACATGTGATACAACGGTTATTGCTTTAAGTAACTTAAATGTCAAAGGCAGAATAATGGCTTCCCCAAAGATGTCCATGTCCTCATCCCCAGAACTGTGACCATGTTAGCTTAAATGATAATAGGGACTCTGCAGACATGATTACATTAAATATTTTGAGATGGTGAGATTCTCCTGGATTATCTTAATGAGCTGAAAGTTATTACAAAGGTCTTTATAAGAAGGAAGCAGAAGGAGCAGAGTCAGAGGGGGAGAGAATTGAAGATGTTATGCTGCTGGCTTTGAAGATGAAGGATGAGACCATGAACAAGCTGGAAAATGCAAGTAATGGATTCTCCCCTAGAGACTCCAGAAGAAACACAGCTCTGCCAAGACCTTGATTTCAGTTTACTGAGACTCACGTAGGTCTTCTGACCATAAGAACTGTTAGATAATAGATTTATGTTGTATTAAGCCACTAAGTTAGTGGTAATTTGTTACCGTATCAGCAGGAAATGAATGCATCAAATTTTAGGGTAATTTGTTATACAATAATAGACAACTAGAACACAACTCTCCTACCCCATCACACCGCCCACACATATGTGTTCACTTAAATAATTACCTGGCTAATTCCAGTTCATCACTCAGATCTCAGCTTAAATATTTACTTCCAGGCATGTATGAAGGATATATTCTTAGCATGTAATTTAATTTTGAGATTATAGAATACCTGTGTCCCCCAAAATTCAGAAGTTCCAGAAAGTCAGGTCTATGTCTACTTGTTTCACCAAGAAGTCTGTATTCACCAAGCACAGTACTTTCAGTAAATATCTTATGAGTCAGGATATGACTGAGTAAATGAATACAGAATGAATCAGAATATATGTAATGTATTGAAACATTAGTTTGTAAATGAATATAAAGGAGAAAAACTACATTGGAAAAAAGTCTTTTAAACTGATTATTTTTTAAAAATTATGAGAGCAAGTGACCACTGCATAGAAGGTACTGAATACTTATCTGAGTCAGGGATGTGAAATAGCAAGGTTGATCTTTATTCAGAAATCTTATCCAATAATGAAAAAAATCAAATAATTGAATTTTTGGTCATATTACATTCAATAAAATTCAAAAAACAATTAGTCAAAGAGACATTTTAGGCCCTTAGAAAAGATCCAACTTGAGGTTTCTATAAATTGTTTTGTAACAACAAGGAAAGTTAGATGATATTGGGGGAAAAAATCTGTAATTTTGTCACTCAATAATAATCATTGATAACATCTTGAAATATGTCCCCTCAAATATTTTCCTTTTCAAATACAATCCTATGCACAATTGAAATAATCTAGGAAATGCTGCTTAATAATCTGCATTTCTCATGAATATTTTCCCACATCATTAAAAATTGCAAATGCAGTGTATGTTTTTAATAGCTAAACAGGACCTTGATATTCTGATATCTGAATATTTTACCAACATTTTTATAATATAAAAATGAAGAAGCACATACCTACAAATAAAATTCATGTTTTTAAGGTGATTTCCTACTGTGAACCTTCTAGGTCAAAGTATGTACACATTTTTCAAGGCTCTCAATTCACATGTGTCAGCATTTCCTGGTTGTGCAGAAGAATAAAAGCAGTTTGAGAAATAAAATATACTGTTTGAAGATTAACAACATACACTAACACATCAAAAGCTCTGAGAAGTCAAGCAATAAAAAAGAAACTTGTGCTGAACTTTGCTTAATGGAAAGACATACACTTTTGACAATAAACAGATCTTTCTACCCCCCAGAGCTTGCACTACCCCATGCATATGCTAGTAACTTATTTAGCTTTCTGGCAACTTCTGTTTTTATGCTTTGAAACGTTCTTCTATGTCAAGAATATATATAATCCATCATGTTTAATTAGAACACTTCAATCTTTCATCCAACGATAATTTTATTTTAGTATCAGAAACACATTAGGTCCCTCATGTTCCTTTCCAAAATGAGAAGCTGATTTTCCCGTTAGCATTAGGATGTATTGACAAGGCTCATCTCCCTTATCCATTTATAACACTATTTTTCTCATACCTTGAACTCCCATATATAACTAAGTCTACCTTGAGCTCTCTGATTAATTACACTGAACTTTACCTTACCATATTTCTTAAATATTTGTAAGTCTATAATATATTTTCATGACATTAAGAAAATGTTACTCTCATTACTCATTTCCAAAAATTACCTGGATATCCTCATATGTACACATATTCACTCAACAAATGGGTTCAATGTACCTAAGTAATTCAACATATATAATGTCATACATATGTAATTAAATTGAATTCCATGTCCACATACAGTAGATTTATTCTTCCAGGTAAAGAAAGTAGAATTTGGTCCAGGTACCAAATTAAAATCTTAGTGAGTTTCCACAGGAATTACGTTGAATTAATTTAAGAGAGACTTTTCCATACAAAGTCTTCCTATCCCAGAACAAGGTAGGGTATAGAACTTTGATAAAATGACTGTGATTAAGCTAATGAAACTAAACCAACTAATATTCAAGGGCTTCATACTATATATATCTTTTAAAATTTAATCCTCAAAGACAACATATGAAATTGATAATATTATTATTCCTGGTTTACATAGAAGAAAACTAAAGGTAAGTAACTTGTGTCATACATAAATAGAAAGTGTAAAAAATCCCAAAATTTTCATTTCACAGCTTTTCCGCTCTTCTCATTTAAATTAAGAGTTCCTCCTCTTACTTCATTTTCCAAATGTATCCCTTAACCAGAACTTAGCTCTTTGTAAATCTCTGAGTTTGTATGAATTCATTTTCCAATCTCTGTTGACCAGCCCAAATCCAGCTAAACAAATCATATGAATTTTATTCAGCTAAGCAAAACATATGAACTTTATAGTTTCCCAGTTTCTAGGAAATAGCATACAGCTAGCAAGAGATAATCTGAGGTCAAGGTTGATTCTAGGTTAATTCTTTTCTTAAAAAAGATATTATTATTTTCTCCTTTAGGAATGCTTTTTCTAACATTTTCCTCATAACAATCAGTGAACCCCCAAAAAACTTAAACACATTTATTAAACGGAAAGCCATATTTTGTGCCAATATAATGAAACTTACTTCTCCAATTTCATCAGTTAAAGAACCACAGGTTCTAATTTGGTACTTTAAGATGTCAGTAAATAAAGAATTGAAACAATTCAATGTATTGAGGTTAAAAGAGATTGAACAGAGATTTAATAAAGTTAAATAGGTGAGGGGATAAGAACATTTTTACTCTGCCCTTAAAATTAAGGCGTGGAGGCTGAATAGGCCTAGACTCATACATTTCTAAATTTATCTCAATTAGCAATCTCAAAAATTCTCTGAGAGAAAAATGGTTGTTTATAGAGCAAGTATTCATAGACAACTTCTTTTGGTTTAAAATTGTTAAGACAAATGAAAACACAGAAACTAGAGATATCCTCTGTTAGATAGATCTTTCTTCCAACATAGCTATTCTACTTAAAGAAGTTACTTGTTCCCTAACACAAAAGGCAGCGAAGAGTAAATTGATGGAACTATTCCCATAATGTGCCTTCAGTTTCCCTAAGTAATAGCATTACTTTTTTTTTCCTGAAAAGTAATTATATCTCTCATATAGTACCTTGGTTTTGCAAAGCCTTTAAGACCATAGTCTTTCTGACTACAGTTGGAAAACTCAAGAGAGCTACTCCTTCTCAAAATCTTGAATAAGGAGGTAAGATGGCGGAGGAGTGAGGAGAGGTTGCGGTTTTAGGCTCCGGAGACCCGTCTACAGTTTGGTCTAATTGCAGACAGAACATCTCAGTGAGCAGCTGGACATTGGCGGGAGTTGAGCCAAGGCACTGCTGGATTAGAGAAAATCCACCTGGGAACAACCTGTTTAGTGAGGATAGCGGAGAAAAAGGGGACGAAACGGGATTCCTGACTGGGGCGGCTGCCCGAGCTGTGGCGGGAAGCACACAAAGGATTTTTGGCGACCACAGGCTACCCCAGAGAGGAGTCAGGCGGAGAGCGGATCTCTGCCCGCTGGCAGAGACGGGACTCGACCAAGTGGCATTGGCGCTGAAGGACAGGAGACAGCGTGCTACCGGGCAAGTGAGAACATAATTCTCCTTTATATTTTTCTCTAGTGGATGGTGGAGACGGGAGGAAAGTTTGGGTGTGGTAGGCCGTTCTGGAGGAGCCCAGGCGCAGGGGCGCGCTAATCCACTCCTCAACCCTACCATTGGGTCGCGGGGGCGCACATAGGGAAGTGCTCTCATTCACTGGCCCAGGTGCGCGGGGCCGTGAGTCCAGGCATCCCTCGGACATTCCCCAACGGACATAAGATCAGTGCCCCAACGGGCACAGGGAGGGCCCACTGAACACGCAGAGGACTGTGCACAGACACCCCTAGACAGCTCCCGTGGGCGCAGGGCCCCAGGCCGGAAAGCAGACCACTAGCGCAGGCTCTGTTTGTGCCCGCCCAGACGGGTGAGGGAAGGCGGGCGGCTGCAGCACGGGAACAGCGAGAGGCGGCGACCCACGGACGCTCGATTCCACTGAGCGCAAGTGTCCCTGGCCCTGCCCTAAGAGGCGAGAGACCAACTCCCGGAGCTCGGCTCAGCGGGACTGAGGGCACGGGGCAGCGTGCGAGCGTGAAAGCACCTCAGCCCGGGGTCAGTGGGAGCTCTCTGGCCGCCTGTGCGGGCAGGGTCACCTTGGCGCAAACGGGGAACCGCCGCGGCCCAGCGAAAGAAGGAGCCAATCCCGGGGAAAGCGCTCGGGCCGTCCGCGCGGGCAGGGTCACCTCGGCGCGAACGGGGAACTGCCGCGCCCCAGCGAAAGAAGGAGCCAATCCCGGGGAAAGCGCTCGGGCTGTCCGCGCGGGCAGGGTCACCTCGGCGCGAACGGGGAACTGCCGCGCCCCAGCGAAAGAAGGAGCCAATCCCGGGGAAAGCGCTCGGGCCGCCCGCGCGGACAGAGACACCTTGGCACGAACGGGGAACCACCGCGGCCCGGCAGCAGTGGGCTCCAACCGCGGGGCAAACTCTCGGGCCGTCAGAGCGCGCAGGGGCTTACGCGCAAGGGCACCTCAACTGGCTACAGCGGGCAGCAAGGTAGCGCGCCGCGCCGGCAATCGCGGGCGCGCACCATAGCGGCAACCGGGTGCGCACACCAGTCCGGCAAAAGAACAAGAACCTCTGACCTGCCACACTAGACCAGCTGCGGACCCAGAAAAAGAAGGCAACACACCAAGGCTAAAACGGAGTAAAAACATCGTTTTTTTTTTCTCCAAATTTTTTCTCCCAAATTTTTTCCCCCTTGTTCTTTCTTTCTTCTTAATAATTTCTTTTCTTTCCTTCTTTCTTTATTCTTTTCCTGGGGTTTTTTTTGGGGGGTTTTTGGGGGGTATATATATATATATATATATATATATATATATATATATATATATATTTTTTTTTTTTTTTGGTTCAATTTTTTTTTCTCTCTCTTTTTTCTTTCTTCTGTATTCTTTCTTTTCTATCTTTCTTTGTTCCTTTCTTGCTAACCTTTTGGGGTTTTTTGGGGGGGGTTGTGGTAAATTTTTTATTTTCTTCTCTTTCTCTCTTTCTTCTTTTCTTTCTCCTATTTTCTTGGGGATTTTTTGGGGGAGTGTTTTTCCTCCACCTCTTCCAATAATAACAAACTTTATCTCTAACGTGTTGCATATAACCTCTCCTTCTCAGCCTTTCTCTTTAATAGTGGTTTATTCGTTTGTGTGTCTAGCTTAGCCCCCCTATTACTTTAAATAATACAATATAATTACTATATAAACCCAAATACAATACAATCCCACTTTCTTACTATACTAAGTATTTTTCTATCCTTTTCTTCTATTTTTCTTAACATACAATGTAAATATTACTAACTGGCTTGCACAGTCTCAACTATTATTAATCTATCAACCCCTCTATCAAAAATTATATTTTTCCTCCCCAAAAACAACTCGTATCTATTCTTCTTATAGTATAAAAGCTCAAATCTCTTTACATTTATATTAATACGGGCTAGTTGGCTAACGATAGCAGGATAGAGTGGGGGATACTTTCTGAGGGTGTGGGTCTCCTGCCTGGGCTGTGTGTTTATGTCTTTAACAGCATATCCACAAAAGAACTCAAGACAAAGCAGATAGAGTGACTCTCAACCAAGTAGCCAGAAGGAAGATCCTATCAAAGAACATCTGAAATATAACCGAACAGCATAAACAAACGACATAAAGGGTAACTTAAGACCATCAGGCTCAGGATATCAAAGAGACTGCACCACTGAAACTCCCAGACCTTCGATAAAGAATATTACACCACAAAGGAGGGAAGTCAAAGCAGACTACCCCCCCAATAAATAAATAGATAAATAAATAAATAAATAAATAAAAACAAAAAGAATCCAACATGGTAAGA